>NC_064920.1:971270765-971895765 GCF_023897955.1 Schistocerca gregaria | reverse complement strand
CAGTCGTTTTGTAAGTCTTTTTCAAAATATTGTCATTCGTCCACTAGCTGGCAATCAAACCAATCCACGCTCTTGCTCAGCTGGTGCGTGTTTAGTGGCACTTTATATTTTATACCAAGGGCACTTTATATTTTAGTGCTACTGCACTGGTACCACATATGAAGAGCCTGCATATACCTACCATCTCAAGACGGGACTGTAGGGACTCGAAAGTTAAATAATGGGATGAAATTTATTTTAAGGCACCATATAGCGCAGATTCAACACAAATCCTCCGTTATCTTAATCAAAGTTGCTGGTTCAAAGTCCATAACGGATACGACAATAATATTTTGCTTCTAAATTATTCTTGCAAATGTAGGTCGGAGTCGAGGTTTAGTTAGAAGGACAGACTCTGTGGTGAAATATTAGTCTGTAACGGAGCCCGACGTCCAGGTTAGATTTGAAGGAGACACTGTGATTAGTGTGGTTGTGAGTTGGCGAAGTTGATGAATGGCACGTAATGTCTGTGACTATAATTTTTGCTATCGTGCGTAGTTTACAATAATTCGAATTCGATGAGTGGTGTATGTCCGTCATTTTGAAGAAATCATGAGTCAAAGAAGGCAGATGGTATTAGGATATTCATTAGTTTCGGCTGTAATGAGCATCCTTCTCTGAAATTTCTCCATCTTGCCCATAATAAATTTCAGGCTGAAAAGCATTATTCGACTAACGAGATGTTTGTGAGCTGCATTCTTCGTGGGTGAATCACATTCTGCAACGCTCTTCCAGTGAATCTCAGTCTGATATGTAGCTTTCCAGCAATTAGATTTATGCAGTGCGTATAAAATCGCTCCGATCATGCAACACTAAAATTCTATTGTAAGACCATGAAACACCTACAGTCGTCCTTATGTTGTCCTTTATTGTGTAGCTACAAATTTCGGCGCTTCAGTGCACCATCTTCAAGCCTTAGTAGATGGTGAAGGGGATACCCCTTCAGCATCAGAAACTGGTAGCTACACAATAAATGACAAGATAAGGACGGTTGTAGGTGTTTCATTTTCTTACAATAGTGAACGGCCGTCGTTCTCCAAACCTTCTTGCACAAGAATGAACAAACAAAAACTAAAATTCTATGGTTGCGGCATTTCATAGTGATATATTCTTTGAAGGCAACTCGATACATAATCACAATTTCAGACAAGCATAGTAAAGTATATTATTGCCTCCTGTGTGATCTTCAGTTTATCGACAGTGTTGCCTCCACGAATACTACACGTTAATGGCTCTGAGCACTATGACACTTGACATCTATAGTCATCAGTCCCCTAGAACTTAGAACTACTTAAACCTAACTAACCTAAGGACATCACATACACCCATGCCCGAGGCAGGATTCGAACCTGCGACCGTAGCAGCCCTGCGGTTGCGGACTGCAGCGCCAGAACCGCACAGCCACCCCAGCCGGCACCCAGCCATCATGAGGCAGAGAAAATTCCTGACCCCGCCGGGAATCGAACCCGGGAACCCGGGCGTGGGAAGCGAGAACGCTACCGCAGGACCACGAGACCACACGTTATTCAGATGTCCCCCATACGTGGTGCTGCTACAATAATTCGAATATGTCAAGGATATTATTTAACATATTTCCTCTAAGTGAATTCATAGGGCAAAAAGTAATTATACTTAGAGCTACCGATTGTTGCAGTATGAACACTCTACATTTACATCCACAATCTGGAAACCATTGTGAAGTGCGTAGTGGAGGTTACTTTCCGGTATATAACATATTAGGGTATCCTTGCGTCCCATTCGCGTATGAAGCTCGGGAAAAATAACTGCTTAAAAGTAATAGCGAGCTGTCTTTAGCGTAATCTTGTCCTCGCTGTTCCTCATAATATTCAAAAAGAAGGCAAACGTTGACAGTACTCACAAAAAAGGCTGCAGGAACGCAGGGTTGAGCATTTGTTGTAAAAAATAATGGAACCTTGAGATCGTCTTACACAGTCGATGCAACTGAATAACAATACTTCAAGCATGATAGATAGGCAGGTGAAACATGCTGCATATTCTAACAGAATTTGTTGCGATGATGGGGCGGACTTAACATAGTTTCTTCTTCTTTTCAGTTAAATGTTCCGTTAATTTTCGAGCTGTGTTTGTAAGATTAATCAGACTTCACTATAGTGCGATTTGACTCGACACTGATTAATTCACATTGTGTCCGGCCCCGGTAGCTGAGTGATCAGCGTGACGGAATGTCAATCCTAATGTCCCGGGTTCGATTCCCGGCTGGGTCGGAGATTTTCTCCGCTCAGGGACTGGGTGTTGTGTTGTCCTTATCATCATTTCATCCTCATCGACACGCAAGTCGCCGAAGTGGCGTCAACTCGAAAGACTTGCACCAGGCGAACGGTCTACCCGACGGGAGGCCCTAGCCACACGACATTTCATTTCAATTCACATTGTGAACGGAACTGTTTCGTCTAGGCATCGGCGTCTCGTGATGTGGTTCAGGGACTGCTATACGCCAGAATCGGCGGTTGGCGTCTCATATGTCCAAAATGTAACTGTATAGGGCACATGACTTTGAAGTGTGGAATGGTGTGTTTTGCTTGTGACGATATCGACTAATAACGAATGAAAGATGGGTGTGTGTGTTTGTCCTTAGGATAAATTAGGTTAAGTAGTGTGTAAGCTTAGGGACTGATGACCTTAGCAGTTAAGTCCCATAAGATTTCACACACATTTGAACATTTTTAAACGAATGAAAGGGAGGAAAGAGGTGAAACTCAGCGCCGGTAAGTAGTCCAGTCCTCTTGAATAACATCGAGAGGGACCGCCGATCTTAAAGTCCCCTCCCAACGGACAGATCACCACCAATAGCACCACGCCGCTTCACTTCATGAAAGTCAGCGTGGAGAGGCTAGGGACATTAAGGAACCGCACTCTCCCCTCCGCCCCCCCCCCCTCCTCCTCCCGGAGCCAGGATTCGAATCGACTATATCCATGACAAACACCAGTGCTCTAGTGTATCTTAGCCACACTTCTGTTTGAAGAGAATATACAGGGCGTACCATAATTAATAACGAAGATGTACACGAATGGAAGTATACAACAGAAGCAAAATGACACGTAAACATGGGTCTGCAAATGAGCTGTTTGCGAGATACTTCCAAATGTATGGTGACAAGTCGTCACTTAATTCATTATGAAATACTGACCTGGTTAGTAAAACTGTATTTCAAAAGCAAACTTTTCGACGATACTGGAAACTTTTCGATGATACTGGACTCAAATTTTACCAGTCATGCATCGTTGGAGAATGCGGTACACGCATGATGGGACACTGGCGAGTTGTGTTGCCGACGTAAAGCGACATCTAACGTGAAAATACATAGATGTGACAAAAGTCATAGGATACCTCCTCGTATCATGATGGACCTCCTTTTGCCCTGCATATTCCACCAAGTCGACGTCGAGTACACTCAACAAGTCATAGGAAGTGTGTGTGTAATCTTATGGGACTTAACTGCTAAGGTCATCCGTCCCTAAGCTTACACACTACTTAACCTAAATTATCCTAAGGACAAACACACACACCCATGCCCGAGGGAGGACTGGAACCTCCGCCGGGACCAGCCGTACAGTCCATGACTGCAGCGCCTAAGACCGCTCGGCTAATCCCGCGCGACCTCATAGGAAGTCTCATGAAGAAATATTGAGCCACGCTGCCTCTATAGTAATCCATAATTTATTGCAAATATGTTGCTGGTGCAGGATTTTGTGCACGAATCGACATCTCGATTATGTTCCACAAATTTTTGATGGGATTCATGTCGGGCGATCTGCGTGGCCAAGTCATTCACTCGAACCGTCCAAAATGTTCTTCAAACTAATCGTGAACAATTGTGGTCCAGTGAAACCGAGCATTGTCATCCATAAAAATTTCATCGTTTTATGGAAAGAGGAATTCTATAATTTTGGACCAGAAGACCCAGCCCATTCAATGTAAAAACAGCCCACATCATTATGGAGCCACCACCACCACCTCGTGCAGTGTCTTATTGAAAACTTGGGTCCATGGCTTCAAGGGGTCTGTGTTACACCCGAAGGCTACCATCACCTCTTACGAACAGAAATCGGCACTCATCTGACCACGCCACTGTTTTCCAGTCGCCTAGGACCCAACCAATACGGTCACGTGCCCAGGTAAGACGCTGCAGGGGATGCTGTACTATTAGCAAAGGCACTCGCGTCGGTCGTCTGCTGCCGAAGCCTATTAACGCCAAATGTCGCCGCACTGTCCTAACGGATACGTTCATCGTATGTCCTACATCGAGTGCTGCGATTATTTCAAGCAGTGTTTCTTGCCTGTTAGCACTGACAGCTCTATGCAAACGTAGCTACTCGCGGTCGTTAAGTGAAAGCCGTCGGCCACGGCGTGGTCCGTAGAAATTTGGTATTCTCGGCTCGCTCTTGACACTGTGGATCTCCGAATATTGAATTCTCTAACGATTTCGAAACATATTGCCCCACGCATCTAGGTACATTCCGCGTTCAGAGTGTAACTCCCGTCATGCGGCCATAATCACATAGGAAAACTTTCACAATATCACCTGAGAACAAATGACAGCTCCGCCAATGCACTGTCCTTTTATACCTTGTGTACGTGATACTACCGGCATCAGTATATGTGCATGTCGCTATCCCATGATTTTTGTTACCTCAATGTATGGTCCATGACTGATAGACTGAGTAGGTTCTGTATCTAGACGTCCAAGATCATCTGACCCGAATCTTCTGGGTTTTTCAGTCGGGGGGCATCTTGAAAGTGAAGCGTGCAGCACACATGTTGATAACATTGAAAAATTGAGGCAACAAATTTTACCGTTTTGTCAAGATTTACGAGTTGGATTCCAGCGGCTATCTGATTTGGTGAAGGCTGCCGGTCTTGCTTACGAGATGAAGGCAGAGCTCACCATCTGCAGCATCGTTGACAGAACCGACTGCGGACCTTTGGTGCAGAGCCGGGTGGAGGGTCTGAATCAGAGGCTCAGACGGTTTTGCGACCGTATTGGCTGCAGATTCCTTGACTTGCGCCATAGGGTGGTGGGGTTTCGGGTTCCGCTGAATAGGTCCGGAGTTCACTACACTCAGCTGGCGGCTACACGGGTAGCGGAGGCTGTGTGGCGTGGACTGGGCGGTTTTTTAGGTTAGAAGGCCTCGGGAAAGTGCGGGATGGGCTGCAATGTCAAAGGGTGCTTGGCAATTACAGGACGTGCTTGGATCAAGGAACAGTCGGAATTATAGTTGTAAATTGTTGTAGTTGCGCTGGAAAAGTCCCTGAGCTTCAAGCGCTAATAGAAAGCACAGAAGCTGATATCGTTATAGGTACAGAAAGCTGGCTAAAGCCTGAAATAAGTTCTGCAGAAATTTTTACGAAGTCTCAGACGGTGTTCAGGAAAGATAGATTAGGCAGAATTGGTGGTGGAGTGTTGGTGTCTGTCAGTAGTGGTTTATCTTGTAGTGAAGTCGAAGTAGATACTCTGTGCGAATTGGTGTGGGTGGAGGTTATACTTAACAGCCGAATTAAGTTAATAATTGGCTCCTTCTACCGACCCCCAGACTCCGATGATACAGTTGCGGAACAGTTCAGAGAAAGTTTGAGTCTCGTAACAAATAAATACCCCACTCATACGGTTATAGTTGGTGGGGACTTCAACCTACCCTCGGTATGTTGGCAAAAATACTTGTTCAAAACCGGTGGTAGGCACAAAACGTCTTCCGAGATTGTCCTAAATGCATTCTCCGAAAATTATTTAGAGCAGTTAGTCCACGAACCCACGCGAATTGTAAATGGTTGCGAAAACACACTTGACCTCTTGGCCACAAACAATCCAGAGCTGATAGAGAGCATCATGACTGATACAGGGATTAGTGATCACAAGGTCATTGTAGCTAGGCTCAATACCATTTCTTCCAAATCCATCAGAAACAAACGCAAAATAATTTTATTTAAAAAAGCGGGTAAAGTACCACTAGAAGCCTTCCTAAAAGACAATTTCCATTCCTTCCGAACTGACTATGCGAATGTAGACGAGATGTGGCTCAAATTCAAAGATATAGTAGCAACAGCAATTGAGATATTCATACCTCATAAATTGGTAAGAGATGGAACGGATCCCCCGTGGTACACAAAAAAGGTCCGAACGCTGTTGCAGAGGCAACGGAAAAAGCATGCGAAGTTCAGAAGAACGCGAAATCCTGAAGATGGGCTAAAATTTACAGACGCGCGAAATTTGGCACGTACTTCGATGCGAGATGCCTTTAATAGGTTCCACAACGAAACATTATCTCGAAATTTGGTAGAAAATCCGAAGAAATTCTGGTCGTATGTAAAGTACACAAGCGGCAAGACGCAGTCAATACCTTCGCTGCGCAGTGCCGATGGTACTGTTATCGACGACTGCGCCGCTAAAGCGGAGTTATTGAACGCAGTTTTCCGAAATTCCTTCACCAGGGAAGACGAATGGAATATTCCAGAATTTGAAACACGAACATCTGCTAGCATGAGTTTCTTAGAAGTAGATACCTTAGGGGTTGCGAAGCAACTCAAATCGCTTGATACGGGCAAGTCTTCAGGTCCAGATTGTATACCGATTAGGTTCCTTTCAGATTACGCTGATACTATAGCTCCCTACTTAGCACTCATATACAACCGCTCGCTCACCGATAGATCTGTACCTACAGATTGGAAAATTGCGCAGGTCGCACCAGTGTTCAAGAAGGGTAGTAGGAGTAATCCATTTAACTACAGACCTATATCATTGACGTCGGTTTGCAGTAGGGTTTTGGAGCATATACTGTATTCAAACATTATGAATCACCTCGAAGGGAACGATCTATTGACACGTAATCAGCATGGCTTCAGAAAACATCGCTCCTGTGCAACGCAGCTAGCTCTTTATTCGCACGAAGTAATGGCCGCTATCGACAGGGGATCTCAAGTTGATTCCGTATTTCTAGATTTCCGGAAAGCTTTTGACACCGTTCCTCACAAGCGACTTCTAATCAAGCTGCGGAGCTATGGGGTATCGTCTCAGTTGTGCGACTGGATTCGTGATTTCCTGTCAGGAAGGTCGCAGTTCGTAGTAATAGACGGCAAATCATCGAGTAAAACTGAAGTGATATCAGGTGTTCCCCAGGGAAGCGTCCTGGGACCTCTACTGTTCCTGATCTATATAAATGACCTGGGTGACAATCTGAGCAGTTCTCTTAGGTTGTTCGCAGATGATGCTGTAATTTACCGTCTAGTAAGGTCATCCGAAGACCAGTATCAGCTGCAAAGCGATTTAGAAAAGATTGCTGTATGGTGTGTCAGGTGGCAGTTGACGCTAAATAACGAAAAGTGTGAGATGATCCACATGAGTTCCAAAAGAAATCCGTTGGAATTCGATTACTCGATAAATAGTACAATTCTCAAGGCTGTCAATTCAACTAAGTACCTGGGTGTTAAAATTACAAACAACTTCAGTTGGAAGGACCACATAGATAATATTGTCGGGAAGGCGAGCCAAAGGTTGCGTTTCATTGGCAGGACACTTAGAAGATGCAACAAGTCCACTAAAGAGACAGCTTACACTACACTCGTTCGTCCTCTGTTAGAATATTGCTGCGCGGTGTGGGATCCTTACCAGGTGGGATTGACGGAGGACATCGAGAGGGTGCAAAGAAGGGCAGCTCGTTTTGTATTATCGCGTTATAGGGGAGAGAGTGTGGCAGATATGATACACGAGTTGGGATGGAAGTCATTACAGCATAGACGTTTTTCGTCGCGGCGAGACCTTTTTACGAAATTTCAGTCACCAACTTTCTCTTCCGAATGCGAAAATATTTTGTTGAGCCCAACCTACATAGGTAGGAATGATCATCAAAATAAAATAAGAGAAATCAGAGCTCGAACAGAAAGGTTTAGGTGTTCGTTTTTCCCGCTCGCTGTTCGGGAGTGGAATAGTAGAGAGATAGTATGATTGTGGTTCGATGAACCCTCTGCCAAGCACTTAAATGTGAATTGCAGAGTAGTCATGTAGATGTAGATGTAGATGTACAAGAGTATTTGAAACAATTCGTACGACCATTTGATCCAAATCCTCTGGATCTCTCATTCGGATGACATCTTAAAAGGGAAGCGTGTAGCACGCAAGTTGATACCGTTGAAAAACTGAGGCAACGAATTGCACATTCTACATCTACGTGATACCCCTTAAATTTTTCTGTGTGAGCCCTGATTTATCTTATTTTATCGTGATGTTCATTTCTCCCTATGTAGGTGGGTGCCAACAGAATGTTTTCGCAATCGGAGGAGAAAACTGGTGATTGAAATTTCATGAGAAGATCCCGTCGCAACGAAAAACGCTTTTGTTTTAATGATTGCCACTCCAACTGACGTATCATATCTGTGACACTATTTCCCCTATTTCGCGATAATACAAAACGAGCTGCCCTTCTTTGTACTTTGTCGATTTCATCCGTCAGTCCAATCTAATGCGGATCCCACACCGCACAGCAATACTCCAGAATAGGGCGGACAAGCGTGGTGTAAGCAGTCTCTTAAGTAGACCTGTAGCACCTTCTAAGTGTTCTGCCGATGAATCGCAGTCTTTGGTTTGCTCTACCCACAATATTACCTATGTGATCGTTCCAATTTAGGTTATTTGTAATTCTTATCAAAATTTACGAGGTGGTGCAAGTGAAACAGTTCTTTACTCACTGCAAAGACCAGTACGTTACTGAATCGCAATGTGGGGACGACACATGGAACACCTCATTTAACAAGTACGAGTGCACAGTAAATGGTAACATGCAACGTGCTGAAGCGGTATTGTATTTCTCGCTAAGGTGAGCTGTAACTGAAATTTGAGCCCAAATAGATGGGATCTTAATCGAAAAGTTGACATTTCAAACTCATCTGTACAAACTACGGCAGTAAATCAAAATAATGTACGTGGCGAATCGTAAATACACATTCTGAAATACCTCGCAGAAGACTGGTTGTGGACCCAAGTTAACGGGAATGCTTTTGCTCCTACTCTCGTATACTTTCACCTATGTCATTTTTCACCATTAATTATGATATACCCTGCATATTTTATTTGTCAACAGACATCTAGACAGGTCCAAAGTACATAAACATGTAATTTGACTTTTCTGGATTTCCGCTGTCACTCATTATCGGTAAGTATTGGTTCATTTAATAAAAACGGAATCATATTTGGTACCCATGACTAACACAGTTAAGGATTTATGACTGAAGCTTGACAAAAAAACAAACACACTGGGTTGGTGCATACGTACGTAGCGCTTTCCCTAAGTTAAAAAAAACCCACAGTTACACGTAACAGAGACTTTTGTCGTCAATAACATACTCTCATTCGCTATTTACAACAGTCTGCCAACGCTGGAGTAACTTTACGATTCCGCGACTGCATAAATCACATGGTTTTGAGGTGACGAATTCGTTGAGCCATGTTCGGAGCGCGTTTTCATCCGAAAACGTCGTTCCTCGGACGTTGTTCGATAGAGAGGGGAAAAGGTGAAAGTGTGAGGTGAATAAGGCGAGTGCGAAATGACTTCACAACCCAACTTCTGTAAAGTGTTTTTTGTCAATATAGCAGAATGCAGGCGGGCACTACTGTGGAATAGGATCACCTACGTAGTCTCCCTGGTCGTTTTTCTTGGATTGCGTCTATAAGACTTCTCAGTTTTTGACAATAAATGTCAGCAGTGTCCACCTCTTGGAAGCAATCTATAGTACACCACACCACAACTGTTCCGCCAGAGGCATTACATTATCTTTAGTGCATGCGCGCAGGTCTTTGTACGGAGAGTTGCTGCTTTTTTGTGCTCAGCTATTCCTTTTTTATGTTAGATAAAGAAACCATTTCTTGTCACCAGTAACAATGCAGGAGAGGAATGGTTGGTACTGTTCACGAACCAACTGACGACGAGCAAGCAGTATGGACATATGGCCACCCGCTGATTTTTGTGATTTTGACTTTGAGCAGACGTTACGCATACATCCGATTTTTGAATCTTCCCCACTGCATGCTAATGTCACACTGTGGTTCTCGAGTACAATGATATGGATCATTGTGGATTAATACGTTTAAACGATCAAACTCCGCAGGTCTTCCTGAACGTGGAAGATCACTAAAGTCAAAATGATCCCCCTTAAAACGAGAAAACCATTTTCTTGCCGTGCTCTCTCCAGTAGTATTATCTCCATATACAAGGCAAACGTTTCTGGGTGCCTTCGCTACTGTCACCCCTCTATAGAACTGAAACAGACGAATATGTCGGAAACGTTCCGATTTCTCCGCTTGGCACTCTATTTTCTAGCGACCAGAGCTCCACTCACTACTTCCAACTGACAAAATGATAATATCAAAATTCAAATGACAACATTGAAATACAAATAAAAAATGACAATTGGTCGTACCTCTCACCTACATGCTTTTACCACTATCCTCGCCTATAATTGCCTGATCTTTCTCATCCTAACTTATGGCAACATTGTCTGGATCTCCACGTTCATTAAACCCTAAAAACCCTCGAATTCCTAGAAAGACACGCACTCTGCCTTCCACACCACATCTGCCTCCTTCCCTAAATCGCATCCTATACTAACTCATCCGCTTCCCACACAGCTTCTCTCTTTCGAGAACCTTTAGAACAGATACATTAATCGGAAAACTCAATCCTAGCGCCCAATAACCTATCAACTTCACTCTAAGTACCCTGCTGCTCCACAACGCCCGTATCCAAACTTCCATGCACATCCATTCCTTATCTATGCTCTCCTGTTGGACTTCAACCAACTCCCACTACCCCACCCAACAATGAAATTTGTCCCAGCCGTAACCAATATTTTAAATACATTTATAATAATGAGGACACTAATTCAAACTGAGCGACTGGACTCGCATTTGGCAGTGCGGGGTAGCCGTGTGGTCTGAGGCGCCTAGCCACAGGTCGCACAGCTCCCCCCGTAGGAGGTTCGAGACCTTCCTTGGGCGCGTGTGTGTGTGTGTGTGTGTGTGTGTGTGTGTGTGTGTGTGTGTGTGTGTGTGTGTGTGTGTTGTCCTTAGCGTAAATTACATTAAGTAAGTCTAGGGACTGATGACCTCAGCCGTTTGGTCCCATAGGAATTTACCACAAAATCCCAAATTTTTGCATTCCGGAGAACGACGGTCCAAACCCGCATCCGGCCTTCCCAATTTGGGTTTTCTATGATTTCTCTAAATCGCTTCCGGCAAATGCCAGGATGGTTCCTTTGGAAGGGCACGACCAACTTCTTTACTCATCATTGCCTAGCCACGCAGTCCTCCCTCTGGCATGGGAGTTAGATTAAGCAGTGTGTAAGCTTAGGGACTGATAGTAGGGAGACACAGTATGTTCTGGTGCATTTTGTTAGTGCATGTTGCCTACATCAGGGGCAGGTATGCACCTGATGTAGGCAACCCGCACTAACAAAAATGCACCAGAACATACTTTGCCCCCCCCCCCCCCCTTCTACTACTACTACTGATGACCTGAGCAGTTTGGTCCCATAAGATCTTACCACAAATTTCCAAAAATTTCCTTTCCTCATTCGATGGGACTGAAGACCTCGCTATTTGGTCCCCTCCCCCAAACCAATACTATTTCAAACTCTGACCTATCGACGCGGTTATCTGCCCTGTCGACGCGGTTACGTCAAACACTGTGCTCTTTCGTTTGTCCAGGTGCTTGTCCAACAGTCTGTCAGATGTGCTTGCAAGATGTGGAAAAAACAACTGACACATCAAAATTGATAGAATGTTCGTGAGGCGTGCACGAATGCGCACTGGGTCAGAGTACTAGCCCAGTACAAACTTTTAACTTGTCACATTTGGTCATGAGTATAATACCTTATTTGACTGACCAAAAGTCAGCAACATTCGTTATCAGTTGTATTTTGAAATGGGGATCAATTACTTCCTGCTCAGGATGGAGACAAAATAAGAAATGTTTAAAGCACAAGAAAATACCCAAAATCACAGTCTGAGTCTCTAGGAGCTCAAACGACTTTATTCCAATAAACAATCTGTCTGAACGAAATTGCCTACGTTTCTACATTGTACAATCAACTTATTTCGTCCCGAAAACAGTTTCCTACTCATACTCTAAGTTATTAGGCGGTACATGATTGCTTTTAAAAGAATAGGAAGCGCACAACGTCGTCTGTCGTTACCAATATTTCTCTTTTCTCAAAAAAGTGTTGTAAAGTATGGAAATAATACCACGACGAAACGCACCCTCTTTGAAGATTTAACATTACTACACTGGAGTGCAAATTGTAAGGACGAAAGCAACTTTGGCATGTTATTCTCAATGGAGAGAAGTCTTCCGAAGTAAGAGTGATTTCAGGTGTGCCGCAGGGGAGTGTCATAGGACCGTTGCTATTCACAATATACATAAATGACCTGGTGGATGACATCGGAAGTTCACTGAGGCCTTCTGCAGATGATGCTGTGGTGTATCGAGAGGTTTCAACAATGGAAAATTGTACTGAAATGCAGGAGGATCTGCAGCGAATTGACACATGGTGCACGGAATGGCAATTGAATCTCAATGTAGACAAGTGTAATGTGATGCGAATACACAGAAAGATAGGTCCCTTATCATTTAGCTACAAAATAGCAGGTCAGCGACTGGAAGCAGTTAATTCCATAAATTATCTGGGAGTACGCATTAGGAGTGATTTAAAATGGAATGATCATATAAAGTTGATCGTCGGTAAAGCAGATGCCAGACTGAGATTCATTGGAAGAATCCTAAGGAAATGCAATCCGACAACAAAGGAAGTAGGTTACAGTACGCTTGTTCGCCCACTGCTTGAATACTGCTCAGCAGTGTGGGATCCGCACGAGATAGGGTTGATAGAAGAGATAGGGAAGATCCAACGGAGAGCAGCGCGCTTCGTTACAGGATCATTTAGTAATCGCGAAAGCGTTACGGAGATGATAGATAAACTCCAGTGGAAGACTCTGCAGGAGAGACGCTCAGTAGCTCGTACCGAGCTTTTGTTAAAGCTCCGAGAACATACCTTCACCGAAGAGTCAAGCAGTATATTGCTCCCTCCTACGTATATCTCGCGAAGAGACCATGAGGATAAAATCAGAGAGATCAGAGCCCACACAGAAGCATACCGACAATCCTTCTTTCCACGTACAATACGAGACTGGAATAGAAGGGAGAACCGATAGAGGTACTCAGGGAACCCTCCGCCACACACCGTCAGATGGCTTGTGGAGTATGGATGTAGATGTAGATTTGTCACTGCCAAGCAACATAACACGATTAATTTTGGACCACACATGGAAAGAACTGCTACGCTACAGTACTGAAGGTAACTAAATCAAATACGCAATGAGAAGTAAAGAAATGACACTTTTATTGTAAGACAATAATTACAATGCAGTCCCCCCGCGATTCATGGTGGTTTCCTGGACATTACAAAAGACGACAAATTGTTCTTAATAGGGTGTGATATCACCACGGACGGTAATGTATGTTCTGTATGTAGGCCACAAAACTGGTGGGACGCTTTTTTACTAGGGCGTTCCGTTCCTCCACCAACGCGTTCCGTTCCTCCACCAACGCGGTTGACAAATACTGGTTGGTCATTGGTGTTAGTGGATATGCTGATACATGTACCCAACGCATGTGCTCGATGGGATCTGTCTGGGGAAGGGGCAGGCCATTCCATTTGCCGAATATCCTCTCGTTCTAAGAGCTATTCCACAAGCGCCGTTCGATGCGGATCGCGCAATGTCGTACATAAAAATTCAATCGGGGTTCAATATATCTTCTAGCACAGGCCTTCCCATCCTTTTCAGCTGGTGGACCCCTTCTTCAGTCGAAAATCCATGGCGGACCCCTAGTCTGTTTCCAATGCCCCCTCCCACGAAGTATCAATAGTGTTTGGTTTAGAGATGAATGAAAACAACTTGAAGGTCAAAAATCGACTTATGATATAGGTAGTGCACTGACAAAGCAAGTTTAACATTTAATGATGCCTGGGGTCGCGTACGTGCCAGCGAGTGCTGTGATTGGTCGACAAAGCTCGCTCCACGCATGCGTAAAAGGTTTCAGCGCATCTACCGCCGAGAGCCGGCGCACAAACGACCCCCGTTATTGTTGCGAAACAGCCGATCAGAGAAGCCGCATTCTCGAGCACTAAACTGTGTATGCGTTCTCACTTAGGAACCGCAAAGGCTGCTTGGGAATACGACCTAAAGTAAAAGTACACATTTTTTTCACACGAAAAAAATAGTGATGAATTTGATTTTCACATTTTTATTCAATAATTTTATTCATTATTTTAGACGATTTGGTGAAGGTTGGCCGCGGACCCCAGGTATGCACCTGATGTAGGCAACCCGCACTAACAAAAATGCACCAGAACATACTTCCCCCCCCCCCCCCCCCCCTTCTACTACTACTACTGATGACGTGAGCAGTTTGGTCCCATAAGATCTTACCACAAATTTCCAAAAATTTCCCTAGAAACGGCCACACGTTGGGAAGCCCTGTTCTAGCACACTCTTTGCACTGTCAATAACGTATACTACGGGGTTGGGGGGGAGGGGGGCTCTCTATGACCACGACAATTTGTTTTTAAATATAAATTACATTAATAATTGTCGACTTTTTCTCACAAGAGGTTTCTTAAAGAGACATTGACGTGTAAGTACAGGGTCCTGAACAAGAAAATATTGAACATGACACTGACTGTGAAAGGTCACATATAATACTAAGATTTAAATTTTTGGTTAAGTTTAACTGAAAAATTTAAAATATTTATGGAATCTGGCAGAAGACTATCCTAAAAACAATAACTATTTTGTTCAAGATTTTAAATCATTTTTAAAGGTGGGCTGGGAGAGTTAGGTGACTATAGTAACAAGCCTAAACATGGGCTGGAATAGTATTTTAAAGTTCCATTAGTATTCTTAAGATACGCAATGATTTTTTTTTTAGTAGTATCAGTTGCCTTTATCATTTATTTAGGTTTAGACTGTAATTTATATGTTAAAAAGAGCATTAAGAGAACCTAAGATCTGATTCGAGGGGTAGTCAGACAGGGCCAAATCATCATTTTAGCGTTTGTTATTTTCCGTTGTGCACATTCATTTTTACACCCGCCTGGAGTAGCATCTTGGACATCAACAACCTGGATTCGTGCCGATTACATCCGAGTTGAGTGCTATCGCAGAGGCGCGATTAAGCGACTTCGGCTAAGGAAACGGATTTTTATGTACGGAAGGTTATGTGGCATTAAAAGGATGGGGACGTTAAGCTTGGCGGCCCCATTGCTGCTTGCTATTTGCGATGAGTAGTCTATGTGCCGGCACCTGATTTTACCCTCTCCCTTCTCTCATCATCATCATCCAACGCGACACCTACACTCAGCAGATAGCCTTAAGACATAACTCCCACACATCTCTGCGCCTGGAGGAAGAAAATCCCTTCCGATAAAATTCTTTCGCCAGCTTCACGAGAGAGTTCAAAGGTCAGAGGAAGACAAGCATATAGCACCTCCAAGCGTCGTAAAGCACTGTTGTGTTTTTGTGAGTTGTGTACTGTGTTCTCAATGCCATGTTTATACGTAATGAAACACAGTAAGGCCGAACCACTGAGGTGTTCCACACAAGTGTCTCCGTCTTTTACTGCTCATTCGAGGTGTGAATTATTCTGCGTTGAGCTGTGAGCGCGGGCACTTGTAGGTCGGTGTTTTCACGGCGCACGGCCGCGGCTGCCATTCACGGAGGAGGGCCGCGAGGCTGCGGAGCGCGTGATCGCGTCCCGGGGCCGGCAGCGTGTAACCCGAGCGCGGCCGCCGCCTCAGGTTACGGCCGGCAGCTGCGCCGGGCCCGCCTAAAGCACGGCCTGCCAGCTCTCTCTCACAGGACGCGCTCCACCACTCTCTCCTGCCAATGGGTCCCCTGCTGGATGCGCAACACCAGGAAAAGTGAACCCGGGCCAGCGTGGCAGCTACTAGAGGCCAAACACTACTATTCTTACAATCGGTGCGTTATTACAGGTCAGTGCCTAGCGCAGCACAACTGAACAATCGGCAATATTTGGTTGAAAATACTCCTTGCACATTATCGGCAAGATGTGACAGCAAATCTACCTACTACGAGGGCCACTCCAAAAGAAATGCACACTATTTTTGTAAAAATACAGTTTTCAGAGAAAGTTTTACAGTGTGTAGATACATCCTTCCCGCTCGTTTTCAAACTTAGTTCAACCTGTTCCCGTGAGTGGCGCAGTCACAAGATGGCTACTACACTTCACGTTCGTCAGAAGCAACGTGCTGTCATAGAATTCCTGTGATGTGAAAACGAGACAGTGGGAAACATCCACAAGAGATTGAAAAAGGTGTATGGAGATGTTGCTGTCGATCGCAGTACAGTTAGTCGGTGGGAAAACAGGTTACGTGATGAAAGCGGGCACGGCAATATTGTGGATTGTCCTCGCAGTGGCAGGCCTCGTACTGCACACACTCCAGACAATGTGCAGAGAGTTAACGAATTGGTGACTGCTGACAGACGCATCACAGTGAACGAATTGGCACGCTGCGTTGGGATAGAGGTAGGAAGTGTTTGCAGAATACTGAAAGTGTTGGCGTTAAAAGAGGTTTGTGCCAGGTGGGTTCCCAGGATGTTGACAGTGGCTCACAAAGAAACAAGAAAAGCGGTAAGCAGCTAACTTTTGGAACAGTACGAGAATGGTGGAGATGAATTTCTTGGAAGAACTGTGACACGTGATGAAACATGGCTCCATCATTTTTCACCTGAGACAAACAGGCAATCAGTGGAGTGCCATCATGCAAATTCACCCAAGAAAAAAAATTCAAATCCACACCTTCTGCTGAAAAAGTTATGGCTACGGTGTTTTTCGATTCCGAAGGACTCTTGCTTGTGGACATCATGCCAAGAGGAACCACCATAAATTCTGATGCATATGTGACGACACTGAAAGAACTTCAAGCTCGAGTGAGTCGTGTTCGACCACATCGCAAAAAGCAGGATGTTTTCCTGTTGCACGGCAATGCACGTGGAACAAGGTTTGAAGATGATGACTCCCTTGTGCACGCTGCCAAACACTGGCTCCAACAGGTTGGTCCAGAATTTTACCGTGCGGGTATACAGGCGCTGGTTCCGAGATGGCATAAGGCAGTTGAGAGGGATGGAAATTATGTGGAGGAATGGAAATATTGTTCCTAAAGGATGCATCTACACAGTAAAACTGCCAAACATGTAGAATGAAAGATGGATTTTAAAAAAAATATTGCGCATTTCTTTTGGAGTGACCCTCGTACATTCCAAAAGTCTCAGCATAAAAACAGGATTTTGCGGTGCTCATACCTCGAGCTCTATTGGTGATAAAAAAGTAGGCTCAACTGTTTTGGAGAGCCCTTGGACTAGGAACTATTCGTATAACCAACAGGAGGACCGCCTTACTGCCACTACCCTACAGTACGGGATCAAAGTATGACTCTTACACTTCCTGCTGCTTAGGCAAAGGGAGCAAACAGGTTGGTTCCTTTTTGTATCTGATGTGGTCTAAGTTGACCTTGATGGGACTTCTGGAGCAACCATTAGTTCATGAGCGGTTCCTCTGAAAACCTCACAAAAAGGATTTCTTTAGTATATTTTCGCCTTTACCAGGGCACCAAAACCCAGCCGAGCATTCCTTACACAGCTATGCACAGAATATGGGTCTAATTTTTTATGATATACTCCTAAGATCCCAATCTCGAACAACCTTGAACATTTTCTTCATTCAAAGTTATCCTACTTCTACACGTAAAATACCGCACGTGAAATCCAGTGTGAAGCGAAAACGTAGTTTATAATGTGACGTAACACGGAGAAATATGCTGTAAAGTGTTTCCGTTACCATCAGAAGGGTTCTGGGAAACCTACATTCAAGTATTGAAGCACCTCCAAAAATTTTTGCACGTATAATCCGCGCTGAGATGTAAAATTAGTTCTGCGTTATTTCAGTTTCAAATAAGTAAATTATATAAATTTTACTGACCAATAAATTTCTTTTCATATGAGTTACATGCCATACTGCGGCAAAGAAAAGAAGGGAACTAGCAGAAAAATTCTCCTACCGGAGCAAAAAAAATACGAATATGTCCCTGTTTATAAAAAGGCTCTGACTGAAAAGTGGGGTACTAGCTGGCTCATTCAACCTTCCTCAGCACCTTTAAAAGAAGATAGATATGCAGAACACATAATCCTGACATTTTGCCACAAGATGATGGGTGCGCAACTCATCGAAACTTTGCGACAATACGATAGATATGCAGAACACAGCATCCCAACACTTCGCCAGAAGATAGTGGGTACGAACGTCACCGAAACGTTGCGACAAGAGGATGCCACCAATCCACTCGGCTGATAACCCGAGAAGAATTCACCTTTAAAAATCTTGCCAAAAATTTTGGCATGCGATCGTATTAGCGCTTTTTTATGCTGAGAGAGAAAAAGACATTGGCAGTCGCAGAGACTGAAAAGTAATAATAGACAATGGTTGTGGTACAAAAAGAGCGACAGAGACAACAGCATTGTGAGAAAAAGAGTAGTGGAACATACTTCATACCCACAGAACACTGCTGGAAAAAGACTGATGGAGGCAGTGCCACGGAGGAAGGAAGAAAAAGAAAGCGGAAGTGCGTGAGAGCCAGTGATAATAAGAGACAGAGTATATGACAATGACAGCGAGGAAGAAAGATGTGACAGTGAGAAGAGACAGCAGAAAAAAGGCATTAATTAGATATCAGCAGTAAGAGGCAGCAAGAGGGAAACGGTGACAGTGAGGCTATGAACGAAGGGACCTTGGCTGTGACTCAGAGACAATAAGAGAGAGATATAAAGAGGTAATGACAATGACTTGAGTTGAATGAATGAGCGAGCGAGTGAGAAAGAGAAACCGGGAGTGGAATGGTATCAGCGACTTAACAGCGACGGACTAGTGGGTGTGAGTGAGTTACAGTTAGGGGAGCTTGTGGGAGTGAAAGGTGAGATACATGTTAAAAGAAAAAGCGCGAATATGTTTGCATGCCAAACTTATTCGCCTTTTTGTGCTCCGATAGTAGCATTTTTCCGCTGTTCTCTGTATTCAGTCGACTTATATTCAAAGATTCCATCCACGTTTATCAGCTGGCTGACCTTGTCGTAGGCTGTTGCTGTAGTTGACATCAATTGCGAATTTCCATCCATATGCAAGTGCCGGGCTTCTCTTCAAACCGTACTTCTTCCTAGTCTTACTCGGGGGGACAACATAACCGCGAATAATTCGTTTTTCTTTTTGACTATGTTGAACTGAGTAAATCAGCGCAAAGGAATCCCAGCTAAGCTTACAGTTGTGACTTTTCCTATCACCTGATGTCTAAATACAAATAAATTCTGAGCCTACATAGATTAAATTAACGTACGCCACAAATCAATATTGTGGATATTGTAAGCAATCGATGAAGCGTTAATTAAACTGGATGCAGTCCATGTGAGGAGTTTGGCCCCAGGTTTCACTTTTGCTGGCACCGTGTTCCAAATGATTTCAAACAAATTTCACAAGTATTACGTAACAGAGTTCACATATACGGGCACACATATTCACAGCCTCAATCTGAAATGCCGTTGACTTTAAATGGCTCTGAGCATTATGGGACTTTACATCTGAGGTCATCAGTCCCCTATAACTTAGAACTACTTAAACCTAACTAACCTAAGGACATCATACACATCCATGCCCGAGGCCGGATTCGAACCTGCGACCGTAGTGGTCGCGCGGTTCCGGACTGCAGCACCTAGAACCGCTCGGCCGCCGTTGACTTCCCGCAAAAATCTCTTACCCTTAGGAGATGATAGATCACAAAAACAAAGTATAAATGAAGGGCTTATTTCAATAGTGGTACAAGTCCATTTTCGTTCATTCTGAGATACAGAGTCCTAAAGTTAAAAGAGCGCTGAAAACTCTGCAGTTGATATACCAGAAATATTCAAGAGATACAGAGTCCTAAAGTTAAAACAGCGCTGAAAAATCTGCAGTTGAGATGCCAGAAACATTCAAGTATATATATTTCAACGCCCTTTTATCTTTAGGACTCAGTATCTCAGAATGAACAAATATGGACTCATACCACTATTGAAATAAGCCCTTCAAATAAAACTTCATCGTACAGGTATGCTGCCTGCTAGCTACAATTAATTTAATTTGTATTAGTTTTTACATAAAGCAGTTAGCGCTGTGAATGTTACAGTAATTGTAACGTACATTATGGTAGAAGAAACCATATTTGAGTCATCTTTTCCTTGCACAAATCATTTAACGAGATAAATGTAATTTTTATCAAATTTAAAATTTCGATAAATGGCGTGCAAAATATCTCAGCTTACAGGAAATTTTGTACTAATTGCAACACTGGTCTCAGATTTTGCCTGTCTGCAATATTTCCGAAGTTATGGAGAGCTTAATACTGTGATTAATATTTTATTAATAATAATTCAATTGATGCGTTTAGGTTACAGTTGTTTGATTAAAACATATTCTTTTGTTGTCTAGCATTAATTGAACGAGCACTGCTTTTCAAAATAGTCGTTTTACCGAATTCTTATACGACATCACAGCTTCTCTCGTTGCCGCTTGACACAAATTTGGAATTAGCCAAAGGTCTTCGTGCCCCACAAAACCGGTAAGAGACTGTAGGGTGCTGAATACGACTGGGTTCAGCATCCGAAATGTTAACTTCTTACATGAAGTCCAAAAATATAACTTAAAAACGATTCTATGGAATCTGCGCACGATTAGCAATATAGTTCTAGTGTTATAAAATTATTGAAATTATTTACTATCAGGATAGGTTAATGCCAAAAAATTCGTTGCTAGTGTTGGTGATCGACTTTACAACATATTCGTCAGTTTTCCATGTTATTATATCATAACTGTGATATTTACTCAGAACGTTATATTGTTTGAATAAACCAATAGCATTATTAATACTGTTGCTTCATTTTTTCAATGCTGTAGTTGTCCTGTGTGAACACGTTGTAGTAAAGATCGCAAATATTTGCACACTTCTGACTCGTTTCGCCAAATTAAATTTTGGTCTTCAGATCACGTAGCACAACGCAGTAATGTCTACATCGATCTCTGAGGTTAGACACTTTGTCATAATCGTTATTTCAATTTTACTCACACTAAAAGCTGTATTAGTTAACGCCCCATGGCATTTCATAATGCGATAAATAGAACATAATGGTAGAATATGCAGGTAGCCAAATAGATTTCGTTTAACGTAGTGTCGGAAGATGTGTCCCTGCTGACACCTAGAGTTAAGACTTTTCCCCTTAAAAATCTAATGGACTGCACCTTTTTCGAAACTAAGTTTTGTGTGTGTGTGTGTGTTCCGCCGTTCCGTGGTTGTTTCAATATTCTTGTAGATGTGGTCCGTTTGCGCAACTAAGTGAAAGGCTGTTTCTTTTGTGCTACACGCGTTTCACTTCATTTTAGCAGAATCTTCATTGGCGATTTTGTGATCCTGTTGTTCTGTATGGGACGTCCCGGAGTTTTACTTGGTAGTCCTGTGTACACCGAAATGACCAGTTTTTGGCGTTTTCGAACACATTCCAATTGAACACTATTTTCAAAATATGTTTGTTGTATGTGTTTCGACTGTACACAGTAAACATGTTACACTGCCTGACAAGTGCTTGTGAACGAGCAGCATAAGAATCTTGCAGCTGCCCTCGGAACGAGACCGGGATTTTTCTTGCTACAGCTACATCGCCAGATAAATGTTCACCCAATCAAGACGATGTTAAGAACAAACTTCGCATCCGTCTTACTTTCGTTGTTGGCGCGAGTTACTTCATCACGCACGAATCACGTGGTCGTTGACTGACCTTACGAAGTATCCTGTGGGCACTCCATTACGAAAAAATGAAGGCAGATTATGGTTCGTGATCCACCGACGACAAAGTCATTAGAGACGCGTCACAAACTATTACTCGGATTGAGAGAAGAAATCACCCCCAAAAATTGCATCAACTTATTCAGGGGAACTACGAGAAGCCAAGTCCGACTGTAAGGTCGCAGATTTGAAGCCCATTTCTTCTCCGATTCACACTTCATTCGGCGTTACACTAACTACATACGATTTGCTCCTTGATGGTTGTAATGTTGGGATCAAAATGCTGGTCTCACATCATACTTTTTTCGTAAGTGATTCAGGATGTTTGCCACTACATTTACACCCCCCTTATCTATTTCGAGATAGAGACATGGTAGCGACTGAGACACTGAAATGCGACACATATTCCCTGCATTTTGTGTTGTGGTTACGTGCCGCCTACCTGTCACAGAACTCGCAGAAATATGGTAGTAAATAATAGTACACAGACTTATTACCCGTGAGAACAGTTTAGTACCACACAGCGAGCGTAAAAATTTCAACGTCTGACTATATAATACATTTTCTGGCTCAAATTTGTCCTCCTTCGACAACGGAAGTGTTGCTAGGAGGGGTGGCCTTGCTTAATGATGGAAAAATATCTGTGCAAAAGTACGTTATAGCTTTACTTATGGGTCCAGCGCAGTTATGCTAAAAATTATTTGCGAAAACTGTGGAAAATGTGCTATTGCTTTATTACGATGGTACATACGGATTTAAACAGGGTCTTTCCGATAACGCTCTTCAATAAGGCGAAACAATACTCGATAAAGTGCATCGCTACGTTACCACCTTAGTTCCTCATTTATCATCCACTTTTATGACTGGCCATTGGTACCAGTAAATTCTGCTCTTCTCATTCGTCTCTGTAGTTCTCTCGGGATTTCAAAGGAGTTTTCCCTGTTACAAACTTTTGAAATCTTCTGTAAACATGCATTTCTGTAATGGTACAGTATTACACATTTGCCGACTACAGCAGCTGGTAGTGTGAGAGAGACCTGCGGATGTGTTCACTGCTAGGGCGTCTTCAACACGTCACGCTGGGCATGGGCAGTGGGCGCTGTGATTCGCGGAGTCGTGTTCCCACGTCCCAATGGCCCTCACTGCCTGCAGCCAATTGTGACGCAGGAAACTGAATACGGATAGGCGGACACAGCATCGCGGCGCGGCCTTCGGCTAACCTACTTCACAGCTTGTGCAGAAAAGCGTCGAACGCTATTGGCATCGAATCTTTAACGTGCCAATACGTGAAATTTTAGAACATAGGTAAACAGAATTTAGATCTCTGCAGGAAAAATTACTGTTATGTATTAAGAAAGTTTTTATACTTCAGACGTGTGCTAGGACGCCGGTCAATCACAAAGTACCTAAGTTATCGGATTACACTAAATCGCAATAAAAGGAACCTAATATTAGGCAGGTAAGAATGAAAAGGCTAACTAATACTAGGCGGATAAGAATGAAACAATAATACATGATTTAGAGGAACTGTATTTATAAGAGACCTTAATTTGTCGATGTCGGATTCGGGAATATCCGGGATAAGGGTTTATAGTTATGACGCAGTTTGTCTGTGATACGTGTGTAGTGTTACAACACCTAATAATTGAGTCAGGAGTTACTACATGATTACGCTCTATGCTGATGAAAAATACGAAACTTTAAACACATGACGTAACACTGATGTGACAAAAGTCATGGGACACCTCCTAATATTGTGTCGGATCTCCTTTCGCCCAGCGTAGCGCAGTAACTCGACATGATGCGAAACAAGCGCTGTGGCACTGTAAGAGGTAGCGGCTACAGGGGCGAGACGGTGTGCTGGTGATCAGCCGAGTTCACTACTACCAGCGCCACGACATTATAATGCGCCTGTGCTCGACGTACAAAGGACTGCACCATCATTTAAGAGTCAAATTAAAAACTAAAATAACTTTTCAAAACCTCATCAGTGTATGCTTAAGTGTAATAATGTAATGTCTCAGAATGATCAAATGAATACATTATGTAAAATATACGATCTCAAGAAAAAAAAGGTGGAGCTGAATAATAAAACTAGAAAGCTAAAAACTGATCAGAATATGCAAATGTATGTCACGATTAATGTTACAGGTCTCAACTTGACCAGAGTAATATTTTGGCTGAAATCAGCGTTTTTACGAAAAATTAAAGCCCGCTAAATCTTAGACTCAAGAAAGCTGAAAATTCGTATGTAGATACAGTTTCATGTAAAATCATTAAATATTCGACACCAATAAGCTACTCCTATTAGTTTTCACATTATTTACTAAAAACCAAACTTGGAACGAAAACGTCTTTATTGGTGGTAGATGAAGAATCATTTGTAAAAATATTTGTAATAGAAAGTTCTAATTACAGCACTCGATTATATTCATGAAATAATACAGCTGCACCAAGTTTCAAGATTGTATTGTAAATAACGATGTTCACAACGAATCTTCAAGAGGCAGTTCAGAGGTCATGTTCTACAGTCAGTTCCATTCTAAAACCCCAAGCCGGCAAAGATTAAATACAACCCGCTAAACATTTTTCAGTAACTAAAGCAAACATAACTCTATTCATATAAAAATTAAGAAGACTGTAAATTGTTTAACGCCAGGGTTATTATTTAATGCACGTCCGAGAAAGGGCGGTTAACAGCAGATGTTCCGTTTGGGGTCTGCTGCGCCCCTGCATAAATATAGCCAGAGACGCAGTGGTAGGACACACTTCGAACCAACATATCAAACAGTCCACGTCAGTCAAATGCCCGCATACGTTGTGCCTCGGATTATGTCAGATCTGGGGACTTGAATTCAGTTTCGGTAAGAGAAGGAAGAGAACTCACGAGACTGCACACCGTCTTGGATAGCTTATATTTCACGGAAGGAACTGTTTGTCTGCCGCCCATAAATTTGACAAAACAGCGTGGCTAGTGGCAAGATTAGTTTCCATTTATAAGGAGAGAGATTAACTTTATGTGATTAGAAGTCAGGGCGACAGACCATTTTAGTTGGAATTAACAGGTCGCCTCTCAATCTGTTAACAGTGCTGTTTCAGATAGGGATATTAGTTATAATACTAAGACTAATACTTTGCGCGTGAGAACTTTTAGAAAATATATCAATCAGCTAGAACTCAAAACATTTATTTACAGTCATAATTCCTGATCCCGCTGAGTAAATAGCACATAGGAACATTTCCTTTCAGTGAGCACAAAGAGTAATATGGACTTGGAGATTGGAAATGTCTATCAGTATGTTCTCCGTCGATTTCTGGCTGACTGCAAAAACAGCTTTCAGGGTCCTGTAGAGGCGAAGGTAGGTGGAAAGCACGCACAGACCATTTAAGTCTTTTGATAACAACATAACGAAGTGACAACCACTTGATTGTTACGTACCACCCTACAATAGCATTCACTCAACAAGTCGCTCTATAGCCGTCCATAATTGCGAAAATGTTTCTAGAGCAGGATTTGTCCCGTAAATGTCCAATGGGATGGCCAAAGCATTCGCTCGGAATGTCCAGAATGATCTTCAAAAACAAATCATGAACAATTGTGACCTGGTGACATGGCGTATTGTCGTCCATAAAAATTAGGTCGTTGTTTGGGAACATGAAGACCATGAATGGCTGCTAATAGTTTCCATCTAGCCGAACACACCCATTTACACTGAATGATCTGTACAGTTGGACCAGAGGACCCATTCCATTGTATGTAAACACAGCCCACACTATTATGTAGCCACCACCAGCTGGCGCTGTGCATCGTTGACAGCTTGGGTCCATGGCTCTGTGCGGTTTGCGCCACACTCAGACCCTATCATCAGTTCTTACCAACTGAAATTGGAACTTACCTGCCAGGCCACGGTTTTCCAGTCGTCTCAGGTTCAACCGTTATAGTCACGAGGCCAGGAAGGGCGCTGCACACGATGTTGTGCTGTCGCCGTCTGCTGCCTAAGTTCATTAACGCCAAATTTCGCCGCACATTAATTTCTGCGATTGTTTCACGCATTGCTGCATGTCTGTTAGCACAGACAACTCTACGCAAACGCCGCTGCAGGTCGTTAAGTGAAGGCTGCCGGCCACTGCGTTGTCCGTGGTGAGAGGTAATGCCTGACATTTGGTATTCTCGGTACACTCTCGACACTGTGGATTTCGGTTATTGACTTCTCTTACGATTTCCGAAATGGAATGGCCCACTCACGTTCAAAGTCTGTATATTCCCGTCTTGCGGCCATCATCACGTCGCAAAATTTTTAATACACAGGGAGTTACAAAAAGGTACGGCCAAACCCTCAGGAAACATTCCTCACACACAAACAAAGAAAATATGTTATGTGGACATGTGTCCAGAAACGCTTACTTTCCATGTTAGAGCTCATTTCATTACTTCTCTTCAAATCACATTAATCATGGAATGGAAACACACAGCAACAGAACGTGCCAGCGTGACTTCAAACACTTTGTTACAGGAAATATACAAAATGTCCTCCGTTACCGAGGATACATGCATCCACCCTCCGTCGCATGGAATCCATGATGCGCTGATGCAGCCCTGGAGAATGGCGTATTGTATCACAGCCGTCCACAATACGAGCACGAAGAGTATCTACATTTGGTACCGGGGCTGCGTAGACAAGAGCTTTCAAATGCCCCCATAAATGAAAGTCAAGAGGGTTGAGGTCAGGAGAGCGTGGAGGCCATGGAATTGGTCCGCCTCTAACAATCCATCGGTCACCGAATCTGTTGTTGAGAAGCGTACGAACACTTCGACTGAAATGTGCAGGAGCTCCATCGTGCATGAACCACATGTTGTGTCGTACTTGTAAACGCACATGTTCTAGCAGCACAGGTAGAGTATCCCATATGAAATCATAGCGGTGAATCGAGGAAGTACAGTACATACTGACGAAACTAAAATGAGCTATAACATGGAAATTAAGCGTTTCCGGACACATGTTCACATAACATCTTTTCTCTATTTGTGTGTGAGGAATGTTTCCTGATAGTTTGGCCGTACCTTTTTGTAACACCCTGTATATCACCTGAGTACAAATGACAGTTCCGACAATGGACTGCCCTTTTATACCTCGTGTACACGATACTACCGCCGTCTGTGTGTAAGCATATCGCTATCCCATGACTTCTGACACCTCAGTGAATAGGCCCAATATAAAGGCTGTTGCCATAATAGAGGTCAAAAATGAATAAACGTGTTCAGTTGCGTAGGGAATCATTTTAGATAGTAAGAAGATTATTTGCAAAACTCTAGGTAATCAGATAATTTCATATAAACAGAAGGCAACTGCGACTGAACCAAAACGTAACTATGAAGATTCTAGTGGTGAAAGTGATATTCATTTTATACGACGAGAAACTGAACGTAGTAAGCAGGTAGCACATAGCAGATAAAATGACTAAAAAGAACCGGCTTTTTCACTTGAATTTCAATTATACCGAAATTTGTATTCTTGTGAGACGTTCTGCAAGTGGAAGTCGCATCTCAGGATGCGTCATTCATGGTCAAAAAGGCCGAAACTCTGTCGCAGTGCTCCAGGACTCCGAAGAGTATTGTGAATGATCGTGATTTTGGGTCTCGCCATGGTCCAGTACCGACCTGTGGAATCGGACATCAGCTACCGAAGACGGCACTCCGCGTATGAGGCCCAAGATTTAGAAGGAGCAGGGCTCAAATCTCCACTCTGCAATCGTGAAGGGTTTCTGTCAACCCGCTGATCACTTTGGACCGTTAAAGAGGCCATACGCTCTACCTTCAACATTCCCATTCCCTTGAGCTAAAGTTGTAATCACGCTGTGGCTGACAAGATGCTGAACTCTATCTTCCTTCCCTCCATACATCCATAATTTCTTTTCTGACTCTTTTTTTATGTATGTTTTCATAGGACGTCGGAGCCAACCTTTTGTTGCATCCATAACCCAATCATCCACGTACTGCTTCCCGCGAAGCGCATCCTTCACTGGGTTGAAATGGTTGAAATGGCTCTGAGCACAATGGGACTTAACTTCTGTGGTATCAGTCCCCTAGAACTTAGAACTACTTAAACCTAACTAACCTAAGAAAATCACACACATCCATGCCCGAGGCAGGATTCGAACCTGCGACCGTAGCGATCGCGTGTTCCAGACTGTAGCGCCTACAACCGCTCGGCCACCTCGGCCGGCCTTCACTTGGCCAAATAGATGGAAGTCGGAAGGTGCGAGATACAGGCGGTGGGATGGATGAGGAAGAATAGTCCAATGGAGGTTTGTGAGCTTCTCTTGGGTGCGCAGACTTGTGTAAGGCCTTGCGTTGTCACGGAGATGGAGAAGTCCGTTTGCGTTTTTGTGGCGACGTACACGCTTAAGTCATTTCTTCAATTTTCTGAGGGAAGCACAATACACTTCAAAGTTGCTCATTGCGCCAAGAGGGAGGCCATGAAGCAGAATAATCTCTTCAGAGTCCCAGAAGAACGACGCTGTGAGTTTACTACTGATGAGACGGGTTTGAACATTTTCTTTGGAGGAGAGGTGATGCGGCACCACTCCACGGATTTCCGCTTTGTCTGAGGTTCGAAGTGATGTACCCATGTTCCATGGCCAGAGACAATGTTCGACAAAAAATTGTCGAGATTAGCCTCGTAACGCGCAAGCATTTCCGCACAGGTGATACTTCGTTGCACTTTATGGTGTACTGGTACGCGGTGAGGAACCTAGCGGGCACAAACCTTGGAGTACGCAACTGGTGGACTAGTGTGCCAGCAGTACCACAGAGGTGTCCAGTTACGGAGCGAGATATTTTGTTCTGATGCGTCGATCACCTCGAATGAGAAAGTCCGGATGCTCCAACACAGCAGGAGTCACAGCTGTGTGCGATAGGCCGGCACGTGGAAGATCAGACAGGTTTGAGCGATCTTGTTGCCAAGATGACAAGACGCCTCGCCATACGACTCACCGTGATTTTGTCCACTGCAGGTTTCCGTAGACATTATGCAAACGCCTCTCAATATCTGCAATGCTCTGTTGTTCCGACAGAAAACATTACAGACAGCTCTCTGCTTAAAACGCTCCTATGCTACAGACGCCGTTTTTAACGCTACTTATAACGCCACCACCTGCCGGGACTTCATGAAACTACAGGGCTGAAGTGGGAATATAGCATTAATTACAGAAAGCCCCTCGTATATTAGCATAATCGACAATATAGCATGAATCAGCTTTAACTTTTTACCAGGAACTCCCCTACAGAATAGAAGGCGTGAGCTGCGAGGACGTTCTTCAGTTTAGACTAGTTTATTTTAGAATTGCCCGTCATATCAGAATATCAGTCCACTGACTACGGTGTCATTAAAGACGAAAAATTATCTGGATTACCATCTCTCACTAATATGTTCAGTTCCTGCCTGATCTAATCCAGCTGCTTTTGATTTGTGGAGATTTTATCACTTCCTGCGGCTTTTTCGTCGAATACAAAATTTCGATATGTATCATATGTAATTTTTTTAGGGTCCATATGAACGAAATGACATATCTTATGATTTCATGTGTGTGCTCATTTTTTTTAATAAATACATGTAATTAAAATAATAATTGGCAACCAATGCTGTACAATCGCAATAAAGTCATGAGATGTTCAACTGACTCTTTTATTAGAACATGTTACCTGTTTCGGGATTACACCCATCTTGAGACATCTGTTACAAAAACGTACAAAACATAAGTGAACAGCACACTCAACACGTCTCAACGTTAGAGAAAATGAGATCTGGTCATATGAGTTACATATCACAAACTTCAACTCCTTCCTAACCAACCAGGCGTACAGCCTTGACAACTCAAAGAAAGTATAATTAAAATAATTTGTGATTGTGATAACCCACAACTTGCGCATACTTAAATGTTGTTGTACCATACTGCCTGATGTACCAGATTTTGAAGACGTCCTGTGGTAGTGGTAACAACGTGACAACACGACGCGATGATACCCGGCTAGGTAGCCCAGTGGCGTAGCCGCTGTATTCTCACGTTGCCAAGAGCGGCGTTCTATCCTCCGTCCAGAGTTACAGGCTTTGCTTTCCCTCGGTTTCCCTACATCGTTTCAGGTCCGATATATCTCCCTATCCTTACACTATACGGTCTTCCGCTCCGTGCCTAATGACCTTATCTTTTATTCTGGAGTGGTGGCCAACATAGTCACATGGTGCCTAACATCAGCTACATCTTTCCTTTAGAACTTAAGATACGGTTTATTGTCGTAGGAAAGTATGGTAAAGCAAAACGACAGCATTTGAGTTTACTTCCTAATTAGGAAGCAGTTTTTCCTATGCATCGCATTAACTCCATATCACAACTAGAAAAACATTGGCACCGTACTTTCTGTGAGCACGGTGTAGCAGGTGACAGCAAAGCATGTACAGTAAACTGTCGAAAGCCATGTATAGAAACAATGACGAAATGTATAAATTAGTAGAGCGCTAACATAGTGCCAGTTGGACTCTGGTGTTTGCTGTGAAACATCTTCATCGGTACGCTTGCGACAGCAAGCACTGGCGGTCCGCATTCGACAGCATGCGCTACCAATATGTTCCAAAACGCCATGCATAAGAATGGGATTTTTCCGGTGCTCATAATTCGGGTTCTACTGTTGATAGACTGGTAGAGTCAAGTATTTTGGATAGCCCTTGGGGTAGGGACCATTTGCACAAACAACAGAAGATCGTCGTCTTACTGTAACTATCCTACAGTATAGGGTCAAAGTTTCAATACTACATACTTCCTCCAGCATAAGGAAATGCAGCAAATCGGTTTGTTCTTTTTGTATTAAAAGCGCCTTAAGCAGCTTTTGGAAGCACTATTTAGTTTAGGGGTGGTTTCTGAGAAAACCTGAAAAAAACGTTTTCATCATTTCTTCGCCGTCAGCAGCGGATATTTTAACAGCTAACGGCAGCAAATTGCTCAAATTTTAACGGTACATTCTTGATGTATCTATCTAGAAATGCCATCATACCGTTTTCAAAAATCTTTATCCGTTATCGAGAAACACCCCACAACATGGATTTTGTAAGCCAAGTACACTTCTGTCAAGAGAATGAGCAACAGCCAGATTCGATGAGGGTCGAAGGAGTTCCACTTCGATGCAGCGCTATTCGGCACATCCGGGATGCAGCAAGACCGACAGCAAGGAGTTATAAACGTTACTGGGGTCTGAGGTGGAAGTGAGTTGATTCACAGCATAATCGTTTCATGGCTTGTGCTAGTGATTTCTCCTCTACAAATCGCAATACAACACCTTCAATAATTTGTTTGATTTATTAAAAGTCTGCGCACACCTTCTGTATCAACACGATTACACTGGAACGCATACTTCACACTCGTAGAACAACTTTCAGGCTATTTCTCTACCGTTCCAGTCTCGAACATTTTGTCATCGAGGGAGCAGGTTGGTGGTTGTAATTTCGCGAAAGGATCTCGCCGCAACGAAAAAAGCCTTTGTTTTAATTATTACCATTCCTACTCGCTTATCATATTCGTGATGTACTCTCGCCTATTTCATGAAAAAACTAAACCAGCTGTTCTTCTGTGGACTTTTCGATATTCAAAAAAAGGCTCTCAGCACTATGGGACCTAACTTCTGAGGTCACCAGTCCCCTAGAACTTAGAACTACTTAAACCTAACTAACCTTAGGACATTACACACACCCATGCCCGAGGCAGGATTCGAACCTGCGACCGTAGCGGTCGCGCGGTTCCAGACTGTAGCGCCTAGAAACGCTCGGCCACCCCGGAAGGATTTCGATATTCTCCGTCAATCATCACTCGTAAACATCCCATACAACACTGCTACATTCCAGAATAGGGGAGACAAAAGTAGTGAGGCGGTCTCTTTAGTTCATTTGCTGTATATTCGAAGAGTTTTGCCAATAACATGTAGTCTTTGCTTCGCCTTCCCCACAACACTGTCTATGTGACAGTTCCAGTGTAAGTTGTTTCTACCTGTAGCCCCTAGGAATTTATCAAATTTGGTTAACAGGAAATCCGCAACAGAATATCGTGGAATTCAGTTGTAAATAATTTTATTGGTTCAATCACGAACCCTTTCTGGCGATTATAAGCCCATCCTCAGGTGAGCAAGACTGCATAGGAAAATGGAGAAACTATAAGAAGACACTGTCTACCACTTATCACTTTTTTTTTTATTTTTGCGAAAATTCACTGCCCAACCGTAAATATGAAATTGATACTGTCGAGTTAGAATGAAACACGGGTATCGCATCAGATAATCAGAGGAAGAAAAAAAGGAGGAATAGAAACAAGAGAAAATCAATGAACAACATATGAGAACGTAGACGACGAGGCACGTGGCCGCGGCACACTGGACACCAGGCTGCGGGCGGGTGACAGCCGCACATGAAGCAGAGACACGGTGTCACACGGCGCTAGAAGGCAGCCGCCCACGAAGCTAGCGACCGTCGTATTGCAAGGGGACGCAAGTTCGTCCAGTGAAGAATAGCGTCAGAGCTGACTAGCCCGATCGCTAGCAAATGGTGCGATGCCCTTGTTTCATTCTGACTAACCTGACAGTGTCAACTTCATATTTATAACTGGTCAGTGAATTCTCTTTATTATTACAGCAAACAAGTGTTAAGTTGTGAACAATCTCTGATTATAGTTTCCCTATTGCGGTCTTTCTCACCTGAGGATGGACTTATAATCGCCAGAAACCAGTCGTGATTGCCCAATAAAACTATGTACTACTGAAGCGGTTTTTCATCTGATTTTATGAATTTAGTTGAATTTTTTGTCTTGAAATCGAAATTTAATGGATTTTTTTAAATACTCACATAAAAGACCTCACGCTCTTTATTGCTAGGGCCAGCTGACACTTTTCGCACCACGGAGATATCTCGTCTTGTCATGACTGCTACACCGTAAAAGACAGCATCAGCTGCAAATAACCTTAGAGAACTGCACGTATTCTCTCCTAAATCGTTGATATAGATTACGAACAGCGGAGAATGTAAAACCCTAGATGTAACGTCGGTTTCACCAATCACTTCTCATGTATTAGAATAAATCTGACAGGAAATCACGAATCCAGTAGCACAGCTTGGACGATACTCCATAGACACGCAATTTCATCACAAGCCGCTTGTGAAGAACGGTGGCAAAGGTCTGCAGGAAATTTAGACATAATGAGCTCAAGCTGAGATCCCCCGTCGACAGCACTCACTATTTCGTGCCAATGAAAAGCTAGGTGTGTTTCGCTGAATCCGTGCCGGTTACGTGGCAACAAATTATTTTCTTCGCCGTATTTTTTAACGCTGATATGTGTTCCATAATCCTACTACAAATAAAAATGGGTCTATAATTCAGCGGATTATTTCTGTTTCCATTCTCATATATTTGTGTGACCTTTGCAACTTCCCCGTCTTTCGAAACGAGCAAGAAACTATACGGCTGCTCCTTCCAATGACAAGTTACCGACTTCTCAGTGCCTTAGCCAGCAAATGTTTCACTAACCTTTCCCTTCTTCTTATAAAGGTTTCCATTGCTTACATTTCTGACCGACTCCTTTATCTGTCGATCAAATTTTTAATGTAACTGGGACATTTCAACTGCGTCTAGTTTACGGTGCACCTATTTTCCCGCTGACCTCGTTTCACTTGCATACACTCATGTTCACACGGAACAGAGCACATTGAACTACTAGAGACAGAACGTTCATCTTTACAGTATATGTACATTAGTATGTTGTTGTTGTGGTCTTCAGTCCTGAGACTGGTTTGATGCAGCTCTCCATGCTACTCTATCCTGTGCAAGCTTCTTCATCTCCCAGTACCTACTGCAACCTACATCCTTCTGAATCTGCTTACTGTATTCATCTCTTGGTCTCCCTCTACGATTTTTACCCTCCACGCTGCCCTCCAATACTAAATTGGTGATCCCTTGATGCCTCAGAACATGTCCTACCAACCGAACCCTTTTTCTTGTCAAGTTGTGCCACAAACTCCTCTTCTCCCCTATCCTATTCAATACTTCCTCATTAGTTACGTGATCTACCCATCTAATTTTCAGCATCCTTCTGTAGCACCACATTTCGAATGCTTCTATTCTCTTCTTGTCTAAACTACTTATCGTCCATGTTTCACTTTCATACATGGCTACACTCCATACAAATACTTTCAGAAACGACTTCCTGACACTTAAATCTATACTCGACGTTAACAAATTTCTCTTCTTCAGAAACGCTTTCCTTACCATTGGCAGTCTACATTTTATATCCTCTCTACTTCCACCATCAGCAATTATTTTGCTCCCCAGATAGCAAAACTCCTTTACTACTTGAAGTGTCTCATTTCCTAATCCAATAGCCTCAACATCACCCGACTTAATTTGACTACATTCCATTATCCTCGTTTTGCTTTTGTTGATGTTCATCTTATATCCTCCTTTCAAGCCACTGTCCATACCGTTCAGCTGCTCTTCCAGGTCCTTTGCTGTCTCTGACAGAATTACAATGTCATCGGCGAACCTCAGGGTTTTTATTTCTTCTCCATGGACTTCAGTTCCTACTCCGAATTTTTCTTTTGTTTCCTTCACAGCTAGCTCAATACACAGATTGAATAACATCGGGGATAGGCTACGACCCTGTCTCACTCCCTTCCCGACCACTGCTTCCCTTTTATGCCCCTCGACTCTTATAACTGCCACTGGTTTCTGTACAAATTGTAAATAGCCTTTCGCATCCCTGTATTTTACCCCTGCCACCTTCAGAATTTGAAAGAGAGTATTCCAGTCAACATTGTCAAAAACTTTCTCTAAGTCTAACGGTTAATTTTCACATCTGTCAACACCTGCTTTCTTTGGGATTGGAATTATTATATTCTTCTTGAAGCCTGAGGGCATTTCGCCTGTCTCATACATCTTGCTCACCAGATGGTAGAGTTTTGTCAGGACTGGCTCTCCCAAGGCTGTCAATAGTTCTAATGGAATGTTGTCTACTCCCAGGGCCTTGTTTCGGCTCAGGTCTTTCAGTGCTCTGTCAAACTCTTCACGCAGTATCGTATCTCCCATTTCATCTTCACCTACATCCTCTTCCATTTCCATAATATTGTCTTCAAGTACATCGCCCTTGTATAGACCCTCTATATACTCCTTCCACCTTTCTGCTTTCCCTTCTTTGCTTAGAATCGGGTTTCCATCTGAGCTCTTGATGTTCATATAAGTGGTTCTCTTATCTCCAAAGGTCTCTTTAATTTTTCTGTAGGCAGTATCTATCTTAACCCTAGTGAGATAAGCCTCTACATCCTTACATTTGTCCTCTAGCCATCCCTGCTTAGCCATTTTGCACTTCCTGTCGATCTCATTTTTGAGACGATTGTATTATATTATATTATTATATATTCTCCTTGAATCAATTAAATTCAGTATGTCTTCTGTTACCCAAGGCTTTCTACTAGCCCTCGTCTTTTTACCTACTTGATCCTCTGCTGCCTTCACTACTTCATCCTTTAAAGCTGCCCATTCTTCTTCTTCTTCTACTACTATATTTCTTTCCCCTATTCCTGTCAATTGTTCCCTTATGCTCTCCCTGAAACTCTGTACAACCTCTGGTTGTGTCAGTTTATCCAGGTCCCATCTCCTTAAATTCCCACCTTTTTCCAGTTTCTTCAGTTTTAATCTACATTTCATAACCAATAGATTGTGGTCAGAGTCCACATCTGCCCCTGGAAATGTCTTACAATTTAAAACCTCGTTCCTAAATATCTGTCTTAGCATTATATAATCTATCTGAAACCTTCTAGATTCTCCAAGGTTCTTCCATATATACAACCTTCTTTCATGATTCTTGAACCAAGTGTTGGCTATGATTAAGTTATGCTCTCCGAAAAATTCTACCAGGCGGCTTCCTCTTTCATTTCTTACCCCCAATCCTTATTCACCTACTACGTTCCCTTCTCTTCCTTTTCCTACTATCGAATTCCAGTGACTCATGACTATTAAAATTTCGTCTCCCTTCACTATCTGAATAATTTCTTTTATCTCGTCATACATTTCATCAATTTCTTCGTCATCTGCAAAGCTAGTTGGCATAAACTTGTACTACTGTAGTAGGCGTCGGCTTCGTGTATATCTTGGCCACAATAATGCATTCACTATGCTGTTTGTAGTAGCTTACCCGCACTCCTATTTTTTTTATTCATTGTTAAACCTACTCCTGCATTACCCCTCCTTGATTTTGTATTTATAACCCTGTATTCACCTGACCAAAAGTCGTGTTCCTCCTGTCACCGAACTTCACTAATTCCCACTATATCTAACTTCAACCTATCCATTTCCCTTTTTAAATTTTCTAACCTACCTGCTGGATTAAGGGATCTGACATAACACGCTCCAATCCGTAGAACACCAGTTTTCTTTCTCCTGATAACGACGTCCTTTTGAATAATTCCCGCCCGGAGGTCCGAATGGGAGACTATTTTACCTCCACAATATTTTACCCAAGAGGACGCCATCATCATTTAATCATACAGTAAAGCTGCATGTCCTCGGAAAAAATTACGGCTGTAGTTTCCCCTTGCTTTCAGCCGTTCGCAGTACCAGTACAGCAAGGCCGTTTTGGTTCGTGTTACAAGGCCAGATCAGTCAATCATCCAGACTGTTGCCCCTGCAACTACTGAAAAGGCTGCTGCCCCTCTTCAGGAACCACACGTTTGTCTGGCCTCTCAACAGATACCCCTCCGTTGTGGTTGCACCTACGGTACGGGCATCAGTATCGCTGAGGCACGCAAGCCTCCCCACCAACGGCAAGGTCCATGGTTCAGGGTTAGTATGTTCCCCAGAAATGGTTAGCATTTGAACCACGTTGGTCCGGGGGATATCGCATCATGCATCCATACGGTAAACTTCTGCTCGTGTTGGGCGAATTGTTTCGGCAGTGCAACGGGTGCGTACCGAATGGGTCACAGAAGGCTATCGAACACGACAAGATAGATCAGATCAGACCACTCGCACCCCCCACCCCCCTTCCTTGAGAAGACTGATACCTCATCCGAACGGCTTGGCAGAACAGATCTGCATCCTCCTCGACACTGGCGCAGAAGTGGAACAGATCGTACACTATCAGGGGTGACAACCCGTCACCGGTGACGCGTCGTCTGTTTGTCCGCCTACCTTTGACGAATGTGCAGAAACATGCTAGACGGCAGTGGTGAATTGACAGACGTCACTGGGGACAGGAACGGCATCATATTATGTTTTCGGACGAATCCACGTTCTGTTTGTTTGAACAAGACGGCCGCATTTTGGTTCGCCACAGACAAGGGGAGCAGCATCACAGTGACTGCATTCGCACACGATAGAGAGCGACAACTCAAGACCTTATGGTGTGGTGTGCTATTAGATACAACCACAAATCACAGCTGGTGCGTGTCTAGGGCACTGTTACCAGTGTGAGCAACATGTATGATATTCTACGGCCCGTAGCCAAACCCTTTCTGCACAACACTTGAGACGACATTCTTCATCATGATAATGCACGACCACATGTTGCTGTACGAACATGTGGCTTCTTGGTGTCACAGGATGTCAGCCTTTTGCCCTGGCCCGCCAGATCACCAGACTTGTCGCCAGTTGAAATTGTGTGGGATATGGTGGAACGATGGGTACAGCACTGTGACCCAGTGCCGACCACCACAGAAAACTTAGAAACCAGGTGAATGCAGCATGAATGGATATTCCACAGGACGCCATTCGCGCTTTATACACGTCGATGGAGTCACGCATTTATTTATCAGGGCCCATGGCGCAACCCTTTGCGTTCTAGGCAACAGGACACATGTTGAGCCGAGGCGACTGCAATGCTAATCACTTCTGCAGAAGATACTAATGTACACGCCCCGTGAATACCTACGTCCTTTCGTTCAAGTTGCTCTTTTTTTTCTGAACCTGAGTGTATAACGAAGTGCTTCAAGTACAGCTTCAGGAACGTCTTGCTTACCTCAAAGCCCACTTTTACAGGATTGTAACGCGATTTTTTAAAAAAAACTTACGTTATTATATTTCTGAAATCTTAATAGCTTTAGAGATATTGCGTTATCTTCATTCAACCAGCAGAATCCTTTCACTTCCTCTACAGCATGTCCCCTCAAATTTGAATTTTCATATCTAGCGAATAACTACACTTCGTTACACTACTCATCCGGATGCCTCCTTAGCGGACATTAACGTGAGTTGTGTCCAGCCTTCTGCATTGTAACGGCTTGAAGTCAGCTGGGGCATTTTCAGTGAAGTGGCCGTACGACTCGCTTCCCGTCATCCATTGTCCAGTGGCTCTTTACACCACCTCAAACTTGCTTAGTATTTACTACAAAAATTGTGGCTTATGAGGAGCTGCTCACTCGTTGCTCAACTCACTGCGCTCAGCCTCGGTTGCTGGTAGCTCTTCGCTTCGCAACTCAACTGACTTCACGCGCAGTGGTCGACGGCTCTAGTCCATCACTGCATGAGGTCTTCCTCATCTTGGTTTCGCTGTGGTTGTTCCTTCGCGTTTCCACTTTGCGATCACATCATCGCCAACAGTCGACTTCCCAAGCTGACTTCAGAAGATTTTAGATGCCCTGATGGACTGCTTACTCAAAAGACATCCAGTGACTAGTTCACGTTTGAAGTGAATGACCTCTCCTGTTACTGTTTATCTACTAACAACACAATGCTCCCTGCCTCCTTTTATATTCGAGGTTTGTCTCTCTTATGCTCACTTGCGCATTACATAGTGTGTCCCGATTCTTTTGGTCAGACAGTGTATCTGTTCCCGTTACACTTTATTTCTTACTCTGCAGTTAAGGGTTTGTTTTGCAAAATAACTTTCTGCTACGAGTATCATTGACTGGTTTTCCGCGAATGGTCTCACTCAGAATATTAAAATGACACAACATATTTAGTTCTGCGCATCTGTCGGGACTACACCAATGATAAATGTAACGCACGGCAAGAAAATAATACATAGTTTGTAAACTTCAAAATTCTTTGGTGTCCATATTGATGGGAATTTAAGTTGGGAAAAGCACGTTTTAGAACTCCTAAAACAACTTACTTCAACCACATTTCCACTTAGAATCATTGTAAATCTCGGGAAGAGGGAAAATCATTAATTTGAAAATTTTGCATATTTTCATTCAATAATGTTTTGGGGTAGCTAAAGGTTACGAAAGAAACTCGTCGTTGCGAAAAATCTTACCGTAAGAATAATATGCTGCGCTCACCCACTGTCGTCTTGTAAACATCCGTTTACGGAGTTGGACATTCTGACTACTGTTTCACACTATACTCATATTTATTCCCTCATTAAGTTTGTTGTAAATAATCTACAACAGCTCAAGCGGAACGATTATGTATGTAAATACAATACCAGAGGGGAAAATGACATTCATTACTCAACATTTATGTTGCCTTTAGCACAAAAAGGGGCGCCCAATGATTCAACAAAATTTTTTGATTACTTACGCAGTGCTATAAAATGTCTAACAGACTGAAAAATAAAATTTGAACACAAGAGGAGAAAATTTCTCCTTGACAACTCATTCTATTGCGTAGAAGAATTTCTATTGTTGTTATGTGTACAAGGTCATGGGTACGACTTACTAACTCACAACATCTGTATATCTTTTTTCCTTTTTGGAAAAAAATAATAATCCTAAAAATGTTCTGAATGTAAGAATATGTACAAATTAATTTGCTACGTGAATGTGAAATAGCTCGTTCCTCATCAGTATTATCTATCGCGCAAAATGATCATGGATCATTAAACAAGATAATCGTGGGATGCTTTTCGGAAAATAATTTCATTTTCAAGTGCATTATTATGCCATTTATTCGTGATGTTTTCGATGTATGAAGTGCTACAATGTTCTCTGCCTTTACTGCAATACAAAAGTGCGACGATCTTTATAAACAGTTACGGCAAATTTGAAAAAAATTGTAAGTTTTTCTTGTTGTCATTTTATGCAGAAACTCATACATATTAAATGACACACACAATTTACTGTTCACAGTTACAGAGGTATTATTACACATAGTCAACAGAGAGAACGCTATAGATCGTCCACGGAGTATGATAAACCATTATTTCGTACACAGTGGTGTTTCTTAACAATCTGGGTCATTATTTGCTTACAAATATTACACATCATTCTGACAGCGGTAGTAGCTGCTGCACACACGTCTCGCTCATTCATAACCACCTGAGACGAGTGCTGAGTCAGGCTGACTTCAAGTTTTGCGCTTGCCGGAACATCTAGTAGCTCACTCAGGATCTCAATATTATCCACTCATCACAATGAAAGAAGGATATTTTCAAAAGATTGTGTTTGTTTAGCGCAAAGACGCGTACGTGGTACACGTACAGCTGATGCAGATACTAAGGTTATATAATTGCTTTGTTTGAATGTGTAATGCGCAGGAATTCTGTGATTTTGTTACATGTGACTGATACCTCGCAACACTATTACTTTTCATTGTTTATCTGTTTTATACAATTATCTTAATGGCGATATGTTTCTCTTTCACAGGAGCGACTCTCCCATTGTTAAAACTGATGTATAACGTCAACAGGAAATGTTAAGTGATAAAATCTTCTTACTTCTCACATTAAGAATCTTTAAGAATGAGTAAGGGTACTACAGCATGCGACGTATTATTTAAGTTTCATGCTACCATTCCATCACACTTGCTTTTGACATTCCCATAAAACCATCAATAAAATCCACATCATTATTGAGCCGTGCGCGGCTCGTGTTCCCGCCATCACGTCTTTTACACCCAGTTTTTAACGTACTTCCACCTCACTACGTTACTTTACGTTACTACTGTCACTGAGATGCTGCTTTGCCTGACCGTGAGCGGCGTTAGCAGCGCGTATCGATATATCTCCTCTGATAGTATCTTTGCTCGACTGTCTGTCTGTCGTTAGGGAGTTCGAATCGCCAGTTCGGGTCTGCCAGTCGGTTGGAACGTGTCTGGAGATCAGTCCGGACCTGCCACTCAGGGAGTAGCAATGCGGCATTAGTGCAGTCTGGTTGGAGCAGTGAAGCCTGCGTCGACATGGCTCGCCCGACCATTGCCGCCACGCACCACCTGACCCGGGCCACGGTCTTTGTAGATCGTCGGTCGGTCGTCCTACCGCCGGACGACGCGTATTGGCTATCGTTCATGAGTCGGCTCTCTCTCTCTCTCTCTCTGTGTGTGTGTGTGTGTGTGTGTGTGTGTGTGTGTGTGTGTGTGTGTGTGGGCGCGCATCGACTCCCGATTTGTGATCATGTGTGCTTAGTTACTGTTGGGTATCACCGTGCGACTGCTACGGTCGCAGGTTCGAATCCTGCCTCGGGCATTGATGTGTGTGATGTCCTTAGGTTAGTTAGGTTTATGTAGTTCTAAGTTCTAGGGGACTAATGACCACAGCAGTTGAGTCCCATAGTGCTCAGAGCCATTTGAACCATTTTGTTGGGTATCGTTCAGGTCTTCGTGCAAGTGTCTGTCAGGTTGTGCGTGTGTAGTTGGCGTATGTCCACTGAGAACTATTTTAGATGTTGTCGGCATTCTGAGGCCAGTCGGTCGTTTGCAGCGGGCCAGGGAAGTTATCTCCGCCCGGTGCAGTCGGCTGCGGCCGCTGGCGGTCCCAGCGCAGCGTCGGAGCGTGTGTGGAACTGCCCGATCGCTACGAGCTTCGTGGTTCACCGACCCAGGACGTCAAAGTTCAGTAGTGATTTCAACTACCCAAGCCACGTGCATTGATGTTGTATAGTTCGTTTCGGTGGTTCGCTGTTGGGGAGATTTTTCTGTGAGCAAAACTGAGTGTTTCTACTGCCGACATTTAGCCACGATGCGGTGCAATTAACTATTGGTTGACTACAATCAAAGTGCACCAGCGGAATTTTATGCCTTGTGGCCGTTAGTGTTCCGGTTACTGCCCTGCCCACTAACGTAATTTCAGGCAGCGTCCTTTCCTCACCTGTTGTCGCTGTCGCTGCCCAGCATGGTGTGTAAATTTGACAGCTAATACATATTTCACTGTGGATAATCGTGTTCGTAACCTTTTATGTTTGAGTTCTCATGTACTGATTGGTGGCAAGTAAGTCGTGTCGTCGGTCCATGGCTGTCCCCTGATTGGGTTCTGATGGATCAAGTGTAGTTACGAGGACAGACCGACCTCCCTGGTGGTTTCTGAGTGCCGTTTTCTTTACTGTCCTGCTCACCGGTGATTAATTTGTTAATAATCTATCATAGCCAATGATTTAAAAATTTTTGTTTTTACTTGACTTTATGTGTTTTGAATTTTGAAAAATCAATTCTGGGTCCTAAGCCGGTGAAAACCTTATTTTTTAAAATACCCTTTAAGCAAAAACATTGCGGCCTTCTGACTTAAAAGATTGTGGTAATATATTTTAATTTTCAGATTTAATTGTGGCCCTTTGCTGCTTGTGTTGCATCTTGCATATGTTTGTTTTATGTAGTTTTGCCCTGAGGCTTTCCAGCCTAGCTGTGATACCACATATATTTTCTTTTATTTGCTATTTTAACTGCATTTTTATTTTGTTGTCTTTTTAAGATTTCTTGTTTGGAGGCCCTCAGCCGCGAAGTAATTGCCTTTTGAAACTCGTACTTCTAAAGGTTCGGCTATGTGCCGTTTGGGTTTAAAAGTATTATTAAATTACAATAAATTACGATTTTGAGTGAAACTGTCAGACACCTTATTTGGCCCTTTCCACAATCCTAATCACCTGTTCTGCCCTCCGAGCTATCACGACATAAAACTGCGCACAGCTTTATTTTAGGCACAATACTATGAAATATTATTTTGGTATATGTTGTAACACAACTTTTTCATCAAAAGATATTATCGATTCTTGTTGTTACTCAGATTCCTTGAACAAGAAATAGATTATCTTCCAATAGTTTCAGTTAAGCTAAAACACACTGAAATCCAATTTCAGCAGTTTCGTATCATATAAGCCTGGAAATTAATCAAATTATATCTCTGCTAGAAAGAGAAATCAGATTTTTAAACTAAGCCAGTGAAAAATACAGACATTTTCAACAAATGCAAGTAAGTTATAGGCATACGATGCACTCGCTGCAATAGCTGTAAACTTGTTTCAGTTTTCAACTACATCCATGCTCTGCAAACCACCGTGCTGTACATGGTAGGGGAGACGATCCACTGTACTGTGTGTTGGAGTTTCTTCCCGTTCCATTCAAGCACGAAACGCGGGAAGAATGCCTTCTTAAATGTCTCTGCGCCCATAGTAATTAAATTTTATTTTAGCAACTCCTGCGGGGGCGATACGTAGTGGGCTATAGCAAATATTTCAATTTCTCACGTAATACTGGTTCCTGAAGCTTCGTATATAGGCTTTCGTGGGATAGCTGACGTTACGTAAGTTTCTACTGTGAATCAAACAAACATGTGACCATTAGTGCTGAACTTCTTTGCATTCGTTCGGTATCCCGTGGCAGTCCTAGTCAGTAAGTGTACACAATACTTGAACAGTCTTGTAGTACGTGTCGCACAATTGTTTTGTAAGCAATCTTTCTCGGCGGCTTGCGCTTTCCCAGTAACGTAGCCTACGAATAAACCGAAACCTATCTGTCAACTGCTTTACCTTGTGACTGTGCCCATGTAATCATTCCATTACATATCCCAACAAATTGTTGCACCCAGGTATAAAAGATTGAAGATAATTACCTTCTCAGACTTTGAAGAATTGTAGCAGTCATCAATGTGGTAAAGTTTAGCATAGGAACTCAAATTGTCCGGGAACATACTGTTTCTCCGTTATACGCAAAACACCACAACACACTTTGCACTCTGGCTCAAGCTGCTTGTCGCCTGGGACCACTTTACAACTAGGGCTCAATGTGACGACCACCGACGGCGATACAAATACGCTACCTCCGTACCACACTCCGGTACATATGACGACCATCCATGGCCCTCCAGGATCCGCCGCAGTCATAACCTGGGCCAGCAGCTCTTTCTCGGACGCCCCAAGGCGTCGTCTCGTATATAAAAACTTTCTTGTGCACAGGTAATAGTCTAACGCGTTGAAGTCGGGAGAATGTGCAGGTCGAGCAATAGGCCACTACGATCTGTCCACTGTTGCCGAAATTGTTGGTCCAAATGATTTCGGACCGCACGTGAAAAATGAGGTCGTGCGCCATCGTACTGGAACCACATCTTTTGACGCACAAGTAGTGGTACATCTTCCAAGAGCCAATGAACGGCAATTACGCGACATCCGAGAGATATGGTGGAGAAAGGTATGGCCCAATCACGCAACCATCCAAGAATCCTGCCCAAATCGTTCATACCTAATCGCTGCTGAAATACATCCAGGAAACGCGGGGGGAGGCGCAAAATATAGGTCTTAATCAGCCCATACATGACTGTTGTAGGAACTGAGAACACCTTTCCTGGTGAACTTGGAATCATTCGACAAAAGGATCGGCCTAGGAAGTCGGGCTCGTCCATACTGCGGTGCAAGATCCACCTGCAGACGCAAAATCCCGTGGCTGCATTGGCTGTAACTTCCGACGATGGCACAGGTGTAGCTGCTGCCCATGCAGAACACACCGGACAGTTCGGTGGTCCACGTTCAGCCTATCAGCTTTGTTTCACGCCCTCGTCACCGCGGTCTCATCCACTGTATGGGGTGCAGCTTCTTCAAACTCGGATGCGCTGTGCCGCACAACAATGGGTGCTGCCGGTGGTGAACGTACCCGTCTCCGAGGCCCGCTGGAGCACTGCAGCAAAGAGGGAATGCGAAGGTGTCTGGTTGCGTGCAAAACGCTCCGCATACAACTGACGAGCAGCGCTCCCACTGCACCGAGATTCTCTGTCGGCGAATTCTTCATATGTGTAGTTCATTATGGTCAATATAAACACACTAAAAATGAAATGTAGGGCAGCTTGCATTCTATACTGAAACGAACGATTACTACCGCACAGTAGTATAATATGAACAAAGACCACCAGCAAACAGCATGTACAAACCTATCTGGGCAGACCATACACTCACCTGAATGGCATGTACACACATAAGCAGTGGGCATGGGCATCAGGTGATGGCGAATGACGCACGTAATACACTAGTCAACGACACCGAAAATTCGGGAGATTTGAACAAGTGCTGTGGTATTTTTGCATGTAGCTGAATAATGGTAAGTTTCTAGACCTGAGTTCTTGGTCGCCATATGTCCTCAACGTCTGTAAAAGGGGTTTTGTTACATCTGGTATACGTGAAGTGCTTGATTCAAGTTATGACTAAATGATGTTATGGTCACAGGACGCTACGTTAGTTATAAACATTTAAAGCATGTTGCCAATTCTTATGCAACTTCGAAGTCTTATCACGATCTGATGATATTTCTGGAGCTTTTCTTCAGACAATACTTTAAACACTGGTCGCAGTTACTTCTCTAAAATATCTGGGAGTATGCGTGCGGAACGATTTGAAGTGGAATGATCATATAAAATTAATTGTTGGTAAGGCGGGTGCCAGGTTCAGATTCATTGGGGGAGTCCTTAGAAAGTGTAGTCCATCAACAAAGGGGGTGGCTTACAAAACACTCGTTCGACCTATACTTCAGTATTGCTCATCACTGTGGGATCCGTAGCAGATCGGGTTGACGGAGGAGATAGAGAAGATCCAAAGAAGAGCTGCGCGTTTCGTCACAGGGTTATTTGGTAACCGTGATAGCGTTAAGGAGATGTTTAGCAAACTCAAGTTGCAGACTCTGCAAGAGAGGCGCTCTGCATCGCGGTGTAGCTTGCTCGCCAGGTTTCGAGAGGGTGCGTTTCTGGATCAGGTATCGAATATATTGCTTCCCCCTACCTATACCTCCCGAGGAGATCACGAATGTAAAATTAGAGAGATTCGAGCGCGCACGGAGGCTTTCCGGCAGTAATTCTTCCCGCCAGCCATACGCGACTGGAACAGAAAAGGGAGGTAATGACAGTGGCACGTAAAGTGCCCTCCGCCACACACCGTTGGGTGGGTTGCGAAGTATAAATGTAGATGTAGAATCATAGACAATCAAAAGGAATGACATTACTATTAATATTGTCTATCAAATCATTAATGTACAAGATGAAAAGTTAGGTTTCCGACACATGTTCCTACAGCATGCCTGAAGTTACTTTCACAGAGCCTGACAAAAATATGAAGCACCCAGAAGAAATGGTCGTATGACAATGTAACCTCATACACATATATGGCATCGGGTATGTAAATGATTGGAGTTGCACCAGAGTACATTACAATGTTGTTTGTGTGTAGTGCTATTAAAATGGGCGTAGAGCGGTCTCTCTCTTCTCTGTTCATCTCAACACAGACGAAGCCATGATCAAAATAGAAGATAGACTCGAAATTGGGAATAAAATTCAGGGTGGACAATACGCTGATGACATTACTACCTTCAGTCGAAGTGAGAAAGAATCACAAGAGTTGTTGAATGGAATGAACAGTGTAATGCGCAGTGAATATGGACTGATTGTGAGAGTAAATGAAACAAGGACGAATGCCCTGACGATTAGCTGAAATGAGATTAGCGATAAACGCAGTATGAAAACCGGGGACCACTTATTAGAGGAAGTGAAACATTTCTGCTACGTCGGAAACAACGCAGTGCATGACGGACGAAGAAACGAGGGCGTAAGAAGCGAACGAGAACAGGCAAAGAGGTCTTTCCTCGCTGCAGGAAGTCTATTTCTATCTGACATAGACCTTCATTTGAGGAAGAAAGACTAAGAATGAACGTCTGGTGCATAGCATTGTATGCACGAGAATCAATGACTACGTGAAATCCATGAAATACGAGATAGTGTCCCTTTGAAACGTGGAGTTGCAGAAGGATGCTGAAAATTATGTGGAATGAAAAAGAAGAAATGAGGAAAGTTCTCAGAAGAATCGACGGAGGAAGGAATACGTGGCAAACACTGGCTAGAGCAAAAGGGCAGGATGATTTGTAAAGACGCAGAATGATTGGTAAAGATCTACGCGGCTAACAGAAGTGCTATCTGCATGTGCAAATCTCTTATTGCAAAGTCTTTATATACATCCTCGTCTGCTGCTGCCATAGTACACCACTTTAATTCATTTCGCAGGTCTTAGTCCTGAGCCGGCCAAGGTCGCCGAGCGGTTCTAAGCGCTACAGTCTGGAAGCGCGCGACCGCTACGGTCTCAGGTTCGAATTCTCCCTCGAGCATGGATGTGTGTGATGTCCTTAGGTTAGTTAGGTTTAAGTAGTTCTAAGTTCTAGGGAACTGATGACCTCAGAAGTTAAGTCCCATAGTGTTCAGAGCCATTTGAACCATTTTTCGTAATTCTGTAGGTAGGCTTGCGCTTCGCCTGAATTTCCAGTGCTGTCAGATCTCTCCCAGGCAGCCATGGATATGGACACGTATAGTCTATTGCATGAGTTCGTCAACAGTGCCAACATCAAAATGTAACTTCCAGTGCTGCTAATCTAATGCTCTTGGTAATTCGAATACCGTGGGAAAACGGAAGCTCCATTAACTAACTATATTCTCACGTGCTTCTCAGCATAATGTGAAACCCTCAGCCTCTACATATTTCTCCTACATGTAACTATACGCATGACTATAATACTCAAATCTGGTTCTTGTAAACTATTCTGTCTAGATGGTACTTACAAACCTGCAGAAATGTTCAATACTCTATCCGCAGCTTTGAAACATTTCTTGCAGCACATACAAGACAGCATTTTATCTGTGTAACCTGTGTTACATTTTCGTCTGGTTTACTCGTTCGTATGCTGTTGTAAAAAATCTTTTACGTCGGAATCGGTCATTTGTTCAGCCTATGTAATTTCGTACCAGGGTACGATCCCAGCTGTAGATCGCCTTCTATCGACTTCCTGGGACAACAAAAATTTGATTTTCAACATTTCACTTAATTACTGATCGAATTTCAAGTGGTGCCACAACTTACTCATTAAAAGGTACAACGTTAAACGTTTGATACAATGGGTTAATTTACAGTAAGGTACGGCGTATATATCTGTTTAGGCAGCGTAACTTACAGCGCGCAAGTATCCAGATTATGTTCTTCCAGTACTTGAGAATGAGAACACTTAGTGACGACCGAGCGAGGTGGCGCAGTGGTTAGACACTGGACTCGCATTCGGGAGGACGACGGTTCAATCCCACGTCCGGCCATCCTGATTTAGGTTTTCCGTGATTTCCCTAAATCGTTCTAGACAAATGCCGGGATGGTTCCTTTCAAAGGGCACGGCCGACTTCCTTCCCTGTCCTTCCCTAATCCGATGAGACCGATGACCTCGCTCTCTGGTCTCCTTCCCCAAACCAACCAACCAACCAACTTAGTGACGTGTGATGAAATTTACACGTAATATGAAACCTTTGCGAAACTTTTTCTCGCTGACACCCCTCACAAAATGATGAAAGGAAAACTGTTACTCGCTCACTACATTTTCACTGTTCATTCTGTAGAACTGCCGTGTCAGACATGACGATTTAATTTATCACTCCTTCACTTGTTAGTCTGTTCGCAACACACTTTGCAGTCGGGCCTGAAAGGGAAGCAGTGGTTCAGAAGGGAGGAGACAGGGTTGTAACCTATCCCCGATGTTATTCAGCCGGTACAATGAGCAAACAGTAAAAGAAACAAAAGAAAAATTTCAAGTCGGAATTAAAGTCCAGGGAAAAGAAACCAAAAGTTTGTGGTTTGCCGATTACGTTGTATTTCTGAGTGACACAGCAAAGGACTTAGAAGAGCAACTGAACGGAATGGACAGTGTCTTGAAAGGAGGAAGTGTGGTAAGATAAACATCAACAAAAGCAAAACGAGGATAATGGAATGCTGAATGAATTAGATTAAGAACTGGCACACTTAAAGCAGTAGATGAGTTTTGCTGTTTAGGCAGCAAAATAACTGAAGACGGTCGAAATAGAGAGGATATAAAATGTATGGCAAGGAAAGCGCATCTGCAGGAGAGAAATTTGTTAACGTCGAGTACAGATTGTAAGTGACAGGGAGCCTTTCCTGAAAATATTTGTAAGGAATGTAAGCAGCTATCGAAATGAAACATGGACCATACGATAAGCAGTCTAGGGGGACAAAAAAGAACGGTGCTACAGAAAAGTGCTGAAAATTAGATGGGTAGATCATGTAACTAAACAGGAGGTCCTAAATAGTATTGGGGAGAAACGAAATTTGCAGCATAATCCGACTAGAAACAGAGATCGGTAGGTAGAACACATTGGATCACCGATTTAGTACTGGAGCGAAGCGTCGGGGATAAAAATCGTGGAGTAAGACAAAGAGAAAGATGTAGGCTGCAGTAGTTACTCGTAGATGAAAAGACTTGCACAGGATACAAAAGCTTGGAGAGCTGCATCAAACCACTCTTCGCACTATAGACTATAACAACAAGAACATCCACATAAACCACTGAATGGATCTGCACAATTATATGACTGTTTGACATATAGTTTAGGGCATATAACGTCACAGAGATACAAATGAGAGAAAAACTTACAACAGAGCGCAAATTATCCAGTTTGTACCTCTCCAGTGCTTGATAATTAGAACACATAGCGATTGCAACAAATTTTAAACTTCAGTTTAGACGTAGCCTAAACTACACTACTAGCCATTAAAACTGCTACACCGAGAAGAAATGCAGATGATAAACGGATATTCATTGGACAAATATATTATACTAGAACTGACATGTGATTAGATTTTCACGCAATTTGAGTGCATAGATGCTGAGAAATCAGTACCCAGAAAAACCACCTCTGGCCGTAATAACGGCCTTGATAGCCTGGGCATTGAGTCAAACAGAGCTTGGATGGCATGTACAGGTACAGCTGCCCATGCATATTCAACACGATACCATAGTTCATCAAGAGTAGTGACTAGCGTATTGTGACGAGCCAGTTGCTCGGCCACCACTAACCAGACGTTTTCAATTGGTGAGAGACCTGGAGAATGTGCTGGCCAGGGCAGCAGTCGAACCTGGATTCATACGAAAAATTGACGCTTTGTCATTCGTGCACCCAGGTTCGTCGATGAGTACACCATCGCAGGCGCTCCTGTCTGTGATGCAGCGTCAAGGGGAACTGTAGCCATCGTCTCCGAGCTGATAGTCCATGCTGCTGCAAACGTCATCGAACTGTTCGTGCAAATGGTTGTTGTCTTGCAAATGTCCCCATCTGTTAACTGAGGGATCGAGACGTGGCTGCACGATCCGTTACAGCCATGCGGATATAATGCCTGTCATCTGGACTGCTAGTGATACGAGGCCGTTGGGATCCAGCACGGCGTTCCGTATTACCCTCCTGAACCCACCGATTCCATATTCTGCTAACAGTCATTTGATCTTGACCAACGCGAGCAGCAATGTCGCGATACGATAAACCGCAATCGCGATAGGCTACAATCCTACCTTTATCAAAGTCGCAAACGTGATGATACGCATTTCTCCTCCTTACACGAGGCATCACAACAACGTTTCCCCAGGCAACGCCGGTACACTGCTGTTTGTGTGTGAGAAATCGGTTGGAAACTTGCCTCATGTCAGCACGTTGTAGGTGTCGCCACCGGCACCAACCTTGTGTGAATGCTTTGAAAAGCTAATCATTTGCATATCACAGCATCTTCTTCCTGTCGGTTAAATTTCGCGTCTGTAGCACGTCATCTTCGTGGTGTAGCAGTTTTAATTGCCAGTAGTGTATTTGTCCCTTACATGCTTTACCTCAAATTTTAACACATTAACGCATTCCGAAAGTAATCAGAAATTTGGTTCAAATGGCTCTGAGCACTATGGGACTTAACAAAATGGTTCAAATGGCTCTGAGCACTATGGGACTTAACATCTGAGGTCATCAGTCCCCTAGAACTTAGAAGTACTTAAACCTAACTAACCTAAGGACATCACGCACATCCATGCCCTAAGCAGGATTCGAACTTGCGACAGTAGCGGTCGCGCGGTTCCAGACTGAAGCGCCTAGTACCGCTCGGCGACACTGGCCGGCTCAGCAGTTTCATGCCGTATTATACAGGGGAGTTAGATTCCTGAAAAAGTAAGGTGTTTACTGGCTAACACTAAGATATGAAAGGATGTGTTACATCCTAGTAATGCGAACCATCCAGGCCAAAAATTGTAACGGTAAACAGAGATTAGAATATCTACAAGAAGCAACTGTGAATGTCAGAGGTAGGTGCTACTCCACGATCAAGAGACTGGCAAATTAGAGGAATTCAGGGCAGCCCGCATCAAATCAGCAACAAGACTAAGTGCGTAGGCCTACAGGGCCAGTGCCAATTTGAATAAAATCCTTTAGGAGTTTAGACAGCGTCATTAGGGAAAAAAAAACAAGTACACGCGACGTTTACAGTGTATTTGCAGCGATCATCTGCAAGCCCTCGAGGTCTTTAGACACCGCGAAGTGCAAAGGCGGTCGAAACATCGGTTTTACGGTTGTTTTTGGTTTCAAAAGCATGCAGTCTACTTCCCCGGAAGACTGTATTCAAATTCAGTGAAAACCCTGTTGGAGAGAGCGAGAGCACGGAGGAAGTGGGCAGGTTCTGTTTTACTTCGCGGTAAGCCACCGGCGCCGTGTGCGGGTAAGGAGCGGTAATCTGTGTGGGGTACGTGCGCGGCTGAGGGCCCAGGCTGGCGCCGGCGTCATTTCCGGCCCGCCAGATAACAGCGCATTCCGCACCACCACCAGCAGCAGCCGCAGGCCGTGGGCGGAGGTGTGGCTGCGGCTGTCTGAAGCTCACGGGTGCTTCTCGCAATGACGCATTCACTGCGGTGTCGGGGTGTCCTGGGACGCCACTCATTCTCGTCACCTCACACTTACCTCATTCGTATCCCAGCACAAAGCATAAGCTCGGTAGATGCTTGAGGTAAGGAAATACCTCTAAGCTAGAGAATGAACTGTAGATTAAAACTGAAGGAATTTACGGGAATGGGACCTGGATAAACTGATTCAACAATGGCTCAAATGGCTGTGAGCTCTATGGGACTTAACATCTATGGTCATCAGTCCTCTAGAACTTAGAACTACTTAAACCTAACTAACCTAAGGACACCACAAAACACCCAGTCATCACGAGGCAGAGAAAATCCCCAACCCCGCTGGGAATCGAACCTGGGAACCCGGGCGCGGGAAGCAAGAACTGGATAAACTGAAAGAACCAAAAGTTGTTACTAGTTTGAGAGGGAGTATTACGGATCGATTGACAAGAACAGGGGAAATGAATACAGTACAAGAAGAATGGGTAGCTTTGAGAGATGAAATAGTGAAGGCAGCAGAGGATAAAGTAGGTAAAAAGACGAGGGCTAGTAGAAATCCTTGGGTAACACAAGAGATACTGACCATAATTGATCAAATAAGAAAATATAAAAATGCAGTAAACGATTCAAGTGAATAACGGCTAAGCAAGAATGGCTAGAGGACACATGTAAGGATTTAGAAGCATATATCGCCAGCTGGTGTGGCCGATCGGTTCTAGGCGCTTCAGTGTGGAACCGCGCGACCGATACGGCCGCAGTTTCGAATTAAAAAAAAAATTGTTCAAATGGTTAACTGGAGGAACTATTGGCCAAGGGAACGGAGTTGGTGAAGTACGATTAAGATGAATAAAGTTGTTGATGGTACACAGCAGCAACGTGCTGCAAATTGGTTTCAGGGTACTTTATTGAAGAAGTACCGTCATCGGTTTCGAACTCATACCGTTCATCATCATATGACTTTCATGTTTTCGTCGAACATTCACCTCGTTGTCGTATTTTCACACACACTACACAAGTTAGTTTACATTATTATAAACTTTCGTTGAGACACGAAACAAATTACCGATGTGCATCACAAATGTTGACTCACTTAGAATGTTACATTCAAAAGATACTGTATTTCTCGAAAGGGAGACGTATATTACTATTATATTAAATTGAAAACATATTTTATATTAAATATATGACGTTAAGTACAGAGAAATAAATGGGGTTTTGAGAAGCACAGCATTAAAAACTTTTTTGCAAAATGGTAGAGAAATAAATGTGGCTTTGAAGATATGTGAAGGCTTTGCGCACTATTTTAACAGTGCTGACGACAGTAAATTAGAGTTTATTAACATTTAGTGACACGGAAATTACTGACTACAGTATACATATATTTTACACTGCAGTGTGGAAAGTATTCTCTGGAAGTTTACCAAGAAAGAATCATATGCCAATTCATACATTTAATTAAGGATACAGTTAGGGGAGGTGTATATGTGTGGGTACGTATACGTGCATGCACTTCTATTCCTTCTAGCATATTCGTACTGACCACTTTTCTACCACATTCGTACTGACTCCTTTTTCTGTTAAGTGTAATATTTTCATGTTGTTCTCAAAGTTTCTCAATGAATGGTTTTCTTCAGCATTGACTGTTGGAAATACAGATTTGTTTACGTTGTCAAGTCTTAAAGCATTAAGGTTTTCTTTGTTTATAATCACAGAAGTTCTGCGCGTCTCAGCAATGTAGAATTTTGTGCATGACTCACACCTTAACTCTTATATTCTTGATTTATCGTAAGGGGTCTTGGAAGGTTTTACATCATGGATTACTTTTTGTTGTAATTTACTGTTAATAGTGAAGCTTATTTTACTATCCTTTTTTTAAAAAATAAGTTTGTTATTTTGTATGATAGTGTTCACATCTGTCATGGTAGGTTTTCAATTAATATTTACTTAACGGTTACTATTACAAATTTTAAGATCAAGAAAATTTATGTTCCAAGCTCAACAGTTTATGCGTTTTAGTGAAGTCTGTCGCCAATGCGTCAATTTCAATGTTTGTACCGCCAAAAAGCGTGATTGTATCATCAACATATCTCCTGTAGTATATTATATTGTTCGTGGTATGACGATTAGTTGAGAAGTATTTTTGTTCTATCTGGTTGATGTAAGCGTTAGCTAATATTCCACCCAAGCTACTTCAAACGGCCAAGCCTCTGTGTTGTGGGTAGAGCTTGTTGTTGAAACTAAAGTAATTGTGTTCCGGGATAATTTGTCTCACTTAACACTCACAGTCTCCACTCATGTATTTACTTAAAAGCCAATTTGTGGCTAGTTGATGCTGTGCACCATCAAAATTCTGTATCACATAACAGCCACAGTCTTCTGTCATATCTCTGTTTGAAAAGCAAATTGTGACTGTTTCCTGTTGTACACAACAACAATTTGTGTCACATAACAGCCAATGTCTCACAATCACATCTTTATTCGAAAACCAATTTGTGGCCAATTGCTACTGTGCACCATCAACATTTTGTACTACGTAATAGTCACAGACTCCAATCACGTCTTCATTTGAAAACCATCTTGAGGCTGGTTACTGCAGTACGCTATCGACAATTTCCTTCCAAAGAACCAAAGAGTTATGTCACAATGGCATCAACCTCGTTTTTGCATAAATGAAGTCCTCTGCCATTAAAGCAACATAACATGTGTCTTACAAAATAGTATGAAATTCGCTTTACCTCTAATGTTGGCCACAGATTATGAAGCGATAAAGACAAATCTTACGCGTGGAATAGGAATCCTTAACAATACTGACGTAACTAGTTGGTCACTAAGTAATATTATAAATTTAATTACGTCCACTGTAAAGTCCCACGCAATCGTAGCTTTTGGAGGGGTACAGTCGACTTAAAAAAGATATCTGTATTCTTCAAAATAATAAAACTGAATACGTGTTCTAATAAGAATCGTGTACTCTGTTCTTACTGTACTCCTTAGAGTTCAAATAATATAAATAATTACTTGGAATAACAGTCCTTAATGAGAGATTAAGTGTGAATTCAGAAATAATACTATATAATCGAATTATACTTTATCTGGGTTGGGTTGTTTGGGGGAAGAGAGCAAACAGAGAGGTCATCGGTCTCATCGGATTAGAGAAGGACGGGGAAGGAAGTCGGCCGCCCCCCTTCAAAGGAACCATCCCGGCATTTGCCTGGAGCGATTTAGGGAAATCACGGAAAACCTAAATCAGGATGGCCGGACGCGGGATTGAACCGTCGTCCTCCAGAATGCGAGCCCAGTGTGCTTAGCACTGCGCCACCTCGCTAGGTATATCTTATCTGGAACGCCAATTAGATGAGACAAGAATCTAAGGCTCGCAATAATTACGGTGAACGAAGAACCTGCCACCTTGTCCATTTTCTCCAACGATTAATTTTTTATGATAATATTAAACAGGATTAAATTCCTAATTAGCTGCGCGCGACCAGACGGGACGGACAAGAATGATATCAGTTTGTTCACAATCAAGCAGTTAATGAAGCGTATGTGAATATTTATTTGAAAACCAATTTGTGGCTGGTTGTTGTACACCGTCAACAGTTAGTATCGCATTACAGTCGCGCTCACCGATCACGTCTTTATATGAAAACCAGTTTGTGGTTAGCTGCTGCTGTACACCATCAACATTTTGTATCCCACAAAAGCCACAGTTTCCAATCAAGTCTTCATTTGAAAAGCAAGTTATGGCTTCTTACTGCTGTACAACATCAATTGATTATCATCAAAAGTATATAGGAAACACACCAGTGCCGGAAGAGGATCCCGATACGCTGATTAACTTTTTCCTCGGCGGACAGTGACGTAGTTCGTGGTTAACAATCTCGCGTACGCCACACGTCACCAGAAGCAAGTACACAGCACCAGCAAAGGAACATTACAACGGGGGATGCCAACAAGATACAAATCATGACATTGGGTTTTCTGCTGACGTCAACGTCATGGGTCTTATAAGTACTGGAAGCTGTAACGACCGTAATACACTCCTGGAAATGGAAAAAAGAACACATTGACACCGGTGTGTCAGACCCACCATACTTGCTCCGGACACTGCCAGAGGGCTGTACAAGCAATGATCACACGCACGGCACAGCGGACACACCAGGAACCGAGGTGTTGGCCGTCGAATGGCGATAGCTGCGCAGCATTTGTGCACCGCCGCCGTCAGTGTCAGCCAGTTTGCCGTGGCATACGGAGCTCCATCGCAGTCTTTAACACTGGTAGCATGCCGCGACAGCGTGGACGTGAACCGTATGTGCAGTTGACGGACTATGAGCGAGGGCGTATAGTGGGCATGCGGGAGTCCGGGTGGACGTACCGCCGAATTGCTCAACACGTGGGGCGTGAGGTCTCCACAGTAGATCGATGTTGTCGCCAGTGGTCGGGGGAAGGTGCACGTGCCCGTCGACCTGGGACCGGACCTCAGCGACGCACGGATGCACGCCAAGACCGTAGGATCCTACGCAGTGCCGTAGGGGACCGCACCGCCACTTCCCAGCAAATTAGGGACACTGTTGCTCCTGGGGTATCGGCGAGGACCATTCGCAACCGTCTCCATGAAGCTGGGCTACGGTCCCGCACACCGTTAGGCCGTCTTCCGCTCACGCCCCAACATCGTGCAGCCCGCCTCCATTGGTGTCGCGACAGGCGTGAATGGAGGGACGAATGGAGACGTGTCGTCTTCAGCGATGAGAGTCGCTTCTGCCTTGGTGCCAATGATGGTCGTATGCGTGTTTGGCGCCGTGCAGGTGAGCGCCACAATCAGGACTGCATACGACCGAGGCACACAGGGCCAACACCCGGCATCATGGTGTGGGGAGCGATCTCCTACATTGGCCGTACACCTCTGGTGATCGTCGAGGGGACACTGAATAGTGCACGGTACATCCAAACCGTCATCGAACTCATCGTTCTACCATTTCTAGACCGGCAAGGGAACTTGCTGTTCCAACAGGACAATGCACGTCCGCATGTATCCCGTGCCACCCAACGTGCTCTAGAAGGTGTAAGTCAACTACCCTGGCCAGCAAGATCTCCGGATCTGTCCCCCATTGAGCATGTTTGGGACTGGATGAAGCGTCGTCTCACGCGGTCTGCATGTGCAGCACGAACGCTGGTCCAACTGAGGCGCCAGGTGGAAATGGCATGGCAAGCCGTTCCACAGGACTACATCCAGCATCTCTATGATCGTCTCCATGGGAGAATAGCAGCCTGCATTGCTGCGAAAGGTGGATATACACTGTACTAGTGCCGACATTGTGCATGCTCTGTTGCCTGTGTCTATGTGCCTGTGGTTCTGTCAGTGTGATCATGTGATGTATCTGACCCCAGGAATGTGTCAATAAAGTTTCCCCTTCCTGGGACAATGAATTCACGGTGTTCTTATTTCAATTTCCAGGAGTGTATATCTACAAGTAAGCCAGCATCTCGTGGTCGTGCGATAGCGTTCTCGCTTCCCACGCCCGGGTTCCCGGGTTCGATTCCCGGCGGGGTCAGGGATTTTCTCTGCCTCGTGATGGCTGGGTGTTGTGTGATGTCCTTAGGTTAGTTAGGTTTAAGTAGTTCTAAGTTCTAGGGGACTGATGACCATAGATGTTAAGTCCCATAGTGCTCAGAGCCAGTTGAACCAGTATCTACAAGTAACGACCTGGAGCGACCTTAAGTCGCATGTTCTCATAAATATAATTATAGAAAAAGCAGAGCAAGGGTCAGATTCATTGGAAGACTCTTAACGAAAATTTAATTCATCCACAAAACAAGTTGTTTACAGAAGCCCCTGTTTTTTAGCACTTCTCGTCTGTATGGAATCCTTACCATGTAGGAACAATAGAGGAAACTACCCAGAGTGACGCATTTCATCATGGGTTCCTTAAGTAAGCGCGAAAGTTTTACGGAGACGCTCGGGTAAACCCGGTGGCGGCGCTAAAATAGAGCAGCGTGCACTACGAAGTTTACAGTTGATATTACGATAATGTGCGTTCCACGAAGAGTCGGGCAAGACATTACTTCCTCTCTCTCTCTCAACATGAACACGCCCGGTAAATCACATAAACTGGAGATCGTCCAGTGGCTTACCCAAAGTCATTCGTCCCACGCACCATTTATCAATCACTTTGCTCTCTGACTCAGGCTGCTTGTCGCCTGGGACCACTTTACAGAAAATGGCTGTGAGCACTATGTGACTTAACATCTGAGGTCATCAGTCCCCTAGGCTTAGAACTACTTAAACCTAACTAACCTAAGGACATCACACACATCCGTGCCCGAGGCAGGATTCGAACCTGCGACCGTAACAGCAGCGCGGCTCCGGACTGAAGTGCCTAGAACCGCTCGGCCACCGCGGTCGGTCGTAAACACGTGTGAGTCACAGTTTATGAGCAGTAACAATCTTCCGTCATTTTGTGTTCGCGATGTATTACGACGTACTATGAGAAAACAGCAGACGCAAACAATAAAATATGCAGACACACACACACACACACACACACACACACACACACACACACACACACACACACACACTAGAAGATGCATTGGTTAACTTACTCGTATGCTGTAATATTTGAAAGCAAACAGTTTTCTCAAATACAATCGCGACAGACATATATTCAATTACAATGACTCTTTCAGCAGTGATAAATAAGTCACTCTAACGTCTGAGATAAAGAAACACCTATTCACCTTACCAAGATAGCCGGTGAGCACATTTGCTAAGACTCTGCCTACTGCACGCTTGTACTGTACATGGAAACTACACGCATCGCTTTTACTATCTCATACTCGTCGCAATAGGACCACAGACTGCTTACAAGTAACGAAACGTGAGGACAGCATTATCTCTTATATGTCATATCTTTAAGTAAGACTTAATGGTTTCCAGAGAGCACTGCGCTAATGAACGCAGTACCGTAGGGTACATTGAAGTTACATACTAAATCTCGTTATTATTCGCGAGCAGGCCTAAATGAAAGTGGCAACATCCTCCCAGAAATAACAGCACATGTAGTCATCTGTCGTCGTTGGTGTTTGTGCTTTTGGCGAGTGACTAAGGCACGTGTAACGAAGGTGGACGATTCAGTTGACAATCTTGCCACGCGTGAGATGAGATCAGGAACTAAGTTTATGAATTCATGGCACAGACCATCATATGAAATGCACTGCGAGGTCGCTGAAGCGCACGGTAATGCCCTCGATGAAGCAAAACAACACCACAAAGCGTTGGACGTTAGACGCGCTTAAGGAGTAATCCCGACGAGACCGATTCGGCGCCCGACTTTGCTAGCAGGAGCATCGTGTCGACCATCACCGCAGTGGATTACAGACTTTGAATAACTGTGTGAAAAAGCTGTTAGGTCGCTACTTGTTCAGACTGCTCGTGATCTAGAGGCCTTGATGAACGTTGACGTGTCCACCACAAAACTCCCAATATTTCAAATGTCTATCCCATAACCGTGGAAATGGGTCGGCTCGTATGCCTCACCGATACAGATAATCATACCGTGGGTGCAGACACAAATGAGGGGTATCTGTGGTGTGACAACAGCGTCGTAAAAACTTACGAGGAACAGTGTGTACAAGTGACTGATCTGGCCTTGCAAAATCAGACTGCATGGCTTTGCTGTGCTGATACTGCGAACGGCTGACAGCAAGGCATGCAATGGCATGCAACTCATTTTGCGCCTTATTGATGATAGCTTGCTTTAGGATAAAATATCCCAGAAGTAAATTAAATGTTCAAATGTGTGGGAATTTCTAAGGGACCAAACTGCTTAGGTCATCAGTCCCTAGACTTACACACTACTTAAACTAACTTATGCTAAGAACAACACACACACCCATGGCCGAGGGAGGACTCGAACCTCCGGCGGGAGGGGCCGCGCAGTCCGTGACATGGTGCCTCTAACCGTGGGGCCACTCTGCGCATCTCCAGAAGTAAATTAGTGTGATGTTACGTACCACTCCGGAATTTCACAGGGAAAAATTCTCCGTAATCTGTGGTGCGTGGATACAGTCCAATCAAAAAGTCCAAAAGCTGAAATTTGCTGGTGGAGCATCTGACATGCGCAACTAATATTTCTAGATTCTTCAAAGCCTCTTGGTGTATCTCCTGCTAGTTGTTAAGGATTCTACTGTAATGCTGTAGCCTCAAGCTATTAAAGGAAGCCACGGAAAATCTTCACCTACATCGTGGAAATGAGAATTGTACTACGATCTGCGCGAATGTGAGTACAGGGTATTAATAAATGTGGAAGCTCACTAGATAAAAAGGTCTAAAGGGACTGCGCAGCTGGACTGTGGCAAGTGATGTAGCAATCGAAATCGTTCAGATTGGTCTCTTATATACATCGGAAAAGCGGAGAGATCGTTGTCGTTCTGTTGAAAGAGCACGACATGGATGCCCGTAGAATGGTGCTTAGAAATGTTCACAACGGATTCAGACCTTGCCTGGGACAGATTACGTTAGTATCCCATGGAACTCATTCTCACCTCAACAACTCACATATTGTGCAGTTATTTTAACTCAGTGTTTCAGGACAGTAAATGGGAAGTTGTGGCACACAAACGGGCAAACAAAACATCGTCGCTATGGTCCTGACGTCAGCTGATAGTGCGCGATTTGTTAACATTATGAAACAATGTGTCTATAGCGTGTGTAGCTTATGCAGTGACTGGGAGTGAGAAATGGATAGGCTGACACTAGCCCTTCACCGACTTAAAAAACGTTTCTTATAATAAAACAGTATTATTCACTAGGGATAAACCGATTAAGGTACCAGTGTTTTAAACAGGCTGCCCTTGTATCCGTTAGGATGGAGGCTCCAGTCTCCATCCGACCATTCTGATTTAGGTTTTCCGTGGTTTCCCTAAATTACCGCAAGTGTCCGTATGGTTCCTACGGTAAGTCCAAGGACGACTGCCTGTCCCGTCGTTGTGAAACTAGACCAGTAAATATGAAATACGTTATTTTTGTTGTTCTTGAATTGCAATTGCATGGCATTTCCAAAATGGTTCAAATGGCTCTGAGCACTATGGGACTTAACATCTGAAGTCATCAGTCCCCTAGAACCTAGAACTACTTAAACCTAACTAACCTATGGACATCACATACATCCATGCCCGAGGCAGGATTCGAACCTGCGACCGTAGCAGTCGTGCCTAGAACCACTCGGCCACCGCCGCCGGCTGACATTTCCAACATCCTTGTGAAAGTGACCTGCGGAATTTGGAACTTTGTCTAATGCAAAACCTATTTTTTTATTGGTGAAAAAACGCATAATGTGCAAAAACAAAAGTGAATTACATTACTTTAGTCCTTCTTTCACAGTGTTCATTACACTGTCGACATTCGGCTAGCGCAATCTCTTGTTTTGCCAGAACTTGGACTGGAAACCATGTGTTGCGTATCGTGTTTTTTCATGTCAGTTCGTTGTTTGCCTGTTCCCACTCTCTCGTCATTATGGCGTCAGTCGAGTAGGAGCCGTTTCATAGAGAGTTGCCTTTTTCTATGGTAACTGGTTCTTAAGGAGACTATCAGATGCACCATTGATGTCAATGGGCTGTATGAGGCATATAATTGTACTGGGTCCATTAATACATTGTAAATTGCTACAGGAATTGGTTTTAAATGCCATTTACAGTGAAATTGTGTCCAATCTCGTGCGGAGACAATGGTTGCTTCACTCTTCGCAATTTTTTTTCTGAAATCCAACAAAATTTCGCTACAAAAAGCATAAGATAATGTACATACCCTCTTTTGATTATTTATCAATCCTCTCCCCTGTATACATTTTCATATGGCCCCGAAGTCTGGAAATTGGCCGATAATTCTTTTCCTTTCAAGGTCCCTCATTAAACTTCACGTTATTGGACCGAATTTTGCGTTTGTGATGTAACATTGCGGACAACCTACAACAAAATGGTAGCTCTGAACTCGAACAACCCGACAACACAGCACAAGAACGCCAATCTGTGACAGCAGAGAAGCAGCACAAGCTGTTTGTAAAAGCTCAGCCCCAGGAACAGCGTTTATCACTGTTTGCGCCAACGTGGCGCGCGCTGCTATAATTCCCGAAAATATGGACGCGTTGCAACCCAAGACAGCGGTGCGAGTGTCGGGTTTCTGAAACCCAAGCTAGAGCGCACGGGTTTAGTGGACAGGGCACGGTGGCCGCGCTCCGGGCCGCGAAACAGCGGCGAAGCCAGCGCGGACAAAGGCGGCGCCGCGGTTGTGCACGGCGGGGCTCCGGGGCAGCCCGGCACAGCCGCGTGTCTCGTGCGTAATGCAGAGAAAAGTCTGCACCTAGACTCAAGCTGTAGGGAAGAAGTAGTTGCAGTGATTATAGTTTTAAGTTGTGAAGCAACGTCACCTCAGCCCTCCTCATAACTGGATTTGAAGAAAGCTGTACAGATTTAATAGCAAACATAATCTCAGTTTTATTTTTGAAACTATAAAATAACGAACCTGTAGTCTCTAAAAATGTCGTTCTGATTAATGAACCATCTTCGTACAGTGTTCTATTCTGTATATAGACTGGTGATGTGAGTGAAAATTTGTACCTGTAATCATAAAATCATATCTGTATGAGAGCAGTTAAGTTTCTGAAATAGTGTCATTTAATTTGCATAGTCAAGTACCTGTGCCTGGGCTTCAGGCTGGATCATTCATTTACGTTCGAAGCTCAGGTGCTATTCCGGAACACGGAGAGCCTTGAGAATTCAGTTCGTGTGTAGGAGGAATTTAAAGTAGACTGAAGCGATGGAGAAAATATGTATCGAGGCGCGAGGCGTGGCACATTAATCCGTGCAGTTGTGTGAACCGCTGTGCATAGGTGCCTCAGCGCCTGACGCACCTACCTAGTAAGCAGGAGACCTTGGTTCGATTTCCAACCTTTGTACAAATTTTCACCCGCCCCTTCTGTCTACATAATGGAAATCATATCTGTATGAAGCTAGTAAAGTCTCTGTAATTGTATCGCATAGGTGCCTCAGGGCCTGACGCACCTACCTAGTAAGCAGGAGACCTTGGTTCGATTCCCCACCTTTGTACAAATTTTCACCCGCCGCTTCTGTCTACATAAAGGAAATCATATCCGTATGAGTCTATTAAAGTCTCTTAAATTGTATCGTTTCATTTGGGACATAAACACCTGCACCTGTATTTCAGGCTGGATAATCAATTTGCGTTGATGCTGAGGTGCTATTCCAGAACATGGAGAGCCACGGAAATTCTGATCATGTGTAACGGGAATTTAAAGTAGATTGGGGTGGCAGTGAGAATTTGGATCGAGGAGACAGGAGTGCCAGAGTAATCCGTGCTGCTGCGTGAACCGCTGTGACAAGCTCGCGTAGTGGCTAACGCACCTGCCTAATAAGCAGGAGACACGGGTTTGATACCCTGCTTTGGTACAATTTTTCACTCGACACTTCAGTTTATATACATAGTTAATCTACTACCTTGGTAAGTGCCCCAAACCACATTTGCAAATCAGTTGCAAACTGGCGTTCTTTGTAAATGAATAATTTTATCTTTGAGTTCCTCTACAGAATCGAAGTAGGGAATTTGCATTTCCCGTAACCAAAATACGAGATCGTTTCACCTTAATTCAGGAATGGAAGATAACACTTGATACTTGGGAACTGACAACTGTAAATGATTAATTAATAAAGTGTGCTAGCCTGAGGCATTGTTGACTTTCTGTCCCCTTCAATCCTTCTTCAAAAGGTACCATATGATGAATCTTACCATTTCATTCGTGGTGTTACGAACGAAGTTGCCGAAGTAAATTACGCCACTGTTACTTTAATATGATGACAGTACAGAATTTTGCAAACATAACTCTAGTCCACCTTGCCCACCGTCCACTACTAGAAAACAATGAAGTTCACCTAACACATGTCTGATTGGCAATGCGTATGTTCCCCTTTTTATAGTTAAATATTTAAAAAATTACAATGTTCCACGCCTATATTATTTTCCATTAGAATAACGGCCTGTCACTTAAGCTTTTTATACTCCCATTGTTAATACCTGATATTAACCTACCGTAAAAGGATTGTACATATACAGCTTCATTTGTATTTTAGTAATACCACTTAAATGGTTAATGTCCAGATAACCAACAACATAAATAGTTCATTAAAATTACCCATTATGTAATATGGTTATAATAGAATTGTTTTGCATAACAACTTATAAATTACTTTTGTTGCATTAGTTGTTTATGTGTGGTATGTTGTATTGAGGGCCTGAAGATATGTAACAACATCGAAACTAGTCGCCAATAAAACCAACACCTTAATACAGATGGAGGTATTTCGTCATTTTTTAACATATAAGAGTGCTGAAGTTGCTGGGGAACACTCTATCATGGCATATTAGTCTGTCGTGCATTAACGCCGAGTGGATCGATTCTGAAGCTACGTATTACTCCGCAAGGGGATACTTCAAGGTCGCAAACAAATACGTACTAACAAGTCATGGCAGATACTTCCTTACAAATGTGATCAGTCTCGATGTTCAGTGTCAAGGCAATAGAATATTGGAATATAATGATAGATGGGCTGTGTTATTCTTATCTTTGCAGTTCACTACATTGTACGACACTTTTGGCATTAGTGGAGTAACTCACAAACAGAGCAACAATTAAGAGTGGCATCTCTTTATACACTATGTGATCAAAAGTATCCAGACACCCCCAAAAACATACGATTTTCATACTAGGTGCATTGTACTGCCACCTACTGCCAGGTACTCCATGTCAGCCACCTGAGTAATCATCAGACATCGCCAGAAAGCAGAAAAGGCGCTCTGAGGAACTTAGGGACTTCGAACGTGGTCAGGTGATTGGGTGTCACTTGTGTCATACGTTTGTAAGCGAGATTTCCACAGTCCTACACATCCCTAGGTCCACTATATCCGATGTGATAGTGAAGTGAAAACGTGAAGGGACACGTACAGCACAAAAGCGCACAGGCCGACTTCGTCTGTTGACTGCCAGAGACCGCCGACAGTTGAAGAGGGTCGTAATGTGTAGTAGGTAGACATCTATCCAGACCATCACACAGGAATTCCAAACTGCATCAGGATCCACTGCAAGACCTATGACAATTAGCAGGAAGGTGAGAAAACTTGGATTTCATGGTCGAGCGGCTGCTTATAAGCCACACATCACGCCGGTAAATTCCAAACGACGCCTCGTTTGGTGTAAGGAGCGTAAACATTGGACGATTGAACAGTGGGAAAACATTGTGTGGAGTGACGAATCACGGTACACAATGTGGCGATCCGATGGCAGGGTGTGGCTAAGGCGAATGCCCGGTGAACGTCGTCTATCAGCTTGTGTAGTGCCGACAGTAAAATTCGGAGGCGTTGGTGTTATGGTGTGGTCATGTTTTTCATGGAGAGGGCTTGCGCCCCTTGTTGTTTTGCGTGGCACTATCACAGCACAGACCTACATTGATGTTTGAAGCACTTTCTTGCTTGCCACTGTTGAAGAGCAACTGAGGGATGGCGACTGCATTTTTCAACACGGTCGAGCACCTATTCATAATGCACGGCCTGTGGCAGAGTGGTTCCACGACAATTAATCCCTCAACGGACTGGCCTGCACAGAGTTCTGACCTGAATCCCATGGAACACCTTTGGGATGTTTTGGAACGCCGACTTCGTGCCAGGCCTCACCGACCGACATCGATACCTCTCCTCAGAGCAGCATTGCGTGAAGAATGGGCTGTCATTCCCCAAGAAACCTTCCAGCACCTGACTGAACGTATGCCTGCGAGATTGGAAGCTGTCATCGAGGCTAAGGGTGGGCCAACACCATATTGAATTCCAGCATTACCGATGGAAGGCGCCACGAACTTTTAAGTCATTTTCACCCCGGTGTCTGGATACTTTTGATCACATAGTGTACAATGTGTGGTCACCATCGCTTACAGTCTAAAGAAAATATTGTCACTCTCCGAGAACAGCAATCTCTTGCTAAGATTATATTTTTGTGGATGGGGCATTCGTTGACTGGATCATTACAGCTGATCATTCTTACTCTGCGACGAGAATTCTTCCACGATAAGATGGTATGAAACCATTTGATGAGCTGGAAAGATACATTGGCAAAATGACCATCGCCCTATGACATCATCCTATGACCTCACTCTCCGTCCAAAGTGTAACACATGTGGTTACGAATACATGGGAAGGAATTCAAGCTTTTGACAAAACAGGCACATTTAAAACCTTTGATAGCGACATATTTTATAGACTACACCGCCAAACGAAAGGTATTGTCCAAAGTGAGACTGCTACGGGTGTAACAGTTCACAGTACGTACCTTTCCATTTCTGTTAACCGAACTACTCATCTTCAAGCGGTAGCCGTTCAGGTGTAAACAGCCATTAGAAACTACTGCTAGTATGAGCCTATTGAGAGTGAGGCGCTCAGGGACGATATCCATGAACACTACCACACCTTTCCCCTACTTGGAAATTTTACTACATTGTCTCTTGCAATAGGTTTCTGCAATCACCTTGTAACACGCCCTGGAGTACAAATGAGTGGGGTAACTTTTAAACTGTTTGTCGTTTCTGAACCGTTTCTTGACCGTGCGCCCTGTCCAGCGGCGGTCGTATTTGTTCTGCACCACACTACTGCTGGCTTGCCTGAAATTGTCTATGGAATTATGCAAGCGGGTTTAGCGGAGCCACTCAACATTAAAACACAACACTATCGACGTCTGGTATGAACAACTACATTCTGAGGCGATTAAAGGAAAATTGCAGGTTGCACTGTTTACATTCTGATTCAGAAGTGTTATCCCAATTAATGGACGATTAACAGGCCACAATATCATTCGGACGAGCGTACGCATAACCGATACGACGCGGGTGATTGTTGATAATGCGGAAACGCGATGACCGAACGCACGTTCTCACGCGCGCAACAAATCACTGACACTTGATTGCACTATTTTATGGTAACTGATTTCTACTGATTCACATCAGTTCATTGTGGGAGACCGAACACAGCGCGGATGACTCATACTGTACGGTACGACACGCAAAGAGAGGACACACAAATACGTTATCAGCAGCACTGCTCATCTTTAAATTACTTCTTGGCGCACTTTCCTCTGAATCATTTGCATATTTTATCAGTTTACTGTAATAGCACTTGTAGCAACACTTCAACTTCCATACTAACAATGCCTCTCACATGCAGAGCTACACACTACACGTCCTAATAGTTCCGTGTCCCGCGCTCGACTCACTAGAGACGCGGCTGCCCGCAAAGATACTCCACAACTAAGCCAGCGATATGACAGTACACTTACAACCTGTCCCAGGGGTTGGAAATTTCGTTAGTATCACTTCCAATATGGTTCCGCAAATATATGTGCCAGGGGTCGAGTAGTGAAGAGGTTGCTCATGCCAAATGCTGTTTCCTCAATACGGGGTGAAAGCAACATAAATTAGCACTACAACTGGGCCATCCTCGGTCACTGGCGTATGACTTTGCTCTTTTTTATTAGATGATACTCTCTTTTGGCTAGAGGCGTAGAATTTGTGATCTAGCTACCATTTTCCAATTCAGATCCACCTACAGACAAATCAGTATTGCCCACTAACGTGCTTTATCCAAATTCCAAATCAGCAGTCAGCACAAAGAATACATTTTTACCATCACCCGTTGCACTGCTGAACTGGCCATTCCGACGTCGCTTCTTAAGGCTGGCTGAAAGGCGGTCCCACAGTGGAGTAACAAGAACGGTTCAATTAACCGGAATATGCGGACGGCTACCACCAAGATTACATTGAAATCGACGTGCCGCCAACGATGGAGCTTTTCGAAGCACTCGAGAAAATCCTAGGCACGTTTCTAGAGGGAACAAAATATCAACGTAGCAGGAATTCTTACCAACTACTAAACGTATCACACTACACTCCTATTAGAGTCAAACTGAACTAATGAGGAAGGTAATTCAAGCTCCGTAACTGTCATACAAGAAGACAACTGCAGAAATACACTAGAATCTTTAGTACAGATAATGATCAAAATTTTACCTAAACAACATACGTTGGAAACGTAGATTCCCCATCCGGACACCGGCGGTAATTAGCAAGGAAAGCACTGTTGGATTTCAGCAACAGAATACTGAAGAATACAAGAGTCCCTTCTGTACGCGGAAGTTACAGCGTTTCTTCTTATCTGTGGCCGACAGTGCAGCTCTAGGGCTAAAGAAACTGCACTACGCATGTTGGAGCCTAACCTACGTATCCAAGGGCTACTTCTTAGAATTTTATCAATCTTAAGCCTTGAAATAACCGACAGCCGTGGGAAATGCAGGCCAACATGTGTCTCCCCCCTCCCTCGCCTCTAACATGACAAGCCGGAGAAAAAAAAGCATTTACAGTGATATAGACATCAATTCGTCTGCCAGTGCTGAATGTTTCTCAATCACTGCGCTGCCAAGATAATTGGACGTTCCACGCACATACAAACACGTTTATTGCACTTTCCCTACAGAGGTCAACGGTCGTTTGTTAGGTTTTCCCGTTGCTTAAAACATTAAGATCATAAGATACATTTAATATTGTCTACTTTAAATTCCTAGGAAGCCATCTTTCGCAGGTTGTATTTGTGAAAAAATAACACTTCTCATCGCAACAAATTAATTACACTTTTGTATTTCAAATGTAATTTATGCCATACACGTAGTTTAGACAGTCGCAATTAATTACCAACTAGTTATTCAGTCGCCATTTCCTCTCGTGAAATACTGAGGATAACCACACAGTACTCCAAGATTCCAAGCGATTAGTCAGCCCTGTCAAATTTGGCGTTCTTAAGGTTGCCAAGCCACAATAACGAATTTCAGTATGTGTGGTATAAGAAAGTACGAACACCTCTCGTATTGTAAACTAAATTTAACCAGTAAACCTCCGTTTCTCTCTAACTGTGACAGTTGTCTGATTGTGTTAAGCTTTTAACATAAGATTACAGCTCATAATGAGTATGATTATGGCAACATTTTAAATTTTTTAACAACACGGAATATTCAAAATCAAATTTTTGTTGCCCGTGTTAAGTCGTTAAGATGGGCGACCTGAAACTTGTCCTGGTTCTGGGATAGCTGTTTACTAATACAGATGCCGGTAAATAGGCGTTACTGGAGCTGACAAAGCCTCGCTGTTCCAACTGATAATTGCAATCTTATAATATTTAAAAATCAGGTAATACACTTGTAAGATCAACTCGAGCAGAGGATGTCGCCCATTTTCGACGCTATTTCTCACTTCGTCAGTACCAAAGAGGGTAACATGATTTACCACTACCTGTGACATGACGAGCCACAGGTAGAGCAGCAACTACTGAGTTGCAGTATGAAGTAGCAGCCGCACTGGATTATCCCGAAGTTACGTTATAGTAAATGATCATCAGAAATAAACAACAGGTTACGTCACTCGCAGTTTTTAGGGAACTTCTGTAAAATGTTTCTACACTTTGCAGTATTAAGGTAAAAGTAAATACTTCAGTTCACAGCAAACTCAAACCAGAACATTCTTCACAATAAGAACAGAAAGCAAACTCTTCCCAATAAGAACAGAAAGCAAACGTTGCAAACAGCCAAAGAGCCACTAATTTATAATCAGTAACTTGTCCCTCTTTCTAAATATACTGCAATAAGACTGACAGTGTCAGTAAACATAGAAATCGAATGTTAGTTAGTAACTGACCCCAAAGTGTACTATGTGCGTACGAACCCTTTGGTCCTGAATAGGTACCTAGCGAAGATTTCGAGCCGGTAGTTTTGTCATTTGATTGCTCCTAGCCTTGGCGGGAAAACGACAATGCAAGAAGTAGCACTGCAGTACAAATTACACAGTTCTTTGTAACAACAATTATCACTGGTGAAGTCGTAATACAGATCTACAGGCTGGGCAAAATAAACCTACCCGAACAATTTTTATACGGTTGATGCGGATTTGACCCTTGTTAATGAGCAGAAGAAAATAGTTTTGAGTATGAGTTAACGCGTACAGACGAACTTTCGTTTGTTGAATTCTGCCAGTGATTTCTCAGTGAAGTGGAATTAGGATTTTTGGATCGTAAGCCTTTTGTTTCGTCAGATGAGGCCCGATTCAGCCTGTCAGGGAAAATGAACTCTCAAAACATGCGCCATGATGCATCAAAAAATTCGAATCGGTTCTTTGAGTAGTCGTTGCATAATCTCAGAACTGATTTTTAGTGCGCAATATTCCGTACAACGACTCTTTCACAAAACATTTAATGCTAACCTTATGACCGAAAACTGTTTAATCCGTTTGTGAATCAACTCACTAAAGATGAACGACTGTACGGATATTTCAGCAAGACGGAGCAGCAGCAACGTCGCCTTGACAAGGTCCTTGTCACGAGTGCATCAGGTGCTGTGTGAGAAGAGGACAATCAACACAAGCAGTGCAGTCTCCGGGCCACCTCGCTCGCCTGATCTCTCCAGCTGTGATTTTTACTCGTAGGGCAAATTAATGGCCAGGAGTAATCAAATAATCCACACACACCGGAAGAGCTACAGCAGACCAGTGAAAACGCTATTGCTGCTGTCTCTCGATCAGAGACAGTGTGATAAATCGAGCACAGTACTGTATCGACGTCAACGGTGCTCATTTCCAGCATCTTTTGTCATGTTCACAGCAAGGGCCAGCCCCCCATCAGTCATATTGTACAGTATCTTCCGGGTGTAGTTTATTTCGGCAGTGCGCGCATATTACAGGATGACCCACATGAAGTAATACATTTTCATTTGGTTACTACGAAACTTGGCGTATATTTACACAAACATAACTTATAGGTAACTATTCTGCACACGCTGCCATTACTGTAAAGCCAAACACAAATTTACTTCTTAAAAAGTACACTACACAGGTTGCCTCCATCATTGGCGACGCATTGATAAACCTTTGCGGAACCTCTTTATCGTGTTCTCAATCGTTTGTTGAATAATGGCCTTTATCTTAATCCGGATTGCGGCTGACAGCTCATCAGTATAGTGGAGTCACCGTGGGAGAAAATTATCGAGATGACCCCCACAGAAAAAAAACAACTAAAGGCTGATCATGGCATATCACCGTATCGTGATAGTAATCTATTTGGAAAGTGGAGACTACGTCTAGTCATTGAATTACAGGCCGTATGGGTTTTGGTCTAATCTTGCTGAAAACATTTCGCTTTTAGACGGCAATGTCCTTGTAGTTGTAGAATAAAGAAATTGTTAATCATGGTCGCATACCGCTTGCCAATGACGTTCACTGGGCGGCCGCTCTAGTCTTCAAGAAAATATGGCCGAACGATTCCAATGGACCGTCCAGTACCACGCCAGATGACGACCTTTGGGCTACCCCGGGCCTTTTCGTGAATAAACTGTGGGTTTGTGTCTAGTGTCTGTAGTGCTGTTTATTGATAAGCCCAAGTTTGCCTATTAGACTTCACAAGATTTTTCAGAAATGTGTCATCCAGATCAATTATGTCCATAATGTTGGGCAGAACTTGCGCGTGTGAAACAATACATCTTATTTCACAATCCTCTGCAAAGACATGCGACAGGTTTGTAATGCAATGGAATGTCGACGGACAGATGAAATGGTTGGCTATTTTCCGGCGTTCGAACTGTCAATTTCGGGTCTCTTATGCTTCACACTGGTTATAGAACCCGTTTCAAGTCCGCCTTGGTAAATGTGTCCTCAGCGCGGAGGATTAACATCCCAAACTGAACTGAATCGTACACTACATCGGTTCATTAGATGCAGTAGATGAACAGAGCACATCTACTCGTAGCAGTGTGCCCAATCGAAAATGTACGGTTTGTCGTGGGTCATTTTGTAGAAGACGAGTTCATTATTAATTACAGCTGCGAAAGACATCACTTCCACTTAACAGCATGAACCTGTCAGAGGCATCTGTCCTAATAGTTTGATAAAATTGCACGTTGTGGCTGTTGCAGTACTACCTGTACGTAAATTTAAAGTATACATGTCCTAAGTACTTCGACACTCATCTCAATACTGGCATAAAAGGCAAACACTACGAAAACCATAAGCATTACACACAGAAACACTACCTCATATTTCTGTACTTACCACAGCTGTAGCTACATCTTGCGTTTTAAACCAACACCTGAAAATTAAATTTTAATTAATCATTGGTTATATGTAGAGTGGGTGTGAATCAGCAATAGATATTAACAATTTCGAACACACTGAAAATAATATGACTGTGCATCCAGTACTAAAATCAAATCTGTAGATTTGTTAATTCACACTAAAATAACATCATAAAATTTTACTGTTGTCCTACATGAAGTTTATTCTTACTGATAAAATGTTGATTTTAGTCACTTGCTGATAGGAACACCTGCATAATTATAGTCAAAGTATCCTTTAAGGTGTATTTATTTGTTATTGTGTGAAATACTTAAGACAGATGTCTGTGGGAGATGTGACGTGTCTGAAAACACATAGCACTCCATCCACACACACACACACATATACGACGGTCACTCCAAAAGAAATGCACACTATTTTTTAATCCATCTTTTATTCTACATGTTTGGAAGTTTTGCATTGTGTAGATACATCCTTTAGGAACAATATTTTCATTTCTCGACGTAATTTCCATCCCTCTCAACTGCCTTACGCCATCATGGAACCAGTGCCTGTATACCCGCACGGTAAAATTCTGGACCAACCTGTTGGAGCCACTGTTTGGCAACGTGCACAAGGGAGTCATCGTCTTCAAACCTTGTTCCACGAAGAGAGTCTTTCAGTTTCCGAAAGAGATGATAGTCACATGGAGCCAGGTCAGGACTGAAAGCCGGGTGTTTCAGTGTTGTCCATCCGAGTTTTGTGATCGCTTCCATGGTTTTTCGACTGACATGTGGGCGTGCATTGTCTTTGCAACAGTAAAATCCTGCTTTTTGCCGATGTGATCGAACACGACTCAGTCTAACTTGAAATTTCTTCAGTGTCTTCACATATGCATCAGAATCTATGGTGGTTCCACTTGGCATGTTGTCCACAAGCAAGAGTCCTTCGGAATCGAAAAACACTGTAGTCATAACTTTTACAGCAGAAGGTGTGGATTTGAATTTTTTTTCTTGGGTGAATTTGCATGATGCCACTCCACTGATTGCTTCTTCGTCTCTGGTGGAAAATGATGGAGCCGTGTTTCATCAACTGTCACAATTCTTCCAAGAAATTCATCTCCACCATTCTCGCACTGTTCCAAAAGTTCGCTGCTTACCGTTTTTCTTGTTTCTTTGTGAGCCACTGTCAACATCCTGGGAACCCACCTGGCACAAACCTCTTTTAACGCCAACACTTTCAGTATTCTGCAAACACTTCCTACCTCTATCCCAACGCAGCGTGCCAATTCGTTCACTGTGATGCGTCTGTCAGCAGTCACCAATTCGTTAACTCTCTGCACATTGTCTGGAGTGTGTGCAGTACGAGGCCTGCCACTGCGAGGACAATCCACAATATTGCCGTGCCCGCTTTCATCACGTAACCTGCTTCCCCACCGACTAACTGTACTGCCATCGACAGCAGCATCTCCAGACACCTTTTTCAACCTCTTGTGGATGTTTCGCACTGTCTCGTTTTCACATCACAGGAATTCTATGACGGGGCGTTGCTTCTGACGAACGTCATGCTGTGACGGCGCCACTCAGGGAACAGGTTGAAGTAAGTTTGAAAAAAAGCGGGAAGGATGTATCTACACACCGTAAAACTTTCACAAATCCACAATGAAAACTGTATTTTTTTCAAAACTAGTGTGCATTTCTTTTGGGGAGACCCTCTTGTTAGATTATAAAACGAGTGAATACGCGCCAAAACAATCTACCTGACAAAAGGAATGAAGCACCCAGAAGACATGGTCAGAAGGCACTGTACCTAAGTACACGCACACACCATCGGCGGGTATGTACATAACTGGGGTTGCAAGTCTCTATCCCAGATAGAATGGCCACCAGAATGTGTTGCTGTTGTTCATGTTCAGTGTTGTTACAAAACCTGGTAATGCATGTAACAGGTGTGAACAACGTCAGAGTTGTGTGTTTACTGTGAATGCCACGAAGATACCGCGTGCACTTGTGAGACAGAGGTATCTGCATTTGACACAATTTGAAAGTTCAAAAATGTTCAAATGTGTGTTAAATCTTATGGGACTTAACTGCTAAGATCATCAGTCCCTAAGCTTACACACTACTTAACCTAAATTATCCCAAGGACAAACACACACACTCATGCCCGAGGGAGGACTCGAACCTCCGCCGGGACCAGCCGCACAGTCCATGACTGCAGCGCCTGAGACCGTTCGGCTAATCCCGCGCGGCAAATTGAAAGTAGCCTCAGTGTGGGTCTGTATTTGGCCAGCTGCTCGAATAGTGCAGTGTCCAGATTTGTGGGTCACTCGGATGTGGCAGTGCCCCGATGTTGGACTGCATGGGATCTAGAGGGCTGGCACACTCGTCGTGAAGGTTCCGACAGACCACGATCGCCGTATTGTGCACCACGAACCTGGCATCTCCTTCATATCTGCGCCTGCCTCTCGAAAAGTAATGGACTCCTTACAACATTCTGTGTCGCCTCATCCAATTGGTTGGAGACTAGCAGCTGCCGGACTGGGGAATTAACGTCCCAAGCGTAGGTCGCCGTCACAACATCACAAACGGCTGGACTGCCAATGAAATGGCATCGCACTGTGTGTAGCTATGCGTCGCGGTTCTGCACTATCCCTGTTGACCATGGTCGGGGACCTACGGGAGGTCCAGGTCTTCCAACGCTTCGTTGGAAATGGAAATGCCGTGCGGCTAGGGCCTCCCGTCGGGTAGACCGTCCGCCTGGTGCAAGTCTTTCGAGTTGACGCCACTTCGGCGACTTGCGTGTCGGTGGGAATGGAATTAACGATAATAAGGACAACTCAACACCCAGTCACTGAGCGGAAAAAATCTCCGACCCAGCCGGGAAAAGAACCGGAGCCGTTAGGTACGACATTCCGTCGCGTTGACCACTCAGCTACCAGGGGCGGACAACGTTCCGTTGACACACAGCGATGTTACTCCTACAGTAGGTAGCCATCCGGTATGACTGTAGGTACCGGCTCGTAGTGATTGAGGGAACTTCCACGACACAACGGTGCGTCACGGTCATCCCACTACTTTTGTGTTACCTCTCACGCAACAGTAACGTGGTGGTACGTCTAAACAATGTTACTGCACACAAGCCATATGTCTCCAAGAACTGTGTGTGCGATGTTGAGATACTCCTGTGGACAACAAAATACTCAGATATGTCTTCAATACATAATGTTTGCGAACAGATCGGACCTCAGCTTCGCCCCAGTCCCTGTGTATCAAGATCACTTTACAGCAGCTCTGGGCCGCGTTGCCTCAGGAGAGGATACAATGTCCTTAGAACACCCTTCACAACTGGAACAGTGCAACGTATCCAGACCAGAGAGGATGCAACGTCACTCTGATAAGTAGTCACATACTGCCAAGTCCTTTGTAAATTTGAATCGATTTTGTAATCACTTAAATGATATCATATACCCTATAACCCCATGAAGTTTCATTTCCTTTCGCCCTCTCCTTCTGGGAGCTTCACTTCTTTTGTCAGGCAGTCTATTTCCTGTGACTTTAAATGAAAAATAATGAACGTAGATCCCTGCAGTTGATGATCTCATTATACACACTTGCAGATTACCAGCTGGGTACCAATGTTCTGGTTGGTTGATTTGGGGAAGAGGACCAAACAGCGAGGTCATTGGTCCCATCGGATTAGAGAAAAATGGGGAAAGAAGTCAGCAGTGCCCTTTCAAAGGAACCATCCCGGCATTTGCCTGAAGCGATTTAGGGAAATCAGGGAAAACTTAAATCCGGATGGCTGGACGCGCGTTAGAACCGTCGTCGTCCCGAATGCGAGTTCCAGTTCGCTAACCATTGCGCCACCTCGCTCGGTACCAATGTTCTGCACTAACCTAAAAATTCGTCGTCACCACCAATAGGTACTCCTTGAGAAACTAAATCGTCCTCCGTTTCTATACTCTGCACACCGGAACCCTTCACTGCATGACACACTAATTTAGAGCGGGGACACCAACAATGTAAAATTTGAATCGGATCCCTGGTATATTCAGTATGTAAGAGAGTATCTGATTCTCAGAATGAGTAAAGTCGTATGGCATGAATGGCTCGGAGACTCGAAGGGCAGGTTCAGCTGTTTCATTAGAAAGGTTTTTCCTAGCCTTCGCGCCTACGGGTTGTGGAAGGGTATCTGGTAAACGTAGGTCACTGTAAGGCTGTGTGTGCAGTGCTGAAGATTGTGAGAGAACAGAGACGGTAGAACCCGGTGACTGCACAAAGCCTACTTTTTTCGAACAGTAGCAAGAGGCATGCCGAGCTTAGCGTCCCTATCCGGGATCACAATCAACAGGGTTACTTCATGAGACACTGCGACGAAGTTTGGAAGAGAATTCAGGGCATTTACCCAAAGATTGAGTGTCATGGGCTTTATGATGCCAACCTTCCTGTCCCCTCTGTCGTATAGGCAAAGCGAAAATTGGCAACAGCACGCGCCGTACCTGGACGGTCATCCATCCAACCGCTGACCACGCAAGACGGTGCTTAACTTCGGTGATCTAAGGGGAATCGGAGCTATGTTGTAAAAATATTTAACCAAACAGCGGCATACTCGAGGCGCCACCATATAACCACCACGTAGTAAGTCTGGTAGCCACATCTGAAACAGAAGTGCCATATAAAGTCTAGGCTACTTTGAGAAACTCTTGAATTGTGAACCCACCCTTGAAAAATTTGAATCCATCCCAAGTATCCGTGACAAACCAGATTCAGAACCACCGACGACTGAAGAACTACAGAAGGTCATTTCAGAACTTAAAAACAACAAGGCGTCCGGAGAAAACCAAATAGAGGCCGAACTACGAAAAAACGCTGACAAAAATCCAATTACATCCCTTAAGTGTGTTTTCGATAAAATCTGGAAAGAAGAAGAGATCCCCAAAAAATGGAGAACAGCTCTCAACCACTCTATCCACAAGAAAGATTTGAAGACAGACCCCAACAATTACAGAGGAATATCACTGCTGGATATAACATACAAGATAGCTTCTTAAGTCCTTTTGAACAGGGCAGACCCGCAATTGTACCCGCAAATCGGGGAATACCAGGCAGGTTTTAGAAGGGGTAGATCATGTTCGGAACAAATACTAAACCTCAAAAACATTATGGCATACGAAAAGTCCAGAGCAAAGACATACGTAATCTCCTTCATTGATTTCAAAAAAGAATATGATTCGATTGATAGAGAATCTCTATTATCAGTCCTGGAAGAAATGGGTTTGGATAAGAAAACAAGTAATATTAAAAAAGCGACCCTTACAAACACATTTTCGAAAGTTAAATTCATGGCGAATTATCGCAACGGGAGTGCGACAGGGGGATGGGCTCTCACCGTTGCTGTTCAACTGTGCGCTTGTGAAACCAAAAGCCTGTATGCAGCAGAAACACTAAACATGAATTTCAGAGGCCAAATGGAGAAATTTGAGCTAAAGGGAAGAAAAATTTTAAGAAAAATCATAGGGCCAAAATTTCAAGACAATAAGATTATATATATCAAAAATGAAACTCTCTACAAGAAAATTGAAAAAGTTTCAGATACTATGAGAAATAGGAGAATAAATTTTTATGGTCATCTTCTCAGAATGAATTCCAACAGATTAACTAAACAAATCTTTGACTTTTTCCGTAAACGCAAAACGAAACCCAACTGGTCTAAAGAAACTGAGAAAGACCTAGTAGAATTAAAGATTTCAGAAAATTCACTTATTGATCGAACAGCTAAATTCATTACTAAAGATGAAAACAAAAGGTTCCAAGACAAATCTACACAAAAGTCCAAACCCTTCATCTCGGAAGAAGACAGGAAAAGAAGATCAGAAAGAATGAAGAAATACTGGGCTCTAAGAAAAGAACAACGCACAAAGAAATGATTGATTCGTCGTGCCCTAAAGAGGGTGAAACGAACGAAGAAGAAAGTCAACGATGCTGAAATTTGCCTACTGAAGCAATGGGCTGTAGGCAACGAACTGCTCCAGTTATTCTTCCTTACTTCTTCTCGTTTCTTGATATTAGACATTCCGGCCGACGGAACTGATGTGCTTGCTATTCCAGAGTCGGTGCTTGGCTGCTTCCTTTACTTGATGCCACATACGAGTTCTGTCAACCAGTGGACGAAACTATCGGTTGGTTCCGAATGAGTGAAAAGGTGCTTGGCTCGTATCATGTACAACAAAGCAAAGTGGTCGCTTCTAGGGTGATAACAGTCCCGCCTAACTCGCCACGATTTCATGACACGCTCTCTGAAGGAAACACATTTCTGTTCTCGAGTCTATGTATCCCCTGTTCTCGGCGCGGATTAGAACAACACGGCAGTGCTCTGGTGCGGACTGAAGCAAAGCCTTCTACATGCAAGGCCTACGCACAACGGCATATCGGCACGTGACGTCACAAACTGTTGGCCATCTTATCTTTAGTCGGCAGTCCTGTTGACGTGTATGTTGTGTTGAAAGTGTGTGCCACGTGAAACTGATACAGATTTCATATAGTATTCTCCTACAGTTCTTCGAAACATGGGATACAAGTGTTGCGTACCCTTTTGCCAGGGAAATTATAAATCCCAAAATAGCATTAAAGTGCACATATTTCGATTTCCCAAATGTGTGAAGTTGAGAAATCGCTAGATTGCAGCTATTCCCAGACAAACGCATCATTCAAGGGTAAGTAAATGACAAAAAATTTATAGCGTGTTATTTGTTTCCATTGCACCACATGTGCCAATTGTTTTTAAAAGCAGTTACGTACCATGTACCAGTATAATTTGTTTCTTAATTCTGGACCATTGCTGCGAGATTCATATGAAGCTGACTGTGAAATGTCTCTCATATTTGAATTATTGTCACACAGCATAGTTATATTAATTAGTGTGGCTCGAAAATGTATAGTATTCCTTATCATTCCTACCAGATTGTTGAGTTTCCAGTATTTTTATTTGGAAGAGATACAGAATGATTTTGTTCAGTTTTGCATATACAGATATTCGGAAATAATTTCAATTTGAGTAAACCAACTTAGAAAATTGTTTTAATGAATACAGTGTTCGACAGATTAAGCAATATATAAATCAGAATTTCGAGGTAAGTGCATTGTGATTAAATTAACAGCACTTTGTGACACGACTTTCAGTCAATGATATAGGAGGAACAATCTTTTCATGGTTAAGGTTCTAACGTTCTGGAGAAACAGGGAAATAAAATATTTTTTCGATTTTTTTGATTTATTAAACATTATGTCAGGATGCAATTTTTTCATATGATGACATGTTGGAGACCGTGGCTGTTGTTTGAAGACAAAAGTTGATGGTGTTAGGACAGCAACCAGCCACAAATTTACTTTCAGTTCCTTTATTCAAAGGAAACCGTTACCGGTTTCCTTTGAATAAAGGAACTCACGCCGGCCGATGTGGCCGTGCGGTTCCAGGCGCTTCAGTCTGGAACCGCGTGACCGCTACGGTCGCAGGTTCGAATCCTGCCTCGGGCATGGATGTGTGTGATGTCCTTAGGTTAGTTAGGTTTAATTAGTTCTAAGTTCTAGGCGACTGATAACCTCAGCAGTTAAGTCGCATAGTGCTCAGAGCGCAAATAAAGGAACTCAAAGTAAATTTGTGGCTGGTTGCTGTCCTAACACCATCAACATTATGTCAGGAGGTGCTCCATTTCGTCGAATGACCTGAGTTTCCTGTGAGGTCAGCAAATTTTGAAATGGAGAGGAAAATTTACGAAAACAACCGGGGAAACAAATTCTTAAATTCTGTAGGAGCTCCAGCTGCTTCATTTAAAACCGAAAACGGCTGGTTGTTGTTACATACTGCCGATTTTTTACTGCAAGAAAACGTAGATCCTGAGGTAAAAGACAGAATTTAAAATTACAGTTTGTATTCGAGCCTAGAAACGCGTATCTGAGGCAAATAGTCAAAATAATTTTACTTCTTGAAATAACATAGGGCAGTTTTGTTCAGTTACTTTACGCAATGATATAAATTTGTATACTTTCATTACAACGCCATGTAGAAGAGGAAAGCACGAGAAACCCCTATGCGGTCTCAGCTCTAAAACTTGTAAAGTTCGTATAGCTGCAGAGCGCAGCGTTCCGAAACAGACCTGGCCATCAGTATGTGACGTCACAAGCGTGCGCGCAGGTGGTGTTGCCTGAAGTGCGCTGGCAGCGGCGGCGGCGGCCGCGCGTTCAGGGCGGGCACAGCACACACGCAGTCGCTGGCCGCCGCATGGGCCGACGACCCGCTGCTGCTGCTGCTGCTGCTGGTAGCGGCACATTCCTCGCGTGCCTCGTCCGCTGTGGCGCTGCCGGCTCCCAGACTAATTTCGCCGGCGCGAACTGTCGGACCGCACAGCCACACGCACGCACTGCCCGCAATAATTTACGAGGGGCGGGCGGGGCGCGGAGAGGGGGCCCTCTCGCCTCACCATAAGGGCACCACTCTGCAGCCGCCCCGCAATCTACTGCCAAATGTCCCACTGCCGTACCCCAGACCACTGTGCTGCGACACCACATAATACTGCACCCGGTTTTATAGTAACTCTACTATCTTCCTCCTAGTTCACTGCCGCCCGGTGTGGCCGAGCGGTTCTAGGCGCTTCACTGGAACCGCGCGATCGCTACGGTCGCAGGTTCGAATCCTGCCTCGGGCATGGATGTGTGTAATGTCGTTAGGTTGGTTAGGTTTAAGTAGTTTTAAGTTCTATGGGACTGATTACCTCAGGTGTTAAGGCTCATAGTGCTCAGAGCCATTTTCAACCATCCTGGCTCACTTAATAATACATTTTAGTAAAGCTGTTATTACCAGGCGTGAGTCGTGCTTCGGTAGCTCAGTTGGTAGAGCACTTGCCCGCGACAGGCAAAGGTCCCGAGTTCGAGTCTCGGACGGGCACACAGTTTTAATCTGCCAGGAAGTTTCATATCAGCGCACACTCCGCTGCAGAGTGAAAATCTCATTCTGAATACATTTTAACTTTATACTATTGTTGTCTTCAGTCCCCATTTTAGTTTTAATCAGCTAGCCACATTCTTCTATCAAGTGCGAGCCTATACATCTCTGTACAACCATTGTAGGGCTACCATACGTCCAGATTTTTCGGATATCTACTCATTTTGGGCCCTGAAATTTGCTTCCGGAAGGAATTTTAAAATTTGAAAATGTCCGGAATTTTGATTCGTCTGACAAACGGAGGCCACGACGTCCAGATCACAGATTTACTTCAGCCTTTGTTCGCTTGTAGTAGTTCATTAGGACAACATAAGGTGCGAGTAGTAACATGCATTAGTTAGGCAAATTAGAGAAAATCGCAACAGAATTTTTACGCCTCGAATACGTACCGGTGCGTAGCGACTCTCGAGTCCTAGCTGGCGGCGGTCAAATGGTTGGCGTTCGAGTTCCGTAACCGGCGAATCACTGGATCGAGTCCCACTTACCTTTTCTTTTTCTTAATGTAAATTTTTTCAACATTTGTCATATTATTACATATGATGATGATGAGGTCCCATACTCCGAGGAGCGTAGGGGACGATGTGGAAGACCCGCACCGCCATACTAGGCAAGGTCGTAGCGGAGGTGGTTTGCCGTTGCCTTTCTCCGACCGCAATGAGAATGAATGATAATGATGAAGACGACACAACAACACCCAGTCATCTCGAGGCAGGGACAACCCCTGACCCCGCCGCGAATCTAACTCGGATTGTTACATATATGATATCAAAAAGGTAACCGAGTAAAACAACATCAGTATTTGCATGACCTTTTATTGAAATTTCCTATGGTTTACTAATTTTGATTATTATAACAGATATATTTATAAGTAAAATCCTTTATACCTGCCGTAGGGTAAGGTACCCACAATTGCTTTGCACCTTTGCTTTCCACCTGGCCGCTTCGATCTGCAAACACTGAGACGTACCTCAGTCGGCAGTTAATTTGCATAACAGTGAGACTTTGCTAATATAGCAAGAATGAGTAGATTACGTCCGTATTTTACAAAATCACAAAATTTACAAATTACTGAAAAAATCCGGATGAATCCCGAATCTTCGATGAATGTCATTACGTTCAAGGCATAATGACATTGCAAAAGGCAGTTATAAGTTGCGTTCGTGTAATGTGATAGCCTTCTTTAAGAAGCGGACGTTAATGAATCATCAGGAACGATTTCTGAAGATGCAGTGGCTGGCGACTGGATAAAATTTTTACTGGTCTATCGTTGAAATGTTCAGACAATGATACTTATTACTGACGAGGACCTCACTCATTCCGATGATTTGGTTGAAGAAGATCATTTCTGTGAGGTTTCGTCCGATGATGAGGATAATGAGCCAGCCTAAAAAGAGGCAAAAGCTGGATATATTTCGTTGGAGACAAAAATAAAAATAGTGAGACTGGCACATGGTATCCATAAACTCTACAAAGTTAATGCAAATACACATGTTCTTTTCTTTCTTTCCCCTTCAAGCATCATATGCGAAATAATATGAATTGAGTTTAAAAGAATAGCGTTAAAAAAAGTTCAGCGGGACTCTATCCAGCGATCCACAAATTACGGAGCTTGAACGCTAGCCACTTGATCGCCGCCATATCATACTCAAAGAGTTATCCCTTGCTACTTGCACATCATATTGTCACAATGGACTTCTAAAAATTTGCAAAGTTTGATGTAAATCCGTGATGCGAACGTCGTGGCCTCCCCTAGTTAGTTCATAGATAATTATGCGACAAATTTTCATCTAAGGGTCTGAAGTTGGCAAAACTGAATGATGCAATAAGCGACTGTTACAGTCTGCACACAACGTTATGTCCCCCTGGCTACATTCTTACGATCGTTACATATCGGTTATCTTCGTGCTGTAGAAGTACACTGCCTACCTTAGTGATCTAACTGTTTCACAACAAGATAATTTAGTATCATATTCGTTACTACAAATACGCGCCGCATTTGAACATGAGGATATCCTTAACAATTCTACCCATTTCGGTTCAGTACCTCCTCATTAGTTATCCAATCTATCTATCTAACCTTCACCAACAACACACTCTAGACAGATACTTTCATAAAAAAAACTTCATAACATTTAAATATATATCAAATGTTAAAATACAGGGTGTATCAAAAGAATCATCCGATTTTTAAAAAATTCGACTATTCTGTTATTTGAGATATGTGAGTGAACAAAGCATTGTTGAAAAGGGCAAACTATCGAATTTTACATGGGGCACCGCCACACTGGTATCTGGGAAGTGCGGCAATTTTTAAATCAGAGGGTTGCTGAACGAACAACGGACTGGTGGCACTGACCTGACCGTATGTGATTATTTCTTGTGGGGTCTATGAAAGACTCTGTTTATGTGCCTCCGTTACCACCAACTGAGACATAGCTCAACACCTGTTCACTGCGCCGGCCGCGGTGGTCTAGTGGTTCTAGGCGCGCAGTCCGAAACCGCGCGACTGCTCCGGTCGCAGGTTCGAATCCTGCCTCGGGCATGGATGTGTGTGATGTCTTTAGATTAGTTAGGTTTAAGTAGTTCTAAGTTCTAGGGGACTGATGACCAGAGTAGTTAAGTCCCATAGTGCTCAGAGCCATTTGAACCATTTTTGAACCTGTTCACTGCAGTGTGGGACCAATTTGAATACCGCATTGACATATGCCGTGCGCCTCAAGGGTTGAACAGCTATCAAAAGATATGAAAAAAAAGTTCTAAGTTTCCCGTTCATGAAAAAACAAAATTCATTATATATGTTTATTAGTTTCAGAAATAGATTGCCAAATCGGATGATTCTTTTTGATACACCCACTATTTCTCTTTTTCAGATATGCTTTTCTTAGTGTTTCCAGTCTGCAATTTATATCCTCTGTACTTCACGCATCGTCAGTTATTTTTCTGCCCAAAAAGCAAATCTTAGGCTACTACTTCAGTGATTCATTTCCATATCTTATACTCTCGTAATCATCTCTCAAATGTATTCCATGCCTCTACCCTTGCACTACTTTGGTCAATATTAATCTTTTAATCTCTTTTAAGAAATTGTCCATTTCCTTCAAAACATTTAACTCCTTTGCCGTCTCTGACAGAATTATAATCTCATCGGACAACTTCAAAGCTTTTATTCCTTCTTCCAGAACTTTAGTTCCCTTTCCAAACTCCTGTTTGGGCTCTTTTACTGCTTACTCGATGCACAAATTAAATAATATAAGAGATAGGCTACAACACTATCACACTTCCTTCTCGACTATTGCCTCCCTTTCATGTCGTTAAACTTTATTATCTGCACTCGCGTTTCTGAACGAGGTGCACATAATATTTAGCTTTCTGTTGCAACGCTTGGTACAGGGTCTGGAAAATAAAGGATCCTTTATTGTATCATTATATGACAGCGGAACAAACACTGGTAGCAGTTACTTCTGTAAAATATCTGGGAGTATGCGTACGGAACGATTTGAAGTGGGATACTCATATAAAATTAATTGTTAATAAGGCGGGTGCCAGGTTGAGATTCATTGGGAGAGTCCTTAGAAAATGTAGTCCATCAACAAAAAAAAGGAGGTGGCTTACAAAACACTCGTTCGACCTATACTTGAGTATTGCTCATCAGTGTGGGATCCGTACCAGATCGGATTGACGGACGAGAGAAGAGAAGATCCAAAGAAGAGCGGCGCGTTTCGTCACAGGGTTATTTAGTAAGGTTGATAGCGTTACGAAGATGTTTAGCAAACTCAAGTGACGGACTCTGCAAGAGAGGCGCTCTGCATCGCGGTACAGCTTGCTGTCCAGGTTTCGAGAGAGTGCATTTCTGGATGAGGTATCGAATATATTGCTTCCCCCTACTTATACCCCCCGAGGAGATCACGAATGCAAAATTAGAGAGATTCGAGCGCGCACGGAGGCTTTCCGACAGTCGTTCTTCCCGCGAACCATACGCGACTGGAACAGGAAAGGGAGGTAACTACAGTGGCACGTAAAGTGCCCTCCGCCACACACCGTTGGGTGGCTTGCGGAGCATAAATGTAGATGTAGATGGAGGTGGCACCTCAACATACAGAAATGTAGCGTAGCCTACTGCGAATAAATAGGTGGACCGCAATCGCGAAATTTTAAATTTTTTTCGGCGAACTGATTCTTGAAACACATTTCGAGCTTGCAGCCGGTCGCCATTTAATACATCACCAACATACTTGAATTGGGCACCTGCCAGTCAGCCTGAGGTGACACAGTCTTAGAAAAATAGTCGCAGGAACATCAAATACCAAGTCGAGATTCACTGGAAGTATCCTAAGAATATGTGCTCATCCATGGAAGGAGTGGCTTACAAACTTTCTCTTTGTGGTTCCGTACCTCAGTCTGTAAAAAGGGAACTCTTTTAGAATCACTTGGTTGTCCGTCTGTCTGTCAGTTCGTTGTTAATAACCCTTCTTCTAAGGAACGGATAGAGGTACCAAGTTGCGATTTATGTCAAATACTAAGATATACCGTCCCTTGGCGGTGCAAAAAATTTTAACTTCTGAGTCAATGTATTCAAAAGATACGGCCAATTATGTTACTTATTTTGACACTCGTATCTTCCTATAGATGAACTATGTATGTACATACTCACGTTCGTACGGTACCGCCAGGGAACGAATCCTACTTTCAGTCGTCCAGTTGTTTTCAGTATTCTCGTCAGTCTGGGACCTTCAACAGGCAGCGTTAACACAGAAAACAGAGAGACTCCACAGAGGAAATGCGCCTTTCGTCGCAAGATCGTTTAGTAAGTGGAATAGCGTCACGGAAGTCCTTGTCAAACTTCAGGAGACGGTAGTATAAGAAAAGCAGTTTCCACCACGACCCTTCAGCACACATCGCTCGTTCGTTCACAAAGACGTTCCCAGGTTACCCGGGTGGCAGAACAACAGTATGCCGAAGACAACGCATCTCCTGTTCTAACACCTGCAGAATTACAACAGCCAATCAACTGTTTGAAAACTGCACGCGATCCCTTTCATCTTACCCTATCAATGCAGTAAATAAACCCGAAGGCACTCGCAAAATCCGCCCCAGGATTATCTCTTCGTGAGTTCAGTGTCTCCATCTTGGAGAGAGGTTGATCACTTTTTCATACCTTGGAATCATGTTGTCTAAACGGTGTACAGGATACTTCAAAATGAATATACGGATTTTAAGGCTTTGTAGGACATGTTACATTCACCATACAATTATAAATGATACACCAAATGAATGAGAAACACCGATCACACATCGAGTCGATAGGCGAGTTGTTCCGAAACCTTGATCAATGTGTCAGGAGCAACTGTTGGAATAGCACTGTTTCTGAAGTCGGATAGATCAGCTTGTATCGGAGGCACGTACACACGATCGCGTCAGATCGTGTGTGAACGTGGAGGTCATGCATAAAATGCTGTGTCAGCCGTCCCATAGCGCCCAATCCACCGCTCGGACACAACATAGTTTAACCAGTCGCGTACTGAATTATGCCAGTGAGTGGCGCACCATCTTGCTCCCAAATAAAGACGTGTCGTTCAGCTTCTTCCCATTGAGGCACGAGCCATAGCTGTAGCACTCCAGATAAGAAACATCAGCTAAAGTTGATTCACCGAAAAAGAAAGGCCCATAAACCTTCCGCGGGGATATTTCTTGGGGCTAAGCGTGAAAGACTCGCACTCTTTCAACTCGTTTTTCAGTCACTCTTTGTCATTCCATACTCTTCCCATTGCGCACAGGTATACAAACAAAACTGTTTGAAATTACAATGAAATAAACACCCTTAGCTGCTTACAGGCGTTGACATATGTCAATGGGGACAGATGAAAATGTGTGCCCCGACCGGGACTCGAACCCGGGATCTCCTGCTTACATGGCAGACGCTCTATCCATCTGAACCACCGAGGAAACAGAGGATAGCGCGACTGCAGGGATTTATCTCTGGCACGCCTCCCGCAAAACCCACATTCTCAACGTATTGTCCCGCACTACATTCGTAGTGCCCCCGTCCATTATACTCATTACTCGCGGCGCGTTGCCGATTCCCGTAAGAGTTCGGGCACTGTTTGTGCATTCGCACAGAAGAAGAAGATGGTCAAGTGGCCAGCGAGCCATAACTATATATTTACTAATTCGGTATAGAACAGATACCATCTTAGTAAAAAAAACTGTTTGAGTTGCTCTTTCATTTGGTGTATAATATACAATTGTAAGTAGAACGTAATAAATGCTACAACGCCTTAAAACCGATATGTTCATTTTGAAACACCCTGTACTTGCCAACACGATGTTGATAAAGAAATTGGGGCTGCCCATGCAGCATTCAGACGTTTAACGCACAGAGCCTACACAAATAAAGGCCTAAATCTGCATACCAAACTCATGATGTACAGAGTTGTCACATCCACCCTCAACTATGTCTGTGAAACTTGGACACACTCACGACATGATATCAAAGAACATGAGCGCTTCCACCAGAGAAATGAGATACGTCTTGATAAGTGGGAGCGCGATGGTGTGGCCAACACTATGGTTTTCGAGAAAGCGGATGTAAGCAGCAGTGAGACAACCATCATCGCTCATCGACTAAGATGATTGGACCACGTTGACTGCATGAGTGATACCAGGAGTCCCCGCCCTATCCTATATGGCGCGCACTCTTCTTTGACAGCAGACAAATGCAAAATTTCTAGGAATGAATATTGATTCTCAGTTGAGGTGGTGTAAACACAAAGGTACGTGTACTTGCAAACAGGATGTCATCAGCATGTTATGCCCTGAGAATCCTATCATCAGTGTGTAACACGCAGTGTCTTTTAGTTACATATTATTCATAAGTACAATCAATTCTTAGCTATGGAATTCTTTTTTGGGGAGCAAATGCACAAAATATGAACACAATTTTCAAACTCTAAAACAGATCCATAAGAATAATAACCAAAAATTCTAGTCGACCTCATTGTAAAGATCTGTTCAGAACACTAGGGATTTTAACTGCTCAATGTGAATACATTTACCAGTACACATCAAAAATAACATTGGTAATTACTGCACAAACAGCTCTGTCCATGACCATGCAACAAGAGATAGACTCAGCCTACATTTCCCAAGAAAAAATAAACATAAAACTCAAAACTGCATTTTCTACCAAGGAATGTAACTGTACAATAAATTACCAAAAGAGATTAAAGAAATTGCAAAAATACACTTATTTAAAAAGGCAGCTAAAAAGTACCTGTTATGCAATACATTTTATACATTGAAGGATTTCTTAGCTAAAACAGAGTACGCGTTTGACAAAAAATGTTATACAAAGAATAATAATAATAATAATAATGCTTATAAAATATCCGTCCGCATCTCATGGTCGTGTGGCAGCGTTCTCGCTTCCCATGCCCGGGTTCAAGGCTTCGATTCCCGGCGGGGTCAGGGATTCTGCCTCGTGATGGCTGGGTGTTGTGTGATGTCCTTAGGTTAGTTAGGTTTAAGTAGTTCTAAGTTCTAGGGGACTGATGACCATAGCTGTTAAGTCCCATAGTGCTCAGAGCCATTTTATAAAATATCCAACATTCCTCATAATACCTTTACTTTATGTTTTTTTCCTTCTTTTCTTCCTTTCTAGAAATACTTATCCTCAAGCTATTCATAGCACAATACTAACAGGTCTACCTCTTTCTGAGTTCAACATCTCACTCGTTATGGAGGGATGCTCACTCAGTTTTTCAGGAGAGCAAATGGGAAGTTACGGCACAGAAAACGGCCCAGAGATCACCAGTGTGTGTGTGTTTGTGTGTGTGTGTGTGTGTGTGTGTGTGTGTGTGTGTGTGTGTGTGTGTGTGGTCAGTAAAGTGTTATGAAACAATGTGTGTATACTGTGTGCAGTGACTGATAGTGAGATATGAGTGAACAATGTGGCATTACATTATTTAATAAGTTATTTGTAAAAAAATATTGTATACCTGGCGAAAATATAATGATTGTCTCTAACTAGAAGTCTGAAAATATATGTGTATACGAATTAGCTTAGTTTAAATTGATCTAAATTTGTAAATACTTTGACGTGTCCTATATCCTTGTAAAAAGAGATCTACGGATGAATAAAGCTGCTGCTACTGCTACTACTACTATTACATCATGGAGCACCTCGTAAGAGCTTTGAGGACCAGTTGAAACAGACCGTTCACTATGGTGGAGAACTATATCCGCCGCTGTCAACTTGTTTGAAGGAGAACGCCGCTGACATGGAAAGGCCAAGCGGCAAGCAAGGAAGCTCAGTCAATTACACAGCCCTCCTCCGACTTATCAGTGCGGGTGTAGTTTTATTTCAATCTGTCCAGTCGTCGGAAACACATCCACAAGCTGAGTTCATACTCATTCTGCAGGAAGTAGTCATGCATATTCGGAATAGAGTTACGGCCAACGACGTCAACCGTAACAACATGCACATCTTTCGCGCCATCTCTTATACGGTTTCACGAGCTACTGCTTTTTTGGTGATCTGCCCAAATGCCTAATTTACGTGCACATATATACTTTTATAGGGTTGGTGATTAACGAAACCATACTGGTAGTTTTATACTGGCGAATAGATGCTCATGCGACGTCCGGCTCGAATACTGTGAAGGAATCGCAGATCGCGCTATTCGTCCACGAGGGTTCCCAGGTAGATGCCGTGTTTCTTGACTTCCGCAAGGCGTTCGTTACGAGCATATGGACTATTACACCAATTGTGTGATTGGATTGAAGAGTTCCTAGATAACAGAACGCAGCATGTCATTCTCAATGGAGAGAAGTCTTTCGAAGTAAGAATGATTTCAGGTGTGCCGCAGGGGAATGTCGTGGGACTGTTGCTATTCACAATATATATAAATGACCTTGTGGATAACATCGGAAGTTCACTGACGCTTTTTGCAGATCATGCTGTAGTATATCGAGAGGTTGAAACAATGGAAAATTGTACTGTAATGCAGGAGGATCTGAAACGAATTGACGCATGGTGCAGGGAATGGCAATTGAATCTCAATGTAGACAAGTGTAATGTGCTGCGAATACATAGAAAGAAAGATACTTTATCATTGAGCTACAATATAGCATGTCACAACTGGAAGCAGTTAATTCCAAAAATTATCTGAGAGTACGCATTAGTAGTGATTTAAAATGGAATGATCATAAAAATTGATCGTCGGTAACGTAGATGCCAGACTGAGATTCATTGGAAGAAGCCTAAGGAAACGCAATCCGAAAACAAAGGAAGTAGGTAACAATACGCTTGTTCGCCCACTGCTTGAATACTGCTCAGCAGTGTGGGATCCGTACCGGATAGCGTTGATAGAAGAGATAGAGAAGATCCAACGGAGAGCACCGCGCTTCGTTGCAGGATCATTTAGTAATCGCGAAAGCGTTACGGGGATGATAGATAAACTCCAGTGGAAGACTGCAAGAGAGACGCTCAGTAGCTCGGTACGGGCTTTTGTTGAAGTTTCGAGAACATACCTTCACCGAGGAGTCAAGCAGTATATTGCTCCCTCCGACGTATATCTCGCGAAGAGACCACGAGGATAACATCAGAGAGATTAGAGCCCACACAGAGGTATACCGACAATTTTTCTTTCCACGAACAATACGAGACTGGAATAGAAGGGAGAACCGATAGAGGTAGTCAAGGTAATCTCCGCCACTCACCGCCAGGTGGCTTGTGCGGAGTATGGATGTAGATGTAGATATTGATTCGTGCGACATGACAGGTACAGTGAAGTCGCAGATAAGACCGAGTCCTTTGGCGCCACAGAGCACGCCGGTGAAACAAAGAGCTGTCGGGCGGAAGAGAAGAGTGGCACGCAGTTGGGCAGAGCGACCGCGCTAACAGAGGGACGCACGCGCGTTCAAGGGCAGATGGGAAAACGGCGGCGCACAATAAGACCAAAAGCGGCCGGCGCAGCGGAGAGGCAGTAAAACGCGGCCCGGTCGCGCCCAAGGACCACACCGCGCACCTCCGGCGTCGGCCGCGTCAGAGCGCGCCTCGCGCGCCGTCTTCTGCGACACCGGCCCAGAATTCTTTTGCATGTTACGCTGCTTTCTACTGCAATCCGTATCTTCTGTATAAGGTTGTAGTGTGCGTACAGTAAGGCCTTCGGTACACACACCATCAGATTATTTCACTTGTCGCTCTAACGAAGTACGCAAGTGTCAGCAATATGTCTCGTGGTCTTATCGTGGCGTGTTTACCTTCTGCCGTTAGGTTGTTGTTGTTTTTTGGGGAAGGAGACCAGACAGTGAGGTCATCGGTCTCATCGGATTAGGGAAGGAAGTCGGCCGTACCCTTTCAGGGGAACCATCCCGGCATTTGCCTAGAGTGATTTAGGGAAATCACGGAAAACCTAAATCAGGATGGCCGGACGCGGGATTGAACCGTCGTCCTCCCGGATGCGAGTTCAGTGTCTAACCACTGCGCCACCTCGCTCGGTTTCTGCCGTTTGATCAGACGATAGAAATGCCACTTGCACACTTAGAGTAGCAGATTGACGGTGACCAACTTTAAACAGAACTTGATTAATTTTCACACACATTTATTAAAATAATAACAAGCATAAAAATTACTTATCTTGGTTCTGGATGCTATTTACAATTGACAATCTGAAGTTCCTTTGGTAATGATACGTTAATCTTATTCTCACATATACCTCTGATACTTAACAAAAGGAGGGCAGCGTGGAGGGTAAAAATCGTAGAGGGAGACCAAGAGATGACTACACTAAGCAGATTTAGAAGGATGTAGGTTGCAGAGGGTACTGGGAGATGAAGAAGCTTGCACAGGATAGAGTAGCATGGAGAGCTGCATCAAACCAGTCTCAGGACTGAAGGCCACAACAACAACAAACTTGACAAAAGTGTCTATACATTTATCTACATGGATATGTACAGGAATATGGTAATCTTTTTAGGCGCAGACTGAAAGTTGACTATAGACTGTTACAGACAAATGTAGAACTCGTACAGACTGGTACAGACTAATGCAGATTGGTACAGACTGGTGAAGACTGGCTAATCGAAGGTCTGTACACTCGTTGTAATACCTGCGCGAGTGTGATCCGCGAGGAGAAAAGGTTCTACGTTAGCAGCTATCTCATTGGCTGCGTTACATATTAATACGCGGATCGGCGGAAGCAGAATTTGATCCGTCTCTATGGCAGCGCCATCTCGTAGTGCGAAGACGGACGACCGCTGCGCCTGCGCTCTTGTGCTTAGCGGGGCGCGCTCTAGTGGGAAAGTTGTGTACGCGCTGACTACGCGGAACTATGCACACAACAAAGGTCTTCAAATACTCTGAGAGTTGGAAACGAGAAAAAAAGTCTGGAAATCTATACTTTCTGAGATCTGAAAACTCGTTCGTAGGTGGTGCTCCACGGCAATGCACCTTTCTGCCGTTCAGCGTGAGCCTTACAGCCGTCGTCACACGCGCTGACGTGGCCTCCACCGCCCTGCTAAATTCTCCTGAAACGACGCGGGTGATGCATACGGAACATTTGCCTCAATGTTGCACACACTATCGCTGCGCGCTCCAGCGGAAGTTGTCGGCTGTATCTAGCTCGCAGACCTCATAGTATAGTTACCAAAATTGAAGTGCGTTAAATTCCTACCCTAGTTGTATTAAAACGCATATTTCCTCCCCTGTCTATAGCCTAGTCAATTTGTTCTGTCCGTTGTGCACATAAATAAAAATTTCATTATTCAGGAACACGTGAATGAATGTCGTGTGACTAGGGCCTCCCGTCGGGTAGACGGTTCGCCGGGTGCAAGTCTTTCGATTTGGCGCCACTTCGGCGACTTGCGCGTCGACGAGGATGAAATGATGATGATTAGGACAACACAAAACCCAGTCCCTGAGTGGAGAAAATCTCCGACCCAGTCGGGAAACGAACCCGGGTTCTTAGGATGTCGTGCTGACCACTTAGCTACCGGTGGCGGACATGAACATGTTATAAGGCATAAAAGAAAGTTCCAAAATGGTTCGAATGGCTCTGAGCACTATAGGACTTAACTTCTGAGGTCATCAGTCCCCTAGAACTTAGAACTACTTAAACCTAACTAACCTAAGGACATCACACACATCCATGCCCGAGGCAGGATTCGAACCTGCGACCGTAGCAGTCTCGCGGTTCCAGACTGTTGCGCCTAGAACCGCACGGCCACACCGGCCGGCAGAAAGTTCAATGTCCAGTCAATAAGGAAACAGCCTTTAAATGTTCCATCACAAATAGTGCGGCTCAAGTTTATATTAATAGTGTTCAACAGAAGATTAAAACAATTTCATCATTCTCACTTTTTAGTAGAACCCTGAGGTCTTTCTTACTTGATCACTGTTTCTATTCAGTAGCGGAATCATCAGGACATGTGAAACTTATATTTACATAGATCGAATATTACAGAACATACTTCGGTTAAATAGAAAATAAACTACCAGAGCTTTTTAGAGTACGCAAAAGTGGGGAAAAGATTTTCTGGGTTTAACGAGAAGCGAACCATTTATACACCCCACACACACCCCTTCGTAATTTGGCATCTCTAGTCATTACAGTACGCTGAACTTGTATAACAAGAGACGAAATTTTATATATTATCCTCTCCTGAAGACTTTAACGGCCGATTTGTTGATAATTGGCATTTAATTATAACAAGTCGTACCAATAACAACGCGGTTTGTTTGGTCTTCAATGGATGCCCTGTAACGGCATACTTTCATAACCAACAACTTAAAAAATCGAAATTTTTTTTAATCGGCGATATGACTTTTCCGTCATTTTATTACAACAAATCGTACCAGTAAACGACTGGTTGTCAAGAGATATGCATTTTGCTGGTGTCTGAAACGACATATGTCCACAGGTCGTAAGTTATATAACAAAATCGATCAAATATGAGCTTCAACTGAAAGCCAGTATGGCGTACCCCGACTCTGCACTTAAAAAGAGGTGGCGTGCATGTGACGTAAGTGGCGTTCTTCCATCTCACTGGTCTTCGTTCAAATGCACGTTCAGAATATCTGTCATCTTTGATACTGCTCTAAACGTTCTGAAAGAGTCCCCAACGTGCTTTTTCACGCTGTGACGTCGAAAACTCGGCACGCTCAACGTTGTTGATGTTGAAATGCACGGACCGTGTGGCGACGGCTTTCAAGTAACCGCGCAGAGTTTGAAGCTCACTTGGTTGTAGCTGCACGTGTAGCGCCTGTACATCGCTGACTGGAGCGGCATCGTTCAGTTTCTTCAAGTCTCGCTGATAGAGCTCTGCGGGACGAATACAAAAAATGGTTCAAATGGCTCTGAGCACTATGGGATTTAACATCTGAGGTCAGCAGTCCCCTAGAACGTAGAACTACTGAAACCTAACTAACCTAAGGACATCGCACACATCCATGCCCGAGGCAAGATCCGAACCTGCGACCGTAGCGGTCGCGCGGTTCCAGACTGTAGCGCCTAGAACCGCTCGGCCACAACGGCCGGCTCAGTGAAGTCCTTACACAGTTTAAAATGGTGTTATTCAATTCTGATTTTACACTTTATCACTGTTTCTGTCACTCTTTAGCTTCGATGCGATATTTCAGTGCCTGTGTTGTTTCCCTTGGACGTGCATGCTACAGCTGTTGGCTACAGCTGTTATGAAATACGTGAAATGTATTCGCAGTTTCGAATACGAACCACCATCAGCTGTATAAGGGAATGGCGACAGTGAAATATTTGTGCCGGACCGGGGCTCGAACCCGCTTTACGCGAGCTGTCGCCTTAACCGATTTGGATATCCGTGAAAGACTCAAGGCCAGACCCAAACTTCCACACGTAGTCGTTCCTGCGTCACAGCCTGTACCCGTACACACATTATCAAATTCCTTACAAGAGAGGGCGTTGTAATTGAAAGTCTCTGCCTTGTATCCGAGGATCAATACAATACTGGCCATTAAAACTGCTACACTACGAAGATGCTGTCATATGCAAATTATTAGCTTTTCAGAGCATTCACACAAGGTTGCCGCCGGTGGCTTCACCTACAACGTGCTGACATGAGGAAAGTTTCCAACCCATTTCTCATACATAAACAACAGTTTACCGGCGTTGCCTGGTGAAACGTTGTTGTCATGCCTCGTGTAAGGAGGAGAAATGCGTACCATCACGTTTCCGACTTTGATAAAGGTCGGATTGTAGCCTAGCGCGATTGCGGTTTATCGTATCGCGACATTGCTGCTCGCGTTGGGCGAGATCCAATGACTGTTAGCAGAATATGGAATCGGTGGATTCAGGAGGGTAATACGGAACGCCGTGCTAGATCCCAACGGCATCGTATCACTAGCAGTCGAGATGACAGGCATCTCATCCGCATGGCTGTAACGGATCGTGCAGCCACGTCTCGATCCCTGATTCAACAGATGGAGACGTTTGTAAGACAACAACCATCTGCACGAACAGTTCGACGACGTTTGCAGCAGTATGGACTATCAGCTCGGAGACCATGGCTGCAGTTACCCTTGACGCTGCATCACAGACAGGAGCGTCTGCGATGGTACACTCGACGACGAACTTGGGTGCACCAATGGCAAAACGTCATTTTTTCGGATGAATCCAGGTTCTGTTTACTGCATCATGATGGTCGCATCCGTGTTTGGCGACATCGCGGTGAACGCACATTGGAAGCGCGTATTCGTCATCGGCGTACTGGCGTATCACACGGCTTGATGGTATGGGGTGCCATTGGTTACACGTCTCGGTCACCTCTTGTTCGCATTGACGGCACTTTGAACAGTGGACGTTACATTTTAGATGTGTTACTACCCGTGGCTCTACCCTTCATTCGATCCCTGCGCAACCCTATATTTCACCAGGATAATGCACGACCGCATACTGCAGGTCCTGTACGGACCTTTCTGGATACAGAAGATGTACGACTGCTGCCCTGACCAGCACTTTCCCCAGATCTCTCACCAATTGAAAACGTCTGGTCAATGGTGGCCGAGCAACTGGCTCGTCACAATACGCCAGTCACTACTCTTGATGAACTGTGGTATCGTGTTGAAGCTGCATGGGCAGCTGTACCTGTACACGCCATCCAAGCTCTGTTTGACTCAATGCCCAGGCGTATCAAGGCCGTTATTAAGGCCAGAGGTGGTTGTTCTGGGTATTGATTTCTTAGAATCTATGCACCCAAATTGCTTGAAAGTGTAATCACCTGTCAGTTCTGATATAATATATTTGTCCAATGAATACCCGTTTATCATCTGCATTTGTTGTTGGTGTAGCAATTTTAATGGCCAGTAGTGTACGATATTGCACTGCCTTCGTTCTCAAGAAGAACGATGCAATGTTCCTTCGGACATGCATGCAGGAACGAAGACATACAAATGTTTGGGTCTGGCTGCGAGTCCGGGTTCGAGTCCCGCTCCGGCTCAAATTTTCATTTTCGTCGTTCCCTTATACAGCTGGTTCATATTCGCAACTGCGAAAACATCTTACGTATTTTTTAATTTATCTCTTATTACTATGTGCATGCTCCAACATTTCCCTGTATCCAAGCAACTAAGCGACCTCCTGTAGGCAGGAACACTGCCGACGCCTTACATGGCCCGATACTTGATAGGAAAAAGTTTAAACTGCCGTCGGCTGATGATATTTACCGCCCAAGATTATGTCATGAACTCGTGGCAAGGTAAGACTTCCGCTTCTCACAGGAAAGCAGGCATATTAATTCCTACCAAATGTTACAGCGAACATGTACAGCGTTCACTAAGAAGCTACCGTATGTTTTGCCCACCATCTGACATAATACGTATGTGGGAACAAGTACAGCGAGCGACCTTGTACCGACTCTGGAATGGCGAGTATGACCGACCACATCCTCAGGAATAAACATAGGAAATGCGTGACTGTAGCACATAGTTAGCTACGAAACACTGCACGATAAGGGGCATTTCAGCATCATGGCATCATATTTTTAAGAGGTGGCCAGAAGACTTACCACATGATGCCTCCTTGGGTACGCCGGCATATTTCGTGTCTTCTTGGTAACGTACAGGGTAGTCAGAAACAGTCTGTAAAAAGCTTGTTATAGGGTAGGTTGCGCTGATAAATAATTGTCAGACAAAAGTTCGATGGGTTGCGCCGTTTCCGAGTTAATTAGCATTGAAGTTAGTCAATTAGGCCGTTGCGCGCGAAACTAAAACGGCCCGCCGAATACAATTAGTGTCAGTTTTTGTCATAGTGTAGATGAAAGCGCAGAAGACTGCTCAGCCTTTGGTTCGAGTTCGATCCTTATTACCGTCCTAGGTCCAAGATTTGTATCGCTCTCTTGTTCGATTTAGGAAAGCAAACGAAGAACATGTTTGCCGACATCGTTTCTGCCGCGCTGCTTGAATTTGAGCTTGCAACGGTCATATCGGCTAACTTTAATATTAATTATTAACCTACCCTGCAACACCCTTACAAGCTTCTCAGACTGTTTCTGACCGCCATGTAAGTTGACAAACTAACTCGTCCTCGTTAGGGATCGCAAGAGCTGTGGATGACAGGTCGTGAGGTGGCGCAACTCTTTGTGGAGCACCAACAGGCCAATACAAACAATCATTTTTATATTTTTTTTACAAGTTTCCTTTAATGTTTACAAAAATCCTGGATGTATAAAACGGGCATTCGTGGACAGCACAGCACCCGCACAGGCTGGCCGCTAGACCAGCAAATACACAGGAAATTTGCGCCTATTGCACAAGGGTAGCAAAACTTCTACAATTAATCATGCTGGGGCTGGAGAGAATTTGGTAACATTTGTGACTTCTTATCGTTAACGTGCCAGACGTTCGACAAGCGCTGTTAGCCTGTCCCAGTTTCCGTTTAGATCAGGTTTAAAGCAGGCGTTTACGCTCTTGTAATGCAGAAAGGTCGTAGATGTATGTTTTCACATTTTTCTTTTAATTCTGGTCCGAATGAAACGAAAACAACTTCTGTACGTCAAGAAAATAATTGAAGTTTGCTGAGCACAGATTTTTGTATGTTAACCAGATCCAATGCTGTAAGCGGTACTTGGATAGAGCGCAAGGGAAAATAATCCTCGAAACTATAATTTTTTGTTTGTTTGGAAATTCCGATGTAGCTACGCCGTCCTCACAAGGACGTGAAAGAATTCGTGGTCGTGGAGTGCGAAATTAGTGTACTATTTCTGTCAAACCTATCCCATCTGAAATAGTGTAACAAAGTAAGACAAAATTTTTCTTAGACAGGCGTTATTATATCTAACCCTGACCGATGTGGCCATAGATCAGTGACATCTACAATTGAAATTACTGTTGGCCCCAAGCGGTTTTCTGAGCTCCGTACTAAGCCAGAGACCGGCAATTAACAAATTTATCAAAAATAAGAAATAGTGAGTAAGCTGTCATTGTACCGTATAAGCGAAACTGTTTATTTAATAACCCCTAGGAAAAACTGGCCAGGTGCGAGTAGGGCCCGCGCTCTGGGAATCCCTTACGAACATAATTAAGCGAACAGCTGTTAATCTACGCCGGAAATCAAGAATCTCGACAATTTACATTCATGCTGACAAGATAAAGGTCCCGGGAATCTAAGGATTTTCAAATGGTTCAAATCATCTGAGGTCTTCAGTCCCCTAGACTTAGAACTACTTGAACCTAACAAACCTAAGGACACCACACACATCCATGCCCGAGGCAGGATTCGAACCTGCGACCGCAGTAGCATGGCGGTTCCGGATTCAAGCGCCTAGAACCACTAAACCATATCGGCCGGCTTGAAGATTTTGGAGAATGTTTTAATTTTAAGTCTGGAGTCGAATAACACATGACAAAACAAACATTTTTGTGTTATATAATTAAAAATTAACAATTTTGTGATCCGTTCCTTTACCTGTACAGTGAAACCTAGCTTCTTGCCACTTTTCATGTCTTAGTGACCTAAATTCAAAGGGATACGTCTGCCCGTTCCTGAGGAAAAAGGATTTTTAACAGTTAGACATACAGAGACAGACGGACGGACAACGAAGCAATCCTGCGAGGGTACCATTTTTAAGGACTGAGGTTGAGAGCCCAAAAATCAATAGAAATCTGAGTGACGTAGCTTGCACTCAACATTTTCAAAGAAATGAGCATTTCATTTACCTTACTACGATAGTCTTAAGCGCAGCACAACACGAAATTTTTTTTTAAAGTAAGGAAGTATCTAAATTTTGTGTAGAACACCAACACGACTCTCTACTGCTATTACCTGTCGAGTTACGCGTTCGAAGAAACATACCAAGAGAAATTATTTTATTCGCAACTGATTAACTGCACTGGACGTTGATTTATGAAGAAATCATAAAGTGCCTTAAGTTTCGAAAACTTAATTTTTTACATTACAAATTTAAGCATTCTCTCAATGCAGACTACCTAATGCTCCGGCTAAAGTGTATGTAGAGTGGTGTGCCGTCTCCGATGATCTCTTTGTCGACGGTATATTATACCCTAGCCTTTCTTCCAATTTTGAGTTCTGTTGTACGGGAAGATATTAAAACATTCTGTTGACGCAGGCGCCAGTGTAACGACCAAACATCTTTCAGCGCCATTATGAACAAGTGCTCGTATATCAGAAAGTATGCTCTTTCGACCGTAGTGGTCGCGCGGTTCCAGACTGTAGCACCTAGAACCGCTTGGGCACCGGAATTATTTGTTCATATGATTTTTGTAAAAGGTTTAAAACTTTGGCGATTTACTAAAAACCATACCCCGTTTCTTTTTATCATTTCAGAATGCAATGACGTGCTCATAGCGATATCAGCATAAACAAAACACTCGTTCCGATATGTCAAAAATTTGAAAAACCAATTTGGAAATAATAGTATAAAAGTGGCTTCAGTAGCTGATTACAGCATACAGAGACTTCATCCAATAAAATATTTGTCACCCCTTTAAAAGAGCCGCTGCTCGCTTTCAAGCGCCGCAGATCTTGTGAAACTGGAACCGGGTGTTCATTCAACCCTCCACCACTGTCCTAAATCATGGAAGCGAAGTGGTGTATAGATACCAGTCCTTCGCTTTAGTGAGCGCAGCCGGCCGTGGTGGCCGAGCGGTGCTAGGCGCTATAGTCTGGAACCGCGCAACCGCTACTGTCGCAGGTTCGAATCCTACCTGCGGCATGGATGTGTGTGATGTCCTTAGGTTAGTTAGTTTTAAGTAGTTCTAAGTTCTAGGGGACTGATGGCCTTAGAAGTTAAGTCCCATAGTGCTCAGAGCCATTTTAGTAAGCGCAACAAGGTAAGTCGATGTGGAGAAGTGGCAGAACGGTATAGGAGCTATCGTATTCGGACATGCCCACGATAACTCTGTGAATGAAGTTGTCCGATTTGTTGGTGTATCAACAAGACTGTCTGCAAGAAATGGTGTACCACTTGCAGCCATGTAACACTGCGAAGAAACAGTACTCGTAAAAAGATCCTAAGCGGCAGACAACGGAAAGAGTATCACAGTTAGTGAAAGTCTGTTGCAAGCTCTAGAGAAAGTGTTACGGTCAGTGAACGCAGGATTGCAGCTACATCTCAACCAGTTTTAGAGCGAGCTTGGGGAAGTGAACAACATGCAATGGATGATGTTTGGGTACCTCGCAAACGGCCACTGCTCATAGCACATGCAGCTCCAATGGCCAGACAATACAGAAATAAGAAAGTAGCGAGCAGCGTGATCCGGCGAATCGCGGTTTAGTCTCTTTGCAAATAATGGAAGACGTTGAGTTCATGACACAGGTGATTCTATGATGTTCTGGGGATGATTTTTGAACTATGACTTGGGCCCACTTTTTCGAGTTATCCTGCACAGGATGTTCATTTCAGTATTCTCGTAACAAAATGTTGCCCGCCCGCTTGGTCGTGCGGTCTAACGCACGGTTTCCTGGACTGGGAAGGAGCGCCTGGTCGCCGGCACGAAGCCGCCCGTCGGATCTGCGTCGAGGTCCGGTGAACAGGCCAGTCTGTGGATGATTTTTAGGCGATTTTCCATCTGCCCCCGCGAATGCGGGCTGGTTCCCCTTATTCTGCCTCAGTTACACTATGTCGGCGATTACTGCGCAAACAAGTTCTCCACGTACGCGTACACCACCATTACTCTACCACGCCATCATAGGGGCTACACTCGTCTGGTGTGAGACGTTCCGTGGGGGGATCCACCGGGGGCCGAACCGCACAATAACCTTGGGTTCTGTGTGGGGCAAAATGGTTCAAATGGCTGTGAGCACTGTGGGACTTAACTTCTGAGGTCATCAGTCCCCTAGAACTTAGAACTACTTAAACCTAACTAACCTATGGACATCACACACATCCATGCCCGAGGCAGGATTCGAACCTGCGACCGTAGTGGTCGCGCGGTTCCAGACTGTAGCGCCTAGAAGCGCTCGGCCACCCCGGCCCCTCGGTGTGGGGCAGCGGAGGGGTGAAGTGGACTGCGGTAGTCGTCGTGGGGTTGTGGACCACTGCGGCTGCGGCGGGGACGGAGCCTCCCCATCGTTTCTAGGTCCCTGGTTAACATCCAATACATCCAATCAAATCGATACCTTCATGATTAGTGTTCTGTAGACACACTCTTGTTCCAAGATAGCATCAAACATAGCCAGAAATGAAAAAAAGTTATAAGTGGCACTTGTAAGTCCGAAGGCTGACCTGCGATTGAATCCTAGGCATTTGAATGGTTGGTCTAGCACTTTACCACTGAGTCTCCGAGCCACTCGATTAGCAAAAATAAGTTTGATGACATGGTGAAATTCATTATCGGTTGGAAATGGGGTTTAAGCGACTGGCAGGCAAACTTTCTTTTACTTGCAATGGTATGCTGAAAGCAATTACAAAAGGATGTCCGCATACATATATTTTCCAGTTCATGTCATGGGTTCTATTCATAAGCCGCTGTTAAAATAATAATGACAATAATACGCTACCTCACAAAAAAAAGAAGAACTCAGGGTGAAGAAGGAAACGAGATGAAATGTATTCACACGATACGTGATGTTACTTCAATCAAAATCGGGTCAAAATTATAAAGAACGTGACAGCTGAGTCTATATATCACCAGGGAAGACGAATGGAATATTCCAGAATTTGAAACACGAACATCTGCTAGCATGAGTTTCTTAGAAGTAGATACCTTAGGGGTTGCGAAGCAACTCAAATCGCTTGATACGGGCAAGTCTTCAGGTCCAGATTGTATACCGATTAGGTTCCTTTCAGATTACGCTGATACTATAGCTCCCTACTTAGCACTCATATACAACCGCTCGCTCACCGATAGATCTGTACCTACAGATTGGAAAATTGCGCAGGTCGCACCAATGTTCAAGAAGGGTAGTAGGAGTAATCCATTTAACTACAGACCTATATCATTGACGTCAGTTTGCAGTAGGGTTTTGGAGCATATACTGTATTCAAACATTATGAATCACCTCGAAGGGAACGATCTATTGACACATAATCAGCATGGCTTCAGAAAACATCGCTCTTGTGCAACGCAGCTAGCTCTTTATTCGCACGAAGTAATGGCCGCTATCGACAGGGGATCTCAAGTTGATTCCGTATTTCTAGATTTCCGGAAAGCTTTTGACACCGTTCCTCACAAGCGACTTCTAATCAAGCTGTGGAGCTATGGGGTATCGTCTCAGTTGTGCGACTGGATTCGTGATTTCCTGTCAGGAAGGTCGCAGTTCGTAGTAATAGACGGCAAATCATCGAGTAAAACTGAAGTGATATCAGGTGTTCCCCAGGGAAGCGTCCTGGGACCTCTACTGTTCCTGATCTATATAAATGACCTGGGTGACAATCTGAGCAGTTCTCTTAGGTTGTTCGCAGATGATGCTGTAATTTACCGTCTTGTAAGGTCATCCGAAGACCAGTATCAGCTGCAAAGCGATTTAGAAAAGATTGCTGTATGGTGTGTCAGGTGGCAGTTGACGCTAAATAACGAAAAGTGTGAGATGATCCACATGAGTTCCAAAAGAAATCCGTTGGAATTCGATTACTCGATAAATAGTACAATTCTCAAGGCTGTCAATTCAACTAAGTACCTGGGTGTTAAAATTACAAACAACTTCAGTTGGAAGGACCACATAGATAATATTGTCGGGAAGGCGAGCCAAAGGTTGCGTTTCATTGGCAGGACACTTAGAAGATGCAACAAGTCCACTAAAGAGACAGCTTACACTACACTCGTTCGTCCTCTGTTAGAATATTGCTGCGCGGTGTGGGATCCTTACCAGGTGGGATTGACGGAGGACATCGAGAGGGTGCAAAGAAGGGCAGCTCGTTTTGTATTATCGCGTTATAGGGGAGAGAGTGTGGCAGATATGATACACGAGTTGGGATGGAAGTCATTACAGCATAGACGTTTTTCGTCGCGGCGAGACCTTTTTACGAAATTTCACTCACCAACTTTCTCTTCCGAATGCGAAAATATTTTGTTGAGCCCAACCTACATAGGTAGGAATGATCATCAAAATAAAATAAGAGAAATCAGAGCTCGAACAGAAAGGTTTAGGTGTTCGTTTTTCCCGCTCGCTGTTCGGGAGTGGAATAGTAGAGAGATAGTATGATTGTGGTTCGATGAACCCTCTGCCAAGCACTTAAATGTGAATTGCAGAGTAGTCATGTAGATGTAGATGTAGATGACGTTACAACCCTTCTGGCCTGGACGCACTCATTGATTCGGACGGAAAGGGTGCCACAAAGCCGTTGCATCCTCTAGTGTTTGGCGATCTGGCCCACAACTGTTATAACTAGTCCTTGATATGCTGGCACTCGGACGGAGTCGATATCCGATCTTGTCCCTCATGTGTTCCATCGGGGACAGATCTGGGGATCCTGACGAGTTTGGGATTACCTCAGCACCAACCAGATAGTTCACAGAAACACGTATAATGGATGGGCGAGCACTGTTCTGTTGAAATATGTCATCAGGATAATGTCGCATGGGAGGTAACACATGGCGCGCACGATGTCCGTGACGTACCACTGTTCCGTCAGAGTTCCCTCAATCACAACCGGCAATGACCTGAAGTCATACCCGATCGCTCCCCACACCGGGTCGCCAGGAGTAACATCGCTGTGTTCCTCCAAAGCTTTGGAAGTATGGCATCTCTTCCCTGGTCCGCCGCCATACACGGCAACGATGGTTATCCGGGAAAGTATTGAAACACGATTCATCACTGAATACAATGCAACGTTTATTTCATGCTCCATGATCACGGCACCACTCCAAACGCGTTACGGTGCTAACGGCAGCCTACGCCTGAGACAGTAATTCCGTAGTACGGCTACTGTTAGTTTCCGATCAATGGTGCAGGAAGACACAGAATGTTCCACCGAGTTCATTACTTGTTCTCGGAAGACAGACGCAGATGTGGAGGCGTTACGACGTCCTTGGTGCACAACATGGCGGTCCTCCCTTTTGGTGGTCAGACGTGGTCGACCAGAACCTTGCCAACGACTATTCCTGCCCCCCTCAGGTTCCCACGCAGTTCGACAGCGGACCACTGTCACTCCTGAATGTCCCACAAATTTAGACATGGCTCAATTTGACCAGCCCGACAAATGGAGGCCAACAATGTGGCCCCTTTCAAATTGTATGCTGATAACATTCTCTCACAGGAGTACACTGCATCACCATGTCTTTCACAGTGATCACTCAACATCTGACGCTGTTCACGCCCCTTATACAGGGTGTTACAAAAAGGTACGGCTAAACTTTCAGGAAACATTCCTCACACACAAAGAAAGAAAATATGCTATGTGGACAGATGTCCGGAAACTCTTACTTTCAATGTTATAGTTCATTTTATTACTTCTCTTGAAATCACATTAATCATGGAATGGAAACACACAGCAACAGAACGTACCAGCGTGACTTCCAACACTTTGTTACAGGAAATGTTCAAAATGTCCTGCCTTAGCGAGGATACATGCATCCACCCTCCGTCGCATGGAATCCCTGATGCGCTGATGCAGCCCTGGAGAATGGCGTATTGTATCACAGCCGTCCACAATACGAGCACGAAGAGTCTCTACATTTGGTACCGGGATTGCGTAGACAAGAGCTTTCAAATGCCCCCATAAATGAAAGTCAAGAGGGTTGAGGTCAGGAGAGCTTGGAGGCCGTGGAATTGGCCCGACTCTACCAATCCATCGGTCACCGAATCTGTTGTTGAGAAGCGTACGGACACTTCGACTGAAATGTGCAGGAGCTCCATGAACCACATGTTCTGTCGTACTTGTAAAGGCACATGTTCTAGCAGCACAGGTAGAGTATCCCGTATGAAATCATGATAACGTGCTCCATTGAGCGTAGGTGGAAGAACATGGGGCCCAATCAAGACATCACCAACAATGCCTGCCCAAACGTTCACAGAAAATCTGTGTTGATGACGTGATTGCACAATTGCGTGCGGATTCTCGTCAGCCCACACATGTTGATTATGAAAATTTACAATTTGATTACGCTGGAATGAAGCCTCATCCGTAAAGAGAACATTTGCAGCGAAATGAGGATTGACACATTGTTGGATGAACCATTCGCAGAAGTGTACTCGTGGAGGCCAATCAGCTGCTGATAGTGCCTGCACACGCTGTACATGGTACGGAAACAACTGGTTCTCCCGTAGCACTCTCCATACAGTGACGTGGTCAACTTTACCTTGTACAGCAGCAACTTCTCTGACGCTGACATTAGGGTTATCGTCAACTGGACGAAGAATTGCCTCGTCCATTGCAGGCGTCCTCGTCGTTCTAGGTCTTCCCCAGTCGCGAGTCTTAGGCTGGAATGTTCCGTGCTCCCTAAGACGCCGATCAATTGATTCGAACGGCTTCCTGTCGGGACACCTTCTTTCTGGAAATCTGTCTCGATACAAACGTACCGCGCCACGGCTATTGCCCCGTGCTAATCCATACATCAAATGGGCATCTGCCAACTCCGCATTTGTAAACATTGCGCTGACTGCAGAGCTATTGCCGTTCGTGTTTAGTGCTGTTACCAGGACTGGTGGAGTATACACTAACCTGTTGATGCTACGTACTGATGTGACTGATGCTAGTACTATAGAGCAATGAGTCCCATGTCAACACAAGCACCCAAGTCAACATTACCTTCCTTCAATTGGGCCAACTGGCGGTGAATCGAGTAAGTACAGTACATACTGACGAAACTAAAATGAGCTCTAACATGGAAATTAAGCTTTTCCGGACACATGTCCACGTAACATCTTTTCTTTATTTGTGTGTGAGGAATGTTTCCTGAAAGTTTGGCCGTACCTTTTTGTAACACCCTGTATACTCCACCAGTCCTGGTAACAGCACTAAACACGAACGACGATAGCTCAACCTGTCACAGACAATTGCAATTCTAATCACTTACATAGCCGCAGATGGTGTGTACGTTTAGGAAGTTACATCGACATTCGATCATGTCTTCTGGAAGCTTCAGTTCTTGTCAGCAGAGTAAATAAAAGAAAACCTACAGTAGCTTTAAAGGAAACAGACTATTTACAACACAAATGACATTCTGAAAATAAATGAAAAGTTGCTTCTCATGAAACAGTCTATGCGATGTTAAAAGAAAGATGATCAGTTATCATAAATTTTAAGATCTGCATTGAAGGAGGGTCCACTGGTAAATTAAGATCACGTAGGTATTTAAGCTTCAAATCATATGAAAAAAAATTCTAGCTCATGTTAAAAATTCCAATACCGAAGATGCAGATACAATCCAAAAACTGTGATTATCAGAACAAAAATCCTGAAAGAGCGTTGCAGAACATATCACGAATATACTCCTCGGGGCGGCTATGGTACGCAAAGCTAGTGCATGTACTAAGGTTAAGGTTGATAACACTGTTACAGACGCTACGCTGAACACGGAAAGAAACCTTGCTATGCCTTAAACACAACCTCACGGTAATTTTAGGAATATGGTCGACTAGCAGTATCTTAATCAGTGAGCGATGTATTGCCTCAGAGACGGCATAAAGAGAAGTACCGCGATACTCCAACCGATTGTATTGACAGTAAATTAGGAACTGAGGCAGGAAGTATACGACAGCACCACCCCGGGGCGTAGTTTCACGAAATATTTCCCCAGCATCCATCTGTTGGAGGATATGTATTCTTCTCCGAGAATAAACTTATTTTACCTGGTCGTGGATCATATCCAACGTATCTGGAAAGGGTTCAGAAGAGAAACAGTGATGAGGTCTGTGAAAACTTTGGATCGCCAGGACATATCGTAATAAACAGTGAAGTGTCGCGGTGGTAAGACACAACATTCGTCTTCAGGAGGCTTTCTTTTTCTTCTTCTTCTGCTTCTGCCTTTGTACTGCAGTACGCAAGGTCGGCATGGTTACGATCGGATTTAGCATGGTTAGTTGGAAGGAATGACCAGGTGCCCTTGCTGCCGCCACTCTGTACCCCCCGGGACAGAATCAGTGTACCCCAGCTGTCTGCATCTAGTGTAAATCATGAAATAGTGCGAACGTGTTTCAAATGTCTGCGAGTCGTGTAACTGAGGCGGGACATGGGGAACAGCCCGATATTCACCTAGTGGGATGTGGAAAACCGCCTAAAAAACACATCCAGGCTGGCAGGCCGGCACACCGGCCCTCGTCGTTACTACCAGAGTCCAGGAAACAGTGCATTAGCATTAGCGCTCTCGGCTAACCTGGCGGGTCATTCGCCTTCGGGAGTGCTACAGCTCAAATTCCTCTCCGGCTGTCCAGGCCTATCTTTTCCAAGGCTTCGCTAAATCGCTTATTCCAAACGACAGAATGGTGCCTCTGAAAAGCACACGACCAATTTCTTTGTGTACTGTTCTCTAATCCTACACTGTATATCGTCTCTATTTTCTTCATCGTACATGGGATGTTAAACTCCTTCATCTTATCACTGGAATTCCTGGGTAGGTGATATTGGAAGAACGATGCAGATTCAGGCATTAAAGTATAAGTGACAAGAACGCATCAAGTAATAACACAACGCAGCTACTTTCTCTAAACGTAGTTATTGACAGGTAAACTGAACACTGAAAAGAAAACATCTATTTATTCAACCATTTTCTTATTCTACAGGGATATGTCGAGGGACATTGGGTATGTGGATAAACACGGAGCGATTGTCTGTTCCTCGAACACATGAAGAAAGTAACTGATGTAATAATCTTTACTCGCTGCAAGGGAACTTTATATAGAGAGATCTAGTAGGCCCACCAATTAGCAGCGCTTTGCTCCAAGTTTAAATGTCCCTTGCGCCGTTGAGCTCACGTTGTAATATTTCATTACCAAATTAGTAATGATCAGGACATAGGATCAATGCTCTGACGTACTGTTACTAATGTATTAAAAACTAGAGACGAAAAATGTCACGAAATTTACTGTGGTAAATATTAGTAGATTTGTTAAAATAATCAGCAACCAGTAACACAAAAAAATTATTTCTTTATCAGTTCATGTACCTAATTCCCAGCTTCAGAAGCTTACGACAAGTGAGGACATCATGCCAGAACTGGAGCTACTCAGCCAATCATCAGACGACGCGATTAACAGGAGCAATACAGCTGTAGTTGCTCTGCAAATAGATATCTGAAGGTCACTGGTACAAAGACGCCTTGGAGGTAGGAAGTATAATTTCTAGTTTTTATTAGTTAGAAATTATATGCAGTCCTAATGCAGCTTCAACTAAACAATAAGAAAAACATTTACATCTTGATGAAGATCAGCTTCACATTATGGTAGAATGCAACAGAGGGACTATACACTAAAATAATAATGTACCTTTCCTCTTCTGTAGTAGTTAACACAGTTCACCACAGCCACTAGGTGACAAACTTCGCATTGATGGCAAATAAATGAATAAAAAAAATTTCCATCCAGTAACATAAAATGTTCAAGTCTACACTAAGCCATCTGCACAACACAATTAGCATGTACAATTCTACTGCAGAAAAGTACCTTCACAATACACACAAATTTTCTCTCTCATCTTGCAAATCCATTACAGAATACTAAACAGAAAGGTTTATGAGCGTTATTTGTGTGAGAACACGTAAAAAACCTGCACCACAAAGGAATTACTCGAATGGGACTGAAATCGGTAGCTGTGACGTACATCATGTACAGAAAAACAAATGATACAATAATTACAGTTTCGGAAAAACTGGTGATTTATTTAAGAGAAAGAGCTTTACAAATCGAGCAAGTCAATAAGGCATTAGTCCACCTCTGGCCCTTATGCAAGCAGTTATTTGCCTTGGCACTGATTGATAGAGTTGTTGGACGTTCCCCTGAGGAATGGCGTGCCAAATTATGTCCAATTGGCGCGTTAGATCATCAAAATCGCGAACTGCTTGATTGGTTGGTTCAAACGGCTCTGAGCACTATGGACTTAACATCTGATGTCATCAGTCCCCTAGACTTAGAACTACTAAACCGAGCTAACCTAAGGACAGCACACATATCCATGCCGCAGCAGGATACGAACTTGCGACCGTAGCAGCAGCGCGGTTCCGGACTGAATCGCCGATAACCGCTCGGCCACAACTGCCAGCGAGTTGGTTGGAGGACCTGCTCTTAATGATTAACGTTCACAACTGGGGAAAAATCCGATGACTTTGCTGGCCAAGGTAAGGTTTCACAAGCATCAAGACAAACAACAGAAACTCTCGCCCTGGCGGCAGCCATTATCTTACTGAAATGTAATACAAGCATGGCTTGCTATGAAGAGAAAGAAATGGGAGCGTAGAATATCGTTGACGTACAGCTGAGCTGTGTGTGTGTGTCTCGGATGACAACCGAAGGTGTCTCGCTTTGGAATGACATGGAATGACATCCCAAACCATCATTCCTGGATGTCGAGCCGCATGGAGTGTGACAATCAGGTTGGTACCCCACCGCTGTCCAGGGTGTCTCCCAAGGCATCTTCGCTGGTCATCTGAGCCTGGAATCTCATTGAGTGGAGTAGAACTGTGTTCATTGATGAGTCTTGCTTCAAACTGCTCCCTGATGACCAGTGGAGACCTGGTCTGGAGACACCCCGAACAGCAGCAAGATACCAGCCTCATTCGCCTGCCATACAGCCAGACAACCAGAAGTGGTGGTCTGATGTGCGATTTTATTTCATACCACGAACCCTTTGGTTGTCATCTGCGCCACCCTTAAGCTCAATGGTTGTTGTTGTTGTGGTCTTCAGTCCAGAGACTGGTTTGATGCAGCTCTCCATGCTACTCTATCCTGTGCAAGCTTCTTCATCTCCCAGTACCTACTGCAGCCTACATCCTTCTGAATCTGCTAAGTGTATTCATCTCTTGGTCTCCCTCTATACGATTTTTACCTTCCACGCTGCCCTCCAGTACTAACCTCATGATCCCTTGATGCCTCAGAACATGTGCTACCAACCGATCCCTTCTTCTACTCAAGTTGTGCCACAAACTTCTCTTCTCTCCAATCCTATTCAATACCTCCCCATTAGTTATGTGATCTACCCATCTAACCTTTAGTATTCTTCTGTAGCACCACATTTCGAAAGCTTCTATTCTCTTCTGTCCAAACTATTTATCGTCCATGTTTCACTTCCATGCATGGCTACAATCCATACAAATACTTTCAGAAACGACTCCCTGGCACTTAAATCTATACTCGATGTTAACAAATTTCTGTTCTGCAGAAACGCTTTCCTTGCCATTGCTAGTATACATTTTATATCTTCTCTACTTCGACCAACATCAGTTATTTTGCTCCCCAAATAGCAATACTCCTTTACTACTCTAAGTGTCTCATTTCCTAATCTAATTCCCACAGCATCACCCGACTTATTTCGACTACATTCCATTATCCTCGTTTTGCTTTTGTTGATGTTCGTCTGTATTTTACCCCTGCCACGTTCAGAATTTGAAAGAGAGTATTCCAGTCAACACTGTCAAAAGCTTTCTCCAAGTCTACAAATGCTAGAAACGTTGGTTTGCCTTTCCTTAATCTAGCTTCTAAGATAAGTCGTAGGGTCAGTATTGCCTAACGTGTTCCGATATTTCTACGGAATCCAAAGTGATCTTCCCCGAGGTCGGCTTCTACCAGTTTTTCCATTCGTCTGTAAAGAATTCGTGTTAGTATTTTGCAGCTGTGGCTTATTAAACTGATAGTTCGATAATTTTCACATCTGTCAACACCTGGTTTCTTTGGAATTGGTATTATTGTATGCTTCTTGAAGTCTGAGGGTATTTCGCCTGCCTCAAACATCTTGCTCACCAGATGGTAGAATTTTGTCAGGACTGGCTCTCCCACGGCTGTCAGTAGTTCTAACGGAATGTTGTCTACTCCCGGGGCTTTGTTTCAACTAAGGTCTTTCAGTGCTGTGTCAAACTCTTCACGCAGTATCATATCTCCCATTTCATCTTCATCTACATCTCTTCCATTTCCATAATATTGTCCTCAAGTACATCGCCCTTGTATACACCCTCTATATACTCCTTCCACCTTTCTACTTTCCCTTCTTTGCTTAGATCTGGGTTTCCATCTGAGCTCTTGATATTCATACAAGTGGTTCTCTTCTCTCCAAAGGTCTCTTTAATTTTCCTGTAGGCAGTATCTATCTTACCCCTACTGAGATAAGACTCTAAATCCTTACATTCGTCCTCTAGCCATCCCTGCTTTGCTATTTTGCACTTCCTGTCGATCTCATTTTTGAGACTTTTTGCCTGATTCATTTACTGCATTTTTATATTTTCTCCTTTCATCAATGAAATTCAATATTTCTTCTGTTACCCAGCGATTTCTACTAGCCCTCGTCGTTTTACCTACTTGATCCTCTGCTGCCTTCACTACTTCAACCCTCAAAGCTACCCATTCTTCTTCTACTGTATTTCTTTCCCCCATTCCTGTCAATTGTTCCCTTATGCTCTCCCTGAAACTCTGTACAACCTCTGGTTTAGTCAGTTTATCCAGGTCCCATCTCCTTAAATTCCCTTCCCTTCCATTCCTTAAATTCTATGATAAAATTCTCAACGGTACGTCAACAATATTCTACACCCAGTTTTGTTGGCCTTAATGGCAAGTCATTCCGGATGCACATTTCAGCAAGATAATGCTCGCTGGCACAGCAAGTGTTTCAACTGCTTGTCTTCGAGCTTGCCAAGCCCTAACTTGGCTAGAAAGGTTCAATTTGACAGAATTTGGCACTATACCCCTCAGTAGGGCATCCAACAACTCTATCAATCAATGCCAACTGCTTGCATAGCCGCGCGACATTAGCCGAGCGGTCTCAGGCGCATGCAGTCATGGACTGTGCGGCTGATCCCGGAGGAGGTTCGAGTCCTCCTTTGGGCATGGATGTGTGTGTTTGTCCTTAGGATAATTTAGGTTAAGTAGTGTGTAAGCTTAGGGACTGATTACTTTAGCAGTTGAGTCCCATAAGATTTCACACAGATTTGATTTTTTGAACTGCTTGCATAAAGGCCAGAGGTAGACATACACTTTATTGACTTGCACAATTTGTAAAGCTATTTCTCTTGAATAAACCATTCCATTTTTCTGAAATTGTAGTTATTTGTTTGTACACGAACGTCACATCTACCGATTTCCATCCCATTTGGATAATACCTCCGGGGTGGGTCCTTTTTTGCGTTTTCTTAGATTGTTTGGGTCTTTTCCTGTAAGTGGCAGATGAGTATGTTTGTTTAGCGCTCTCCTAGGTACCACTTGACGCCAGTTATCGCCGACCTAGTACCGGCAGTTATGAGCTAATGAAGACTCTCTCGGTAAGAAAGTGGAGGTCACATCCTGCTATATAAGGGAGTGCTTGTCCTTGCAGCGGGCTGCGAAGTGGCTGCGTGAAGTGGCCGGCAGGTGTGCAAGGCGACAGCTGTGGAGATAAGACGACCGGTGGCCCGGCCAGCAGGAGCAGCTGCCTTCCACAAGCTGCAACACTGCCGCCTTCCGAGGTGCACAACGCCGGCGCGAGTGCACTCGTCGCGGCAAACACCGCACGGACTACACGAAACGACACTTCTACTACTTTCCTTTATTTAGTTAAGACTTTATTTACTTTTGCTGTGTATGCGTGATGAGTGGGGGAGGGGGGGGGGGGTGGGAGTGGAGAGGCACCGATAGAAAGAGAGAGAGGCGGAGGGAGTTGTGGCAGGGTTAGAAAGAAACAGAACGAGATACACAGCAAACGACATCAGACTAAAGGAATATCTGAAACTTCCTGACAGATTAAAACTGTGTGCCGGACCGAGACTCGAACTCGGGACCTTTGCCTTTCGCGGGCAAGTGCTCTACCAACTAAGCTACCCAAGCACGATTCACGCCCCGTCCTCACAGCTTTACTTCTGCCAGTATTTCGTCTCCTACCTTCCAAACTTTACAGAAGCTCTCCTGCGAACCTTGCAGAACTAGCACTCCTGAAAGAAAGGATATTGCGGAGACATGGCTTAACCACAGCCTGGGGGATGTTTCCAGAATGAGATTTTCACTCTGCAGCGGAATGTGCGCTGATATTCTGGAAACATCGCACAGGCTGTGGCTAAGTCCAGGGAGGTTATTTGCTCCATCCCTGTTAGAGAACGGGTAAGTCAACCACACCAAGTTGCTCGAGATAGTCCTGAACACGAACAGAAAAAGAAATGTACAAATGTGTGTAAATTCCTAATGGACGAAACTGATGAGGTCTTACCGTCCCTACACTTACACACTACTTTAACTAACTTATGCTAAGAACAACACACACACCCATGCCCGACACATGACTCGAACCTCTGGCGGGAGGAGCCGCGCTATCCGTGACAGGGCGCCTCTAACCGCCCGGCGACAGAAAAAAGGCTTAGTATCCTGGCGACGGGTAAATCTTGGTCGTATGGACTGTTCAGCCGCCGTAACGACTAATGGACGGTCGCAGTTGGACCTCATATTTGTATACGTATCACATGATGAGGATTTCTCACTGGACGATAAGAGGCGCCTCACTAACCTCTGCACACAGGCTACGAATGCGACTGGTTTGGTAGGCTCCTGTGGCCAGTCTAATGCCCACATGGTGGACAGCATCCAGTATCTTTCAAAGAGGAAGGCCTAGCCGAGGCGTACACTGCAGTGCCACAGTCAAGCGGTGTGCGAACGAAGATTCTATAGAACGTGAGCAAAGTTGTCCACTAAACAATCTAAAATGTTTACTGCCTCCAAACATCTAGCTTTTACATCTGATGAAAGATGAGGTCCCAGAACCGCACTCAGGTCTTATGACCTGAATCTCTGAGTGTGAATTTCAACTTTCTCAGCACTATGCATATTAGAGCTTCAAACTCTTATTTTTACTCCCAAAAGAGACTTTCCTCCGCTCTTCTTTCTACCTGCGTTTCTCTAACAGCGTAGTTTGTTCCAACGTTCAATTTTCCTCCGTGTATGTACTCTCAGCGCAGCGCATAAGGCTCTTTCGTAGCCGGGCCTCCATTATACATCTGCTGCAGTATTCCTAATAAAATTCAATAACGGAAATATTTGCATGGTGGCACGGCGCCACAAGAAGTGGTCAGAATGTGCGTTACATTTTACTGACGATCGGTTTTGAATGGCAAAGCATGCAGTATCAAGTTTCAAATAGTGAATCTTTATCACTATTTGAAACTTGATAGCGCATGCTTTGTCACGTAACATATAAGTGATACAGTATTCTACGTATTACAGTTGAATAAACACAACGAAAATACCAAGAGTGAAAATCATCACTAGTATAGCCAAAGCACTATTACACTACGTCATGAGATAGCGATATGCACATACACCCAGATGGCGGTAGTGTCGCATGCACAAAGTGTGAAAGTGCAGTGCATTGGGGGAGAATCATTTGCACTCAGGTGATTCATGTGAAAAGCTATCCGGCGTGATTATGGTCGCACAACGCGAATCAACAGACGTTGAACGTGGATTGATAGTTGGAGCTAGACGTATGGGACATTCCATTTCGGAATTCGTTAGTCAATACCCCCAAGAACCACAGTGTGAGGGTGCCGAGGATACCAATTTTCAGGCGTTACCTCTCACTACGGACAAGGCAGTGGCCGATGGCCTTCACTTAACGACAGAGACCAGCGTCGTCTGCTTTGAGTTGTCAGTGCTAACAGACAAGCAACACTGCGTGAAATAACAGCAGAAATCAACGTGGGGTGTAGTACGAACGTATCCGTTAGAACAGTGTGGCGAAATTTGGGCTATATGGCAGCAGACGAGGGGCGCGAGTGCCTTCGCTAACAGCACGACATTGCCCGCAGCGCCTGTCCTGGGCTCTTGACCATTCCCGATTTCATTTGGGGAGAGCTGGTGATAGGGTTCGTGTGTAGCACAGACCCTAAAGAGCCATGGACCGAAGTTGCCAAGAACGCACTGTGCAAGCTGGTGGTGGATCCATAATGGTGTCGGCCGTGCTTACATGGAAGGACTGGGTCCTCTGGTCCAACTGAGTCGATCATTGACTGGAAATGGTTATGTTCGTCTACTTGGAGACCGTCTGCACCCATTCATGGACGTCATGTTCCCAAACAACGATGGTATTTTTATGGATGGCAAAGCGCCGTGTCACCAGAACACAATTGTTTGCGATTGGTTTGAAGAACATTCTGAACAGTTTGAGGAAATGACCTGACCATCCTGATAGAACATTTATGGGATGTAATCGAGAGATCTCTTGTTGCACAAAATCCTGCACATGCAACACTTCCGCAATTACGTCCGGCTATAGAGGCAGCATGACGCAATATTTCTGCAAGGGACTTCCGACGACTTGTTGAGTCCATGTCGCGTCGTATTGCCACACTATACCGTGCAAAAGGAGGACCGAGACCATATTAGGAGGTATCTACTGACTTCTGTATCTCAGTGTACAGCTCTCGTGCATCTACCCTGACAGTGAACGTAAACGCCAAAGAACGCTACCCAATCGCGATATTCATAATTTATAACTACAGGGTAGTTAAGAACTATTTGACGATTTCATAAATATTAAATATAAAAAAATATATTTTCTGGTCGTCTTGAATAGACAGGTTTGAAGAGAAGCTTTCGGGTTTCCAGGTGGGTGGTATTGTAGAAATTTGACGGGTTTAGACGAGTGCGAAACTGATGTGCTACTGGCATAAAATTTTAACGTTGCCATCCGCCTACAGTCAGAGAGTTCTTATCAGCAAGTATGAAGGTCTGCACACAGAGGAGCTTGCTGTTTCACGTCGAAGTTTAATAACATATGCTTATCTAGCATATGCCATTGTGCTGCTATTGACCGTTAGCGGCTGGTGTATATCTGGAAGTGTTAGCGGCTGGTGTATATCTGAAAGTGCGGGCACAGATAAGTATCACTGCACTTCTAGGAACTTCGGTGTGGCTCTCAAGTTCATCAACTTCGTGAAAGAGAAGACACCCAGCATGAAAGTAAAATGTTGCGTTGGGTAGCCAGGTTACAACACACACTAGGCGCAAACTGCATCACACTAGGGCCGGACGTACCCACACTCGTGAGCAGCCACAGGCAACGGAGGTCACACGTGATAGACATAGCCTAGCCAAAGGCACCACAAGAACACTCACCGTTGCGGTTTGAAACGATCTGGCCTCCGACCACATGTCAGGACTACTGTACATGAAAGGACGCGGCAGGACACAGAACCACGCCAGATAGTAAACTATAAGCACGCGGATTGGGTACTGTTCAAGGAAATGCTTGAGAATCGTGTCACAAAACACACGAAATTACTTACGCAGAACAAATTAATGAAGCTGTCGAAGCAAGTACCGCCGGCCACTGTGGTCGAGTGGCTCTAGGCGCATCAATCCGGAACCACGCGGCTGCTACGGTCGCAGATTCGAATCCTACCTTGGGCATGGATATGTGTGATGTCCTTAGGTTAGTTAGATTTAAGCAGTTCTAAGTTCTAGGGGATTGATGACCTCAGATAATAATAATGCTTAGAGTCATTTGAACCATTATTGAAGCAAGTACCACCCAGGTTCAGGACGCAATGGCCCGATGCCATTCCAATATTCACACCATGACAACACCCAACGGCCTTGCCCCAGGAAGTCCTGGACCTTATCTCAATAAAAAATTTAAAAAATCGTCTCAGCAGATAATAGCAGCGCACCCGGCGTTCCCTGTGTAAACTGCACGTCGGCGGGCTCCGGGGAATTATACAGGAGAAGGTACAATCATTCAGAAACCCACAGTGGGGTCAGAAACACGCTGAGCTGCGATACCATGCGACCAGGTATGTGGAATCTAGCTTGACACTTCACCAGGGAGCGACGCTGTACACGAACTCTACAACGACCTGAAGGTCTTGCCAACTTCGCAGCAAAGAAGGCAGCCCTAATGATCAGAACAGTAGCATCATCTTTCACAGCAAATATAGTTACCTCGGAAAAAGTATTCAAACTTGAAACGAACCAGGAAGTTACACGACTTGTAACCCAGCCCAGTGCGAGAAGTACACACGAAGTCACATGGGCTAGCATACTTCAGCTAAGAAATCGCCTGGTCCCGACGGCATTCAAAACCATGTGCTCAACAAGTTAACGGATAAAGTCACTGAAAATTTAACACATATCACCAATTTATTAATACAGGAAATGAATTTCGTGTGTGAGTACGGGAACACTGTAAATATTTTGTGAAGAAAACCGTCTACATCCCTCACAAGAGGAGTACAAACAACTATGCCTTAATTGAATAAGTTCTATGGTTTTTGACATCTGATGATGGCAGCAGCCGAAACTTAGTAATAAATAAAAAATAAATAAAAAAATAAGCGATCTAGATTGTTTTATTTGCAAAAAAATCACGAAATTCATCTTACGACACCAACACTTCCCTGTCTTTTGGAAGGCGGGCAAGGTCCTGATATTAAGCAAACCAGCAAAGACCACTCTCTGCCACGTAATTACCGACCCATCAGGCTGATGAGCTCGTTCGGTAAGATTGTTAAGAAATTGATTCTAAAACGACTCACTGGACAATGCATCAACAATTGACACACTTATACCGGAGAAATTCTATTCCAAGAATCACCACTCTAGAACGCAACAATTCCTCCACATAGTGGAACACATAACAGGTAGCTACAACAATATCAAGAAACGGGACCTATGTTCTCGACATCGTAAAAGCCTTCGATCGTGTTTGGCAAAACGGCCTCATCCGCAAATTCAGCGACGCTGGCTGCCCCCACAAACTCATATGTTTCATATACTCATACCTCACAAATGGCAAACTATCAAACGCTAAGTTGCGACTTGCAGACAGCGCTCACAACTGTCGAGCCTTGGTTGGATAAATTGTTTGTCGAGGTGAACCTCGACAAATGTGAGGCGGTTTTGTTTACAGGAAGGCCGAAACAACTGCATGAACACCAACACTGCAGGCAAAATACTCTACACACATGTCACATACGTTTCTATTAAAAAGTCAGATGCCTCGGTGTCTAGCTGGATCGGAAAGTCATAAGGGGGGACCACACACATCACATCGCTGGGTACTGGCGAAGCACACTGAAAGCAGGGCTTCTGACAGATTTGTTTCAGTAGCGACAGTTCACGCATGGGTGTTAGTAAATGTTAGTGGCGAAGTATTAAGCGTTGTAGGCGGCGACCGGTGATTATCTCCTATGCCAGTTGCGTCAGCGTGCCTGTGGCACACCATAGCAGTCACCAGAGAAGTCACTTTGATTACAAAATCGGCCGCCCGTGCTGTAGAGTCGTGTGTGGTTTGTGTTTCGTGTATTTGGCTTCTCTTTAGTGCCGACTAGTTGGCTGTATGAGCGCATCTGGGGATGCCAGTCTGCTGGTGTAATACGGGGGTTCGCCGATATTGCAATGTTTGTGTGCTTACTTTAAGATTACCAGAGATGGTTAATTTTCCGCAACGAAAAGTTTTTTTAACGGTTATGCTTCCATCTGTGGTTCTGATTGTAGTTCCCTAAACTTAACTTGAAGGTAATGTTCGAGTATCTCAAGTTCTTGTACAGTAGTGTGGCAAGTTTTTTGAACACCTCCGTCATAGTATCGAGGTGAAATTCATTATGTAAGTCCGCGGTGCTTATGTATCTTGGAGCGTCGAGTATGATTCGTAACACCTTGTTCTATATGTGTTGCGAGGTGCACAGACGTGTTAGACCTGCGTAATTGCAGACTGGAGCTGCGTATGTCATCAGAGGTCTACTCGCCCGCACTGTCGCAAACGTTTTTCTCACGACGCTTGCCATGGCACTTTTTTCCCTCTGCCATTAAAATGATACCATTCAATCGCTTTTTGTCTACTACTGTTCTCGATGGGACCCCGAATTAGTGGGTGATCGCACCGGATCCGCAGCTCGTGGTCGTGCGGCAGCGTTCTCGCTTCCCGTTCCCGGGTTCGATTCCCGCCGGGGTCATGGATTTTCTTTGCCTCGTGATGACTGGGTGTTGTGTGCTGTCCTTAGGTTAGTTAGGTTTAAGTAGTTCTAAGTTCTAGGGGACTGATGACCATAGATGTTAAGTCCCATAGTGCTCAGAGCCACTTGAACGTTTTTCTTTTTTTTTAATCGCACCGGACAACATTAAAACTACCTGCGTCCTATGACTCCTCGATTTACGCACTAACGCTTTTCGCAGGGGTGAAATATTCACAGCCAGCCATAGAAGCAGTGACCAAAACCAACAGTTACGAAGATTCCACGTAAACGACTGCTGTGAATCCCGATAAAGTTGTAATTGCTAAAGCTACGCCAACCAGGCCACGGGTTTGCCCCAGTTTTGCTTGCCGAGATAACTGCTACAGTACACGTGTGCTTAGACATGTTGGAACACTGGTAACGTAACAACTCATGGCGAAGAAGGACACACAAGCGTGTAGTTTCCAACAGGACGGGGCCTGACAATACTGACAAACGAACATCCAGCTGTACCTAAACCGACAGCTGCCAAGTCGATAGATTGCTGAACAATTGGTCGCAGACAGCGCCTGCTTTATCATGTAAACACCGCAAAACAGGGAGCAACACGTGCTGTGGAGGCAGTCCTGGGATCCACTGTCTTACGTTCCTTGCTCATCTTTTTATTAAAATTTCATGCGTGCCATTAGAAGAGCGACATTACTATTCTTTTCATAGGATTCTAAACACTGGCAAAGAAATTACATAATTCCATTTTAAAATTCCAAATCTATCCCATATATCGGCAGATGATATTAAGAGTATTGGCCATACAGTCGTCGTCCTGGTAAATCGTATTTGCTAAAGACCCTACACACATACAAGTATGTTTAACAATTCCAAACACATACTTCAAGCTAGTAGCGCGCGTCAGTCATACTGTATGTCAGCGAACTCCCTTTGTCTTACTCGTTGCTGGCGATAAATTTTCGCACAGGTTATCATTAAGTTTCGTGGGGAAATGTATAAAGATTTAAGAGCAAATTCCCACTTGACGTAGCGAATAGTAGCTTTCTTACAATGTGTTGGAATACAAGATCATGCGCAAAAGCATAACTTCGGTACTGTTTGCCTCTAGACATGAAAGTATATGGGCGTAAAACGATTTTAAGTCATCAATTTTCTGACTGGTTTGATTCCGGCCGCCACGAATTCCTCTCCTGTGTCAAACTTTTCATTACTTGTACCCTGCGTCCTCAATTATTTCTTGTATGCATTTCAATCTCTGTCTTCTTCTAACGAGTTTTAAGCTTCTCAGCTCCCTCTAGCATCGTGGAAGTTATTCCCTTATGTCTTAACTCATGTCCTATCATCCGTTCCTACTCCTTGTCAGTATTTTCCAGATGTTCCCTTCATTGTATATTTTGCGGAGAACCTCCTCATTCCTTATTTTATCACTCCATCTTACTTTCAACATCCACATGCATGGTGATCAGAAACAGTCTGAAGAGTTGTAATGGCTTTTGCATGGGAGATTGTGCTGTGACACAGCTGTTAAGAAAAAAATCGATAGTTGCATTGTTTCAGAGTTATTGGAACTGAAGTTAGCAATGAGGTCGCCGCGTAGGCAGATTCACGCAGCCACATAGAGACAGTGTCGCCAAATTTGCCCCTTGTTTGGTTTTCTCAAACCAAACATACGTAGTTTTTGCCCACCTAGATTAAATTTTTCATTTCGGCGAACGGCACAATTTCAATCACAATGAATATTTGAATATCTCACGGACCTTCACTGGCGGTGCATTACCGTATTTCAGCGCGTGTAAGTGCTTAAATTTGCGCGCATTAACTTTATTGGCTAACTTCAGTGCTAAATAACTCGCAAAAACCGCAACGTGCGGAATTTTCTTTTTAACAATTATTTCTCTGTACAGCCTCCCCTGCATCACCCTTACACGCTTCTGCTACTGTTTCCGACCACACTGTACAGTCCATTTTTCAAACGCTTCGATTCTCTTCTGTACCAGGTTTTTCTACAGCCCCTATATTAAATCAAATGGCTCTGAGTACTATGGGACTTTACTTCTCAGGTCATCAATCCGCTAGAACTTAGAACTAGTTAAACTATCTAACCTAAGGACACCACGCACATCCATGCCCGAGGCACGATTCGAACCTGCGACCGTAGCGGTCGCGCGGTTCTAGACTGTAGCGCCTAGAACCGCTCGGCCAACCCGGCCGGCCCTATCTCACTAGCCGCACGGGCATGGATGTGTGTGGCGTCCGTAGTGTAAGTTAGTTTAAGTTAAATTAAGTAAGGTTTAAGTCTAAAAATCGATGACCTCAGACCTCAGCAGTTTGGTGCCATAGGACCTTACAATCAGCACCACCTACTTAATTACCATACAATACTGGGCTCCCAAAACATTCTCATAAACTTCTTCCTCAAATTAAGGGAAATATATGATACTAGTAGATTTCTCTTGGCCAGAAATGCCACACTGCCTGGACTAACCTCCTTTTTCCGCCCTCCTCGCTTTGCCCGTCATGGTTTATTTTGCATCCAAGGTAGCAGAATTCCGTAATTTCGTCTACCCTGTGGTCCCCAATTTCGATGTCGAGTGTATCGCTAATTTCTGCTACGCCTCATTACTTTCGTCTTTCTTCGGTTTACTTTCAATCCACATTCATTTCTTATTAACTTTTCATTCCATTCAACCAGATCCCGTAATTCTTCTTCACTTTCAGTGAGGATAGCAATGCTAAGGAAAGGCAAAAATACGTTTATAGCATGTGTAGATTTAGAGAAAGCTGCTGACAATGTTTACCGGAATACTCTCTTTCATACTCTAAAGGTGACAGGGGTAAAATACAGGGAGCGAAAGGCTATTGGCAAATTGTTCAGGAATCAGACGGCAGTTATAAGAGTTGAGGGGCACGAAAGGGAAGCAGTAATTGAGAAGGGAGTGACACAGTGTTGTAGCCTATTCCTGATGTTATACAATCTGTATATTAGGCAAGCAGTAAGAAAAATATGGAGTAGGAATTAAAGTTCAGGGAGAATAAACAGAAACTTTAAGGATTCCCGATGATGTTGTAATTCTGTTAGAGACAGCAAAAGACTTGGAAGAGCCGATGTACGGAGTGGAGAGTATCTTGAAAGGAGGATTTAAGATGGACATCGACAAAAGCAAAACGAGGATAATGGAGTGTAGTCGAATTGAATCAGGTGATGCTGAGGAAATTAGGAAATGAGACACTTAAAGTAGTAGATGCTATTGCGAAGAAAAATAACTGATGATGGTCGATATAGGGAGGATATGAAATGTACACTAGCAAGGACCTAGAAAAGCGTTTCTTAAGAAGAGAAATTTGTTAACATCTAGTATAGATATAAATGTCAGGATGTCCTATCTGAAAATATTTGTATGGAGTGTAACCATGAAGGGAAGTACAACATGGACGATAAACAGTGTAGATAATAGGAGAATAGAAGCCTTTGGAATGTCGTGCAACAGAACAATGCTAAAGATTAGATGCGTAAATCACGTAGCTAATGAGGAGGTACTGAACAGAACTGCGGTGAAGAGAAATCTGTAGCACAACCTGACTGGAAGAAGGGATCAGTTGGTAGGACACATTCTACGGCATCATCAGTTTAGTACTGGAGGGGAGCGTGTGGGGTAAAAGTCGTAGAGGGAGACCAAGAAATCGATACATTAAGTAGATTCAGAAGGATGTAGGCTGCCGTAGATACCCGGATGTGGAGAGGCTTGCACAGGATACAGTAGCCTGGAGAGCTGCATCAAACTAGTCTTTGGACTGAAGACCACACCACCAACAACAACAACAGCAACAGCAATGTCCTCATCCAATCTTATCATTGATATTATTTCTTTTTTATTTTAATCGCATTCTTGAACCTTTCTTTTATTTCCGTCATTGCTCCGTCTTTGTACAGCTAGGCTCTAAAGACTACGTCCCTGTCTTATGACACTTTAATTCGAGTACTTCGTTCTTGGTCTTCCATTCTTATTGATCCTTCTTGGTTATTGTATATGAGGGGTATTTAGCGACAGTTTTCCACCATTTTTCTCAGAGTTTCTACCGTCTTGCACCATTTTACGTTGAACGCTTTTTCCACGTAAATCCTATGGATGTGTCTTCAGTCTTGTTTTCATTATCTTTACCATTCCGAAAGCCAAAATGATCAACTGATCTTTAGTTTTCTTTTCCAGTCTTCCGTACAGTATCGACAAAGCAGTAAAAAGTGGCACGAATATGCTACTATCAGTTGAAATGGGTTGGAGAAGGGGGAGTCGAAGGTTCCCATTTAATAGACATTTCCGTGAAAGTTTAGTAGCAATGTCGATGGTGCATACCTCGTGTGGTCTATGCGCGAGTACTGCACAGATGTCTGAGGTAGTTACCTATGCTGCAATTATCTCTGCTACAGTCTTTACGAGAATATTTGGGAGCTGACTACTCTGGAAGGAAGATTAGAGCTTCACATTCCTTCGACGACAAGGCATTAGAAATGGGCTCACACTCGCATTAGGGATGAATAGGGAAGGAAATCAGTAGTGTCCTTTTCAAAGGAGCCATTCTCGCTGTTCCCTCAAGCGGAAAACCTTAATCTGGATGGCCATGCGAGGATTTCTGCCGCCGTCCGCCTTAATGCACTGCTATCAATGTATTGAACAATGTGCGGTATTGCTCGGTAGAGAGTTGAAAAGAAACCGCACAGACGGACCGTGGGAAGATATCTAGCAACATTACTGAGACAGCGATGAGAGCTTTGGAATTTGGTGGACTACACGGTGTCGTTAACATACCTCGGCAGGCTTCTTTCTGTTGGTCAAGCATTGGTGGCTGTCATAACCACTACGCAACCTCGCTCGGTTGTAAATACTACCACCCTGACACAAAATGAACAGTTGGCTGTGGTATATTAAGGTTCTTGAAAATAAATCAACTGCAATGAAACTTCCTGGCAGATTAAAACTGTGTGCCGGACCGAGACTCGAACTCGGGACCTTTGTCTTTCGCGGGCAAGTGCTCTACCACGGAGTCTCGGTCAGGCACACAGTTTTAATCTGCCAGGAAGTTTCATCTCAGCGAACACTCCGCTGCAGAGTGAAAATCTCATTCTGAAATCAATTGCAGACGTAGTCTTGAGGTCCGCCGGTGAGTAATACCTCAAATTAGTGTACTTACGAAATACGTTCTGTTACAGGTAAGATCCATTTCAGTCCACACACATCTGCGTTCTTGAGGTCCGCCCGAGAATAATATTGCAAATTTGTGTACTTAGGAAAAACTTTCAGTTAGAAGTAACATCCATTTCAGCGGAGTTTGCGCTGTACCCAAGCTCCCTGGCTGATTAAAAGTGCTTGCCGGACCGGACTCTTAACTCGGACGTTTAGGAGGTAGAAGAAATGTATCGGTGGAAAAGAAGGTGTGAGAGTGGAACGTGAGCCGTGCCCGGATAGCTCAGTAGGTAAGAGCATTTCCCGCGATCGGTAATGCTCCCGGTTCGACTACGGCTCCGGTACATAGTTTTAATCTGCCTCCAGTACATAGTTTTAATCTGCCAGGAAGTTCCATTTCCGCATGTTGTTTAGCCTGAGGCAGTGATTTAGTTCTGCTGCCTTTGCCTTCCAGCAGAGAGCAAGAACACCCACGCAAGAGCTTGCTCGTCCAGAGCCTTGGATTAGATCGATACTGAAGACGTTTGTCACAGATAGAAAATTGGCGCTGACATGTAAACCACGACAATAGTTTCTTAATAAAGCTACCAGTCTGCATCCCTTTGAGTCGAGCCAGTAATATTTCAGTTGAGCTGGGTGGTCTAGTGGTGCAGTGCGAACCTGGAGACAGGGACGTCGCGGGGTCGAATCACTGTCAGGGGCAGGAATTTTTTCGGCTGCCTTTATAGTAGCTTTCACCTTTCACAGATTTGAAGATAAGTCGGAAACGACAGTTGGTTTTGATTGCACGTCAAATTGCTGCTCCTCTTTCCCTGGTAGGATTAGTGGGGTAGGTTAACGCCTCACAAGTCGTCTCAGTTGGGTGCGACTGAAAGAACTTGGAAACAGGCGGAAGATCATCCTTTTCTTGACCCATCCTTTTCTTGACGGACTGCCAGCCAATCATGTCATATGCATACCTGCCAACTTTTGAAATGGGATATCGGTAAAACTCAAGCGCGACAAAAATTTAATGATTTTCGACGTACCCCGGCTTAACAAAAATAATACTGCTTCTGTGCTACGAAATACAAGAATTCATGCTTTAAAAAATATACTTCAATGAAATCACATCTACTTACATCACACACAAACACACACACACACACACACACACAAAACATACACACGCGTGGAACAAATGTGATTAGCCCACACATGGTCAAAGAATAGAGGTTAAAGCACAACAAGCGAACGAAGCGGAACAAAGACTATGCGGAGCACCCCCTGTCGACACGTCAGATTTACATGGAAAAACTGTTATCCCGGCTTTAAATTCAATTCCAATGACGGCACAAACCTCACACGGTTAAAAGCATCAATCATGTCAAAGAATGAATTATCGACTATCGTAGACTTGCCTTCGACAATAGATTGCACGGAAGTGGGGTGATTATCGAATGTCAACGTTTCAAATTTTTGTCTGTGAAGTTGTAAAATGACAGCGTCCATCCGTAAGACCGTAAAATGCTGCAATATTCGTACACTTTACGGATGAGCCGTAAGAGGTGGCAGGGTTGCATGCGAATTTGTTTTAATAATATTTCGAGTAGACAATGGAGCCCATGTAATTTCTTAAAGATATGTTTCGTTCACGGGTCCGAGAAATAAACTGAGTGCTACATGAGGAGAACGTCTCCGTTAAATGCAGAGGAGAAAGCAGACAGGTGAAATGAGTACAGTGAAGGCATTTTTGAGGGGGCCTTGAACTTAGAACTAATTAAATCTAACTATCCTAAGGACATCACACACATCCATGCCCGAGGCAGGATTCTAACCTGCGACCGTAGCAGTCACTCGGCTCCAGACTGTAGCGCCTAGAACCGCACGGCCACTCCGGCCGGCACTCCTTCCTTCCTCCCATATAATTACATCTCGTGAAATGACGGCTATGGGAGAAATTAGAGCTTAAATGGATGCTTAGCGACCGTAGTTCTTCCCGGGCACCATAGGCAAACAGAACAAAAGAGGGTACGTGAGAGTGCTACCACTCTAACGCACACTGGCTAGCAGGATACAGATGTAAACAACAGCCCCTGTGTCCTCTAACGAGGAGGGCCCCACTGTAATACCATATTCTACAAGGCGCCCACTTAACATTCTGCCAGTCTGGACTTTTCGACAGCAAATTTACACATACGCGTGATCAATCACGAGACGAGACAGCTTCCTAATATTCCACTGTCGACGCGTCTCCACACATCACGCGATGCAGCGCTTAGCGCCTGCTAGTATGATGTATGGGTTATGGCCAGCTGTTCGGCCATTGAAACCGGACGCCCCTTGCGACGTGATAGTTGCTGACACAATGCCGACAGCTTACACGAACGCACCGGCTGAGCAATATCGATTTGGGAAATATTCATTCCCGAGCTCCGCGGTCTCCGGCGAGTGTACAATATACGGTCAGCTATGATAGTTACCTCCGGCTTTCAGTTCGCTACAGGAAACAGATGACATATGTCAGTTTAGGTTGAATGAAACTTCCGATAACGATTTATTAAACTGGCGGACAAGTAACTCACCATACTGAAGATTCATGACATTGTAATACCGTAACACAATACTGAGGCACTGCAGTAAGTTTTTGATAACAAATAATTCTCAACTTCAGTTACGTGTTTTGCCACTGTGTAGTGTAGAACGCAAATCATATCATTTCAGGATGTATTCGAAGCACTGAAATTTACATTGTGGCGCTCTTTTGTCCGCCAATTGTAACTCATATCACGTGATCTCACCAGCCAGTGACAACAGATATTCGGACCACAGGATCTGTGATGTGGTCAGCCACTAGCAACATCACTGTTACGAAGCGTGAACACATAAATAAGAGAAGTTAGTGGTTTAAATGAATATACATACAATATAGCAACAAAAAACATTTCCAAGGATGTGGTTAGGCAGGATATGAAGAGCAGCAGCTGAATATTCCTGACGGGCACGATATAAATTTCACTGCTGTGCACCGAACTTTTCGTGGATTACCTGGCTGAATGTATGTTCCGTCAAGCACTTACTTATCCAAAGAAAAGCCATTTACATGTGAAACTGCTCATGAACCCACATAGCACTTTTTTTTGAAAGATAATTATACTTTTTCCCATCATTATTGCATAATTTGCAATCTACGAAATAATTAAAATTAATACGAAACTTGGTCTTCTTTTTGCTTTTGTTACTCTTAGAGATATATGAAACACGTCTGCGCCAGTAAAATTTGAAGTAATGGCGTCAACGGCCGGTCCTTTGCACCCGGAACTCTTCTAAGTGGCTGATCCTCGACTGAAGAGTTTACGCCCCATGGTTTAAGAAATTCGTGGCACATTCTCACACATAACATAATTAACCGTGCGTAAATGTAAATTTTCTTTGAAAGTAGCGCTTCTCAAACCACCATTCACAATATTGTCTCGCGATCTGTTAGAAATGTAAACAGCTGCGACGTCACCCTCGTTGCAATGAGCCCACGAGAAAGACACATCGAAAGAACGAGTTCTTACGAAGTATTGCGTAGTCTGTGATACACTTTGCTAAGGCAGCGGCTTGTATGTGCACTTTGTTTTGTTGTTGGAAATGGCGCATTTTCTTCGCAGCTGAAGTTTTAATTCGGTGTTATTCTCTGTTGCTGCAGTTTTATTCTGCAGTAGCGTGCTTAAGTAAAATTCTTTGGTGGGGTACCAGTCCTTACCAGTCAAAATTACAGAAATTTAACTGAAAATTAATACAACAAAAAATTCCCGGAATGCTAAAAAATTACCGCATTTTTCCCAGATTTCTCCAGGATGAAAAAATTCCAGGGTTTTTCCCGACTGTCTCGAGGATTACACACCCTACATTTGTTAGTAAACGACGAAATTGATTTTTTTTCTGTACTCGGGCACCTGGCTGCTAAGGCTGTTCAGCCAACTGATATTACAAAATAAAACGTAATTTTTAAATTCAAAACGAATAAAATAGCACGGGTAAAATACAACAAATGATTATTCTGATAATATCGTAACACACACAGATGGCGATCGTGTGGTGGTGCTTTTATGCTACCGGCAAGTCCATGTACGAGGGTTGGAACTTTAATAGTGGTAGCTATCTATTTACAGCTCGTACTAAATAGACCTGTTTCAAATTTTTCTGACCTACAAATTAGTCACCAGCATCGTGTATAACACGTTGACAGCGATGTCGAAGTCGTAGGATATTCTTAGCATTACCAGTTGTGTTCACAGTTCGAGCGGCGTGATCTATTGCCCGGCGAATTTGTTCAAATCAAATGGTTATAATTACTCTGAGCACTATGGGACTTATAAAATCTGAGGTCATCAGTCCCCTAGACTTAGAACTGCTTAAACCTAAGGACATCACACACATCCATGCCCGAGGCAGGATTCGAACCTGCGACCGTAACAGTCGCACGGTTCCGGACTGCGCGCCTAGAACCGCGAGACCACCGCGGCCGGCCAAGCATCTTCGGACCGTTGCATTTGTAGCATATTAAAGCGCAAGCCCTGTGCACAGCATATTAAATCGCAAGCCCTGTGCAGATTATTACTACAGCCTTAGCATTGGGCCGCGCAGTTAGAATTCCCATGTCACGGACTGTATGGCCCCTCCCGGCGGAGGTTCGAGTCCTCCCTCGGGCGTGGGTGTGTGTGTTGTTCTTTGCATGTTAGTTTAAGTCTAGGGACCCATGACCTCAGCAGTTTGGTCCCTTAGGAATTCTCTCTCTCTCTCTCTCTCTCTCTCTCTCTCTCTCTCTCTCTCTCTCTCTCTCTCTCTCTCTCTCTCAAACAAACCCACACACACACACACACACACACACACACACACACACACACACACACACACACACACACACCACTTAGCACTGATAAGGATAGGTTCACTCAGATGTAATTTCATACTAAGGCACGCGCCACGCGCAAACTATTTTTCTCATGGGTTTTACTACATGGTCGAGACAGATTAATCTGGCCATCGCCTATGATCAGCGTCAACGTGCAATAACCACTGACAGAAGGCAGGTGGAAGCATTAACAGTGGAAGCCATATCAAGCGTATCAGTTGGGACGCGAAAAACAGTGCAGTCATTGTCGTAATGCGGAAAAGGAGCGATTTAGATGACGTCCAGAAGGGCATGTTCACTGGCTTTCGGGCCAAGGATGGAGGCATTTCCGATATGGCTGAGTTTGTGAACAATGTAACGTTTCTTACAGCTTGTAGTGTGCATGCGTGGTTCGAAGAGCACCTGGTTCAGTTTAGCGTACTCCCCTGGCTAACAAGCTCGGTCGGCCTATTCGCGCCATCGATCCTCACCCGAGGAACCTAGCGCGGCTGGCCATGCACTACATCTACATCCACATGGTTACCCTAGCAGAGGGTTCATCGAACCATTTTCATACTACTTCTCTACCATTCCACTCTCGAATGGCGTGTGGGAAAAAGGAACACCTAAATCTTTCCGTTCGAGCTCTGATTTCTCTTATTTATCTGATTCATCTTATTTCTTATGATGGCGGGAGTCGGCATGGACCGCTATCGCTGTCGGTAACTTCCAGACTCATTTCCTGCACGTTTCGCAACGGCCTGCACTGGAAATGGCGGTTTTTCAGGTGGCCACATTAATGGGAGTGGACACTGTATTACTAAAGTGTCATAAATGAACGAGGAAGTATGAAAATGCGTGCCGATTTCGATGAAAAGGCGCTATGAAAACATCTCTTATCCATCAGAGTGGATGAAACGTGTCTAGATAGCACGTCATTTAGTCACATTATAGTTTTGCCGTGAACAGTGATCACTTCGGTTAGAGATGCGTTATTCGTTATTTCCCGGTCTTTGACATAGGTCTTCCTGCTAGGCAATGTGACGTACTGCTGCAACAAAGTAAACGTTAAAATAATTATAGACTGCCTTACACAGTAAAGCATCAGTATGTAGATAAAAACGACATTTTATAAGCGGGTGTCAGAGTGTCAGTCCTAAGCTCCAGGTCTCTATCAAGGGTCGTTCATGCGATTAATTTCTGTCTCTTATCTATTCTTACATGACTGGCAATGGTATGTTCATGTGAAAAACTAAGTTCCAAGTATACGCTGAATTGTAATTGTATGTTCTCTTGCAGCTGGCTAGATTAATTCAGTTCAACATCAAAGATAGGCAACTGGCTGTGCGGGTTAGCCGCTTGGTCTCGGGCGCCTTCCCACGGTTCGCGATGCTCCCCCCCCCCCCCCCCCCCCTCCCCGGAGGTTCGAGTTGGAGTCCTCTCTCGGACAAGAGTGTGTGTGTTGTCCTTAGCGTAAGTTAGTTTAAGTAATGTGTGAGCCTAGGGATCGATGACCTCAGCAGTTTGGTCCCATAGGAACTTACCACAACTTTCCAAATTTTTCAAAGCAAGTGCATACCACTTTCAATACGACTGCGTCCAGTAGCGTACTAGCGACATTGATTGTTTAGTGAAAAGCAAAATAAGTACTGTTCATTGACATTATGTGTTTTTATGTTTGACGTTTAAATAAAGTAGTAACGAAATTTAATTTTGTCAATTTAAATATCGTCCTAAAACGGCAGTCATCATACGGCTGCAAGAGTCGTAAGAAGTACCTTGTTTCTCACTTAATGGTTCAAATGGCTCTGAGCACTATGGGACTTAACATCTATGGTCATAAGTCCCCTAGAACTTAGAACTACTTGAACCTAACTAACCTAAGGACATCACACAACACCCAGCCATCACGAGGCAGAGAAAATCCCTGACCCCGCCGGGAATCGAACCCGGGAACCCGGGCGTGGGAAGCGAGAACGCTACCGCACGACCACGAGATGCGGGCGTTTCTCACTTAGCTGGCCCGAGTTCTTTGCATCGTCAAAATATTAAACGAGATGTTGAATTTCATTGTTAGTTCTCATTATGTTGAGTTTTATTGTCAGTTCTCATTAATATAAGTCTTAAAAATAAATTTGCCACGAACTGCGTTAATGAGCGACCCTGAAGCGATACATGGTTGCTCACGGCTGATGTGAGTGCTAGCCACGTCGCACGAGCAGCTGTGCCGAAATGCTAGAATACTTAGTGCGCCTGTACCTGTGAAAAGCAGGTTATGTCGGCGTGAGCCCCAGGCTCCGTACGTGCAAGTTCGTGCAAATGTCACTCCGTGCAAGTGTTCCAACCCCTTCCCCATTGTACACACGGACAGTACGCTCGCTGATACTATATGCACCGTGCGCGTTTCTGACTAGCAGTCATTCCTCGCTAGGTGAAGCTACCATCGCCTGCATGGGTTTATATCGATAGTAGGTACATGGTCATAATGTTCTGGCTGATCAGTGTAGGCTGTAGGTAAGGCAAGTGGCACACTTTGGTTAACTGAAGGGATACTAGGAAAGTGCAATCAGCTTACAGAAGAGATAGCTTACAAATCATTTGTGCGATCCATACTACACTCATGCTCATAAATTAAGGATAATGCTGATACATGGTGAAACAACGTTCTGGTGGGCGGTTTGCGGGTTTCAATCACCTCGGGGTATGACCATGCGGTGCATTTAACCTGCGGTCGTCGCACGGTGGCGCTGGCAGCAGCCCACGTACGCAGAGGTGTGTTGGTGCACGTCAGAGTATGGTGCAGTAAGTGTGCAGACTTTTTCAGACGTGCTGGTGGTGACAGTGTGTTGAAAATGGCTCAAAAAACACATATTGATGGCGTTATGAGGGGTAGAATACTAGTGCGACTGAAGGCTGGTCAGACACAGCAGATCGTAGCACGGGCCCTCCGTGTGCCACAAAGTGTGATCTCAAGATTATGCCAACGATTCCAGCAAACAGGAAACGTGTCCAGGTGCTACAGTACGGGACGTCCACAGTGTACAACACCACAAGAAGACCGATATCTCACCATCAGTGGCCGCAGACGGCCACGAAGTACTGCAGGTAGCCTTGCTCGGGACCTTACCGCAGCCACTGGAACGGTTGTCTCCAGACACACAGTCTGCAGACGACTGAACAGACATGGTTTATTCGCAGGTGAGACCTGCAAGGTGCAGTCCACTGTCCCCTGGACACAGGAGAGCCCGTAAAGCCTGGTGTCAAGAACACAGTACATGGTCATTGGAACAGTGCTGCCAGGTTATATTCACGGACGAGTCCAGGTATAGTCTGAATAGTGATTCTCGCCTGGTTTTCATCTGGCGTGATCCACGAACCAGATACCAAGCCCTTAATGTCCTTGAAAGGGACCTGTATGGAGATTATGGTTTGACGGCGTGTGGTGGGATTATGATAGGTGCACGTACACTCCTGCATGTCTTTGCCAGAGGAATTGGAACAGGTCAGGTGTGTCGGGACGTCATTTTGCGCCAGTATGTCCGCCTTTTCATAGGTGTAGTGGGGCCCACCTTCCTCCTGATGGGTGATAACGCACGGCTCCAACGAGCTGACATCGTGGACGAGTACCTTGAAACAAAAGATATCAGGAGAATGGAGTGGCCTGCGGGTTCTCCAGAACTAAACCCCATCGAGCACGTCTGGGATGCTTTCGGTCGACGTATCGCTGCACGTCTTCAAACCCCTAGGACACTTCAGGAGCTCCGACAGGCACTGGTGCAAGAATGGGAGGCTATACCCCAGCAGCTGCTCGACCACCTGATCCAGAGTACGCCAACCCGTTGTGCGGCCTGTGTACGTGTGCGTGGTGATCATATCTCATATTTATGTCGGGGAACATGCGCAGGAAACAGTGGTGTTTTCTAGCACATGTGTTTCGGGACGGATTTCTCAACTTATCACCAATACCGTGGACTTACAGATCTGTGTCGTGTGTGTTCCCTATGTGCCTATTCTATTAGCGCCAGTTTTGTGTAGTGCCGCGTTGTGTGGCACCACATTCTGCAATTATCTTTAATTTATGAGCATGAATGTAGAATATATCTCAAGCGTGTAGACTCAATGGAAATACGGCCAATTAGGACTGTCAGGGGATATTGATACCTCCCCAAACAACATATCGTTCCTGCAGGGTACGCAAAACAGGATTGACTAATTAAAGCACCCACAGTGGCTCGTAAGCTGCATTCTTCCATCTTCCATAACAGAATGGAATAGGAAGAGAAACTAGTGCGTGGTACATGGAAAATAATCGCTGCACGCACTTCAGAGAGGTTTCGACAGTGTAAATCAGAATGCAGAAGCCGCAATAATAAACATACACTGCCTGAAAAAAATCTGAAGCACCGAGAAGACACGGTTGGACATCAATTTCACTTCACACACGTACACACCGTCAGCGGGCATGTAAGTAGTTATAATTCCAATTCTCTGTGACAGAAAGAGCGGCCACATCAGAGAATTAGTTGTTACCATTCATGGTAGGGTATAAAAGGGGCATAAACAGCGAAAAACGTCGCGTGGTCACTGTGAAGGAGATGCCACATACTCGTGTGAGACAGCGTTATGAACAGCTAATAGAGTTTGGCTAGTGACTTACCATACCCTGCATAAGCTGCCAATAACGCAACAACACAGACGACTGCACTTCGGGTGGCTGGACTGGCAAGCATCGACTGCTGATGACTGGCGTCACATCACGTTCAGCGATGAATCTCAGTTCTCCAGTACGCTGGATGGCCAACGTCGAACAGTATGGGGGCAACTTGGGGAGAGGTCCCTTCCTCCAACGTTTTGGAGAGGCACAGCAGTATCACTTCTCGCATGAGGAGCCATTGGGTATGTCTTCAGGCCACAGATGGTTGTGTCTGGGGGAATTCTGATGGAACAACAGTATGTCACGATCATTCTGTTTACTCATGTGTTACCTATCATTTGACAATATCGTGGTGCTATTTTTCAACAGGACAGTACTCGTTCACACATGGCACGTATCGCTGATCTGTCTTCGCGATGCTGGAGTACTCCCATGGCCAGGAAGATCCCCAGATCCATCCCCAACAGGACACGTCTCGGACCAGTACGGACGTCAACCCGTGGAAGTACCCAGGATAGCAAGAACCAGTTACAATAGTTGTGAGGCGCCTTGCCTTAGAAGAGGATACAAAAGTTTTATAACGACTTTCAAACGAATTATTGCGTTCATCCAAGCCAGAGAATATGCAACGCCTGCTGGTAAATGGGCTCATTCTGCCAAGTTGTTTATAAATGTGACTCGATTTTGTAATCACTGAAATAACATCGCATACCCGTGGAGTTTCGTTTCGTTCTCTCCTCCCCTCTAATAGGTGCTTCACGTCTTTTGTCAGGCAGTATATATTCAGCACAGATTAGTCACAACTACTGGCGTTTTGTGAATGCTACATTCTGACACCCAAGCCAAAGTGGCCTATTTCAGATCCGTTACTTCCACTAGAACCACATTGTTCATGTTCCTCGCAATCAACATACATACTCCGCAAGCCGCCGTACATTGCAACACCGGGGGTAATCTCTACATGAGTTGTGACAGGAAAATACAAAGTAAAATGTGAGCCGTAGCAGTAGTCACGAGGTACACTACTGGCCATTAAAATTGCTACACCAACAACAAATGCAGATGATAAACGGATATTCATTGGACAAATATATTACACTAGAACTGACATGTGATTAAATTTTCACGCAATTTGGGTGCATAGATCCTGAGAAATCACTACCCACAACAACCACCTCTGGCCGTAATAACGGCCTTCATACGCCTGGGCATTGAGTCGAACAGAGCTTGGATGGCGTGTACAGATACAGCTGCTCATGCAGCTTTAACACGATGCCACAGTTCATCAAGAGTAGTGAGTGGCGTATTGTGACGAGCCAGTAGCTCGGCCACCATTGACCAGATGTTTTCAGTTGGTGAGAGATCTCGAGAATGTGCTGTCCAGGGCAGCAGTCGAACATTTTCTGTATCCAGAAAGGCCCGTACAGGACCTGCAACATGCGGTCGTGCATTATCCTGCAGAAATGTAGGGCTTCACAGGGATCGAATGAAGGGTAGAGCCACGGATCTTAACACATCTGAAATGTAACGTCCGCTGTTCGAAGTGCCGTCAATGCGAGCAAGAGGTGACCCAGACGTGTAACTGATGGCACCCCATACCATCACGCTGGCTGATACGCCAGTAGGGCGATGACGAATACACGCTTCCAATGTGTGTTCACCAGGATGTTGCCAAACACAGATGCGACCATCATGATGTTGTAAACAGAACCTCGATTCATCCGAAAAAATGACGTTTTGCCATTCGTGCACAAAGGTTCGTCGTCGAGTACACCATCGCAGACGCTCCTGTATGTGATGCAGCGTCAAGGGTAACCGCAGCCGAGCTGATGGTCCATGCTGCTGCAAACGTCGTCGAACTGTTCGTGCAGATGGTTGTTGTCTTGCAAACGTCCCCATCTGTTGACTCAGGGATCGAGACGTGGCTGCACGATCCGTTACAGCCATGCGGAAGAGATGCCTGTCATCTCGACTGCTAGTGATACGATGCCGTTGGGATCCAGCACGGTGTTCCGTATTACCCTCCTGAAACCACCGATTCCATATTCTGCTAACAGTCATTGGATCTCGACCAACGTGAGCAGCAATGTCGCGATACGATAAACCGCAATCGCGATAGGCTACTATCCGACCTTTATCAAAGTCGGAAACGTGATGGTACGCATTTCTCCTCCTTACACGAGGCATCACAACAACGTTTCACCAGGCAAAGCCGGTCAACTGCTGTTTGTGTATGAGAAATCGGTGGGAAACTTTCCTCATGTCAGCACGTTGTAGGTGTCGCCACCGGCGGCAAGGTTGTGTGAATGCTCTGAAAAGCTAATCATTTGCATATGATAGCATCTACGTAGTGTAGCAATTTTAATGGCCAGTAGTGTGTTAAGGGAACAGACATAGCTTAGTTATCTGGCCGGCGATCGCTGTCGGCAGAATGGTGTGCAGGCTGCAGGCTGACGGGACGTCCCGGCCATTAGCGGAGTTGTTGGTCGCAGGTATAGAACGGCGCGGCGCTGTTTGCAGGGCTGGCCGGACGCGGCAGGGCACGGCCCTTCCCTTCCCATTCCATCCCACAAAAACCACGCACCGCCGCCGCCCTGCGTGTGCTGCTACAATAGCACTGCACACCACCTACTGCGGCTTTCACCAGTGCTGAGAACTTCGGGCAACTCTCATTCCTCAATATTCTTATCTCAGTGGTCATCCACAGCAATTTTTACCATTTCTATTCTTGCCTCTGGCGTACTGCAAATTGAGAACATCTCTCACCAGAAACGTTTCGTTTTCATTGAAATACTGTCCATGGGATAGTGACACGCATTAATCCAATTGGCGGCAGTATCGCGTACACAACCTATAAGAAGACAGTGCAGTGGATGAGCTCTCAGTTGCACTCCGGTGATTCACTTGAAAAGATTTCCATCATGATTATAATTGCACCACGGGAATTTACGGACATTGATCGTGTATTGGCAGTTGGAGCTAGACGCAAGGGACATTCCATTTTGGAAATCATACGGGAATTCAAGATTTCGAGAACAACGTGTCAGTAATGTGCCGAGGATACCAAGCTTCAGTCATTATCTCTCATCACAGACAACACAATGGTCGATGGGCTTCACTTCACGACCGAGAGCAGCTGCTTTTGTGTAGAGTTGTCAGTGCTCATAGGCAAGAAACATTGCGTGAAATTAGCTCATAAACCAATTCAGGACATACGAGAAACGTATCCGTTAGGACAATGCGCCGAAATTTGGCGTTAATGGGACGCTAGTGCGGACGACCAACGTTAGTGCCTATGCACGAACCGCCTGCGGTGCCTGTACTGGGCTCGTCATCATACCGGTTGGACCCTAGACGACTGGAAAACAGTGGCCTGGTCAGATGATGCCCGATTTCAGTAAGACCTGATGGTTGGATTCGAGTCCTAACAAAGACATGGACCTAAGTTGTCAAGGGGCACTGTGCAAGCTGGCGGTAGCTTCACAATGGCGCGGGTCTCGTTTACATGGAATGGACTGGGTCCTCTAGTCCAAGTGAACCGATCTTAGACTGGAAATGGTTATGTTCGGCTACCTGCAGACCATTTGCAGCCATTCACGAACGTCATGTTTCCAAATGGTTCAAATGGCTCTGAGCACTATTGGACTTAACATCTGAGGTCATCAGTCCCCTAGAACTTAGAACTACTTATACCTAACTAACCTAAGGACATCACACACATCCATGCCTGAGGCAGGATTCGAAACTGCGACCATAGCAGTCTCGCGGTTCTGGACTGAAGCACCTAGAATGCTGATGATAGAAGTATAGTAATCACACCTGGCAAACAAGAATCAACTGATGAAATTGTCAATACTGTCTTTCAGAAAATTACTAAGTGGTTCCTTGTAAACGGACTCTCACTGAATTTTGATAAGACACAGTACAGTGAATGGCATGACGCCATTAATAAATATAGACCTTAATCAGAAGCATAATCAGAAGCATGATGCCCAATTTCAGTTAGTAAGACCTGATGGTTGGATTCGAGGTGGAATATTCCAAATTTTTAGATGTGTCCATTGATGAGAGATTAAATGGGAAGAAACACATTGATGACCTGCTGAAACGTTCAGCTACTTATGCAATAAGGGTCATTGCAAATTTTGGTGATAAACACCTTAGTAAATTAGCTTACTACGCCTATTTTCACTCATTGCATCATATTTTGGGGTAATTCATCACTGAGGGATAAAGTATTTATTGCACAAAAGCGTGTAATCTGAATAATAGCCGGAGTCCACCCAACATCATCCTGCAGACATTTATTTAAGGATCTAGGGATATTCACAGTAGCTTCTCAGTATATATACTCTCTTATGAAATTTGTTATTAACAACCAAACCCAATCCAAAAGTAATAGCAATGTGCATAACTATAATACTAGGAGATAGGATGATCTTCACTATTCAAGATAAAATCTAACTTTGGTACAGAAAGGGGTGAATATACTGCCACTAAACTCTTTGGTCACTTACCAAATAGTATCAAAAGTCTGACAGATAACCAACAAGTATTTAAGAAGAAATTAAAAGAATTTCTGAATGACAACTCCTTCTACTCCATAGAGGAATTTTTAGATATAAATTAAGAAAAAAGAAAAATTAGAAAAAAAACTAAAAAACAAAAAACACAAAAAAATATAAAAGTTGTTATATTAACTTAAGTATGTTGTTAAATTAACTTAATTATGTCATGTATTGGAAAATTTGAGTCGTTCCACATCATTACGAATAATCGTATTCATGATCCATGTAACTAGTATTAATCTACTCTAATCTGATCTAATCGAACCGCTTGGCCACCGCGGCCGGCTCATGTTCCCAAAAAGCGAGGGAATTTTTATGGATGACAAGGCGCCCTGTCACTGGGTCACAGTTTGTTGCTGGTATATAGAACATTCTGGACAATTCCAGCTTATGATTCGGCAAACCATCAAGCATTTATGGGACTTAATCGAGAGGTCAGTGCGTACACGAAATCCTGCGCCGAAACCACTGTCGCAATTATGGACGGCTATAGAGGAAGCAGGGCTCAATATTTCTGCAGGGGACTTTGGGAGTCCATGGCACGTCGAGTTACAGCAATATGCTGCGCAAACGATGTCCGACACGAGATTAGGAGACATCCCATGCCTTTAATAACCTCATTCTGTAATAGATTTTACAATAGTTTTACTGCAGAATGACGTAGTTGGTGTTGCGGTCTTCAGTCCTGAGACTGGTTTGATGCAGCTCTCCATGCTACTCTATCTTGTGCAAGCTTCTTCATCTCCCAGTACCTACTGCAAGCTACAACCTTCTGAATCTGCTTAATGTAGTCATGTCTTGGTCTCCCTCTATGATTTTTACCCTCCACGCTGCCCTCCAATACTAAACTGGTGATCCCTTAATGCCTCAGAACATGTCCTACCAACCGATCCCTTCTTCTGGTCAAGTTGTGCCACAAACTTCTCTTCTCCCCAATCCTATTCAATACTTCCTCATTTGTTATGTGATCTACCCATCTAATCTTCAGCATTTTTCTGTAGCACCACATTTCGAAAGATTCTATTCTCTTCTTGTCCGAACTATTTATCGTCCATGTTTCACTTCCATACATGGCTACACTCCATACAAATACTTTCAGAAACGACTTCCTGACACTTAAATCTATACTCGATGTTCACAAATTTCTCTTCTTCAGAAACGCTTTCCTTGCCATAGCCAGTCTACATTTTATATCCTCTCTACTTTGACCATCATCAGTTATTTTACTCCCCACATAGCAAAACGCCTTTACTATTATAAGTGTCTCATTTCCTAATTTGACAACATTCCATTATCCTCGTTTTGCTTTTGTTGATGTTCATCTTATATCCTCTTTTCAAGACACTGTCCATTCCGTTCAACTGCTCTTCCAAATCCTTTGCTGTCTCTGACAGAATTACAATGTCATCGGCGAACCTAAAAGTTTCTATTTCTTCTCCATGGATTTTAATACCTACTCCGAATTTTTCTGTTGTTTCCTTTACTGCTTGCTCAATATACAGATTGAATAACATTGGGGAGAGACTACAACCCCGTCTCAATCTCTTCCCAACCACTGCTTCCCTTTCATGTCCCTCGACTCTTATAACTGCCATCTGGTTTCTGTACAAATTGTAAATAGCCTTCGCTCCCTGAATTTTACCTCTGCTACCTTCAGAATTTGCAAGAGAGTATTCCAATCAACATTGTCAAAAGCTTTCTCTAAGTCTACAAATGCTAGAAACGTAGGTTTGCCATTCCTTAATCTAGCTTCTAAGGTAAGTCGTAGGGACAGTATTGCCTCACGTGTTCCAACATTTCTACGGAATCCAAACTGCTCTTCCCCGAGGTCGGCTTCTACTAGTTTTTCCATTCGTCTGTAAAGAATTCGCGTTAGTATTTTGCAGCTGTGACTTATTAAACTGATAGTTCGGTAATTTTAACATCTGTCAACACCTGCTTTCTTTGGGATTGGAATTATTATATTCTTCTTGAAGTCTGAGGGTATTTCGCCTGTCTCATACATCTTGCTCACCAGATGGTAGAGTTTTGTCAGGACTGGCTCTCCCAAGGCCGTCAGTAGGGCTAATGGAATGTTGTCTACTCTGGGGGCCTTGTTTCGACTCAGGTCTTTCAGTGCTCTGTCAAACTCTTCATCCAGTATCGTATCTCCCATTTCATTTTCATCTACATCCTCTTCCATTTCCATAATATTGTCATCAAGTACATCGCTCTTGTATAGAACCTCTGCATACTCCTTCCACCTTTCTGCTTTCCCTTCTTTGCTTAGAACTGGGTTTCCATCTGAGCTCTTGATGTTCATACAAGTGGTTCTCTTATGTCCAAAGGTCTCTTTAATTTTCCTGTAGGCAGTATCTATCTTACCCCTAGTGAGACAAGACTCTACATCCTTACATTTGTCTTCTAGCCATCCCTGCTAGGCCATTTTGCACTTCCTGTCGATCTCATTCTTGAGACGTCTGTATTCCTTTTTGCCTGCTTTTCTCCTTTCATCAATTACAGTCAATATTTCTTCTGTTACCCAAGGATTTCTACTAGCCCTCTTCTTTTTACCTATTTGATCCTCTGCTGCCTTCGCTATTTCATCCCTCAAATCTACCCATTCTTCTTCCACCGTATTTCTTTCCCCCATTCCTGTCAATTGCTCCCTTATGCTCTCCCTGAAACTCTGTACAACCTCTGGTTCTTTTAGTTTATCCAGGTTCCATCTCCTTAAATTCCCACCTTTTTGCGTTTCTTTAGTTTTAATCTACAGGTCATAACCAATAGATTGTGGTCAGAGTCCACATCTGGCCCTGGAAATGTCATACAATTTAAAACTTGGTTCCTAAATCTCTGTCTTACCATTATATAATCTACCTGAAACCTGTCAGTATATCCAGGCTGCTTCCATGTATACAGGCTTCTTTTATGATTCTTGAACCAAGTGTTAGCTCTGATTAAGTTGTGCTCTGTGCAAAATTCTACCAGGCGGCTTCCTCTTTCATTTCTTTACCCCAGTCCATACTCACCTACTACGTTTCCTTCTCTCCCTTTTCCTACTACCGAATTCCAGTCACCCATGACTATTAAATTTTCGTCACCCTTCACTATCTGAATAATTTCTTTTATTTAATCATACATTTCTTCAATTTCTTCGTCATCTACAGAGCTAGTTGGCATATAAACTTGTAATACTGTAGTAGGTGTGGGCTTCATATCTACCTTGGCCACGATAATGCTTTCACTATGCTGTTTGTAGTAGCTTACCAGCATTCCTATTTTCCTATTCATTATTAAACCTACTCCTGCATTACCCCTATTTGATTTTGTGTTTATAACCCTGTAGTTACCTGACCAAAGTCTTGTTCCTCCTGCCACCGAACTTCACTAATTTCCACTATATCTAACTTTAACCTATCCATTTCCCTTTTTAAATTTTCTAACCTACCTACCCGATTAAGGGATCTGACATTCCACGCTCCGATCCGTAGAACGTCAGTTTTCTTTCTCCTGATAACGACATCCTCTAGAGTAGTCCCCGCCCGGAGATCCGAATGGGGGACTATTTTACCTCCGGAATATTTTACCCAAGTGGACGCCATCATCATTTAATCATACAGTAAAGCTGCATGCCCTCGGGAAAAATTACGGCCGTAGTTTCCCCTTGGTTTCAGCCGTTCGCAGTACCAGCAGAGCAAGGCCGTTTTGGTTATTATTACAAGGACAGATCAGTCAATCACCCAGACTGTTGCCTCTGCAACTACTGAAAAGGCTGCTGCCCCTCTTCAGGAACCACACGTTTGTCTGGCCTCTCAACAGATACCCCTCCGTTGTGGTTGCACCTAAGGTAGGGCTATCTGTATCGCTGAGGCACGCAATCCTCCCCACCAACGGCAAGGTCCATGGTTCATGGGGGGAGGCAGAATGACGTAGTTTTACTAATAACTTTCAGTTTAGTTGTTCGTTATTAGACTTTTTAATGTCACCTGAGCTAGAACATGCACTGCACATATTTATTGATCTATTCTGGAATGTAGCAGTGTTGTATGGGATGTTTACGAATGATGATTGACGGAGAATATCGAAATCCGGCCGGGATGGCCGAGCGGTTCTAGGCGCTTCAGTCTGGAACAGCGCGACCGCTACGGTAGCAGGTTCGAATCCTGCCTCGGGCGTGGATGTGTGTGGTGTCCTTAGGTTAGTTAGATTTAAGTAGTTCTAAGTTCTACGGGACTGATGACCTCAGATGTTAAATCCCATAGTGCTCAGAGCCATTTGAACCATTTTGCGGTGGGAGAAGGGGAACTTATTAACAAACCGGTCACTGATTTTGCTTCTCTTCGTTTTCTTCTCGTTTTCCTGTCAAAGAGCGCGTACAAAATAATAACAACATTGTCAGCATAGTTTTGTTCCCAAACTGCTATATAGCATTGTTTCCACAGGGGCACAACCCCTAAGAGAAAAAAAGAATAAAAATAATAACATTTTGGCGCTGTGTGATCTTGTAATGTGCAAAAAAACGAATAACATCTTTAATTACCATCATCATCATACAAACCACCTATTCCAATTAATCAGAAGTACACTATAACGTTGATATCATCCTAATCTCGCAAAGAGAAGATGGAAATAAGACCGACTAGGGCACGTAGAGAGGCATATAGGCAGTCATTTTTTGCCTTGCCCAATAGGCCAGTGGCAGGAAATAAAATCCATTGTATTGCTGCAATGTATCCTCTGGTATGCACGGTACAGCGGCTTGTGGAATACGTACTATCTGATCAAACCTATCAGGGTACCTCTGTGTAATGCAGAACTGGTCACTACATGTCATGGGCGAAAGGAGGCGGGAAGCATTGTGTTGTCAGTAGACAGTCAGTAACAGCAGATTGGGTCGCTCAGTACTACACTTCGCAGATTGGGTCGCTCAGGACTCCACTTCGAGATAAGAGTAGTCGTTGAATAACATCTGAGTAACAAATCCATCCGGGATATTTCAACCCTTCTAAACTGGCAAGTCTGTTGTTGGTGATGTGACTGTGAAGTGGAAACGCTAGGATGCAACTGCGTCTAGACTAAGCCCATACACGCATAATGTAGTGACGGATAAATTTACTGTGAAACATTGAGGAGTGTAGCTGTAAATAAAACGCTTGAAATCACGGAAGGAACACTTGTGAGTTTCAAACTGCAACCAGCCGTCCAGCCAGCACCATGAATGTACGCAGAAAGTCAAAACGGCCGGGGCACAACAGCCGAACAGCTCCTCATAAGCCATACATTTCTGTAGCCAGTGCTAATCGGCACTTGAGGTGGTGTAAAGAGCGACGCCACTGGAGAATGGATGGCAAACGAGCAATTTGGCATCATGAATTACGGTATACTATGTGGCAATCGGATGGAAGTGTTTGGGTTTAGCGAACGCCTTGAAAAAATTACCTGATAACATATGCTGTGCCGACAGTGAAGTACGGATGAGATGGTGTTGCGGTATGGTGGTTTGCTTGTGGTTAGTGCAAGGTTCCCCTTATACTTAAGAAAACAGTAAATGGGGAACGATATGAACACATTTTACAGCTTTACGTATTGAGTATGCTAAAAGAACAATTCGAAGACACTGATTGATTGCATCAGCATAACGCACCTTGTCATACAGCAGCATGTGCAAGGCGAGGCAATGGTTTGTGGACGATAACAATGTTGCAATGAGCTGGTCAGCCCAGTGTCCCGACCTAAGCCCAGAGCAACACTTTTGGGACGACTCAGAACGTCAACATCGCTCTCTTCCAACGTCACTGCCTTCTCCGGTTTCGGCTCCTCTGGAAGAATGAGTTGCCTTTCCTCCACAGACATTCAGACACCTCACTGAAAGCTGAAAGAGTCCCCAGCAGAGTTCATGCAGACATAAAGTCGAAGGACGCACTCACCCGATGTTAATATTCACTAATAGGTGTCAGTATATTTTGATTAGATAGGGAAAACAACAAAGGTTAATAGATCACAACCCCGATATGACCAAATTTCCCCGAATTGTCTCCGAAGACAAATTTTGCTGGTGACTAAGCTCACATTTTTTTTATTTAGTGTTATTTTTATTTTAAAAGAATAAATACTTCATGTAGGGAAAACTGTAAACTTTTACTTACGGTATCTAAACCCTCCTTTCCCACCACTGAAAATACGTAAGTATTCCATCACACGAGTTTCGTTTCACATCTTTAAAAGATCAGTGTGATCTAGAATCAAATATATTTTAAAATCACAACACAGTGAACAATGGAAGTGGAGTGTTAAGTTGAAATGAGTTTGTAAAATGCCGAAAATCGGACGTCCTGGGTACGCGACCAGCTAAGTACAGATCCAAGACGGCACATATGCAGCAATAAGATCACAAATCACCTGTGCAAATGCTTCACATTTAAAAAGTAGTGAAAAGCTTATGGCACAATACATACAACGTTTCATCTAGTTGCCTCAGACGAATCAGATTTCTTGTAAACGAAATGAACCAAAATCAGATTTGTAAATATGTTTTATTCCAGACCACTGCTGACGCCTTAAAAGAATAAAAGGAAGGACTGCTCGCTGAATAGCTGCGATTATTTAGCGGCTGGGAAGAGAAATTTCAAATATCTTTAGTAACTGAACAGCAACTGCGAACACCATGGTTACATAAATGATAAATGCATAGATTTACAACTTTTGTAGTTATTCTATAAGCTGATAATTCTAAATTATTGTAAAATTAAGATGGTATGTTCTCGTAGTTCACAAGATACTCAACACCAAAGCGGTGCGTTGTTAAAATCAACGTATCTTTCTTTTCTTATACAGGCGCTATACATACCACGTAAAAGTTTATACTAGTATTTGAACCTTGCAGTTACCGGCAAAGTACTACGGATGACAATGGTTGACTAAGCGGTAGCAGTTGCATTAAGTATTACTTAGGAACACTCACCGACAAAAAATCCGACGTGGTTCCTGCAAGAAATCAAACATCGATTAATGAAACTCTGGAGTACAACAATTACATTTTACAAAATCTATTATACTACATTGGCAAATTGTGTAAGCATTTATAACTGAAACAACTTAGGAACGTTAAAAATTATTTGGGAAGGTAATGTACACTACGATGAACAATCAATCGGTGAACAAGGGAGCCTTTTACCTGAAAGACAGACAAGTTAGTGGGAAATATTCTCGATCTCCTCGACTTCTTAATTTAAAAATGGTGTGGTAGGCCGAGGCAAGTACGTTCACACAGAGTGTTTCAGTACTACTTCTTAAAAATTTGGGGACAGGGTCCTCATACCAAAAAAAGAAAAAATGTCTAGTAAACATGGGCCCTAAAATGCATACCTTAAGAGCTATGAACACTTGCTCATCTTCGCTAATGTGAAACACAGCTCTTCTACTGAACAAGCGCTCATAGCTCTTAACATATCCACTTTAGAGCTCATGATTACCAGATATTTTTTTCTTGTTTTGCTGTCAGGAATCTGTCTCGAAATTTATACACCTTGTACACCCTATACCGTCCTGATACACCCTGTATATGGCGAAACTAAGTGAAGAGTTGCATTAACTCAGTCGAAAGACTAAAAAATTATGACTAAATTACAGGCAACGTTGGTGCAGTAAGCAGGCCAAAAATAATTGATTTATCAATAGAAAAGCAAGGAGAGCATGGAAAACACAGTTACAGTGAGCTATTGCTTACAAGAGCGATACAGCCAAGTTAAAATTTCGCGACCGCGGATGGCACCAACAAAGGAGCATCATGGGATAACCTGATGAATCACTCCATTCAGAACGGCAACACTGACACAATATGGGCAACCGTTCTGCCGAGACACCTGCAGTCACGTCACTGACATTTGGACTTTCTCAATAAGGACTGAGTATGAAATAATTGCCTCAGCACTGAGCGGCTGATTGACACATTAAGAAATAATATATTGTAAGTCAGCTTTCCACATCGCGCTCTTCTGTAAAACACACACACACACACACACACACACACACACACACACACACCGTTACATATTCCTGCCTAGTTGGGTCAGAGCAGTGTGTGTGTGTGTGTGTGTGTGTGTGTGTGTGAGAGAGAGAGAGAGAGAGAGAGAGAGAGAGAGAGAGAGAGCATTTTTCGGAAGCTGAGCTACAATATTCCACTTCTTTTATATCTTCCAATCAGTCGCCCAAAGTCTCCACTTTCCAGTCTCTGAAAGTCCTCACGCATTCTATTGTTTGCAGTACCATTATCATTAGACATTAATGCATCAAGAGAATGGTAATATCGATGCGTTCTATATCTGTAATATAAATAAACTTTATTACAGCACAGGCACTGTTACGTAATGGCTGAAATTCGGATGTCTATTCAAAGCTGAGGTGCAGTAAGTACCAACAAAAACAAGTTGCAAACGTGCTCCAGTAGTAGCTGTGCACAAAAGCTATAATTCTTCAGCCGCGGGCTGATGTGTAATCTAACACCAAGCGTACGTTTTGAAAAACATCGAAGACAGTTTGGTATAGCGTAGTTACAAATACACTAGTCGTCTGTTCAAAAAAAAGGCGAAAGATTTATTCGATCTGAAGGGAAACCAGAGTAGTCGTCTGTGTAATGCAATCTATACACCAGGTGATTCCTGTGCTGAACCGGATGCCGTTAGGATACTATCCGCTGCAGGATACTGAGAACGTCTGCTATAGGCCCATACACTTAGGGGCCAAAGCATTAACACCAGCTGCTTAACAACGGGTTGGTCGACCAGTACAGTAGTGATGTCTGCGGCACGGATTCGGCAGGTATTGGTGGGTGTCAGATGCATGTGGTACTTCATGTCTATAAGGTCAGTCAATTCCCGTCAATTACAGACCAATGGTTAGTGGGTACTGAGCTGACACCCAATAGCGTACGACTCGTGTTCCATCGGATTCATATCATGCAACTTTTGATGGCCAACACATCACAGTAAGTGAAGTAAGTTCACTATCGAGCTCGTCAAACCGGTGTAGGCACTATCCTGCCCGTGACATGCACAGTTATCCTGTTAGAAGAAAAACCATCGTTACGGAGGAACACATCAAGCACAAAGAGAAGGGTTTACCAGCAATGTGCTCCTTCAGTCCTCGAAACAGGAAAACGTCGATGGTTCAGTTCGGAGTGTAGGGCGGATGACCGACAACATTCCAAGCGAATTTCTCACGTGGCGGAACTTGCGCCTGCCGGGCAGTAGGGCAAAATATCCCTATTTCGGGGGGTTGCCTAATGCTAGGTAGTTGAATATCTCCCCTCCTTCACGCTGCACTGTGTAGCTCGCTCCGACAACCTGTAGCCATGTTCATTCGGATACGCTAGCGTGAGTTAACGTTTCGCTCTCCACATCTATTTTTGCAATGTGGTCAAGATAAATATTTTCTACAGAGTTCAGTTAGAAGTCTTTCCTCAAGCCAGGTAATGCGCACTTTCAAAGTATTTCATATGAAATATTAGTTTGAAGCATGCTCTTCCTTACCTAATGGATAAAACTGTCGTCCATCGTTCACTTAACGCTAAGGTTGTGCGTAAACAGAAGTAAAGGATGGTCCCTAATAGCGAGCAGTAGTAGATGCACTGCTTCGGGTACCTGAAATTTGGCGCCAATTTGTACAAAGCGATTTTCTGAATTTTATTCGAGATGTCACCTTTCCAGTGTTCGAGAGACAAAAACGTTGGTCCACTGGTGGGTAGGACATATTACAGAGCCGCAACAATGGAAGTGGCTGCAAATGGTATAAAAGATTTGGTATCTATCCTTGTGATCCCCTAGTTTCTTCATCTATGGATTTTCCTTCTGAGTACTGTGCAGCAGTTTCTATTTTTGAAATCAGCTCGCCTCCTGTGCTTCCACTGTCAAACCCAGCACAAAGAGCAGGTAAAGCAGGAAAAAAAAGTTCAAATGGCTCTGAGCACTAAGCGACTTAACTTCTGAGGTCATCAGTCTCCTAGAACTTAGAACTACCTAAACCTAACTAACCTAAAGACAACACACACACCCATGCCCAAAGCAGGATTCGAACCTGCGACCGTAGCGGGCGCGCAGTTCCAGACTGTAGCGCCAAGAACCGCTCGGCCACATTGGCCGGCGGTAAAGCAGTAGTGTTGACGTCATATTCCTTAATAAAACACTCCGGAACAGCACCTAACTAAAGGGAAAAGGAAGACATGTACCAAGACTACATGAAAGACGCCACCTTCAACACAAACTACTCCAGGAGCTCCGTTTGATGCATCTGATAGACCTTCAACACGTGGGGCTGCCAAAAGGAAGCTGTTCTTAAAGAACAAACTGAGAGGCATGTAACGGCTGGATCATGGTCACGAATACTGCGATTCTAGCCTTGATGAAAACATGTTGAAAGCCCTTGACGAGAACATCTTGAAAGACGCAATAGCTGAATATGAAGAGGACGAGGAGCGCATTTACTGCGATATGTGGTCAAATGGTTCAAAAGGCTCTCAGCTCTATGGGACTTAAAATCTGAGGTCATCGGTCCCCTAGAACAACTTAAAAATCTGAGGTCATCGGTCCCATAGAACTTAGAACTACTTGAACCTAACTAACCTACGGATATCACATACATCATGCCCGAGGGAGGATTCGAAATTGCGACCGTAGCAGTCGCGCGGTTCCGGACTGAAGCGCCTAGAACCGCTCGGTCACAAGGGCCGGCATCTGTCGTAAACTGCTACTTCTAAAGACACCTGGATTGAGTGCATCTGTTACTTTCGCTAGTATTATGATTTTGGAAAAAATTTATACGTGACTTCTCTGTCTCAAAATGCACAAAGACAAATTTTTCCTTGTAATATCTGACTCGTCTGAAGAGTAACCGAGAATTATGCAAAGCTATTTAGTTCTCAAACAAACTCATGGTGTGAATACAGACTACGTTGCAAATGCACTTCTCGGGTTTGCCGCCGGATCGTATTGTGTAACTCGTACAACAGGCGCCTTGCAGCACTGACACTAGCAGCTACCACCAGCTAATGATGTGGAGCATCTGCACCGATGAAATATTGTGCGAGTTACACAACACGATCCGGCGGCAAACCCGAGAAGCGTATTTGCAACAGATCCGTCGCTAAAGCATGAAAAGTCACACGAACTATGTTACTAATTCATTACATTTTAGTGTTTATCTCCGACCCGTGATCAGGAAGACTAAAAACCCTATATTAGGAACCATACTTTCTAGAGGTAAAAATTCTTGTTGTTGTTGTTGTGGTCTTCAGTCCTGAGACTGGTTTGAAACAGCTCTCCATGCTACTCTATCCTGTACAAGCTTCTTCATCTCCCAGTACCTACTGCAGCCTACATTCTTCTGAATCTGCTTAGTGTATTCATCTCTTTGTCTCCCTCTACGATTTTTACCCTCCGCGCTGCCCCCCAATACTAAATTGGTGATCCCTTGATGCCTCAGAACATGTCCTACCAACCGATCCCTTCTTCTTGTCAAGTTGTGCCACAAACTCCTCTTCTCCCCAATCCTATTCAACACTTCCACATTAGTTATGTGATCTACCGATCTAATCTTCAGCATTCTTCTGTAGCACCACATTTCGAAAGCTTCTATTCTCTTCTGTCTAAACTATTTACCGTCCATGTTTCACTTCCGTACGTTGCTACACTCCATACAAATACTTTCAGAAACGACTTCCTGACACTTAAATCTATACTCGATGTTAACAAATTTCTCTTCTTCAGAATCGCTTTCATTGCCATTGCTAGTATACATTTTATATCTTCTCTACTTCGACATCATCAGTTATTTTGCTCCACAAATAGCAAAAATCCTTTACTACGTTAAGTGTCTCATTTCCTAATCTAATTCCCTCGGCATTACCCGATTTAATTCGACTACATTCCATTATCATAGTTTTGCTTTTGTTGATGTTCATCTTATATCCTACGTTCAAGACACTGTCCATTCCGTTCAGTTGCTCTTCCAAATCCTTTCCTGTCTCTGACAGAATTACAATGTCATCGGAGAACCTCAACATTTTTATTTCTTCTCCATGGATTTTAATACCTACTCCGGATTTTTCTTTTGTTTCCTTTACTGCTTGCTCAATATACAGATTGGATAACATCGGGGATAGGCTACAACCCCGTCTCACTCCCTTCCCAACCGCTGCTTCCCTTTCATGTCCCTCGACTCTTATAACTGCCATCTGCTTTCTGTACAAATTGCAAATAGCCTTTCGCTCCCTGTATTTTACCCCTGCCACCTTCAGAATGTGCAAGAGAGTATTCCAGTAAACATTATCAAAAGCTTTCTCTAACTCTACAAATGCTAGAAAAGTAGGTTTGCTTTTCCTTAATCTAGCTTCTAAGGTAAGTCGTAGGGACAGTATTGCCTCACGTGTTCCAATTTTTCTACGGAATCCAAACTGATCTTCCCCGAGGTCGGCTTCTACTAGTTTTTCCATCCGTCTGTAAAGAATTCGTGTTAGTATTTTGCAGCCGTGACTAATAAAACTGATAGTTTGGTAATTTTCACATCTGTCAACAGCTGCTTTCTTTGGGATTGGAATTATTATATTCTTCTTGAAGTCTGAGGGTATTTCGCCTGACTCGGACATCTTGCTCACCAGATGGTAGAGTTTTGTCAGTAGGGCTAATGGAATGTTGTCTACTCCGGGGGGCCTTGTTTCGACTCAGGTCTTTCGGTGCTCTGTCAAACTCTTCGTGCAGTATCATATTTCCCATTTCATCTTCATCTACCTAGTCTTCCATTTCCATAATATTGCCCTCAAATACATAGCCTTGTACAGACCCTCTATATACTCCTTCCACATTTCTGCTTTCCCTTCTTTGCTTAGAACTGGGTTTCCATCTGAGCTCTTGATGTTCATACAAGTGGTTCTCTTATGTCCAAAGGACTCTTTAATTTTCCTGTAGGCAGTATCTATCTTACCCCTAGTGAGATAAGCCTCTACATCCTTACATTTGTCCTCTAGCCATCCCTGCTAAGCCATTCTGCGCTTCCTGTCGATCTCATGTTTGAGACGTTTGTATTCCTGTTTGCCTGCTTCATTTACTGCATTTTTATATTTTCTCCTTTCATCAATTAAATTCAATATTTCTTCTGTTACCCAACGATTTCTACTAGCCCTCGTCTTTTTACCTACTTGTTCCTCTGCTGCCTTCACTACTTCATCCCTCAAAGCTACCCATTCTTCTTCCACCGTATTTCTTTCACCCATTTTTGTCAATTGTTCCCTAATGCTCTCCCTGAAACTCTGTACAACCTCTGGTTCTTTCAGTTTATCCGGGTCCCATCTCCTTAAATTCCCACAGTTTTGCAATTTATTCAGTTTTAATCTACAGGTCATAACCAATAGATTGTGGTCAGAGTCCACATCTGTCCCTGGAAATGTCTTACAATTTAAAACCTGGTTCCTAAATCTCTGTCTTACCATTATATAATCTATCTGAAACCTGTCAGTATCTCCAGGCTTCTTCCATGTATACAGCCTTCTTTTGTGATTCTTGAACCAAGTGTTAGCTCTGATTAAGTTGTGCTCTGTGCAAAATTCTACCAGGCGGCTTCCTCTTTCATTTCTTAGCCCCAATCCATATTCACCTACTACGTTTACTTCTCTCCCTTTTCCTACTACCGAATTCCAGCCACCCATGACTATTAAATTTTCGTCACCCTTCACTATCTGAATAATTTCTTTTATTTAATCATACATTTCATCAATTACTTCATCATCTGCAGAGCTAGTTGGCATATAAACTTGTACTACTGTAGTAGGTGTGGGCTTCGTGGCTATCTTGGCCACAATAACACGGTCACTATGCTGTTTGCAGTGGTACCTGCACTCCTGTTTTTTTATTCATCATTCAACCTACTCCTGCATTACCTCTATCTGATTTTGTTTTATAACCCTGTATTCACCTGACCAAAAGTCGTGTTCCTCCTGTCACCGAACTTCACTAATTCCCACTATATCTAACTTTAACCTATCCAATTCCCTTTTTAAATTTTCTAACCTACCTGCCCGATTAAGGGATCTGACGTTCCACGCTCCTATCCGTAGAACGCCAGTTTTTTTCTCTCCTGATAACGACGTCCTCTCCCGGAGATCCGAATGGGGGACTATTTTACCTCCGGAATATTTTACCCAAGAGGACACCATCATCATTTAATCATACAGTAAAGCTGCATGCCCTCGGGAAAAATTACGGCCGTAGTTTCCCCTTGGTTTCAGCCGTTCGCAGTACCAGCAGAGCAAGGCCGTTTTGGTTATTGTTACAAGGCCAGATCAGTCAATTATCTAGACTGTTGCCTCTGCAACTACTGAAGAGGCTGCTGCCCCTCTTCTGGAACCACGTGTTTGTCTGGCCTCTCAACAGATACCCCTCCGTTGTGGTTGCACCTAAGGTACGGCTATCTGTATCGCTGAGGCACGCAAGCCTCCCCACCATCGGCAAGGTCCATGGTTCATGTCCTGCTACTACAGATTGAGAAAATATTAGAAGATTTTCTGCAAGGGTAGTATTAAAATATTCCCTAGTAATAGTACAGCACATTTTTCATTATTAAAAGACTGCTAATTACTGGCAATCTTAAATTTAAAAACGGCACCCGATAACAGGTCACTTTCCCCCAAGCGGGACTGCATTGTCGTGCAATACAACAATTCCACACGGGAGGTTGCCTCTTCTGCTGTTCTGGATTGCCGGACGAAGACATTCAAGGGTAGCACCACAGAATGCGTCATTACAGACTGTTGTGCTGCGGGGCATGCAATCGACGGGTAGGACCACTTCTGTGTCCCAAGAAACAAAAGCCATCAGTTTTTAACTTGATGCATTTTCTCGAACTTGCAATGCTTCTGTGGCGAGGGAGGTTGATGCCACTCCATAGAATGTAGCTTTATTGTGGGAGTGCTACGTGTTACGAGAAACCCATGTTTTATCTCCTGTAACTTTATGGTCAATAAACATGTTGCCATCCCTTGTGGCCGAATGGTTCTGGGCGCTTCGGTCCGGAACCGCGCTGCTGCTATGGTCGAAGGTTCGAATCCTCCCTCGGGCGTGGATGTGTGTGATGTCCTTAGGTTAGTTAGGTTTAAGTAGTACTAAGTCTAGGGAACTGATGACCTCAGACATTACGTCCCATAGTGATTAGAGCCATTTGAACCTTGCTGCATTTGCGTGCCGCTCCAAGAACGCAAATGCAGCACCCATTCTCGGATCTTTCCGTAATCCGGAGCGTGTGTGGCGCCCACCGTGCCCTAAGTGCGGAGTGATAATTTCGTGCAGAACTGAACGGGACTTCCTGACATTTTTCATGCACGTCGCAAATCATGAATCGTCGATTTTCTCGAATGGTGGGATCCACCTTTTGTTTCAGCGCATGTGCAATGGCGGAGGGTCGCCCTGACGTCATTCGCCATGAAGATCTGTTCTCCCATTCGTAAACCTTTCGTGCTGCAGACGTGCTCTCTGCATTCCGTGCCGAGGTGGCTTTCATTACGGCTGCACTGCTCGGCAAATGCTCCTGCTTGTGCTGGGAGACGGCGTCCCGGCCGACATGCAATAATTGCTGTGCTATCCGATTTTTCAAAAACTATTACGAGAAATGTTTGATTCTTGCAAGTCTTACAGTCTGACACCTTCACTCAATAAAGAACTGAATTTATTTTCGTTATCCGTCATACTTAACGCGCTGCGTCAAATTAGAAAAACGTTGCACGAAACTTAAAGGATTCTGCAGAGGTGTAAAACGCATTGCGTAAACTTTGCGTATGGCTGATTTAGCTGTTACATTGCAGTGAATTAAATATAGATAAGACATCGAGATTTCATTTACAACTGACAGCAGAATGATATCTCATTTCGTTGGCGAGTTACTGGGTTTTATATCCGAAGCACGCTCGCGTGTGACGCGCACAGTTCTCCCCTGGGAACTTGCCGGCTGCTATGAAATACTCATCATCCAATTCTAAGAAAACTGTTAGGTGAAAAAATTTGGTTTCTTGCACATCTTACAGGCTGATATCTTCACTCCATAAAGCACTGAATTTCTTTTTGTGCTATGCCGTAGCCGTAGGTAATGCACCGCATCAAACTAAGTAACACATTGTGCAAGATTTAAAAGGTTTTGCAAAGGTAAAAACACATTGCGTAAACTTCGAGTATGGTTGATTTTGTTCATACACTGCAGCGAAGTAAGTGTGAAATAATCCATTGCATTTTTATTTAAAATTGAGAGCAGAAAGATATCTCACTTCGTTCTCGAGTTACTGGGTTTTACATTCGAAGGACGGTCGCGCCCATTCACGTCCTTGCACACCGTGAATTGTATGGTCATAACAATCGTCATATCTCACAAGGATTCAAAATATCAAAATGAGGTGTTTTTGCAAACGATACCATGCACTGAAGCACATATGTTGCATCATCGATGGTCGTAACGTTTTTATTAACTGAGTAATGGAAGTAACCCGCCCGTAGTAGTGAGATGTTGGCAGCGCTGGACACATACAGACCGTCCATAGCACTGTAGGAAAACTCAAGTGACGCGTATACACGTCCACAGCACCTGGAGTACGTCGTAGCTGAACGTGTACACATTCCCACAGCAGTGAAAGGGTTTAACACTATACACCACGTTCAGTGACTGCGTCCATTACGTTTTCAGACGCTGGTTGCATTCATTACAGTTTCCTCATAAACAGTAACAGGTCTGTAGTGAATTCACAGGGCCTAACATTTTCCATCTGCAGAAAACGAATAACATCTCGCAGTTATAGGGTTTCGAATCGGTGCAGCCATGGTGCAAATGGTTCAAATGGCTCCGAGATCATCAGTCCCCTAGAACTTAGAACTACTTAAACCTTACTAATCTAAGGACATTACACACGTCCTTGCCCGAGGCAGGATTCGAACCTGCGACCGTAGCGTCTAGAACCGCTCGGCCACTGCGGCCGGCGCGCAGCCATGGTCACAAATACCTCTGCACTTACTACGTTACGAGGTCCGACTTACAACCGTAAGCGTCAACTGTTCGCATGACGCTGATCACCAGAAACCAATGAGCGGCTGCCACAAGGCGGATACACGGACAGTGTGCGCAAACGTTCTTTACTTTCTGGAGAGCCCTCGTTTCATTGTCTATAATCGATTCATTATAAGAATAAACCTGATGTAAACAAACACAAACGCGATGACTGGTCAGAAGCTGTAGCACACGTACACTGGTGTTGTTACATTCTTGGAAGTAGGTCCAACTTATGTATTAGATATCTTACTACCAAGTTACATTAAATGAAACTCTAAGTTATTCAAATGTATTAACAGCCATCAACGTTTTCCTTAATCACTCTTTAGCTACGTAGTTTTTATTTAAAAAATCGTATACAGTCACAGCCTCTGCAGCGTTGTGCTCTGATTGTCGCGCTGTTAACGCTCAGCATGAAAATAGTTGAGGCTGCTTTCTCTTCTGCAGTGAAACACGCGCGAGGAACACATTTAAAAAGTGCCGAGAAATAGGCTGCTCTTAATGTTTTTCATAAGTTTACGGAGATAATCGGCTTTGAAGTGTTGTATATAATGCAGTTGACAATCAAATCCACAGTGAACGTGTAGCGCATGCAGGAGCGTAATGGAATGTTAACAAAATGTGGTTATTCGTGCGCTGTTTCAAGTCTTTCCCCACCATTATTTTTTCATCTCGTTCAATCTGAAATACCTACATCTCGTAATTATAAAACTCATCATTTTTTATGAATACTGCACGTCTTCTTGTTTCTAATTACATATTGCACGCCAAATTCCTGTTTCCATTTCAGATACAAATCTTTAATTATCGATGTTTTATGAAAGACTGTTCATAAAAGTTGTTTAAATTAAGAAAACATAATTTAATTTTTACGGCAAAAATGAAAAACCAAATCCTCTTTATTTGGACTATGTCGATCGTTTTATACGACAGAACTACATAAGTATCGTAGAAACATTAAAAACAATCATTTTCACAGCATCGAGCAAATCATACAAATGCTGCATTTTTACATTTGCACTGTACCATTACAATGTGAACCCAACAAAACTGATCTGGAGCCAAGCTGCGGTATTTGACCCGAGAAGTAACAAGACTGTTAATCTGCCAGACGTACTGGAACTAACGCACGCAGCTTTTTCACAAGTCACTGCCGAACGCTGGAGGGATAAAGAACGGCTCGTCATAAAAGAAGCGAAAATGCTACGCCTGGTTGGCTTTGTGGATTGTGTTGTTGATAGGCTCGTTATCAACGTAGCAGGTGACACTTCCAGAACTGAAACGTATTTCTCGAATTCGGATAAGGAAGGACCTAAGAGATTACCAGACGACTGACTATAAGCAATACCTTCAGTGGCTTCAATATTTAACTATACGGTGAAATCCTTCACTACTCTCTTACTGTACACACAACGTATGCAGAAAAATTATCCTGTGGTTATGTCAGGAATTTTCATCATTTTTGTTTTTAATTATAATAGTACGCTAGCAAAAGACGATAACGTTTTGCCGTTTTCGTCTAGTCGCCTAAGGAGCGATTGTGGGAGATTTGTACTGTATTATTTCATTCTGTTTAAAAATTAAATGACATTGGAAGCTGTATTGCTCCTCTGCTCGTCTCTTTTTACGTGTGAACTGCATCTGGTCACGTCACTGTAGGCTAGCTATAACAGTTGACCGGCCAGTGCTGTCCAAGTTAAAATGCGCCGGTAAAGCTGGTGTCCCGTATTATCGCTAAGTCGATGTGCGCCTAACGCACAGCAGAATAAGTACCCTTATTATCGTACTTGCCAGTACTCGAGACAGCTTGGCTGCAATCCCACGTCAAACGAAAATCCAATGAGGTTCCAGCAAACGCGGAAGAATACAAAGTACAATGTTTACATCAGGTTTATTCTTGAAACTTCCTGGCCGATTAAAACTGTGTGCCCGACCGAGACTCGAACTCGGGACCTTTGCCTTTCGCGGGCAAGTGCACTTGCCCGCGAAAGGCAAAGGTCCCGAGTTCGAGTCTCGGTCGGGCACACAGTTTTAATCGGCCAGGAAGTTTCATATCAGCGCACACTCCGCTGCAGAGTGAAAATCTCATTCTAGGTTTATTCTTATTCCGAACGCATTATAGCTGACTCTCTTCGAGTTTTACTTCATAAAGAAAAATTGTCATAATGGATTTTCTCCTTAACTTTGTTATATTTTTTTATAAAACCTCTTGGTTGAAGAGTGGAACACTGCACCGCTGACACCCTATCAATGCCCATATGGGTCGACGAGTACGAAGCAACAATTTTTTTAACAAAAAGGTAATCATTCTCACCTTCGTCTGATAACCAACAGAGAGGTAAAGACCCTTACCTTCAAGTCCATGATGTTAACAGTCAGGTGTAGCAATGTTCGGCCACTAAATGGAGGACCAAGATAGGTAAAATCTTCTGCGTATTCAACTGAGTACAAACATAACCCCTCTGCGATATGACAAAAGTGTTATTTTATTCCTGCTCTTGGTTCACGTTCACGCTAAATTGAAAAAGTGGGCGTAAGCCATAGTACGAAAAAAGCCCCTAAAACAACACGGAACCACATCCAGCCTCGACTACATGCCCTACAAAATGTGGGTTAGAACTAACTGGGTCAATGGTGGACTCGGTACTTTGCATCATTTTGCAAGAGGCAAAATCGTGACTTGTCGAACCTCGTTACATGCCTCCAGTCACCAACCGTCCAGTTTTTATTGTCTGGCTCTTTCGAAGGTACGTCTTTTGTAAGGTACCAGACTTCAAATGTTCTTTACGTTCAGTTCCCTTCCCAGTGTTCACTAGGCTCCATGTTGAGATCGAACTGCATTCATTCACAGCAGCAACACCTGTATGGTTTTCAATCGAGTGTCGCTGACAAGCTGTAACAGTTGTCTTTGGTGCCTGTTGGTTAGGCTCTTTTTTATGATCCCTGTTTTTACGCTACGTTTCATGGCTACGAGTGTTTCACCATTCCTTGAAAATACGTTGGACAGACCGTACTGATGCACCAGCAAATGGGGCAACTTCATTTAATGTGTGCACGACATGACAGTGTATTTCTGTCCACTGTGCACGCTCATCACATGCCACGTCAATAAATTAATAGATCAAAATAATAAAGAAGATAAATAATCAGGCGTAATCATATCTAGATGTATAGAAAATTTTATTAGAACACACCAAGTGAAGACAGCATCGTAATTTGAGTGCAGAATCACGAGACGTTTGCATTTTTATTCCGTTTATTGATCTGACTTCACAAGAACAATGGTCACGTAGCACGGCAGTGTAGGCCATAAAAACGTTAAGCTATCAATGTTGTGGACTCAACCCATGCCGTTGGGAACGTTCATAAGCTGGAGGAGTTACACACACTGTGCCCTAAGCAAAAAGGCCGCGTAGTTGGCAGAAGTGGACACACCTTCGGTAGACCCGCTGGAAAGAGCCCGAGGAAGTGTATTGTTGTTTATTTAATTACGACCCAGGCTTCGGCCTTTTATACCATTTAAAAAAAATGGTTCAAATGGCTCTGAGCACTATGGGACTTAACTTCTGGGTTCATCAGTCCCCTAGAACTTAGAACTACTTAAACCTAACTAACCTAAGGACATCACACACATCAATGCCCGAGGCAGGATTCGAACCTGCGACCGTAGCGGTCGCGCGGTTCCAGACTGTAGCGCCTAGAACCGCTCGGCCACTCCGGCCGGCCTGCCATTTTCAAGTGACTGAGTTTATGTCATTAACGTTTATTACATTAGATAAACCCAATCACTTGAAAATGACATAAAAGGCCAAAACCTGGGTCGTAATTAAATAAACAACAATACAGTAAAATGGTGGTGTGTTCATTTAAATGTTGTTGTACAACTGTTGCTCAGCAACATCAAAAACCGTTTACATTATTTTATAATTTTGTGCCTGGTAGAATATCACATTCTTTAGTGCCAGTAGCCCCTGAAGTACTCAGTTGTTAGGCGTCCCGAATGGCAAGTAAAGCATATGCCGCAAAGCATAGTGCACCTGTGGCAGCTTAGCAGTGTAAATTTGTATGCGAGTAACTTTTTCTCGGGAATCGATTTGGTTGGGTCGATGGGTCGAGAGTAAGAAGTTACGGTCACGTGAACTCTGTGAATTCTGATCAGAGAGTTTGTAACCTTGTGGAATTGATGTAAGGAATATTCACCAACGAAATGGGTGGACGGTGGTCATTAAGCTTTTTTCAGATTTGTCTGTTATTAAATTATGGATGTAACAACTCCCCCCTCCCCCAAGATCGATATAGTACCACAATTTGTTATCAGAGTGCAACGTACTGGCAGCAGCATTGCACGTAAGATCAGGTGAATTTAACAGCTCGAGGACGTGCTGTTGGATTTCTATGTTGCAGAACAAACAGATGGGTCTCCTGTTCACTAGACCCACGCACCCCTGTAGTACTTCCGCTTCCTGGTAAAGCCAGTTTCCGTATGTAGAGTTGTTGGTTAGGGTTTGGACAACAGTTTCAATCGATGTATTTTATTTCGTTGGACACCAGGAAGTCCAAGTCAAATTAACGTAAAATACGAGAGAAAGTAGCGGAGAATGTTGTGTGTGGTCCACACGTAACAGTACATTTCCGCTATATTCTCATATTTTCATGTCGTTTACCTTCACAGCGTTTACCCATACAAATGACTGGCACATACACAACACTTCAACACCGTGACTTAACCACAGCGCTGGCTCCAAATAGGAATGGCGGTAATCGCTCAAACAACCGGACTTAGGTTAATTCTTTTTTTTCCACGCCACTTTAAAATCGCTCAAAATAACCGGTTTCTAAAATAACCGATTTTCGGTTGCTTTTTTTATTCCTATCACTCTCTGTAGTAAACGTAGAAATCTAGTAAAGACTGGAAAACTCTGAATCCCTCTGTCTCAAGATGCACAAAATCAAAATATTAGACTAAATTAAATGGCCAAATAATGGAAAACTTAGTCTCTCCACCGTTGGCTGGTTTTCACAAAAGGTAATAAGTGGTGCAATACTACAAAAACATTCACCAGCAGTTCTAAGCGCGCAGTCCGGAACCGTGCGACTGCTACGGTCGCAGGTTCGAATCCTGCCTCGGGCATGGATGTGTATGATGGCCTTAGGTTAGTTAGGTATGACCACAGCAGTTGAGTCCCATAGTGCTCAGAGCCATTTGATCCATTCACCAGTATTCTCCGAATGAATCAAATTTTTTGAAACTCTGCTCAAAAATAATGTTTAATAGACGGTCAACCATTATTTGGGCATTAGGAATATTCAGTGCTAAAGGGTGAAAACTGAGGTTGAAGAACTGTACTTTTTGTCCATTATCAAGGGTTAATTGCATATTACATAGACAAAGGCAACAGATCACTTACTCCCAATTATTATCGTAAACTGTGAATGAATTGTTAAGTTATAAGTTTCACCTTATATTATTTTGCAAGTTTGTTGTGGCTACTCCCGTTTTAATCTCTTAAAGGAAATGGACCATATGCTTCACTGGTACTGCATTTCATAAAATATTTTCAGATTAGGGGTGGTGCCATTCTTTAATTTAACAGATCTCTGGCAAAGACAGCTTTAAACTGCCATATAGACCAGACGGAGCAAGTCATGAACACTGCATATACACGCGTACCGTCCAATAAGCCACGCCACATGGTAACAGGTTCATTTTTATGATAGGTAACGGGCACCACATACCAGTGTGGGGATAAGTTGAGAATTTCGGTCTGACGGGAGACGCGCTAGGGTAAATGTCCACGATGTCCGGATGGCTCGGTGGTCTGAGCATCTTCCTAGGAACTCGGGTTCGAATCCTGGCCGGCATAGATTTTCTACTTACTGCATTGATTTCAATCAATGCCAGCTCGCAGCCGATGTCTGTAATTCCTTTGTGTAGTAGGTCCATTACTGCCTCAGTAATTCTGTACCAATTCTTATGGCATGTGTTTGTTTTTCGTTTCTGTTGGTACTTTTATCTAGTTATTAGTAAAAAAATAAAAACAAAAACACGTTTTATACCCATAAACAAACAGAAATGGAGAAAAATCGGTTATTCACAACTAATCACCGGTATTAGAAAATTGCAGCGAAATACAGGAAGATCTGCAGGGGATAGGCACTTGGTGCAGGGAGTGGCAACTGACCCTTAACATAGACAAATGTAATGTATTGCGAATACATAGAAAGAAGGATCCTTTATTGTATGATTATATGATAGCGGAACAAATACTGGTAGCAGTTACTTCTGTAAAATATCTGGGAGTATGGGTGCGGAACGATTAGAAGTGGAATGATTATATAAAATTAATTGTTGGTAAGGCGGGTGCCAGGTTGAGATTCATTGGAGAGTCCTTAGAAAATGTAGTCCATCAACAAAGGAGGTGGCTTACAAAACACTCGTTCGACCTATACTTGAGTATTGCTCATCAGTGTGGGATCCGTACCAGGTCGGGTTGACAGAGGAGATAAGGAAGATCCAAAGAAGGGCGACGCGTTTCGTCACAGGGTTATTTGGTAAGCGTGATATCGTTACGGAGATGTTTAGCAAACTCAAGTGGCAGACTCTGCAAGAGAGGCGCTCTGCATCGCGGTATAGCTTGCTGTCCAGGTTTCGAGAGGGTGCGTTTCTGGATGAGGTATCGAATATATTGCTTCCACCTACTTACATCTCCCGAGGAGATCACGAATGTAAAATTAGAGAGATACGAGCGCGCAAGAAGGTTTTCCAGCAGTTGTTCTGCCCGCGAACCATACGCGACTGGAACAGGAAAGAGAGGTAATGACAGTGGCACATAAAGTGGAGTATAAATGTAGATGTAGATGTATGGTTTTTAACCAGTCGGTTTTTCCCATTCCTGGCGCCAAAGGCATCAGAGTGCTTTTTAACAGCATAAGTAACATTTTTGTCAGGTTGGCTCAGTAACGTTCCAGAACGATGGAGCTGATAGTAATATTTACGCCTACAGCTTCTACGTGAGACGGTAAACAGGCTGCTCTGCGGTCGCCGGCCGTGGGAGGGTCCGTACGCCGGTCCCGCAGCGCCCCCGGCGCCGTCCGCGCCATACTAAAGCCGCAGCGGCGGCGTCTGCCTCCCGTGCCGGAACGCGCTGCCCACGCTTAACGGTCCGCCGGCGGCGGCCGCGTGCGTGCGAGATTGTGCGTGCCCGGTGCGTGTGCCAGCCAGCGGGGCCGTTGCCTCGGCTCCCTGCCCTCTCACAACTTTCTCCGCCCGCACTTGGCACCGCCCGCCACGCTCGTGCAATGCCTCTGCACACAGTGCGGCGTCAGTCACCGTGGACTGTTTACCTACAGTAATCATCTTCTGGATGTAGCTGTGTTCTTATATTAAGTGCTTGCAAAGAAAAAATGGTTCAAATGGCTCTGAGTACTTTGGGACTTAACATCTATGGTCATCAGTCCCCTAGAACTTACAACTACTTAAACCTAACTAACCTAAGGACATCACACGACACCCAGTCATCACGAGGCAGAGAAAATCCCTTCCCCCTGCGAAGCATTTCCACCTGGCGCCTCAGTTGGACCAGCGTTCGTGCTGGACGCGCAGAACGCGTGAGACGACGCTTCATCCAGTCCCAAACATGCTCAATGGGGGACTGATCCGCAGATCTTGGTGGCCAGGGTAGTTGACTTACACCTTCAGGAGCACGTTGGGTGGCACGGGATACATGCGGACGTGCATTGTCCTGTTGGAACAGCAAGTTCCCTTGCCGGTCTAGGAATGGTAGAACGATGGGTTCGATGACGGTTTGGATGTACCGTGCACTATTCAGTGTCCTCTCGACGATCACCAGAGGTGTACGGCCAGTGTAGGAGATCGCTCCCCACACCATGATGCCGGGTGTTGGCCCTGTGTGCCTCGGTCGTATGCAGTCCTGATTGTGGCGCTCACCTGCACGGCGCCAAACACGCATACGACCATCATTGGCACCAAGGCAGAAGCGACTCTCATCGCTGAAGACGACACGTGTCCATTCGTCCCTCCATTCACGCCTGTCGCGACACCACTGGAGGCGGGCTGCACGATGTTGGGGCGTGAGCGGAAGATGGCCTAACGGTGTGCGGGACCGTAGCCCAGCTTCATGGAGACGGTTGCGAATGGTCCTCGCCGATACCCCAGGAGCAACAGTGTCCCTAATTTGCTGGGAAGTGGCGGTGCGGTCCCCTATGGCACTGCGTAGGATCCTACGGTCTTGGCGTGCATCCGTGCGTCGCTGCGGTCCGGTCCCAGGTCGACGGGCACGTGCACCTTCCGCCGACCACTGGCGACAACATCGATGTACTGTGGAGACCTCACGCCCCACGTGTTGAGCAATTCGGCGGTACGTTCACCCGGCCTCCCGCATGCCCACTATACGCCCTCGCTCAAAGTCCGTCAACTGCACATACGGTTCACGTCCACGCTGTCGCGGCATGCTACCAGTGTTAAAGACTGCGATGGAGCTCCGTACGCCACGGCAAACTGGCTGACACTGACGGCGGCGGTGCACAAATGCTGCGCAGCTAGCGCCATTCGACGGCCAACACTGCGGTTCCTGGTGTGTCCGCTGTAGCGTGCGTGTGATCATTGCTTGTACAGCCCTCTCGCAGTGTCCGGAGCAATTATGGTGGGTCTTACACACCGGTGTCAATATGTTCTTTTTTCCATTTCCAGGAGTGTATATATTCTCCTTCCCAAAAATTAATTGTTACATGTTAACCTATAGTGTACGTTATATGAATTCATAACCCAAGAGAATTTTAATTTCTAACTGAACGATTACACTGAAGAGTCAAAGAAGCTGGTACACCTGACTAATATACTGCAGGGCCCCCGCGAGGACGCAGAAGTGCCGCAACACCACGTGGCATGGACTCGACTAATATCTGAAGTAGTGCTGGAGGGAATTGACACCATGAGTCCTGTAGGGGCCGGACGAAGTGGCCGAGCGGTTCTAGGCGCTACAGTCTGGAACCGCGCGACCGCTACGGTCTAGGGGACTGATGACCTCAGAAGTTAAGTCCCATAGTGCTCAGAGCCATTTTAAACATTTGAATCCTGCAGGGCTGTCCATAAATCCGTAAAAGTACGAGGGTGTGGACATCTCTTCTGGACAGCCCTTTGAAAGGCATCCCAAATATGTTCAATAATGTTTATGTCTGAGGAGTTTGGTGGCCAGCGGAAGTCATTAAGCTCAGAAGATGTTCCTAGAGCCACTCTGTAGCAATTCTGGACGTATGGGGTGTCGCATTATGCTGCCAGAATTATCCAAGTCCGTCAGAATGCACAAAGGACATGAATCGATGCAGGTGATCAGACAGGATGCTTACGTACGTACCACCAGCAGAGTCTTATCTAGACGTATCAGGAGTCACATATCACTCCAACCGCACACGCCCTACACCATTACAGAGCATCCACCAGCTTGAACAGTCCCCTGCGGATATGCAGGGTCTGTGGATTCATGAGGTTGTCTCCATAACCGTACACGTCCATCCGATCGATACAGTTTGAAACGAGACTCGTGCTACCATACATGTTTGCAGTCATCAAAAGTCCAATGTCGGTACTGACAGGCCCAAACGAGGCGTAAAACTTTGTCGTGCAGTCATCAAGGGTACACGAGTGGGCCTACGGCTCCGAAAGCCCATATCGATGATGTTTCGTTGAATGATTCGCACGCAGACACTTGTTGATGGTCCACCATTGAAATCTGAAGCAGTTTCCGGAAGGGTTGCGTTGAAAGATTCTCTTCAGTCGTCGTTGCTCCCGTTCTTGCAGCCGGCCGCGGTGGTATCGCGGTTAAGGCGCTTAGTCCGGAACCTCGCGACTGCTACGGTCGCAGGTTCGAATCCTGCCTCGGGCATGGATGTGTGTGATGTCCTTAGGTTAGTTAGGTTTAAGTAGTTCTAAGTTCTAGGCGTCTAATGACCAAAGACGTTAAGTCCCATAGTGGTCAGAGCCATTTGAACCGTTCTTGCAGGATCTTTTTCCGGCTGCAGTGATGTCGGAGATTTGATGTTTTACCGGATTCGTTATATTCACGATACACTCGTGAGATGGTCGTACGGGGAAATTCCCACTTCATCGCTACCTCGGAGATGTTGTGTCCCATCGCTCGTGCGTCGACTGTAACACCACATAAAACTTCAAAACCTGCCATTGTAGCAACAGTAACCGGTCTAGCAACTGCGCCAGACACTTGTCTTATATAGGCGTTGCCGACAGCAGCGCCGTATTTTGTCTGTTTACATATCATTGTATATGAATACGCATGCCTGTATCACTTGCTTTGGCGCTTCAGTGTATTTTGTATTACTTTACACGCGTTACACAGTTCGACACTGACTTGATGCATTATATGACACTCACTTGCGCTATGCTTCAAGATTTAGATACAGGAATAGCAATGATTTTGAAATCCTATAGATATATATTTCTTCACTACCTCACGTGATTCCATTAGTTGTGTATGCTGGTACCTTTGTATCTAGCGTAAGTTCTACAGCTATTCATACTCAAAAATCGAAACGTTTTCTATTTTTCTGTTTCCCGTACATTTCACACAGAGGATCGCTAGATATATTCTGTTATTTAGCGTCTTTCTTACGTATTTTATATTGAGATCATGCTTCCCTTGTTTGTGATGTTTACACACTAAATAAAGCGATATACTGTACACACTAAATAAAGCGATATATAGCGACCCTCAGTCTGACGTCTCGTTGTTTGGAGAAGAATGTTGCCGTAGAATGTATGGTAGTCATAAAACTACCAGCACGCACAACTACGCTGAGGTGTCAAAAGTCAGGGGACACCTCCTAATACTGTGTCGCACCTCCTTTTGCTCGGCATATTGCTGCAACTCGACGTGGCACGGACTCAACAAGTCATTCGAAGTTCCCGGCAGAAATACTAAGCCACGCTGCCTCTACAGCCGTCTATAATTGTGAAAGTGTTGCTGGTACAGGATGCTGTGCACGAAGTGATCTCTCGATTATGTCCCAAAAATACATGTCGGGCGATCTGGATGGCCAAATCAATCGCCCGAATTGTCCAGAATGTTCTTCAAGACAACTGTGACCAACTGTAGCCAGGTGACATGGCGCATTGTCATCCACACAAATTGCTTCGTTATTTGGGAACATGGCATCCATGAAAGGCTGCAAATGCTCTCTAAGTAGCCGAACATAACCATTTACAGTCAATGGTCGATTCAGTATGATAAGAGGACCCAGTCTATTTCATGTAAACATAGCCCACGCCATTATGGGGCCACCACCAGCTTACACAGTGCCTTGTTGACAACTGGGATCCACGAATTCGTGGTGTCTACACCACACTCTCGTTCTAACATCAGCTCTTACCAACTGAAACTGTGACTCAGTCTTCCAGTCATCTAGGGTCAACCGATGTGGTCTCGAGCCCAGGAAAGGCGCTGCAGGCAAGTTGTGCTGTTAGAAAAGGCACTCGCGTCGGTGGTCTGCCGCCATAGCCCATTAACGCCAAATTTTGCCGTAGTGTCCTACCGGATACGTTCGTCCTACATCTCACATAGATTTCTACAGTTATTTTGCGCGGTGTTGCTTGTCTGGTAGCATGACAACTCTACACAAACGCCGCTGCTCTCAGTCGTTAAGTAAAGGCCATCGGCCTCTGCGTTGTCCGTGGTGAGAGGTAATGCCTGAAATTTTGTATTCTCGGCACACTCTTGACACTGTGTATCTGGGAGCGTTGAATCCCAAACCTAATTCCGAAATGGAATGGCTCATGTATCTAGGTCCAACTACCACCCCGCATTCAAAGTCTGTGAATTCCAGTCGTGGGACCGTAATTATTTGGAAAACCTTTTCACGTGAATCACCGAGTATAAATTATAGCTCTGCTAAAGCACTGTCCTTTTATACCTTGTGTACGCAGTAATATCGCCAACTGCGTATGTGCAGATCGCTGTCCCATGACTTTGTCGCCTCAGTGCAATAGCGTCGTGTGAGGTGTGTGAACAAAAACGAGGGCGTGCTGAATAGTAATGTTTTCGAATTATTTATGTGAAAACTCAAAAAGTTTTTTAAACAGATTTTTTAAAAATTCTACATCTTTAGTCTTCACGTGAGCAAATTTATTTCTCAACATAGTCATACTGGTGAAAAACACATTCTCCAGTTTGTTCACGGAGCCACAATCTCACCTCTGCTTGCAATATCACCGTCAAAGTGAAGTCCTCGAAGGCGTTCTTTAAGATTTGGAAAGAGAAGAAAATCCGATGGGGCCAAGTCGGAACTGTGTGGAGAACGATCGATGACAGTGAACCCAAAACAGCGGATTGTTGCAGACGTCGCAGCGCTGGTATGTGGTCGGGCATTGTCATGCTGAAGGAGAGAGTGTGGACGAACTCTTCGAAGCTGAAACTCGATTACAGCACGCTGTTTCTCACGCAGCACTATAGTTAACGTTACACATCGCATTCTCATACGCCATAATTCGCAGGGGACTAAAGTATGTAGACATGGAGAATAAAGATGTATAATGTTAATAAGGTTCGTTTTACTTAACCTACTCACTTAGTAATACCTTTCTCCGTAGTTGACCCTATATTTACTATTTTAATATCTAAAAATCAGCATATTTTGTCTTACACTCCTTTTTCAAAATTTTATAATTTTTTGATATAGCTTCGTCATAAATCTATACTAGCTATTTATTGAAGTGATGAGGAGTGAAGATAATGCTGTTTTAGAAGTTTTTCTTGGTGAGGTGTACCCTAAAAATTACGACGACATGTGTAGCGCCACTAGACCTTTCTCACACTCACAGTGTGTATCACTTTTTTTCTTCCTTGCTACACAATTTCTGAAGGGTGTTTTCTTGATGGGATAGGGGGAGAAAAACCTAATAAAACCAAAAACAATCGCTTATAAGCGCAAAGTATCGAAAGAAATCAAGTATGCTATACACCGCTAAGTAGACCGACTTCTCAGTTTTCCAATCGTAAGTAACATGCCTTATCATCTATTAACACAGAAGAAGAAACACAAAGAAGAAGCTGGAGCTGCTCGGTCCGTCTCACGGCCGGAAATGTAACAACAGACTTGAAATCTGCGGCCAGTTGTGAACCGGATGTATGAGCCAATGGGTTAAAAAGCTTAAAGACTTCTCACATAAAAAAGGAGGATTTTCAAATTTAGAATCATACACCTAAATCTTTAAGAACAGAGTTGTTGTTGTTGTTGTTGTTATTGTTGTGGTCTTCAGTCCTGAGACTCGTTTGATGCAGCTCTCCATGCTACTCTATCCTATTGAAACGTTCTTCATTTCCCAGTACTTACTGCAACCTACATCCTTCTGAATCTGCTTAGTGTATTCATCTCTCGGTCTCCCTCTACGATTTTTACCCTCCACGCTGCCCTCCAATGCTAAATTTGTGATCCCTTGATGCCTCAGAACATGCCCTACCAACCGGTCCCTTCTTCTTGTCAGGTTGTGCCACAAACTCCTCTTCCCCAAATGTTCAAATGTGTGTGAAATCTTATGGGACTTAACTGCTAAGGTCATCAGTCCCTAATCTTACACACTACATAACGTAAATTATTCTAAGGACATCCACACACACTCATGCCCGAGGGAGGACTCCAACCTTCGCCGGGACCAGCCGCACAGTCCACAACTGCAGCGCCTGAGTCCGCTCGGCTAATCCCGCGCGGCTCCTCTTCTCCCCAATTCTACTCATTAGTTACCTCCTCATTAGTTATGTGACCTACCCATCTAATCTTCAGCATTCTTCTGTAGCACCACATTTCGAAAGCTTCTATTCTCTTCTTGTCCAAACTATTATCGTCCATGTTTCACTTCCATACATGGCTACACTCCATACAAATACTTTCAGAAACGACTTCCGGACACTTAAATCTACACTCGATGTTAAGAAATTTCTGTTCTGCAGCAACGCTTTCCTTGCCATTGCTAGTATACATTTTATATCTTCTCTACTTCGACCATCATCAGTTATTTTGCTCCCCAAATAGCAAAACTCCTTTACTACGTTAAGTGTCTCATTTCCTAAACTAATTCCCTCAGCATTGCCCGATTTAATTCGACTACATTCCATTATCCTCGTTTTGCTTTTGTTCATGTTCATCTTATATCCCACGTTCAAGACACTGTCCATTCCGTTCAACTGCTCTTCCAAGTCCTTTGCTGTCTCTGACAGAATTACAATGTCATCGGCGAACCTAAAAGTTTTTATTTCTTCTCCATGGATTTTAATACCTACTCCGAATTTTTCTTTTGTATCCTTTACTGCTTGCTCAATATAAAGATTGGATAACATCGGGGATAGGCTACAACCCCGTCTCACTCCCTTCCCAACCGCTGTTTCCCTTCCATGCCCCTCGACTCCTGGTTTCTGTACAAATTGTAAATAGCCTTTCGCTCACTGTATTTTACCCCTGCCACCTTTAGAATTTGAAAGAGAGTATTCCAGTCAACATTGTCAAAAGCTTTCTCTAAGTCTACAAATGCTAGAAACGTAGGTTTGCCTTTCCTTAATCTATTTTCTAAGATTAAGTCGTAGGGTCAGTATTGCCTCACGTGTTCCAACATTTCTGCGGAATCCAAACTGATCTTCCCCGAGGTCGGCTTCTGCCAGTTTTTCCATTCGTCTGTAAGGAATTCGCGTTAGTATTTTGCTGCACAAAGTAAGTGAGTAAAATGCACGCATCAAAAAAGTTTTGGATCACTCCGGTTCCCACAACTCCTGAAGATAGATGTTGACTGTGGATATTGTATCACAGATACAATCCCTTTGACTGTTCAGAGATGTCGCTAAACCCGCCCAAAGATGTAAACAACCATGTAGGAGCAGGACCTATTAGACGGAGGGGGTCCGACAGCCGATCAGTTCCAGTCATTCTACCAGGAAGGAGGTACACGGCTCGTGTTGTCTGTAGTTCAACCATGCCTGGACGGTCAATGCCACAGTTCGATCGCGTCCGCATTGTTACTTTGTGCCAGGAAGGGCTCTCAACAAGGGAAGTGTCCTGGCGTCTCGGAGTGAACGAAAGAGATATTGTTCGGACGTGGAGGAGAAACAGAGAAACAGGAACAGTAGATGACATGCCTCGCTCAGGCCGCCCAAGGGCTGCTACTGTAGTGGATGACCGCTACTTACGGATTATGGCTCGGAGGAATAATGACAGCAACGCCACCATTTTGAATAATGCTTTTCGTGCAGCCACAGGAGTCGTGTTACGACTCAAACTGTGCGTAATAGGATGCTTGATGCGCAACTTCGCTCTTGACGTCCATGGCGAGTTCCATCTTTGCAACCACGACACATGCAGCGCGGTACAGCTGGACCCAACAACATGCCGAATGGACCGCTCAGGATTGGCATCACTTTCCCTTCACCGGTGTGTGTCGCATATACATTCCACCACATAATCGTCGGAGACGTGTTTGGAGGCAACTCGGTCAAGTTGAACGCATTAGACACATTGTCCTGTGAATGCAACAAGGTGGAGGGTCCCTGCTGTTTTGGGACGGCATTATGTGGGGCCTACGTGCTCCGCTGGTGATCATGGAAGGCGCCGTAACGGTTGTACGATACGTGAATGCCATCGTCCGACCGATAGTGTAAACATTTCGGCAGCATATTGGCGAGGCACTCGTCTTCTTAGACAATTCTCGGCCCCATCGTGCACATCTTGTGACTGACTTCCTTCAGAATAACGACGTCGCTCGACTAGAGTGGCCAGCAAGTTCTCCAGACATGAACCCTATCGAACATGCCTGGGATAGATTGAAAAGCGCTGTTTATGGACGACGTGACCCACCAACCACTCTGAGGTATCTACACCGAATCTCCGTTGAGGAGTGGGACAATCTGGACCAATAGTGCCTTGATGAAATTGTGGATAGTATGCCACGACGAATACAATGCAAGATGACGTGCTACTGGGCAGTAAAGGTACCGGTGTGTACAGCAATCTGGATCACCACCTCTGAAGGTCTCGCTGTATGGTGGTACAACATCCTATGTGTGGTTTTCATAAGCAATAAAAAGGGCGAAAATGATGTTTATGTTGATCTCTATTCCACTTTTCTGTACAGGTTCCGGAACTCTCGGAACAGAGGTGACGCAAAACTTTTTTTGATGTATGTATAATGCTTCAATTCAGTATCTTAACTGAATACCGTATTAAAATACTTGAAACCAAAACCGCTCCTTTTCCAAATGTAAATACTCATAAGCCAAAACTTCATATAAACTACATTATTGGTTAATATGTAACAACAATTTTCAAGAAGGTAAATAAAAAAATCGCACTTAAGATAGCACTTGAAGTGCTGGAACACGTCTGGGTAACCACAGAACTATAAAACTGTGTCTTGCACAAGGCGGGATCCCTTCCCGTGTTTGCCTACAACATCCCCTTCAGAAGTTAATGTTGATCTACGAGTATTTTATTGGCCGCCTCCGCTACGCAGTAGTTAGCGTTATTGGATAGTGTCGCAGACGATCCCGATTTGATTCCCAGTAATCACCTCAAATTTTTCTATGGCGGAAAGCCTAAGAAGAGCTCCACTAAGCCTTGCGAGGCCAAATGAGCAACTGTTTGACTAAAAAGCAGTGAAATTGACGCGCAAGACGCGTCATATCGAAGGGTTTGCACTAGGCTTTAATCCACATTCATATATTGCAACAAGTCCGCCATCAACTGAGTGTCACCGTCATTATCATGAACCGAGCCAGATTGCGCAGTGGTTGCTTCATAATTCCTGTTACAGGCTTGCAGGTGTTGCAGAGGGGACTTATTAGGTACAGTTTTGATAAGGAACCCATGTAAGGGAATGCATCGCTTGCATATAAAATAAGTTTGAAGATTGGATGACGTTCAAATCTCCCGCTACTGAGCACTCACACAACCTGATAAGAGGGCGCCGTCGTCAGTCCCTCTTGCACACCATTTTCGTACGACTACAGTAACAGCTGAGAGAAACTGGTACCTTTGCCACTAGGGGCTTATTGCTCATTATCTCCGCTGTGTGCGTACCGTGAAGTGGGAGATTTGGAAGTGATCCGATCTTCAAACTTATTTTACATCCAAACAGGACATTTCTGGACATGGGTACCTTACCTAAACAAATTTATTAAAACCCCTTTCATCTTAGAACTCATCTCCTACTCTTCTTCATAGGACATTAAACAGGGGAAAAACACACGATCAGAACTAATCAGCACACCACATGAAATTATTTCTTAGAAATAATGTTCTGCATTCCCTTCGTTAGCACTGACATATGCTTCGACTCCGGTCGTACAGAATTCCGAATACTGATGTATTCCTGGATTATTTCATAGCTTCGCTACTACCTTACACAAAATGTACACAAAACCCTAGCATGTAGTACTGAGGTTCAGCAATCAAGGGCTTTAAAATTTCCCCACAAATAAAGGGGTAGTGGGTATAGATCTGAACGACGTGGAGGCCAGGAAATTTGTCTACTTCGTCCAAGCCAACTGTCGCGGGATCTGGTATAACTGAAACGAGGAGGGGCTCCACCGTGTATAAAGAGCACGGCTCGCTGCACTAGGCACTACCTTCCAGCTGATGAGGTAAAATGTTGTCGAGGGAGTTCTAAGTTCGTCCACTGAATCTGGGTGGAAGAATATGAAAGCCTTTGTTGATGACATGTCTCAACATTTGCACGACGATTCAAGTCAGCCCATATGTGCTAACTGTGAAAATTCACGATACGGCCACGTTGAATGTACGCCTCATCCATCAACAACACAGTTGCATTAAAATAAGGGTTGACACGTGACTTAACAAACCAATCACAGAAGCGTGCCCTTGAAGGAACCATACCAGAGACATGGTAAACGGTACAGGTATGGCAGCTTATCATGTAGCATTCATTAGACAGTCATGTGGTCAAAGTTACTTGTTGCGCTACTTATCTTACGCTGACACTAGGCTTGTCGTCCACTGCTTAAATCATTGCTCCACCAGTTGCGGGCTCTTCGTCCTGCAATGTAATTTCGGAACAACATTCTATGTTCTACACCTTACACTGATTAGGGAGATTTTTCGGTGTGCGCAGTCTATTGCCCCCCCCCCCCCCCCACCGCCAAAAAAAAGGGTTTCTGCCACATATTTTTCAGCGATGGACCCTCATACGACCATTTTATAGGAAGGTTTTCTGGTATTAACTGAAAACAATTACGCTAGATTCGCAGGCTGTCGCTGTTACGAGATAAATAAAATGAATCAAATTTGGAAGACGTGTTTGATTTTCTTTTAAAAGCTAAAGCTCTTAGTTAACTATCTTGGCGATGGCGACGTCATTAGAGAGAGTACAGGAGTACTGATGGGAGAAGAAGTGGACAGCTGAGAAATCGCTCTGGCATTCGCCGTCGTTATCACTAAAACTTCGGAAAACCAAAACTATGATGATGATAACAATAATTTCGTGACGCCACTTCGGTGACTTGCTTGTTACTATTTACCCCAGTATTAAAAAAAATATTCAAATGTGTGTGAAATATTATGGCCGGCCAGCGTGGCCGAGCGGTTCTAGGCGCACCATTCGAAATGCGCGATCGCGACGGTCGCAGGTTCGAATCCTGGCTCGGGCATGGATGTGTGTGATGTTCTTAGGTTAGTTAGGTTTAAGTAGTTCGAAGTTCTAGGGGACTGATGACCTCAAATTTTAAGTCCCATAGTGCTCAGAGACATTGGAACCATTTTTGAAATCTTATGGGACTTAACTGCTAAGGTCATCAGTCCCTAAGCTTACACGCTACTTAACCTAAGTTATCCTAAGGACAAACACACATACCCATGCCCGAGGGAGGACTCGAACCTCCGCCGGGACTAGCCCCATAGCCCATGACTGCAGCGCCTAAGACCGCTCGGCTAATCCCGCGCGGCCCCAGTATTCATACTGGGAAAGAGGACTGCAGTTTCACGTGGAGTCTGAACTACGTATCATATCTGGCAAGTCTGCTCGTTGGTGAGAGGCGGAGGTTAAACTAAAGGCAGATTGAAAATTTCCGTGGTCCGGCCGGGATTTGATTCCGCACCTCTCGGCCTAGCGACCGAGGTCTGAAAATTACGATGAAAGATGGGAACATGAACCCACGCTTCCTGAATAAGACATGAGTCCGTGGTTTACTCAATTAGCTTTCTTAATTGCGTGAAAGATGTATGCGACCGGAGGTGTCACAACAACAGATTTTGCTTCGTGGAGGAGGGACGCCAAGACGCTTGTACACTTCTGGAAATGGAGAAAAGAACATATTGACACCGGTGTGTCAGACCCACCATACTTTCTCCGGATACTGGGAGAGGGCTGTACAAGCAATGATCACACGCACGGCACAGCGGACACACCAGGAACCGCGGTGTTGGCCGTCGAATGGCGCTAGCTGCGCAGCATTTGTGCACCGCCGCCGTCAGTGTCAGCCAGTTTGCCGTGGCATACGGAGCTCCATCGCAGTCTTTAACACTGGTAGCATGCCGCGATAGCGTGGACGTGAACCGTATGTGCAGTTGACGGACTTTGAGCGAGGGCGTATAGTGGGCATGCGGAAGGCCGGGTGGACGTACCGCCGAATTGCTCAACACGTGGGGCGTGAGGTCTCCACAGTACTTCGATGTTGTCGCCAGTGGTCGGGGGAAGGTGCATGTGCCCGTCGACCTGGCACCGGACCGCAGCGACGCACGGATGCACGCCAAGACCGTAGGCTCCTACGCAGTGCCGTAGGGGACCGCACCGCCACTTACCAGCAAATTAGGGACACTGTTGCTCCTGGGGTATCGGCGAGGATCATTCGCAACCGTCTCCATGAAGCTGGACTACGGTCCCGCACACCGTTAGGCCGTCTTCCGCTCACGCCCCAACATCGTGCAGCCCGCCTCCAGTGGTGTCGCGACAGGCGTGAATGGAGGGACGAATGGAGACGTGTCGTCTTCAGCGATGAGAGTCGCTTCTGCCTTGGTGCCAATGATGGTCGTATGCGTGTTTGGCGCCTTGCAGGTGAGCGCAACAATCAGGACTGCATACGACCGAGGCACACAGGGCCAACACCCGGCATCATGGTGTGGGGAGCGATCTCCTACACTGGCTGTACACCTCTGATGATCGTCGAGGGGACACTGAATAGTGCACGGTACATCCAAACCGTCATCGAACCCATCGTTCTACCATTCCTAGACCGGCAAGGGAACTTGTTGTTCCAACAGGACAATGCACGTCCGCATGTATCCCGTGCCACCCAACGTGCTCTAGAAGGTGTAAGTCAACTACCCTGGCCAGCAAGATCTCCGGATCTGTCCCCCATTGAGCATGTTTGGGACTGGATGAAGCGTCGTCTCACGTGGTCTGCACGTCCAGCACGAACGCTGGTCCAACTGAGGCGCCAGGTGGAAATGGCATGGCAAGCCGTTCCACAGGACTACATCCAGCATCTGTACGATCGTCTCCATGGGAGAATAGCAGCCTGCATTGCTGCGAAAGGTGGATATACACTGTACTAGTGCCGACATTGTGCATGCTCTGTTGCCTGTGTCTATGTGCCTGTGGTTCTGTCAGTGTGATTATGTGATGTATCTGACCCCAGGAATGTGTCAATAAAGTTTCCCCTTCCTGGGACAATGAATTCACGGTGTTCTTATTTCAATTTCCAGGAGTGTATATTCATGAATTTATCAAAACGTAAACAAAACAATGTTCATCTTCGAAAGCTTGGAGATCATAGAAAGAGAATGACAGAGCAATAGAGATTTAATTTCAGAGAGCAATAAACCAAATATTTAACACATTCATCCTTACAGGTATGACAATCTGCTAATGACAACACTTACCATTCAAGTGCCGCGGAAATTCGCGGCTGCATGCGTCACTTAGGGAATGGAAATGTATTCAACTCACAGCCCAAGATCAATAGTACACGAGAGGTTGACTGCTGACCCGGTACAAAATACATTAATATTTTCGATAGTGCGGTGTGCGAAATATATGCAGTCACAGAGATCTATACGATCGTCAGTGACAGGCGAAGCGCTAGACTACATTAAACATGGCCCGGCGGACAGTAGCCGTCTGGCTGAAACGCCGAAAGCACATCACGTAGGCCACGATGGGCTGTTCGCAGTGCCGGACAAGGACCATCACGTACAACCGCCCGGGTCGCGCCTGCCTTGCTAAGCAGAGTAACAGCACCCTGTCCCCCGCCTGTCGCGTGCTGGCCCGCCAAAGCATTCGGCTCTGAGTGTGCTGCCATACATTTTGCAAACGCGGGCGCTAGGATTAATCATCCCTTCCGTGGCGCCGCGATCCGTTACTCTGACTGAAACGTTACTTTCGTTACTTTGTAGCGTGACAATGCGCGATTTCTACCGTGTATACGCTGCCAGAGTCTCGCGATCCAGGAGAGACAAATTACGGATCGTGTTACAACACAATAGCCTTTTCAGTAACGACCTTAGATTTCATGAATGAAGTTTATTCATGGAGATATATCCTGTCTTTGCAATCAAATGAGAAGCAGTTTGTTTTACGCCATATGCCTTTCGTTTCTTTTATTTAGCCATATGCCTTTAGTTTCTTTTATTTATGAAGCATCTTAAGTGGCCTGTAATACACATTTGCAAATATATATAGGGCTTACTAACATGTTATGTTACATTTCGCCGGCCGCCGTGGTTGAGCGGTTCTAGGCGCGTCAGTCCGGAACCGAGCTGCTACTGCAGGAGTACTGACGGGAGAAGAAGTGGTCAGCTGAGAAATCGCTCTGGCATTCGCCGTCGTTATCACTAAAACTTCGGAAAACCAAAACTATGATGATAATAACAATAATTTCGTGACGCCACTTCGGTGACTTGCTTGTTACTATTTCCCCCAGTATTAAAAAAATATTCAAATGTGTGTGAAATCTTATGGCCGGCCAGTGTGGCCGAGCGGTTCTAGGCGCATCACTCGAAATGCGCGATCGCTACGGTCGCAGGTTTGAATCCTGCCTTGGGCATGGTTGTTTGTGATGTCCTTAGGTGAGTTAGGTTTAAGTAGTTCTAAGTCTAGGGGACTGATGACCTCAGACGTTAAGTCCCATAGAGCTCAGAACCATTTGAACCATTTGTTACGCTTTCTTAAGTTTTTCAGATTAGCAGCAACTTTTGTAGAAAAAGTTTCGTGACGTTAAATTATCGTTTGATGTTACCTACAATTTGCTAGTGCATGACTAATAAAAAAAATTGTAGAGTTTGACATACAAACATAAATCAACAAACAGGATAGCAAACATATTACAGAAACAGGGATTAGACATTGCTTACAGAACAAGAGAACCACTCCAGTCACATTTACAAACACCAATAGACAAACGACATACATACGAAGGAGCAGGTACATACAAGGTCGAATGCCAAGAATGTGAATCAATATACCTGGGAACGACAGCCAGGAATTTCAACACTAGGTATAAAGAACATATAAGAAGCTGGAAAGTGAAAGTATCTTACGTCAAATCCTGACAAAACATGGAAGTCATTGTACCTTGAGTCAACACCTGATAAAACAAGGACACGAACCATCCAACATGGAAGAAGAAATGAAATTATTAGAGTGAAAATTTTCAACAAAAACTCATGACTTCCAAAAATAAAGAGACCTTGCAATAGGTCTGTTGGTATTTTAAAAAATATGGGAATCCGATATTTAAAAGAATGGCACTATCGGCTCTCAACACGTCGAAAAAAGTGATACATCGGCGGAAACATGTCGACGTACCTACCTATACCTGCTGGACACTGTAAATAAACCTCCGGTTTTAGAGCAGTATATTTATGCATTGATTTATTATTATATATTCTTTAAGTCAATAAGCTAGCAGCCTTCCTATCCTCCTTAGAGCAAGAACTGAAAGGAAAACGATGCACATTCATGCTTCGCGATAACCACTTTGCTAACAATGGTATCTGCCTGTAAGTGGCACGATAAAAGGTATCTGATGGGTAGATCGTTTGGTTTCGTCGCATATAGGAATTTTCAGGAACATTTCACGTCGACTTCCCTGGTTTTTCATTTCTGCAAATGCCAGCGACCTTGGAGTTGCGTCAGAATTACGTGAAGAAGCAACACGTTGCAGTTTGTACGGGTAGCACCGAGCGCCGATTACGCAGCATTTCCCCTCACACGTCTCCACACAGCGCAACAACTAGTCTCCTCATTTACATTTTTGTTCATCATTTTTAGCAACTGTTTTTAAAGACTGTTTGCGTTAATAACTGTTTTTAACGCAAGTCGTGAGATGTTTCCTCACATCGGAAATATTGTTATTCCACTCACCCCCACCCTCCCAGTGCAACCGAAGCTGTTCTTTTGTGCCACATATAGTGGCTTCACATAGTGTAGGTCAAAGATTGGACGTGATGAAACCTCAAAAAGTAGTAAGACTCCTTCACACAGTGAAAGTAAAATTATGTCCTATTACAATTTCAAACGAACAACTTCAAATAATTTCAGAAAACTGTGAAAAAAAAAAATAACAGCACTCGATATTGCCGTTTTGATAACGATGATCAGGGGAAACAGGGGAAAGATGACGCCGATATATACATCGATTTCTTTGTAAACTATAACGATAGATCGATATTTTAGCCTACCTTGCAATCGAAAAGAAAGTAATTAATGGCCAAATCATTATAAGCAGTAACTCACTGGTCACGTTAGCCACTAAAACAAAACAAACAGAAATGTGAAACATAACCATAATTAATGAATATTCCTCACTCCCACCCCTCTAACATCAGATAAAGAAGTATCCAAATATAAAAAAATAAAGAAAGTCCTGTCAAAACGAATGACAGATTCACACATACAAAATATACGCACACACAACAAATTAAAATTAACAAACTACACAAACAAAAGATGAAAGACAAACACACAGCGACAGTTGGGAACATTTCACACTGGTAACACACACAAGCTGATCACACAGCGAAAAGAGCAAGTGAAATGCTACAACAAATGCTGGTGGAAAAGCGCCGGAAATAGGCCGGCTCGAATATGGGGACCAAATGAACACGTCTTCAGCACCACACAAATGGATTAGCAACATTGGAAATCGTAAGTAACACCAAACGATAATTCAACCTTACGAAACTTGTACTACCGAAGTTGTTTCTAATCCCAAAAATATGAAAAAACGTAACATATTTGTACCCACTACATAATGCATTTATTCTACACTGCTGGAAATTGAAATAAGAACACCGTGAATTCATTGTCCCAGGAAGGGGAAACTTTATTGATACATTCCTGGGGTCAGATACATCACATGATCACACTGACAGAACCACAGGCACATAGACACAGGCAACAGAGCATGCACAATGTCGGCACTAGTACAGTGTATATCCACCTTTCGCAAGCAATGCAGGCTGCTATTCTCCCATGGAGACGATCGTAGAGATGCTGGATGTAGTCCTGTGGAACGGCTTGCCATGCCATTTCCACCTGGCGCCTCAGTTGGACCAGCGTTCGTGCTGGACGTGCAGACCGCGTGAGACGACTCTTCATCCAGTCCCAAACATGCTCAATGGGGGACAGATCCGGAGATCTCGCTGGCCAGGGTAGTTGACTTACATTTTCTAGAGCACGTTGGGTGGCACGGGATACATGCGGACGTGCATTGTCCTGTTGGAACAGCAAGTTCCCTTGTCGGTCTAGGAATGGTAGAACGATGGGTTCGATGACGGTTTGGATGTACCGTGCACTATTCAGTGTCCCCTCGACGATCACCAGAGGTGTACGGCCAGTGTAGGAGATCGCTCCCCACACCATGATGCTGGGTGTTGGCCCTGTGTGCCTCGGTCGTATGCAGTCCTGATTGTGGCGCTCACCTGCACGGCGCCAAACACGCATACGACCATCATTGGCACCAAGGCAGAAGCGACTCTCATCGCTGAAGACGACACGTCTCCATTCGTCCCTCCATTCACGCCTGTCGCGACACCACTGGAGGAGGGCTGCACGATGTTGGGGCGTGAGCGGAAGACGGCCTAACGGTGTGCGGGACCATAGCCCAGCTTCATGGAGACGGTTGCGAATGGTCCTCGCCGATACCCCAGGAGCAACAGTGTCCCTAATTTGCTGGGAAGTGGCGGTGCGGTCCCCTACGGCACTGCGTAGGATCCTACGGTCTTGGCGTGCATCCGTGCGTCGCTGCGGTCCGGTCCCAGGTCGACGGGCACGTGCACCTTCCGCCGACCACTGGCGACAACATCGATGTACTGTGGAGACCTCACGCCCCACGTGTTGAGCAATTCGGCGGTACGTCCACCCGGCCTCCCGCATGCCCACTATACGCCCTCGCTCAAAGTCCGTCAACTGCACATACGGTTCACGTCCACGCTGTCGCGGCATGCTACCAGTGTTAAAGACTGCGATGGAGCTCCGTATGCCACGGCAAACTGGCTGACACTGACGGCGGCGGTGCACAAATGCTGCGCAGCTAGCGCCATTCGACGTCCAACACCGCGGTTCCTGGTGTGTCCGCTGTGCCGTGCGTGTGATCATTGCTTGTACAGCCCTCTCGCAGTGTCCGGAGCAAGTATGGTGGGTCTGACACACCGGTGTCAATGTGTTCTTTTTTCCATTTCCAGGAGTGTATATATAAAAACAAACATATATTATAGGACGCTGAAGATGCTTCATAAATACTCGTATTTTAAACTGACAAATGAAATGCACAAACGCTTTTATAAAAGTGCCACAAAATATTATTTCATTATTACATGTGACAAAACAATAAGAACATTTCATGACTCTTCATTGTTTATGGGAATGTAAAAAACGTTTCCTTTTTAATGTGTAAGAGAGATATGTAGAGTGTAACATGTGTAAGTGCAGTTATTTCTTTTGATGGCTTGGTACGGTGTAATAAACAACATTACGCTAGTAATTACATCCTTATGCTTTTAGGTTCGGTAGTATACCAAAAGCAAATTATTAATGTCTATTTTCCCCTAAGCAGCAGGTAAAGTACTTAAGTGTGGATTCTGAATGGATAGTCTATACTGAAAGGCCCAGTTCACTTTGCTGCCCACTGTATGGTTCAAATGGCTCTGAGCACTATGGCACTCAACTTCTGAGGTCATCAGTCCCCTACACCTTAGAACTACTTAAACCTAACTAACCTAAGGACATCACACACATCCATGAACGAGGCAGGATTCGAACCTGCGACCGTAGCGGTCTCGCGGCTCCAGACTGTAGCGCCTAAAACCGCACGGCCACACCGGCCGGCTGCCCACTGTATGGCAACGCAGAAAACATCAGGGCATAAAGCTTGTGAGGTGTTTGTAGGAAGACTGCTCGTCACAGACAAAACACAACCAACACACTGATGCGTGTACATCTCTTACAACCCTTACACCCTGTCTTCTGCATTTCGTTTACGGCACAAATTTGAAACCCTTACATTCCGGCAACCTTCACCCGAACCGAGGTATGGTCGTTGATTCCGAACCGCGGTGCAGCTCGATATTTTTCACATTAATAAGCATTGCGAGAGGTGAATGAAGTAATAAGTGACATATGGAAATTCCAGGACTGACCGGGAATCGAATTCGAGACCTTCGGCTTCGTAGTCTGGCACTTTACCACGGAGCCTTCGACGTTATAGTAAATGCATAATATTATTGGTATTTGGTATTAGGGCGACGAGAAATGGTGACATTCATTTGATGTCCTTCAGATCCTCGGATAACTGGCAAACTCCTCCGAGCACTCCTATGAAATATGTCGAGATCTACAGCGTGTCAGGGCCCAGTTACTAATCATTCAAGTAACAGTTGCTAAGCACCAGATCGCTGATGAAGCTAATCGGCAATCAATGTCGAGTTTAGTTTGTGCAAGGCTGTCGTGAGCAAGCGAAAATGCCACGTAGCTTGCGAAACATTTACTATCAAATCGCCAAACCTAACTCTTCCTACGATATTCTCTCACAGTGTGATAGCTGTAACAATGAAAGTACAAACACAGGAAGCAGCGCCGTAATCATAGGCGCATGGGCTGTTAATAATGGCTTCATACGATACAACGACAGTGTAGAAACACTCAGTCACCAGTCTTATTGTGACGAAGGAATTAAGAGAGTAACAACTGAATTAATTTTACTAACATGTAATGAACTGGGTTGACGCGGATGGAGTGAGTGAAATTTAAGTGAGATAAAAAGATAAAAGTGAAGTTGGTTAAGAAAATGCCAAATTTTAGTGTAATATGTAATCGAATTCTCTAGTACAGGGGCAGTCAAGACCCCAAGACCGAATAGCTTATTAGAGCGAGTTCGATTATTGGCGGCACTTGAAAGTGCCTGTATGAGGATTGTGTATGCTGAATAGAACTGCATCATCATCTTCTGAAGGCTATGCACTGTCGCTGGAACCATTGTACTGTGGTGTCCTCTTCATTTCTGGGTAGTTTTGGCACTATGATACTTTCAACTGACATTCGACAAATATCTTTCTTGGTCTCCCCTTAGCTTTCATTTGCAAAATTTTTCTTTCCAGTGTGTCTATTAAAAAGGTACTGTGTACCAATAAATGCCTAAAAAGTATTATCTTCCAGTTTTAGATCGTAGTTACGACGTTCTGCGCTCATTTATCTCTTTCTAAACATCATAATCTGGTTGTCCTTCTGTCCATCCGGAACACGTTAGCTTCCTCCACGGGCACATTTCCATAGCTTCTAAGCACCTTCCATCTGCTTTCGACATTGTCCAACATCCGCCATCATACAGATGGAAACTCAATTGAACCTCTTGAATTATTGTTATTTTCTTTTATAGACTAAATGATTCATTGGCCAGTAGCTTGCATACGAAGTAATTCCGTGTTTGAAGTCCACATGAAGCCAGCGGTTGCCGTGTTTTCTTCTGTCACGTGACGTCATTTGGTTGCCGTAAGGAGAGGCGTGGGGTCAGCACACAGCTCAGCCGGCCGTAGTCAGACACTGGAACAGCTACTGCTCACCGTAGCTGTTAAATTGGCCCCATGTGGCACAATCCACATACATATTCCGAAAGCCACTATATTGTGTATGGCGGAGGGTACCACTACTAGACACTTCCTTTTCTATTCCATTCCCAAATGGAGCGAGGGAACAACGACTATCTATAAGCCTTCGTACGAACCCTAATTGCTTATGTTGTCTTTGCAGTCATTAGCAGAAATGAAAGTTAGTGGCAGAAGAATGCCTGTTCTTTAAATTTTCTCACTGGTGTTCCGCAAAATCAATGTCGTCTTCCCTCCAGGGATTCCCATTTGAGTTCACGAAGCACCTTGCGCGTTGATCGAATCTACCGGTGTCTAGCAGTTCGCTTCTGAATTGCTTCAATGTCGTCTTGTAAGCACACCTGGTGAGAATCCGTAACACTCGAGCAATATTCAAAATCGGGTCGCACAAGTGTTCTATAAGTGGACTTCTTTGTAGATGGAATACACTTTCGTAAAACTCTCCGAATAAACCGAAGAGGACCGACCATTTTCCTTCCCTACTGCCGTCCTGACATGCTCGTTCCGTTTCTCATCACTTTGCAACGTAGCGCCTAGATTTTTAATCGATGTGATTTTGTCAAGAAGCACAACACTAACGCTATATTCGATCATTTCAGGATTGATTTTCCTACTCATGTGCATTAACGTACATTTATCTACATTTAGAGCAAGTTTCCATTCATCACACCAGATACTAGGCCGTGCTGAAAAGTAATACCTTCGAATTTCTTATTCTGTTGTCAATATCGGTTGAGGTGTTACATGCCACCAAATTACTCAATCGACTTTTCCACTTCGTTGACGAAAGCTGTAACCCTCAGCCCGCTAGAGGGATCAGAAATGCAGCGTATAACAGACTGTGTGTATCATGACTATGTCGGTGCCTGAGAGACAGCGAGTTGGAACAGAGTTTCGAATTCAAGAATTCATCCACACATTTAACACCCTCTCCGTTAGAATGACAATGCCAGACCAGGCGCGAGGGCTGCGACATCAGCAACAACGCCTTGGGTTCACGGTCATCGATCATCCTCCGTACAGTCCTGAAGTGGCCCCATTCGATTGTCATTTGTTTCCTAAAATTACAGAACACCTTCAAGGACTTCAGTTTGATAGTGATAGCGTCTCACAAGCAGTATTGAGGTTGTGGCTCCACCAACAAAGTCAAACATTCTATAGTGACGGTATCAATAAACTGGTCCCTAGTTCAGAAAAATCTGTTCGTAGTCAGAATGACTATGTTAAGGAATAAACATGCAGACCTGGAGAATAAAGCTGCAAAATGTTAATAAAGTTTGTTTAAAAAACTTTAAGACTTAACGCATAAAAAATTCTGAGCCATTCCTTTTTAGCTTGCCCTCGTAGAAATTCTGCATCTGTCATCACGTGCCCTTCCAGTCACTCAACATAGGCACCCTCGTGTATACTACAGCGTCAAAAGCAAAAAACCACAGACTGCAGCTCACATGTTCGTCAGCTCGTTCATATAGAGAACAAGAACGGTCCTTATCTCACTTCGCTGGGGCTCTCCTGACGATACCATTGTCTCTGATGAACCATGCTGTCGACCGGGTTCTATTAAGAAAGCAGCTTGAAAAGTTGTCGAAACGGAATAGAAAATCAACACTTACATCACTGAAACTTTTTTATTTTTCAATGTAGTCTCCTTGTAGATTAATGCACTTGGTCCACCGATGTTCCAGTGCCTTGATCCAATGTCGAAAATGAGTTCCCCCCAGGCCCCCAAAATAGTTTTCAACTCTTGCTATCAATTCTTCGTTTGAAGTGAATCTTCGTCCACCAAGAAAAATTTTCAGTTTTGGGAAGAGATGGAAGTCTGACGGAGCCAGATCTTAGTTCGTGTAATTTTGCCATGTCGACGGAACATGTGGAAGAAGACTTTCTTCCTTGCAGAATGACTATGTTAAGGAATAAACATGCAGACCTGGAGAATAAAGCTGCAAAATGTTAATAAAGTTTGTTTAAAAAACTTTAAGACTTAACGCATAAAAAATTCTGAGCCATTCCTTTTTAGCTTGCCCTCGTAGAAATTCTGCATCTGTCATCACGTGCCCTTCCAGTCACTCAACATAGGCACCCTCGTGTATACTACAGCGTCAAAAGCAAAAAACCACAGACTGCAGCTCACATGTTCGTCAGCTCGTTCATATAGAGAACAAGAACGGTCCTTATCTCACTTCGCTGGGGCTCTCCTGACGATACCATTGTCTCTGATGAACCATGCTGTCGACCGGGTTCTATTAAGAAAGCAGCTTGAAAAGTTGTCGAAACGGAATAGAAAATCAACACTTACATCACTGAAACTTTTTTATTTTTCAATGTAGTCTCCTTGTAGATTAATGCACTTGGTCCACCGATGTTCCAGTGCCTTGATCCAATGTCGAAAATGAGTTCCCCCCAGGCCCCCAAAATAGTTTTCAACTCTTGCTATCAATTCTTCGTTTGAAGTGAATCTTCGTCCACCAAGAAAAATTTTCAGTTTTGGGAAGAGATGGAAGTCTGACGGAGCCAGATCTTAGTTCGTGTAATTTTGCCATGTCGACGGAACATGTGGAAGAAGACTTTCTTCCTTGCTAAACCTGGCCGTTTTTCGCAGATCTTTTGTTGCAATTTATTCATGAGGTTAGCACAGTATTCTCCAGTAATTGTTTGACCAGTGAGGAGATAACCTACAAACGGAATCCCCTCCATATCCCTGAACACTGATGCCATGACCTTTCCCGCCGAAAGAATTGTCTTTGCTTTCTCTGGTGGCGGAGAATCAGCATGTTTCCTTTGCTTTGACTCTCGTTTTGTCTCTGGGGTATAGTAGTGCACCAAGTTTCATCTGTGGTCACAAACTGGCGAAAAAAATCTTGTTCGTTTCTCCTAAAAACGGCCAAACATTGTTCTGATACGTCCAATCACATGCGTTTTTGATCCAGCATCAAGAGTCGCGGCACCCATCTTGCAGAAAAGTTTTTTCATTTCTAATTCTTCAGTTACAATGTGATATACCCTTTCAGATAACATCTGGCAAGGGTGAGCAATTTCACGCACCTTCACTCGCCGATCCTCCATGACCATTTTGTGCACTTTTGCAATGATTTCTTGAGTAGTGACACATGTTGGCCGACCACTGCGCTGATCATCATCCAAGCGCTCCCGACCAAATTTATATTCATTTGTCCACTTGGCAACAGTTGAATATGAAGGAGCTGAGTCCCGCACTGTATTCTGGAGATCGGCTAGAATGTCCTTTGCTTTCACACCTTTCTTTACGAAGTACTTAATCAGTGCTCGAATCTTGATTTTTTTTTCCATCTTCGCAAACCACTACGAGGTAACAACAGAGCCACGTTACCGACACAGCTCTCCTCCAAAACCAATGACGTGGCACGTGTTTACAGGCAACAGTCCAACGAATATCACGTGCACAACTCGTTGCGCTAGCGCTGACCTCTAGTGCTGATCCCGAACTTTTCAAACCATCCTCGTACTTGAGAACCTATTCAATATATTCATACCTTCGTTAGCAGTCTGCAAAGGGACACTGTCTCAAACGCTATTGGAAATCTAGCTATATGGAATGAGCCTGTTAGCCTTTCGTCCGTGTTTCGCAGAATATTGTGCGAGAACACAGCAAGCTGACTTCGCACGAGTGATTCCTTGTACATCTGTGTTGATGCGTGGACATAAGCTTTTCTCTCTGAATGAAATTGTTTTCGGACTCACAATATGTTATAAAATTCTGCAGCTTTGTTTGTCGATCCATTGTTTTACTCTTGTTATATACAGGAGTCATCCGTGCTTCTTTCCAGTCGCTTGGGACTTTCCGCTGGGCAAGAGTTTGGCGATAAATGCAAGCTAATTAAAGGGCTAATGGCGTAGAATACTTTCTGTAAAACTGAAATGTGATCCCGTTGGAGCCTGGGGAAATATCTGTTTTCAATTCTTTCAGTTGTTTCTCAACACCAAGGATGTCTATTTCTATGTCCTCCATACGCGAGTCTGTGCGATAGTCAAATGATGGTATACCTACACGATCCTCCAGCGCGAATGATTTTTTAACGCGCTGCTCCTACCAACGAAAAATCCCTGGCGGTTCCGATAATTGAACCCGGGTCCACCGCATCGCAATCAGACACGCTGACTGCTCGACTAAAGAGGCGGGCAGATTGCGTATGAGTCGACAGAATTTTCAAAGAACTTAACTGCAAGGGCGAGTGAATGGAACAAACGGCAGTCAGGTATTACAACTGGGCTCCTTCTTCCACAAAATCTGCGACACTCTTAACGTCGTGTACGGAGCTGTTAAAGCGGTATAACCTGCAGATGATGAACTCCACCGAGCTAAAGCAATCAAATGCTTATCAAAAAATCTCTTCACAATTTTAATTCGATCACTGCATAAAATCCGTACATACTATAGAAATGAATGTCTGTATGTATCTTCCACATCTCCTCCTAAATCAGTGGTTCTATTTCAACCAAATTTGGTATATATATCCCTTACCGTAGGCAACAATTGCTGTGTGGGTAAGAATCAACTATCATCATAATTTTTGGAAATATGATTTGATAAACAATGAGATGCGTGAAAACAGCCATATCACGCACGACGTTTATATTTATTACTTCTGAGTTACAAACTATATTCAAAATAAACGTCCTTCACAGTATCCACATATGCCGTTAAACGCATCTACAAAACTATATCATGGTACTACACACAAATAGGAAATATGACGTCATGAACACTGAGACGCGTGAAAAACTGCCTCACGATGTACGACATTTAAATTTATTACTTCTTTGCTACTAACTCTATTCGCAATGTATATCGCAGACAGTATCTGTAAATGCCGCTGAATGTACCTACACAAATATATCATTGTCACATTGTTCAAGAGATACGATGTGATGAACACTGAGATGCGTGAAAAAATCCCAGCCACGCATCAAGTATATATATATATATATATATATATATATATATATATATATATATATATAGAGAGAGAGAGAGAGAGAGAGAGAGAGAGAGAGAGAGAGAATCCTGTGCTGTGAAAATGTGCACTCTCGTTTCCTTCATTGCAGCCGATACTCAGAGAAAACAGGAAAGTTATATTTATGGCTTATCAGCTTAAGATGGCAAGCAAGAGCAGCGTTTAACATCCAGTCGATATCGAGGTTATCAGAGATGGTGCACAAGCTCGGAGACATAAGGAGGAGGAAGAGGTGGATGGATACGAGGAGATGGACAGACAGAGAAGAGGAAAGTGATAGGGAGAGAGAGGGAGGAGATGCAGATTAGGACTTATACCCAACTCCTATACATATGTAGCAACTTGTTAGTATTGCAGGGTTCGCTAGTAACAGTACAAAGTGCAGTGGAGCAGAACACTTCAACGCAGTGGATAGGAGGCCCGGGGCTATTGGGGAGGAAGAATGGAGCGGCTGTGTGGCCGCGGGATGCGTGGTGTGAGATAAGGGCCGCATTATCTGCGTCGCGGCCACCCACGTCAGCCCCGGCGCCCACGCCCGGCAGGTGGTGGAGCCGGCGCAGCCGACGGGTCGTCGCCCCCACCACGGCGCCACCTACTGACGCCTCTGCCCTAACTCCCTACCACTAAGCCCCGGCTTCCAGAGACAACAAGAAACCGTGTTGTTACGTGGGTTTCAGGTCTCCACGCTAGTCCGTAATATGTTCACCCAAAAGTCTGTGCACCATTTCTGCTACCTACGCCCGCTTGAATCTCCTTACTTATTTAGGGTGTTCCAGGAGAACTGGTCAGTATTCAAGGAAATGGAAGGAACGATCATTTGAAGTAAAACACTTCATACAGATATACGTCCTATTCTGAATTAGGGATGGAATGAACCGACCAGTTAAAACCGATACAGATAATATACTTCTGAATAATCACTATTTTCTGTTATTTGTTTGGCCTCAGGCAAAACATGTGTTTTAATTTTTACTGGTAATCGGGTAAAAAAACTACCATCCATTAGTAATAGCAGTAGGCTAAAATTCATGGTTTTTAAATAAACCTTCTTTTTTTTAAAAAAAACAAAGTAATTTTTATTCGTAAAATTTCCAGTGCTTTGACATACTGCGTTACAATAGAAAACGAGAAAAGCCATCAGTGCTGTTTTAATAACAATGCCGACAGGAACGTGCAAAAAAACACATACCATAAGAACTGGCACAGCGTTGCTGAGACAATATTTACCTAATACCATGTCTATTATATGGTAACCATGTACATGCAACGTGCAAGAACTGCCGGATCTGTTCTACATGGTAGTTTCTCGCTGTCGTCGTCGGACATCCGTTGTATTACAGAATGGCATCAGTATTTTACGAAGTGAGGTATCAATGAAGTACAATGCTCCATTTCCTTTGTTGTTGTTGTTGTTGTTGTTGTGGTCTTTAGTTATGAGACTGGTTTGATGCAGCTCTCCATGCTACTCTATCCTGTGCAAGCTTCTTCATCTCCCAGTACCTACTGCAACCTACATCCTTCTGAATCTGCTTAGTGTATTCATCTCTTGGTCTCCCTCTAAGATTTTTACCCTCCACGCTGCCATCCAATTCCAAATCGGTGCACTCTTGATGCCTCAGAATCTGTCCTACCAACCGACCCCTTCTTCTAGTCACGTTGTGCCACAAACTCCTCTTCTCCCCAATTCTATTCAATACCTCCTCATTAGTTATGTGATCTACCCAACTAATCATCAGCATTCTTCTGTAGCACCACATTTCGAAAGCTTCTATTCTCTTCTTGTCCAAACTAGTTATCGTCCATGTTTCACTTCCATACGAGGCTACACTCCATACAAATACTTTCGGAAATGATTTCCTGACACTTAAATCTATACTCAATGTTAACAAATTTCTCTTCTTCAGAAACGATTTCCTTGCCATTGCCAGTCTACATTTTATATCCCCTCTACTTTGACCATCATCACTTATTTTACTCCCTAAATAGCAAAACTCCTTTACTACTTTAAGTGTCTCATTTCCTAATCTAATTCCCTCAGCATTACCCGATTTAATTCGACAACATTCCATTATCCTCGTTTTTCTTTTTTTGATGTTCATCTTATATCCTGCGTTCGAGACACTGTCCATTCCGTTGAATTGCTCTTCCAAGTCCTTTCCTGTCTTTGACAGAATTACAATGTCATCGGAGAACCTCAACTTTTTTATTTCTTCTCCATGGATTTTAATACCTACTCCGAATTTTTCTTTTGTTTCCTTTACTGCTTGCTCAATATAAAGATTGGATAACATCGGGGATAGGCTACAACCCCGTCTCACTCCCTTCCCAAACGCTGCTTCCCTTTCATGCCCCTCGACTCTTATAACTGCCGTCTGGTTTCTGTACAAATTGTAAATAGCCTTTCGCTCCCTGTATTTTACCCCTGCCACCTTTAGAATTTGAAAGACGAGTACTCCAGTCAACATTGTCAAAAGCTTTCTCTAAGTCTACAAATGCTAGAAACGTAGGTTTGCCTTTCTTTAATCTAGCTACTAAGATAAGTCGTAGGGTCAGTATTGCCTCACGTGTTCCAGTATTTCTACGGAACTCAAACTGACCTTCCCCGAGGTCGCCTTCTACTAGTTTTTCCATTCGTCTGTAAAGAATTCGCGTCAGTATTTTGCATTTCCTTTAAAATGTTAAAAACCGGAGGAGCCGTTCTTATAAAATGACTTATCGAACACGCCGCACCAAACATTGATCGAAAGACGAGCATGGAAATTGGTTTCCACTATTGTGTGTGGACTTTTCTTCTGGAACATCCTGTATGAGCTTTGGTGTCTCTCTACAGCTTTTTCCCCTCGCGCTTCCTCCCTCCATTTCCAAACAGACGATCTCTTGATATCTCGGGAAGTGTCGTATTAGTCGTTCCCTCCTATTACTTAGTTGCACCGCAGATTTTCTTGCCCTCGAATTCAATATTTCCTCATTAGTTATTAGATGTACCCGTCTAATCTTCACCATTCTTCTGCAGCACCACCTTTTAAAGCTTCCATTCTCTTCTTGTCTATACTGGCTATCGTCAGTATGTCACTTCCACACAACGCTACACTACAGAAAAATAACTTCAGAAAAGACTTCCTAGTATTTAAAGTTATGCAAAATGGGCAGTACGGAACTGGCCCGCAAAATATTCTCAACAGTATTTGACTCTTGTTAATTTAGACCACAGCAAATACTGGGAACGGCCACAGCTGATGTCGATGGAGTGCTGTGCTCGATTTATCACCATGCGAGACACGCGTAACAGTCCTGCCTGAGCATTCACAGGAATAGCGTTTTCTGTGTTCTGCTAAAACCCTTCCAGTGTGCGAGGATTATCTGAGTACACGTGCCTCTTCAGTTTGTCCCACAGGTAAAAATCACAGGGGAGAGATCAGGCGATCGAGGTGGCTCAGAGATTGCACTGCCTCTTTTGACTGTTCTCTCCTCAAACACCTGATGTGCTCGTGAAAAGGTTGTCATGGCGATGCGTGCTGTTGCTCCATCTTCCTGACAATATCAATGCAGTCGTTTATATCCTGTAAGTTGATCCACATATGAATTAAGCATTTTGTGGACATACCGTTTAGCATTAGCAGTTTAGTGAAAGAACCGTGTTAAGGTGCGGACACCAGATACTGCGCACCAAACACCAGTCTTGACATTATGCAATGGCTCTGCAAAATACGGATGGGACTTTTCCGATGTATAATGGTGCATGTTCTGTGAGTCTATGTACCCAGACTGACTGAATCGGGCCCCGTCTAAAGAAATGAAAAACTGATGATCCCCGATTCCCGATTCCACTTCACTCAGAATCACACCGGCAGAATTCAATACGTAATAGTTCGTCTGGACACTTAAATTCATGCAGAACAGCAAATTTGTAAGAACACAGATTCAGATCATTTTCATAATGTTTCGACATGACGATCTCTTAATTTCTATTTGCACAGGTATGTGGGCCTGAGATTTAGTCGGACTTTGTCCCAGGCTCGAGCAATTACTTCTCACAGTATCATAACTCGTATCTCATCCTCATTTATTCCTCTTACTTTTCTGTAAAATTATCTTCTAGTTAAAAAGAAAACAAAACAAAAACTTACGGACATGCATTAATATATACCACAACAGCATGAAGTGCCCGGAAACCTTAACGAACAAACCTAAGCAAGTTTCACAACAGGCCCACCCTAATGGGGAGATATTTGTCGCCATGGACGGAAACTCACAAGGAATTCGTTCGAGTCACGGAGGTTGGCCAGCAGTATGTGACAGTTGTACTGAGTGGCACTAGTGGAGATGGCATGTGCTGACATTTTTGCGGAGGCCAACACGCTGCGGGTCGCTTTTTACTTTCACATTCGTTGGCTTCGCCCACTCACAACCAAACTGTCACATTATAACTCGACTTCGAGCTAACCTACAGATCAGTCTGTCGCCACAATCAGTCTCCCTCCCTCCCCCCTCACATTCGTTGAGTTCACCAACTTACGAACACACTGTCACATTCCAACCAAACCCAGAACTCGTCTTCAGATTGGCAAACCAGTATGAAACTGGCAAAGGCACACAAAGTAATTACGATAGAGTGACTCGTTATAATTTCTTCAACCTTTCAACATGTATTGATCGTTATAATTTCTTCAACCTTTCAACATGTATTGAAACTTATTTCCAGTAACAAGTGTCGCAGAATATACCACACTGTGCTGTACTGCTAGACACCAAACAAATTCTTAGTGTGGCTGCATGAATCTGCGAAAAGCCGGGTATCCTAGCAAGAGCCCCAGACTCCACAGAAATATCTCTCCGCAGAAGTGTCTCTTTGTGTAAGTGTTCCATTTGGCCATGGTGCTCGATAAAGAATTATTAATTTGAGGAGACGGTGTTCGATCGTGTAGGAGGAAATTCGTCAACAAGTAACCGTCAACCTTCCCGTCTGTTGAATTCACGCAATGTGGAGAATACCGGCGGAGCAGCAGTTGCGTTTCCCTCATGGACAACGTGTGCATGGAATGGGGTTGAATGATTTTGAAGCTCAATCCATTTGGCCATGGTGCTCGAGAAAGAATTATTAATTTGAGGAGACGGTGTTGGATCATGTAGGAGGAAATTCGTCAACAAGTAACCGTCAACCTTCCCGTCTGTTGAATGCACGCAATGTGGAGAATACCGGCGGAGCAGCAGTTGCATTTCCCTCATTGACAACGTGTACATGGAATGGGGTTGAATGATTTTGAAGCTCAATCCTGTCATTGGATTACCTACCAGCAGGCGTCACTTTTAAGGGCTACTGTCCGCTGAAGTTCTTACTATGGGACGTAAAATGAAAACCGAACACCCACCACAATGGGACCATAGAATGTTCCATTCAAAAACAATCAGCACTCGCGTTAATACATTATTTCATTGAAAGACGAAACGATCAATTCCTGTTTCGTACAATGCGGTCAACCGCTGACGGATGCACAACCACACCCACTCTTGCACTTCCTCGTCCGACTCAAACCGACGTCCACGCATGTCTTTGTTCAGGACGCCAGAGATGTGAAAATCACACAGTGAAAGATGCGGGCTGTACGGAGCATAATGCAGTGTTTCCCAACCAAATCGCCGAAGCGTAGCCTTCGTTAAATCGGGAGTGTAGTGGAGGCGGGCATTATCGTGCAACACGATGATTCCATCCGACAGCAATCCTTGGCTTTCTGACCCAATGACGCGTCTCAGTTTCTGCAAAGTGCTTCCATAGCGCTGCACACTGACTGCGGTTCTGAACTCGAGGAACTCGACAAGTAGAAGATACATGCAGTCGACGAAGGGGTTGTCATGATGGTTCAAACGGCTCTGAGCACTATGGGACTTAACTTCAGAGGTCATCAGTCTCCTAGAACTTAGAACTACTTAAACCTAACTAACCTAAGGACATCACACACATCCATGGCCGAGGTAGGATTCGAACCTGTGACCGTGGCAGTCGCGCAGTTCTGGACTGAAGCGCCTAGATCCGCTCGGCCACCGCGGCCGGCGTTTGTCATGACCTTACCGGAGCTTGTGTGAACAGCTTTGGATTTTTTTGGCTGGGAGGGGGGGTTGTGCTATGTTTCCGCTGTTCGTTTTGAATTTGCCCCCGCGCTGTCCGACAGCTGCAGGAGAACGCTGCCACCCACCCTCCTAAAGAAGGTTATGCTTCAGCGATTTGGTTGGGAAACACTGCAACATCCTTCGTGCAACCGGATATTTCACTGTGTGATTCTCACATCTTTGGCGACCTGAAGAAAGACATGCGTGGACGTAGGTTTTCGTCGGATAAGGATGTGCGAGAGTGGATGCGGTTGTGCTTCCGTCAGCGGTTGACCGCGTTCTACGAAACACTGTCTCCAAATGGGATAAATATCTTAATGCGTGTGGTGATCACTTTTGAATGGAACCATTCCATGGTACCGTTATGGTGGGGGTTCGGTTTTCATTTGACTGCCCTTAAGCCGTAAATTGTTTGTCAATAAAAAATAAAATGTTTATTACCGACTTTTATCTCCTTATTTCTAGGTGCTCAGTGTAGGCTCGTCTATCAACTGTATACTTTCAACTCTGTGTGACAAGCACTGAGACGCGAATTTTGCATGGCCACCGTCGTGGAGCTCGAGAAAAAACATCGCGGAGCAGCTCTAAATCAAATCCCGCGACTCTGTCGTTAGGTGTGTACACGTAAATTTATATCGATACTAAGCAATTTCTCATTTTCTTTCGCGTTTTCCTAGTCAAATTCCCTCAGAGTAGGTTGATATAATTCGACTCTTGTCGTTAATAATTATCAAAAGCGTGTCAGTTACGACCAGTAAATCACCGTCAGTCAAAATTTAGCCTACAGACACAGCAATAAAAATCTAATTCGCATCCTCTCGCCACAAAGCGGAATTAAACTGTTTGTCGAAATTAAATTACATAAAATGAAACGGCAAAATACATGCAGTGCGCTAAGACGTACCATATCTCATATATAAATAATATACTACGTAATTTGTAACCAGAGCGTTAAAACAACCGCAGTAATTAACCGAAAGAAACACAAAACAGGTAAAGACATGGTCTCCTTAGCTCCCCGCCAATCAGGGACGATATCATTATTGGCCTCTCTCTGTATGTACTAACTATCTATACAGGCAAGGCCCACTGTGAGTGTAAAGTCGCGTTACTTTACATTCTTCACGGGATTTGCCAGTGGTGGAACTACATCAGCCGAAATCCCGATGTTCGAGAAGAACACAGGTGATTGGGACGTCAGTTCTTTCAGAGTGTCATAGAAAAAGACACCCACTACTTGTGCACCACGACGCAGTTACATAACGTGTCTTGGCGGCGGCACCTGCTAGCTAGCGAAGTTTGATCTTTCTAAAATTATAATATTTTTTTACATTGATGACAACGAAGAGATGGGAGCCGCTGTCTAATACGTATAATGGAATACCTCATCGGGCTCAGCCTCTATAGAACAGAAGGAACACCTAACTTATAGCACGGGGATTGATCAATAGATCTGTTCGCGTGTTGTAACGTCGTCACTTGGCCACAGACAGCGTGAACTCTTACGTTTTCCTGCACTATTTTTCAACAAATTCCAATGTAATTCGGCAGTACCAATCCAGTGAAATCTTTTCCAAAAATTCCGTACCGGAAATACCAAAAATTGAAACTTCTTTGCTGGGATTAAAACAGCTAGGTTGAAAGCTGAATGCGCCGAACCGTCGAATTACAGGTTTCAGCCCCTCTCCCTCTCCCGCACCGTCTGCCTGACAAGATATGATGTCTTTAATCGCCTATTACCCCTTGCTTCCCAAGGGATGATCACAAGCATCTTTGGTGACACTCCACCAATATTATCTTGAATCTTGTAGTGAAGGAGTGAATTTGCTGCTGTCAGCCAGTGACACAACGGTTTAAAGAAGTTAACGGCTTGAAGAAGTTATTTCCCTCATACGCACTGAATCAAAGCTGCTCTCCGTTCTCCTCCGACGACTTTTCGAGAGAGGTTTGTGGCAGAACTCAATGTATACAAATTTAGCGGTATCACGTGTCTATTCGTGATTTTGTGGTCGGCTTAAACTGATATCTCCGCGTTTCTTGTTGCCTCGTATTAGCTCATCCACAGGTGCGCCTCACGCCTTACGTTCAAGTAACAATGAACTAATTACAAAAGAACAGATACTAGTAGCGTTAAGAAATATGTAATTACCTGTTTATAAGACATGCTGGAAGTGGTGGCCATGGGAACCCAGGCATCGCTGACTTCATATGATGACGTTACCAGCAATAAGCTGTAATTTTTCACGTGTAATGTTGTTAATTTCTCTAGTAATATTCCGTTTAAGATCGTCTCTTGCGCGAGGATTGTCAGCATACGCTTTGATTTTCAGTGTAGCCCGTAAATAAAAGTCACATAATTTTAAGTCCGGGAACTTTAGGGACCAGAGACCTCTACTGTGACAAGTCAGTCTTCAGGGAACACTTTCGTGATGTGGGCCACACATCGATTGGATGTGTGGCCCGTTGCACATTCTTGTTGGAATACTCCATAAAGCTTCTCTGTATCTGTGAATTGTGCCTAGAAGGAGTCAAATTCTCTAGATATCTGGCACTGTTTAAGGTGTAACTGAAAAATATGGGGTCAATAATGCGCATGCCGGACACACACACCAAACACCTATCTTCTCTGAATGGAGATGTTCTTCATATATGTAGGTTGTCCTGCGACCAGTATGTGAAATTCTGGGAGTTTACATAACGCGATAAATGAAACCAGGCCTCATTTGACAAGACGTAAAGCAAGGGGTCCAAGTACCCGTTAGCAACTGATGCTGATAGATGAAAACTTTTTTCCCTGATCCTCAAATTTCAACTCTTGCATCACACGCGATAGGCTTCCAATTTCATATCTTTTAGTACACGATGACACGACGTACGAGATATACCAACGAGATGCAATAAGCTCCTCACCGACTTGCAGGGACTTCTCGTTATGTCGATGCGAATTCTGTCTGTAGTTTCAGGGGTCATCACTGTCGATCGCCTATTCCTCTGCACAATCTGAACCGATCCTACGGCGCTCAATTTCTTGTGCTGGTCGAGGGGAATTTCCTATCAGGAAATGCAAATGAGCGTTGGGCGTCATTGGCCAGCCGGAAATCGAACCCGGGCCCGTAGGACGGCAATCCATCAAGCTGACCACTCAGCTATCGGGGCGGACTCCTATCAGGATACTTCGCTTGAAACATTTCTTTATATTCCTCGGTGGAGCCTGTCTTAAGCACTCCGAGTTATCAATTCGCTGTTACAATGCAAACTGCCCCATTTTTGTAACAATTCAACAATCCCAACAACAAAGGAAGTAGGTTACAGTACGCTTGTTCGCCCACTTCTTGAATACTGCTCAGGAGTGTGGGATCCGCACCAGATAGGGTTGATAGAAGAGGTAGAGAAGATCCAACGGAGAGCAGCGCGCTTCGTTACAGGATCATTTAGTAATCGCGAAAGCGTTACGGAGATGATAGATAAACTCCAGTGGAAGACTCTGCAGGAGAGACGCTCAGTAGCTCGGTACGGGCTTTTGTTAAAGTTTCGACAACATACCTTCACCGAAGAGTCAAGCAGTATATTGCTCCCTCCTACGTATATCTCGCTAAGAGACCATGAGGATAAAATCAGAGAGATTAGAGCCCACACACAAGCATACCGACAATCCTTCTTTCCACGTACAATACGAGACTGGAATAGAAGGGAGAACCGATAGAGGTACTCAGAGTACCCTCCGCCACACACCGCCAGGTGGCTTGCGGAGTATGGATGTAGATGTAGATACCACAACAATTGACGCACAACCACACAGCTGCACTCAACTTCTCGATAAAATGCAGGTAGCCAACTTTCGAGACGGTACATGAGGAGTACCGGTTTTATGTGTGACACCCCGTAAAACGCAATCCTTCCGATAGCCCACGATTGCTGCCGTTCAGGACATGCACCTTAGACACTGCATGGCAAATGACTATAGTTACCTGCACGCAAACGGCAACGGCCGTCAACCGCTGGCATAATGTAATACTTTTTTTTACAACGCAACGTTTTTAGTACAATGAAACGTACATATTGAAAGATCAACACAGATAAAGTCCTAGAAAATAGACACCTGCAACGCTTCGCGCATCACATGGAAACTAAGAAATTGCGAGCAGCGATTAGCGATGTCATTCGAATCTATTAGTGACACAATGGTAGACTTTCGACGTGGATAAAGCGAAGTTATCGTCTAACAGCCGTGTCTATGTATGCCGTCCAGCGCACACCAGCAGTCCACGTGCTGCATAACACGTTTAGCAATGCACGCCCATCACAATCAGATGAGTCACAGGCTGCCATTGCAGACACTTCCGCAGTCGAGGCCTATTTCAGCAGCGTTCTCCCGGCAATGCCAACTAGTGGGCCCTTAACGTGTTCGATCGGGTACTCGGCTAGGAAGCAGCGACGCCCATTATTGCAGCTATAATGGGTTTCCGAGATGGAGGCACGATTATTGGAACAAAATTACAGCTGAGTCAAACGCCTGCAGGCGGCACTGGCTCGTCATTGTAGAGTTGCGCACATGCAGAAGCGAACGAACCAATGCGCCGCTAATAGCCACTATTGTTGATGGCTAACAAGGGACGGGAGCGGTCGCATCCGCCGCCCATCTAAGCACAAGGAGGTCGTTGTGCCTACGAGGTTTGTCTTCCACGTCTCACACGACCGAACATTTTCTTCTTTCCTAAATTTAGACGAGGAAATGCTTTAGTCCTTTGCTTACAACTGCGTGAAATGCAGTGATTATAATTAAAATACAAGATTCAGAACGATGGAAAAAAAAAACGCTGCTCAGAATGATGTCAAACTTGAAACGAATATTATCGAAGAAGGGGGGAACGTTATGGAAACAAACATGCAAACACTAAAGGGCGCTGTAAGCGTAATAACGTAAATGCGTTGTGTTTCAAATGGCAGTTGAATTGCAATACGACGACTATGGTGAGGATAGCGCATTAACCCCCCCACCCCCCACCCCCCCGCCGCGCTTAGGTAGTACCACACAGGATTGGAAAAATCAGTTCTTAATTGTCCTGAAACCAAAAACCGCATAAAAAACAACAATTTTTGACATAGGTTTTTAATCGTCCTGAGGCCGAAAGCCGCATAAAAGTAACAATGGAATCGATTTTCAAAGTCGCGAGACTGGCGCAAGCCAACTTCAATATGCTGTCCACCGTTTTCTGCCGCAAGTTGAAATCGAGAAACAGCATGTTCCACAACAGATCGGAGCGTCTCGGGGGAACGTTCGGAAAGCGTTGCGCAATAAGTGCCTTCAGTTCAGCTACGTTTGTAATCGGAGCACTGAAAGCGGCATCTTTTAGATAACCCCACATCCGGACGTGACACGGATTCAGAACCGATGATGTCGACGGCCAGGCTGTAGGGAAATGACGGCTGGTACTTCCAGCATTTTCAAAACGCCTCAGCAGCAGCTACTCAATGTGCGGAGGTGCAGCTTGCATAGAAATTATCCTATCGACACGTTCGCGCTGTTGAAGGGTTGGAAGGACGTTGATGCGCAAATGAACCTCGTAGTGTTTACTAGAGGCGGTAACAGGACCTGCAGAAACCATCTCGTCGAAGAAATATGGCCCTACGATAAACAATGCCGTCAACATGCACCACACAAAAAAAGACTTTGCACCACACAGTTACCTTTGGAGAACGAAACGGTACTGGTTCATGTGCGAGCGGATTTACCGTTGCCTGCATTCTGTAAATATGTGTATTGATATGTCTTGAGATGGAAATGGTCATCTTCTGTCCGCAGACTGTTCCATGGTCATTCATTGTCCATTTCAAAGGGGGGCAAAAAACCTTTTGTCTTACTAGCAGGTCAGTATGATGCAACTCTTGAAAATGGATAATTTTATATGGTCATAAATACAGGCTGTTTCGCCGAATTTCATGTACCGTGCTCACAGGTATGTCCATAGCCCGGACAATTCCCCGTCCACTGCACGTTTGCACACCACCACTCGACCCCCTCCTACCATGCCTTGGCCACATCTCCTCCCGACGTCGATTATTATTTTCTTCCCTCTGCCACACTGCATTTCAAAAGAAACTGTATTTTAGAATTTCGTAATCATTATCTCCAGACCCTGTACAGACGTCGAAACGACGCCTTTTTTCAAACCCTTGAGTGTCCGAAACTTCCGCAGAGTTGCAGGCGCACATTCATCGTTCTTGCAAAAGAGCTTTCCTAACAGCGCGCGATCTTCCAACAGCGCGCGATCTTCCAGTAAGACATTCATGAAAAGCGTCTCCGACGCAAACTGAAGAACAGCCACGTACACTGCGTCTTTTATTTTGCATTTTCTATTGCTTACAGCGCCGTCTAGTGGTAAAATTTTTGTTAATCGTTCTGTTTTCATAACATTTCACACTTCTTCGATAAGATTTCGTTCAAATTTTGATATTCTGAGCAGTGGTTCGTTTTTACAGTGTTTCGAAACTGGAACTTACTGTATATCACACCGCATATGTTGAGGGAAGTGGCGCAGTTTAAAGCACTGTACCGTACTTCTAAACAAGTGGCCGAGGATTTATCACTGCTTCCGTATTTGTATCTCCTACGGTACACCGTTCTAAACTCTTTTCCCCATTCTTATTAAAACAGGAACCTATCTCTAATGACTCTGTTAACGACAGTGAGTTAGAATTATGAAACAATATAAATATGTAGCGGTGCAGAAATGGAAGCAAGAAGAAACGATTAAAGAAGGATGATGTTTACGTGCTGCTGATACTGAGGTCATTGACAGGCATGGTACTATCTCGGATGGGGAGAGGGGGGGGGGGAGAAGAATACACTTCTGGAAATGGAAAAAAGAACACATTGACACCGGTGTGTCAGACCCACCATACTTGCTCCGGACACTGCGAGGGGGCTGTACAAGCAATGATCACACGCACGGCACAGCGGACACACCAGGAACCGCGGTGTTGGCCGTCGAATGGCGCTAGCTGCGCAGCATTTGTGAACCGCCGCCGTCAGTGTCAGCCAGTTTGCCGTGGCATACGGAGCTCCATCGCAGTCTTTAACACTGGTAGCATGCCGCGACAGCGTGGACGTGAACCGTATATGCAGTTGACCGACTTTGAGCGAGGGCGTATAGTGGGCATGCGGGAGGCCGGGTGGACGTACCACCGAACTGCTCAACACGTGGGGCATGAGGTCTCCACAGTACATCGATGTTGTCGCCAGTGGTCGGCGGAAGGTGCACGTGCCCGTCGACCTGGGACCGGACCGCAGCGACGCACGGATGCACGCCAAGACCGTAGGATCCTACGCAGTGCCGTAGGGGACCGCACCGCCACTTACCAGCAAATTAGGGACACTGTTGCTCCTGGGGTATCGGCGAGGACCATTCGCAACCGTCTCCATGAAGCTGGGCTACGGTCCCGCACACCGTTAGGCCGTCTTCCGCTCACGCCCCAACATCGTGGAGCCCGCCTCCAGTGGTGTTGCGATAGGCGTGAATGGAGGAACGAATGGAGACGTGTCGTCTTCAGCGATGAGAGTCGCTTCTGCCTTGGTGCCAATGATGGTCGTATGCGTGTTTGGCGCCGTGCAGGTGAGCGCCACAATCAGGACTGCATACGACCGAGGCACACAGGGCCAACACCCGGCATCATGGTGTGGGGAGCGATCTCCTACACTGGCCGTACACCTCTGGTGATCGTCGATGCGACACTGAATAGTGCACGGTACATCCAAACCGTCATCGAACCCATCTTTCTACCATTCCTAGACCGGCAACGAAACTTGCTGTTCCAACAGGACAATGCACGTCCGCATGTATCCCGTGCCACCCAACGTGCTCTAGAAGGTGTAAGTCAACTACCCTGGCCAGCAAGATCTCCGGATCTGTCCCCCATTGAGCATGTTTGGGACTGGATGAAGCGTCGTCTCACGCGGTCTGCACGTCCAGCACGAACGCTGGTCCAACTGAGGCGCCAGGTGTGCCGACATTGTGCATGCTCTGTTGCCTGTGTCTATGTGCCTGTGGTTCTGTCAGTGTGATCATGTGATGTATCTGACCCCAGGAATGTGTCAATAAAGTTTCCCCTTCCTGGTACAATGAATTCACGGTGTTCTTATTTCAATTTCCAGGAGTGTAGTTTATGACCTGAAAGGAAGCATTCCGAAAATAGATTTAGAAACCTACGTAACGATAGTCAGAGGGGAACTAAAACATCACTTCTCTCCAACACAGGTCCAGTGCTTCAGACACGTGTTCTGTGGGCTACAATCCAGCCACAAACCTCTAACCAGTATCACAAACTTAACATATCGACTGCGTTCCGTGCGTGACGGCGAATGAGATATTTATGCTAACAAACTTGTTCAAACACATACTGTAACTTCACTGCATAGTCGCCCAACAACCATACAGCGGAAAGTTCATGATACCTTACAGGATGGAAAATTGGGTGTTTATGTCATACCACGAAACAATCTGGTCCAGATACTCTATTTACATGTTATAGAAGACTGGGATGTCGTTTACATTTGTACAATTTGTATATATTATGGTTGAAATGGCTCTGAGCACTATGGGACTTAACATCCGTGGTCATCAGTCCCCTAGAACTTATAACTACTTAAACCTAACTATCCTAAGGACATCAGACACATCCATGCCCGAGGCAGGATTCGAACTAGCGACCATAGTGGTCACGCGGTTCCATACTGAAGCGCCTAGAACTGCGTGGCCACACCAGCCGACAAGCGATACATTATTTGTGGATTTGAATAACATACGAAATTTAACTAAAATACTTTGCATACAGAAAAAAGAAAAGAAGTGTAGTTTCATAGCGAAAGACGAAGAACGAGCCTTTGGAATAATCTCGACCAATCATAGAAATTAGACATTAAAATCAATGGCGAGCTTCATTTTTTGTCTATCAGACCTCCTATTGTTTTATGAAGCTTGTTATTTTGTGAATACTACTTAGAGCGTTGTCTGTCTTAAGAGGGCGACGTTTTCTTGTAAAATGTGTCTTCTGCTTTTCGAAGATTAGTTGGGAAGCATAACGTCAAGGCACTGCAGTAACACTGACCTTCCATTACGTACACAGTCTCGTTGTTTAGTTGTTGAGTTAAGCAAAGAAAGAAAACAAAGATACCAACGTATGAAAATATAACCGGTATACATCAGTAAGACTTGAAAGTATCGAGGTGAGACTGCTTCGACTTATCTTACTATTAAAAGATAACCAAAACTGCTCCACAGTAAGATCGTCGTATTACTTACTAGCCTCATTTCTTTTATTATTATACATCGTCTGGTAATCTTTACATGTTAATGATACAATAATGACGTTTTAACTAAAAAGGTTGTCAGTAAGTTTCCGAGAACGTGACGGATTATACCGTATAAGTTCAGCATTAACCTCTAGTTGCCGACAGAGAGAAGGATGCAATTAGGTCCTGTTGTCTCTTCACAGTTCACTATGGGATAACGACAGTGATCGGTGTTTCGAATGGGAGGATGTGTCCAGATTTATTTCCCCCACTGGCTTTTGCTTCACATAAAAGATCCTTATACCTGTTCACTTTTTCAGTGCAGGTTCTTTGCAAATTACAGGTGTTGGGCACAGTATTGTATATATTAGTATTGTAGGTGACATGTTATTGCTCACGGTTTTGAACGCTCAAGTATATCGAGAGGATTTATGAGATAATTATTAAGAAAAATGTCTGGTCCTATTACCGCTTATGATACCTCAGAATGGAGGATTAGAAAAAGCAAAGTACTGCAGGAGTTGTACAATCAATGCAACATCTTCATTGTACTAAAGAAGGGAAGGATGACCTGGGATGGTCATGCAGTGTGAATTTGCAGCACATAGACTAATACAGTATTACATGAATGCGTGGTGCCTGTTCTTTCGAACATGTCAGACACCGTGCATTCATATAACTGGTTCGCCTAGATGGGCATGGATCCATCTCGTTCACTGCGGATGCACAAGTACGTCCGACCTCCTACAGCACTCTCTGAATAGTGAGCGTGGAAGAAATGGACACGGACTGCGGATAGGTGGCGACCGGTAGGAATGTGGGTCGGCCTTCAGGCGCGCCAAGATAGTCCGCTCAGTGGCGATAACAGTGTCCCAGATGGCGCAGCGGTTAACGCACCTGCCTAGTAAGCAGGAGATGCCGGGTTCGAATCCCGGCCCAGTACACATTTTCACTCGTAGCTGGTAGTTGCTGATTCCGCTATTGTCCCGGTATAACTGACGCAAGCAATTCCTTTCCTTTCTGCCCCCCGCTCCCCTCCTTCAATTTAGAAAAAAAATATAATATTCTCAAGGAGCAGATCTAAAACCTAGAGGTCCTTTTTTATTCTGTTGGAATCATATCGATAAATATCTAGTAAGGCGTCATAAGTTTAGGATGGTTACCTAGCAATGTTAAGTTGCACAGTTGAAGCCGATTGTCATAATGTATTTGGACCGTTACACAATTTCTTCATATCTATAAAGAAGCAAATATTAACAGTTAACGTAATTAACACTTATAACAAAAATTGAAGAAAAGAAAACAAAAGCATCTGCGGCTGATGAAAACGAACTACCTTCAAGAATAAGGCCTAAAATTCACGTTCCCGTCAACCATACCGCAAAATATGTAGACCCCGTATCTACGAACACATCATTTCTCCCTCACTATGGTCTACATCTACATCTACATTTATACTTTGCAAGCCACCCAGCGGTGTGTGGCGGAGGGCATCCTACGTTCCACTGTCATTACCTCCCTTTCCTGTTCCAGTCGCGTATGCTTCGCGGGAAGAACGACTGCCGGAGAGCCTCCGTGCGCGCTCGAATCTCTCTAATTTTACATTCGTGATCTCCTCGGGAGGTATAAGCAGGGGGAAGCAATATATTCGATACCTCATCCAGAAACGCACCCTCTCGAAACCTGGCGAGCAAGCTACACCGCGATGCAGAGCGCCTCTCTTGCAGAGTCTGCCTCTTGAGTTTGCTAAAAATGTCCCTAACGCTATCACGCTTACCAAATAACCCTGTGACGAAAGGCGCCGCTCTTCATTGGATCTTCTCTGTCTCCTCCGTCAACCCGACCTGGTACGGATTCCACACTGATGAGCAATACTCAACTATAGGTCGAACGAGTGTTTTGTAAGCCACCTCCTTCTTTGATGGACTACATTTTCTAAGGACTCTCCCAATGAATCTCAACCTGGCACCCGCCTTACCAACAATTAATTTTATATGATCATTCCATTTCAAATCGTTTCGTACGCATACTCCCAGATATTTTACAGAAGTAACTGCTACCAGTGTTTGTTCTGCTATCACATAATCATACAATAAAGGATCCTTCTTTCTATGTATTCGCAATACATTACATTTTTCTATGTTAAGGTTCCGTTGCCACTCTCTGCACCAAGTGCCTATCCGCTGCAGATCTTCCTGCATTTCGCTGCAATTTTCTAATGCTGCAACTTCTCTGTATACTACAGCGTCATCCGCGAGAAGCCGCATGGAACTTCCGACACTATCTACTAGGTCATTTATATATATTGTGAAAAGCAATGGTCCCATACCACTCCCCTGTGGCACGCCAAAGGTTTAACGTCTGTAGACGTCTCTCCATTGAGAACAACATGTTGTGTTTTGGTTGCTAAAAACTCTCCAATCCAGATTCGGTGCGGGTCTGATATTCCGTAGGCTCTTACTTTGTTTATCAGGGGACAGTGCGGAACTGTATCGAACGCCTTCCGGAAGTCAAGGAAAATGGCATCTACCTGGGAGCCTGTGGTAGGGGCTTTATTGTAGGATTAGGAATTGTTTTATTGTTCTGATCTACTTTCTCCGATAAATATCATAATAGGTGAATGGTGCATGGTATCTAGTCCTATGGATAGATAATTCTTGCGCTACATGCAACTAACCGTTACTGAACCCAAGATACAGATCATAGAGTAAATAAAGTAAGTGCTGCTCCATATAGCTAGGCTATCATCTCCGTACGCCTCACGGGAGACGTAATGGCAGGCTGCAGCGATACTCGTCGTTTTACACACGATTTGATCAAAAGTGTCCAGACATCTACCGATGGACATGTAATATGTGTTGTGTCCGCCCATCGTCTTTAAGATGTCTTCAGCTCTGCTGGAGCCACTTTCAGTGAGGTGTATGAATGTCTGTGGAGGACTGGCAGGCATTCTGTCTCAAGAACCGTAACGAGACACGACAGTCATTTTGGACGTTGGCGTCTGGAGCTAAACGATGTTCTAACTCATCCCAAAAGGTGCTCCACAGGGTTCACGCTGGTGCTGATGGCAGGTATAACGATATGTTTACGTAATGTGTATACATAAACATACGTTATAAACGTCTCCGTTCGTAGTCGCTACTTATAACAACATGTTTACTTTTGTGCTGTAGCATATAGCTATAACCAGCGGTGGAAATATATTTGCGAACGCCGACCGTGTGCGGCTGTCTCTTGTTGGATCGTCTGATCAGTCGGAAGTTGCATTGCAGAGGAGAGCAAATGCTTATTCAATATATAATTACTTTTGGATAGCTCAACATGAATTTCCTAAGGGACCGTAGTATATCATGCATTTACCAGTAGAATGTGGCGCGGAGAAAATATTTCGCTGCATACAACTTCCGTCCGATTTCGACGAAAGAATTCGTGACTGTGAACTGTCTATTTGGCAGAAACATAAAGAAAATTAAATAACTTCATGAAGGAGTGAAACATAGATTCTACACTAAATAAATAGTCCATACACCAATTCCATTTAAATCTGAATTTATGGCAATTAATAGATGAACTTACACTACAATGAAGAATTTTAACATGGATGCCGTTTTGACTGGCACTTCTCTTCTCGTAATGACAATAATTCCTTTGACGTTTTCACATACACGTCGCGCAATAAATATACTGCTATGCAGTATTGCACTTTTACTTTACACTAAAATATTATTATTTTAACGATAATTATACGGCGGCAAGACATGCGCGTCCGACACAAGTTACAAGAGACAAGAGAAGAATGAGTAACTATTCATCGAGAATATCTCGTAAATAAAAAAAAAGAAATGTGTAAAAGTGTTCTTCTTCTGTCCGTTTTTCGCGCCGCGGTTTTCAAAATCAATAACTCACTGCATCTCTGACGGCGCTTCGACAATAAACAAGTTACGTCACAGGTCGTTCACCTTTTACATTCTCGCAACATTATTTGCTAACTGTAGCTGTTGCCGAGCGACTGCTCGATTAGTGAATGATTTAAAATGATAAGGCAATCACATAATGTTACACAGGCCAGTCTATTTCAGGAACGTTACTGCCCACGGACCATTGACTCACAGACGCTGCTTCACAACAGGTTGGGTTCTCATGCTAAGATCAAGCATCGTCTCTGAATTGTTTCTCTACTGCATGCAGCTCACAGTGCTTTAAAATATGTTCATACCGTCCGCATTTAATGTTATCTTGAGCGCAATATGGGCACCAAACTCTAACCACGAAAGACACGTCGCACCGCAGCACCACTTCCTCTGTACTTCACATACGGCACTACAGGTAACGTTCTCCATGCATATGCCAAACCCAAATGCTCCCATCGCATTGCAAAAGCGAGCAGCGTGACTCATCACTGCAAATCACCCGTTTCCAGTAGCCGACTTTCCAGTGGCGTCCCTCTTTACACCACCTCAGGTGTCTCTTAGCATTGCCTAAAAAAATGTGTTATTTATAAGGAGCAGCTCGACCTCTGCACCGAGCGAGGTGGCGCAGTGGTTAGACACTGGACTCGCATTCCGGAGGACGACGGTTCAATCCCGCGTCCGGCCATCCTGATTTAGGTTTTCCGTGATTTCCCTAAATCACTCCAGGCAACTGCCGGGATGGTTCCTTTGAAAGGGCACGGCCGACGTCCTTCCCCATCCTTCCCTAATCCGATGAGACCGATGACCACGCTGTCTGGTCTCCTTCCCCAAACAACAAACCAACCATCGACCACTGCAACCATCTTTTTTAATTCGCTACGCAAAATCATTGCGCTGATTTCAGGCAATCTTTACGACAACCCTCCGCATTTTTCGACGGGCCATGTCCCTCATTATATGAGGTTTGCAAATTGGAAATTTGTGGTAAGGTCTTAGGGGACCAAACTGCTGAGGTCATCGGTCCCTAATCCTGCACACTACTTAATCTAACTTACGCTATGGACAACACACACACACCCATGGCCGAGGGAGGACTCGAACATCCGAAGGGGGGCGGGGGGGGGGGGAGCCGCACGGACCTTGACAAGGCGCCTTCGACCGCGTGGCTACACCGCGCGGCATGAGGTCTGCCTGCTCTAGCTTCAACTATGGTTGTTCTCTTATGTTTCCCCTTCAGAGTCACAATACCAATAGTTGACGTTGGTATCTCTAGAAGGGTTGAAATATCTGTGATGGATTTCTTATTGAGATGACATCCAATGACTAGTCCGCGATCGAGTGCACATAGCTCTCCCAACCGACCTATTCCACTGTTCCTGCTTCTCTACTGACAACACAATACTCCTCGCATCCTTTTATTGTGGCGAGCCCGACTCTCGAGACACCCAGTGATCAGTCGCACACTACGTACGGATGCTGCCCTACTTTTGATCAGATATTGTAAATAACGTACGCCTATCACAGTTACATTGAAGTTCCGCAACGAAATAAATTAAGTAAGAAATAATGGTAATATGCTACCTGAAAACGGTCCACCAAACCTGTAGCTGTTAATAGCTCCGATATACGAGCTTTAAATTAAATACAAACGGAGAAATGCACCTTCTCTTTAAAAGACTCTGACAGAATATGGGAACCAGTTACCTAGTTCCTGATTCTGCCTTCCTCACCAAAAATTTTGGCATTTGAATATATTCGCGCTCTTTAAAAACAGAATATTCTAAATCCTTTTAGCCAGCCTCTCTTCGTAGGTAAGGCTTCATACTCAGCATTTCCCTCTCACTCTCACTGTCTAAATATTTGTCTCTCCCACTGTCTCCTTTTTTCTTCCACTGGGCCGGCCGGAGTGGCCGTGCGGTTCTAGGCGCTACAGTCTAGAACCGAGCGACCGCTACGGTCGCAGGTTCGAATTCTGCCTCGGGAATGGATGTGTGTGATGTCCTTAGGTTAGTTAGGTTTAATTAGTTCTACGTTCTAGGCGACTGATGGCCTCAGAAGTTAAGTCACATAGTGCTCAGAGCCATTTGAACCATTTTTCTTCCACTGGTATATTGATATACAATATATCTCACTGTCCCTGTCTCCCAGCTCACTGACATTGTCTCCTCCTGTCTTCTTTCTCTTCATCCAGTCTGGGCAATTCAAAAATCCTGGGACTGGTCCAACTTATTTTTCCTCTATATCCACGTCTTTAAAATTTGGGTCCAAAATGCTCCCTATGAGTGCACCTGTCTGGGAGTGTCCCGACCTCCAATCCTATATACAGTCTCATCGGTAATTTTCGTTTCCCCTGTTTATATAATTTTGTTAGTAATTTTATGATCGTTTCAGGTATGTTAAGTCCCTTTTTACCCACTTAGACACTGCAGTAACACTTTTCGCATATCTGTAATTGCGCCAAGTGGCCATTAGAAATTGTAAAGTAGCCATCCCCATAGTTGGTATTTTTGGTACCCAGAAACCATGGTATCGGATACAGATTTTCGAAAACTGGAAAACACGATTGCAGGCTTTCTCGGCGTATTTCAGCTATGAAATCTTCACAGGTTATCAGCCGAGAGGCGACTAGAAGACGACGCCACTCGGCTGATAACCTGTGAAGATTTCATAAATGGAAAAAGGTTTTTCTAGATGAATGTCACAAGAATGTATACGAAAATACGAGCCACTTTCTACGGTTAGTTATTTAGACAGTTGCGGCCCACGGTGCAGAACGGCTGAAAACCGATTTTTCGGGTTTCTGCATACATATGGTAACTTTTGAAACTCTAGACCTCCGTAACGGGTAATGACATCGAAAAAAGTTTCCACATTTTCCGAGAATATCATCCTAAGAACATATGGTAAAAATTTCGACACTCTGCAGTGAATAGAAATATTACAGAAGTGGCCATCCCCACAACTGGTATTTTTCCTACCCAAACACGCGGTTTTCGGAGTTCTCTCAGGAACCGCCCGTGGACGCATGTTGCTCTTATAATTCGTCTAAGGTCCACCCTAGACCACACCTAACGCAAAAGAGCCAACCGATATGCACAGCTTCCCAGTGCTGGCGGAAGTGTGTAATGTTTAAAATTTTATCATGTACTGTAGAACAGCTACAGTATGCCTATACTTGCCGTAAGTATACAAATGGTCGCTAGGCCAAGTTATGGATGGAAAAACCGATCGCTTAAATCCATTATTTTAGTTCTGAATAACCGACATTTTGCAGTATTTATTAGATCTCGGTTATAAAAGGTGTTTTATTGTCTACTAACAACAGAGTAAAAAAACCGAAATGTCAATTAGGCATAGCAGCAGTGCTAAAATTCATCGTTTTTAAAAAAAACGTTTTTAAGGAGTAGTTTTTATTCGTAAAATGTGCTTTGGTTGTAAATATTGCTTTATTAGAGAAAATAGGGGACGTGGTCAGTGCTATTTTAATAACAATGCCGACAGAAACGAGGAAAAAACACATGGTATAAGAATTGGTGCAGCATTACTGAGACAGCAATGTCCCTGTTGCCGTGTGTCGTGGTTTCAGGTATGCTTGTACGTGCAGTGTGCAGGACTTTCCCCCACCTGGTCTTTACGGTAGTTTCTGGCTGTAGTCGCCGGATATACGTGGTGTTGCAGAATGGCTCCAACTCTAGTGCGGAAATATTTTTACGAAGTGACGTAACAGTTAAGTGCAATGCTTAATTTACTTTAAACGTTAAGGATTCGTCTACCATTTCTACGACGTAATAAAAGAGGAAAGAAATTATGGTAACGGTAACACATTAAAAGCTTAACAATTCATTCACTGTATACAATAAAATAAGAAGTAGCTGTTCTGCTGCCTGTGTCTACATAATATGCGTTTATCTGGTAGCCCTTCCAAATGGGCAAATTAACGCGAGAAACTGAGTTCTTCAACCTCCGTTTTCACCCTTCCGCACTGTTTATTCATAACGTATAAACAGTGCTATCATCCCCAATTACAATATGATGTTTGAGCAGAGTTTCAAAAAATTAGTGTCAAAGGCAAAATACTGTAGTAGCGAACAACTTTACAAATAATACTATTTGAGGAAAGCTGCGAACGCTGGACGGGCTAGTTTTATTTTATTTGCCTATTTGGTTTTACATTTCCTTTCTACACCGAAGCGCCAAAGAAACTGGTACAGGCATGCGTATTCAAGCACAGAGTTACGTAAACAAGCAGAATACGGCGCAGCGGTCGGCAACGCCTATATAAAGCGACAAGTGTCTGGCGCAGTTGTTAGATTGGTTACAGTTGCTACAATGGCAGGTTATCAAGATTTATTTAAGTGAGTTTGAACGTGGTATTATAGTGACGCACGAGCGATGGGACACAACATATCCGAGGTAGGGAATAAAGGGGGGGTGGCATTTTCCCGAATAACCATTTCACGAGTACACTGTCAATATCGAGAATCCGGTAAAACATCATAACTCCGACATCGCAGCGAATGCAAAAAGATCCTGCCAGAACAGGGCCAATGACGACTGAAGAGGATCATTCAACGTGACAGAAGTGCAGCCCTTCTGCAAATTGCCGCAGATTTCAATGCCGGGCCATCAACAGGTATCAGCGTGCTCAAGTCCCGCTCGTGTACCCTTGATGACTGCACAACACAAAGCTTTACGCCTCGCCTGGGGCCGTCGACACCCACATTGGACTGTTGATGACTGGAAACATGTTGCCTGGTCGGACGAGTCTCGTTTCAAATTGTATCGAGCAGATGGGCGTGTACGAGTGTGGTGACAACCTCATGAATCCATGGGTCCTGCACGTCAGCAATGGTCTGTGCAAGCTGCTGGAGGCTCTTATAGTGGTGTGGAGCGGGTGCATTTGGAGTGATATGAGACCCCTGATGCCTCTAGATACGACTCTTGACAGATGACTCGTACGTAAGCATCCTGTCTGATCACCGCATCCATTCATGTCCATTGTGCATTCCGTCGGACTTGGACAATTCCAGCAGGACAGTGCGACACCCCATACGTCCAGAATTGTTAGAGTTGCTCCAGGAACACTCTTTTGAGTTTTAACACTTCCGCTAGCCACAAAATTCCTCAGGCGTGAACATTATTGAGCATACCTGGGGTGGCTTGCAACGTGCTGTTCAGTAGAGATCTCCACCGCCTCGTAACCTTACGGATTTATGAACAGCCCTACAGGATTCATGGCGTCCCTCCAGCACTACTTCAGACATTAGTCGAGCCTATACCACGTCATGCTGCGGCACTTCCGCGTGCTCGAGAGGGCCCTACACGAAAAGTGCTTGATCTTTATTTGGCTTCTAGTTTATTCCAGGAAATAATGGGAATAAAAACCGAAAATTGGTTACTTCGTTTATTTTGGGCGGTTTTAACAGCTAGGTTAAAATATGGTGGGAAAAAGTTATATAATCGAAAATAGGCTATTTCAACGATAACCGCCGTCCGTAGGCCAAGATCTGTCCAAAACGCTCGAACCCTTACCTCTCAATAGAACCCGAGATACGGCCCCCTGAAAAATCGCATTTCCGCGCGCGCGGATTTTTGGAACATATTGGTTCCGTCCAGTGTCGAGCGCGGACCGATTGTATACGTTTACAGTTGAGACTGCGAGACGTCACGGTCGTTACACTTGCAACAGCCGATCGCCGGCATCGCGAAATTGGAGCAGGCAGGGCGCTGCATCACGGGCGGAAGTGACGACATCGGAGGCAATTACCATTGGCGAGGGCTGGGCCGGCCGGCCGCGGCGCGCCACGCTGTGTGCCCGCAGACAATACGCCGCCTCCAGCGTGCCACCGCGGCACCCAGCTCCAGCCACTGCCGCCTGGCGAGCGTCACGTCTACTGTCCGACCACGACACTCTAGAGAGCGCAGTTCGGCGTGTCTTCCACACTGCCGTGGACATAAATAGATAGGCGGCAGGGAGGAATGGTCCAATGCATACACAATTCCAGACACACAAGCGCACTGGACAAAATATTGGACCCCATTCAAGTGATGCTGGAAGCGCAGGTCTTGAACGAAACAACTTTCTAACTTGTCTCAAAAGTGTTCAACTGGAGTCAGCCTTACAGCTCTGTGGACGGCAGAGTCCCGGTGCCAAGAGCCCATGTGACCCTCCACCGCTGACGTAAGACGTGGGAGTTGTCTGCATGAAATATGCGCAGTGAAATGTATCGACATGGGACGTGACAGAAGGGGGCTATAGTGTTTGGACGTGACTGAAACCACCCCGTGAATCCAGATAGCAGATTTGCTGATGTATCAACGTGGACTGTCGAATGTGTCTGCAAGGTATGGTGCACAATTCGGAGCCATGTAACACGAAGTAAAGTCAGTGGCTGTAAAAAGGTCCTAACCGAAAGCACCACACAGGTTTGTCAAGCCTACACAAGGACCATCGGCTTGAAACCCGACAGAAATTGGAGCTATGAGTGAATGCGATCCTCGTCTAGACAATAAAACTCGAGGTTAGCTGACTGGAAGTGTGTAGTGTGACCTCACAAGTCGAGATTTGCCTCTTTTCAAACGATGCGAGGCAAAGAGTGTACGGACAGCCTAATGTGCCGTTTAATCTCCAGTATGTGCGGCATGTAGGGCGGGCGTTCAGTAACGCAACGCATTTTTTTTCTTAAAGCAGATTAGTTTTAGTCAAGATTCCAATATACCATATTACTCTTCACCCTCCTGGCTACAAAACTCTGTTTTTCATCATAATCTTCGTTTAATGCTTTACGCCAACTTACTGGGAGGGCCTGTATGCCTGCATGGTACCATTCTACTGGTCAACGTCGGAGTCAACGTCATAACAGTCCAATCAATTTTTGTAAGCTCTTCTCGGGTGCGTAGACATGTGTAAGACCTTGCGTTCTCATGAAAAAGGATACGTTCGTTTGGATTTTTGTGAAGACGAACACGCTGAAGTCGTTTCTTCAATTTCCTGAAGGTAGTACAATACAATCCCGTATTGATCGCTGCACCATGAGGGAGGACATCAAACAATATAATTCCAGAGTCCCCGAAGACCATCGCCGTGATTTTACCAGAGACGTCCAGAGCAGCGAGGTCTTTGATTGTTATACGTCCATCATCTCGAATGAGAGTGTCTGCAGGCCCTAACACTTCAGGAGTGACAGCAGTGTGTGGCCAGCCGGCACGCGGGAGACTGGACAGTTTGCGCGACCCTATTGCATTGACGACAGATATATTTCCCTGCGACTCGCCGTGCCACATGTCCGAAGACAACATTATGAAAGCGCCTATGAATAGCTGCGATGTTCCGGTTTTCAGCCTAAAGAATCTCAATGACCGCTCTCTGCTTGGAACACACCTCCGTTACGGACGCCATTTTGAAAGCTACGTATGGCGTCGCCACCTGCCGGAACTTCACGAAATTACAGGGGCTGAAACCGAAATATTGCACGATGTCCCACAACAAACTTACCATTTTTTAAAACCGAAAGTGGCAAAAAAAGTGTTGCATTAATTACATGTTGAACGCCACTTTTCGTACCATTCTTAGGTAACACAAGTCAAGTTATCGGAAGCATATACCGAGATGTTTATTTCTACATTCTTGGTGACCAAGATTTGCCCTTTCTTCTACATCTTCATGATGAGTAAGCAGTTAACAATGTCACCTTGAAAGGTAACAATATTCCCTGGACAATGCAATTAGCTTCTCTGCAATCTTTTAGCTCTATAGCATCTTATCACCAATTAGTGAGTTTAGCTGGACAGGGCAACCTGAAGACTTGTGAACTGGTTCAAAAATGCTTCAAATGGCTCTGAGCACTATGGGACTTAACATCTGAGGTCATCAGTTCCCTAGAACTTAGAACTACTTAAACCTAACTAACCTAAGGACATCACACACATCCATGCCCGAGGCATGCTTCGAACCTGCGACCGTAGCGGTCGCGCGGTTCCAGACTGAAGCGCCTGTAGCGGTCGCGCGGTTCCAGACTGAAGCGCCTACAACCGCTCAGCCACACGGGCCGGCTTGTGAACTGGTGTTACACACAAGTCTGGCGTGTTATCTCTTTGTGGGCGACTAATTTTTGTCTATCGTGCTTGCATACTGTCAGTGGATGTGTACATGATCGTAAGTGGCTGTGTAAATAATTGTATTTACAATCATCTGTGACGGATACAGCAGCCACCAGAACGCAACGGCCTTGTTATAATATGAGCATATTGTTAGGTCTAACAGGGAATATGATGGGGGTGCAATGTGTCAAGTGTGTAGTGAACATTCTGAAAGGGCATCACTGGGGCCAACATGATGTCGGCTCCTTGAACCGTCCAAAAATCCAGGCATGTGGGGCATTTGCATTTGACAGTGGCCCAGTGTTACACTGAAAGGAAACGTGAGGATATCACGCACAGCGTCAAGATTCTGGTCAACCATACTACGGGAGAATCGCCCGATTGTGGACCAAGCATACTTTTAGCCTTTCACATCAGCACCTGCCATTTGAAGACTAACAGAGGCTTGGCTACCGAAACGTTATCCTCTGAATAGGCTGCCATTCACACCACAGCAGAGACATAAGCTGTAAATATACAGACTAAAACTACGAATGAAAATTTGTACTAAGGGCGGGATTCGAGCGCGGGTCTGCTGCTCACTAGGCAGATGCACTAATCACTACGCCACCTTCACACAACTCCACGGACTACCGTATCAACCTGCCATCCTCTGTCCAAATTCCCAAGAACGGCCGGGCTATTAGTGGGGCGAAAAAGAGCTTTATCGTCCTGGAGCAGACAGTGGAGGTCCCCCTCCAGTTGTGCTACGGATAGTGAGAGCAGACATTATTTATTGAAATCCACAGTGTTCGTTAATCCTGGCAAATCTTTTTCGTGGGATGTGTCATATTCAGGAACCCACTGTGTAGTATTTAAAGGTAGTAATTTACATCTTCTGGGAATTATACTTGATCTATCCTTATGATTACTTTACACTTGCTATCCCTTGTGTGGGGAAAAATAACTTCATGCCGCGGTTAATTTTAATACGATGCATTAAACCGTCAGTATATTTCACAGTCACTTCAGTCTGCATGTGCACATCATAGATGTTTGAGACTTGGAAAGTTCTCTGGAACCTTTTAGTTTTATTTGATTAAAGCACCTATGCCTGGGTTTCAGGCAGGATCCCCATTTCGTTCAAGCTGAGATCCATACACAGTTGGAGAGCCTGTGCAAAGGTGTTCGAGTTTAGGGGGAATGCCAAGTAGGCTGAGATGTGAATGGGAATTTGGCCTGAGGAGGGAGGCGTGCTAAGGTAGTCCGTTCAGTGGTGCGAAGCCACTGTGGCAGGGTGGCGTAGTGGTTAACGCGTCTGCCTAGTAAGCAAGAGACGTGGCATCGAATCCGGGCCTTCGTATAAATTTTAAATCCTCGCTCCAGTCTGCATATATGCATCACGGATGTTTGCGACTTGAAAAGTTCTCTGCCACCACACAGTTTCACCTGATACAGACAGATGCGTTTGGAGAGGAACCATACTTGGGAAACACAGACTGCTGGCGAGTGGCGTCACATCACTTTTAGCGATGAATCTCTGTTTTGCACAAACTCGGATGACTATTGTCGGCGCCCAATGGAGAGAACACAAGCTGCCAATGTTTGAACGACAGACATTGGTGTTATTGGTAGCATTACAGTGTGGGAATTCATTGGCTGTGACTTGGTGAAGTTACCTCCGGTAGTGGTTCAGAGTGCACTGACGACATAGCAGCACGTCAGAAAAGCCCTTTGGCCTCGTGTGTAATCTATCAGACAGTGGTGTTGCAAAAGGAGTACGCCCATCCCCATGCTACAGTGTCAGTACGAACTGTGTGCAAAATACCTGGAATTGTCTCAAATAGTATTTGTGGAAGACCAAGCACACCAGTGCCAATATCTAAGCCATCCAGAACTAGTTCCAACAGTCGTATGCCAATGCAACCCATCAGATGATACATACTAAATGACCAAAACGGATAGAGAGCACCATATGTGATGTTAATACCGAATGGCTCTCCAGCTCCTGAAATCTTTGCTGTGGCTTTGTCCCGTACTCACTTGGTAGAAATGGGTTTCTGATGCCCTACATTCAAGTCGGCGTCAACCTGTCTCCCAGGAGGCCCTCTATCGCACCATACGGCGTTCGAGATGTGGCGTCAAACACTTAAGGCCGTCTTGTGCGGCGGTTTACGTGTGTGGAAACATTGCGATTATACTGCACTGTATTGATCTGAGGACCTAGAAACGACGGAGGGGCTTCGTCCCCACCGTAGCTCTCAGTGGTTCACAACCCCACAACAGGCTACAGCAGTCCACTCACCCTACCGCCGCCCCACACCGAACCCAGGGTTATTGTACGGTTCAGCCCCAGTGGATCCCCCAGGGAACGTCTTTCACCAGACAAGTGTAACCCCAAATGTTTGCGTCGTAGAGTAATTATGGTGTACGCGTATGTGGAGACATTGTTTGCAAAGCAATCGCCGACATAGAGTAACTGAACCGGAATAAGGGGAACCAGCACGCATTAGCCGTGGCAGATGGAAAACCACGTTGAAAACCATCCCCAGACTGGCCAGCACACCGGACCTCGACGCTAATACGCCTGGCGGATTCGTGCCGGGGACCGGCACGCCTTCTCTCCCGGAAAGCAGCGCGTTAGACCGCACGGCTAACCGGGTGGACAACATTGCCAGACTGAAGACACTAAGTAATCTTCAAGCATGCATCTCACTTTTAAATCCCACATTTCTGTTTTTTCCTTTCCCTGCCATACGGCTATGGTTTTTCTTTCCGGCGTCCATAGGTATTTCTTTCTGGTGTCCAGCTAACAGATTACTCTGATTACAACCTAATACAAAACTTGCAAAACCCTTTAGGAGAGAGGATTGTCAGTCTGTCGTAACGACTAAACGGCTAAACGCAGGATACTGCAAGTGCTTTTAACAGACGTCACAAGTACTAAACTTTATTGATCAGTCTAACACAGCTGATGACCAAACTCAGGACTGCAACTAGAGAATATACTCTGACATCTGACGATTTCGCTCTGTTAAGAACGCCATGTTGAGCTACATCTAGTACGAAATCCACAAACCTTGTATAAAGTTGGTCGAACAGTGGTATTTTGTTCATTCGGCGACAGTTCGAAATAGTATCAAATGTCTTCCGGAAGTCAATGAACCCCACTTTAACCGGGGGCAGCTGTCTATTACGTTCTGGATCTCAAGAATGCAGCAAATATGACTATGCGAAATCCATACTGGTTTCTGTAGAAGAACTTTTCTCTGTTATTGTTAGTCGTTACGAACAAATCTTCACTGTCCTGTTGTGCCGTCTAAGACAGGTGTCTCCAAACTTTTTAGACCGCGGGCCACATTGACTCCTCCACGAAGTCATAAGGACCAAGATCTACCTAGTGGGATTACAGCACCCTAGCACTCCACGATCACCGTAATGTAAGGCTAAAGGAAAGATGAAATCGCAAAAATCTAAGGTTGTGGGAATAGCTAGCACTGAAACGAACTACGATTATTATTTAATTACATAATTTTGATTGGTGGACGTACCTGACCAAAATTCTGGCGTATTTTATTCTGGCGAATTTCGCCGACGAAAAATTATGTCACTGCACATGATTCACGAAAGCGCCCTGCAAAGGTAACGAAATCTTAAAATTATTGTTACCAACACTATTACTGCAAGACGTAATAACAGAGGACGAGTATGTCAATGCATTGTTATTTCAACAATAAGTTTAGTTATGTAATTTTGTAGCGAGTAGCAGAGCTAATGACGCGGTATATTGGTCGCGATAGGCCTCGAAACTCAATTGTTGGCAGTGTAGGAACCACCACAAGTATTTGGCGGGCCGGATACCGGGGATGTCGGGCCAGCTAACGCGGGCCGGTTCGCCGGCCCTCGCGGGACGTTTTCGGCCCGCGGGCCATAGTTTGGAGACCCCCTGGTCTAAGGGATTATATACTCTGTATTTAACACGGGACACTGGGACGCAATCTGCCGATAGCAATTTCTACAATCTCGATTTTGAGAAGCTGTTGTAGCTAATAACAGGTTTGGAGCTGGCGTCGTCCAACGCTAGGACCATACTGGAATCACCTTTGTTCTTGCTTTCCATCTGAAAGCGACAAAGCAGAAATAATGCTCTTCGTTGACACTGAAATCACCATAATGAAGCCCGACAGAGGCAGACAACAGAAGGAACACAGCAATATTTGTTCTACGTGACACTGCTGACAATGCTCATGAATGCATCAAAAAGTTCATTTACTTCTGCATTTTTCCACAAGAGCAAAAGTTATTTCTGACGACGACAACCTACAATTCGAATTGCAGCATTTGAGGCACGTGTTCAGCAAAAATGTTACAGCAAGAGTGACATTCCGTACGCTTTCAGGTGCCACCGACGAAGAACGCCTTGTGAATCGGCAGATGAGGCCAAGCCGGCTGCTCTCCTGCCGAACTGTGGGACAATGAGCAACAGGTTACGACATGTGCTGCAGAACATGGAATGAGACCAGTGTTCCGACCCACCTCCAAGACACGAGATATGCTGAGCCCTGCCTGTTAAAGACAACATGGCTCTTCGTATTCCCGGCACGTATGGTTTTCCTGGTGAATGCGGCAACATCTATATAGAGCAGACAATTCGCACAGTTGCAGAGCGTTGTACCGAGCACGGGAGACAAAATACAGTTTGAAAAGATGAGAGTTTTAGCTCATGCGTCAACATACTGTGATTTCGTTATAAAAGAGGCAACTGAAAATAGAAAGAACAGCAAAAATTTTAAGAGACCAGGGTACAAACTTAGTAGGGCGTAGGGATGTCGAAAGGAAGCAACGACGGATGCTTAATGTTTGTAAGGAGGCGGGAGCGGCCGTTTGAAGTGTGGCGCTGTCCCGTGACGTCACTCGTCCCACTGCCGGCTGGAGCTGCTATGAGCTGCCCAAATCAGCTCCCGCGCACGCGTCGTTTCGCCCCTTCTTACTCGTTCCAGAGGCTGTAATCGTGGCTGTATAAGCAAAAACCGTGCCAGCCACGGCGGTCAGTGATTTTACTCCTGGAGAATTTTACTCGAACTGACGCAGCTTGAAGAAGGAGAAGATTTTATTCGTATTTCCATTCATTCATTAATTTCATATGGAGTAATTTTTCCGGCTGTTCTACAGACCAATACAACACATTCATTGTAAGGATAACGTCTGGTGTCCATCCTTTAATCTCATGGAGGTAACTTAAAAAATTAAAAATAAATAAATAAACATCCTATAGCTAAAGAGTGTAGCAACAACCTCACAGTGCACTTGCCTTCTTATGAGGATAGTTGTGAAAAATTTGAAAATAACAATAGAAACATTCAATTAGCAACAAAAGTGACCTCCATTACACACGACGTAACCTCACTCTTCCATAGAAAAGACCAACTTATGCAGACACAGAAATTTTTGACAATCTATCTTGTGATTAGAATGTCCAGGGTTTTAATGAAAATTTTAAAAACAAATTGAAATCATTTCTGCTTTGCAACTCCTAGTCCATGAATGATTTTTTTAAATTATTTCTATACGTGGTTGGCATACATTTATAAAATTTTATTTTGGTTGAAGATCAAAGTAAAACTCAGTTACGTAAATAACCATAATCTTATTACTACACCTACCGACACATTTCACATCATATCAAGCTGTGAGAAATATGATACAAAACGCGTAAAAAGCTTAACTGAAGTACAGGGGCCAACGCGCATGCGCGCCTAGCTACCCGGGTAACTAGGACGTCTCTTGGACTTGCCTGCGAAAGCACTACTTGGTGCTGACGGACGAAGCAATACTGTGTTTTATCGAGTGATGTTAGCTGTCACACCTTGACCGTTACTCTGTGTGTAACCGCGCCGAAGGGACCCTATTCACTGTCAAAGTCCAATGCTCTCTTCAATAACTTTTTTTTGGGACAATACTAGCATTCGCTTCTAATATCGAGTTCAAATTGAAACATAAATTAGGATGACCAGAAGGGGATTTGAAGACCACTCCGGCGACATATTACTATAATGTCTTAATGTTAGTCTTCTGAAGTACATTGTCTTCTGTAGTTCATTAAAAGGAAACATATTTCACAAAGTAGAAACCAGTGTTTATATTAACAGTACAAACAATATAAGTAACGTTCCAATATTTTGAGACATAATGTGGTTCCAGGTTTACCATGATAGTTTGCAGTCGATCAGTTTCAGTAATACAATGTATTAAAATCCACTCAAAGTACTGCCCAGCAGATACCTGTATTCAACTCAAAATAATGACGCTGTAGATAGTCGCGGGCAGGCTGTGTGCTGATGAGTGTGTGCCGTTACTAATTATTAAGGAAATAAAGAGAAAAGTGAGGATGAAACCTAGAGTCGGCATACAGCTTATTCCTCTAGAACAATACTAAGGACGCTCCTGTGTTTGACGTCCTCAGTCGACCTACCATCCTGCCCTTCCTGAGACATTGCGGAATAAAGATTTCGTACTTAGTGCACGAAACTAATATGTATAGACCGTAGCCTGGTAACCAGAATCTCCATGACTCCGCTTCTGCTCCCCTCGCAAGCCTAATGTTTGTGATGCAAATTCCTTCTGTTCTCACGATTCGAAACTACAACCTTTGGCCACTGTTCTAGTGTGCGTTAACAGTGTCGGGTACAGCCGCTTCATATACCTGTAAAATAAAATACCATAAAAGACGAAATAATATTTTTTCAGGCCTAAAATGCCCCTAAAATGCGGAAGAACCAGCAATGATCGACGGCATCGGGATACAGAAGGCAAAGGAAACCACTGCATTAAAGATACGTCATGTGTAACCACAAGACGCGTAATACATAAGTGAAAAAGTGTCACGATGATCTCTCCAATTCGCATGCTACTGAGAGGACTGCCATGTGGGAGGTGACTATTAGGAAAAGATTGAATAACTGACGAATAGGTAACGATCTACCAGTCAGAGCGTGGAATGTCAGAAGTTTGAACGTAGTAGGGAAGCTATAAAATCTGAAACGGGAAATGCAAAGGCTCATTCTAGATGCAGTACAGATCACTGAAGTGAAATCCAAAGAAGACATGGATTTCTGGTCAGACGAGTGTACGGTAATATCAGTAGAAGCAGAAAATGGTGTACCGGGACTTTGTTATGCATAGAACGGTAGATCAGAGAGCGAGTTGCTGTGAACAGTTCATTGATACGGTTATTCTCACCAGAAACGCCAGCAAACCAACACCGACAAAGGTCCACAACAACAGTTTAGATATGTATGCCGACGTCGAAAACATGAGGTGAAAGGCTAGAGAAAGTATATCAGAATATGGAACGGATAATTCAGCACGTAAAGGGAGACGAAAATTCAACAGTCATGGGGGACTGGAACGGGGTTGCAGTGAAAGGAGTAGACGAAATAGTTACTGGAAAATATGGGCTTCACAGAAGGAATGCACGATGAGAAAGGCCAATTATGTTCTGCAATAAATTTCAGCTTGTAATTATGATTACTCAGTTCAAGAATCACAACAAGAAGAAATATGTTTGGAAAAGGCCGGGAGATACAGGAAGATTTCAGTTAAATTACATCATGGTGACGCAGAGATTCCGAAATCAGGTACTGAACTGTAGGGCGTACCCAAGAGTAGATATACACTCAGATCAAAATTTAGTAATGATGAAGGGCAGGATGAAGTTCCAGAAACGGTTAGCAAGAATCAATGCGCAAAGAAATTGGACACGAAAATACTAAGAAATGAAGAGGGGCCCATGAAATTCTCTGACGTTAAAGATACTGCGATAATTAATACTTCAGTAGGCAGTTCAACTGAAGCAGTAATAGTCACCTATAAAAGGGGCAGTCACATAAGCTGGAAAAAAAACATAGGTACGAGGAAGGTAACTGCGAAGAACACTTGGCGAACAGAAGAAATATTTCAGTTGATCGGCGAAACACCCAAGTACAAGAATGTTCAGGGAAACTCTGCAACATTGAAGACAAATCACTTTCAAATGATACATTATGTGATCAGAAGTATCCAGACACCTGCCTGAAATGGTGCCCTCCATCGGTAATGCTGGAATTCAATATGGTGTTGGCCCACCCTTAGCCTTGATGACAGCTTTCACTCTCGCAAGCATACGTTCAATCAGGTGCTGGAAGGTTTCTTGGAGAATGGTAGCCCATTCTTCACAGAAAGCTGCACTGAGAAGAGGTATCGATGTCAGTCGTTGAGACCTGGCAGATGGCGTTCACCGGACATTCGTCATAATCACACCATGCCGTCGGATCGCTTCATTGTGTACCGTGATTCGTCACTCCACACAAGTTTTTCTACTGTTCAATTATCCAATGTCTACGCTCCTTACACCAAGCGAGGCGTCGTTTGGAATTTACCAGCGTGAGGTGTGGCTTATGAGCAGCCTCTCGACAATGAAATCCAAGTTTTCTCACCTCCCGCCTAACTGTCATAGTACTTGCAGTGGATCCTGATGCCGTTTGGAATTTCTGTGTGATGATCTGGATAGATGTCTGACTATTACACATTACGACCCTCTTCAACTTTCGGCGGTCGCTGTCAGTCAACAGACGAGGTCGGCCTGTACGCTTTTGTGCTGTACGTGTCCCTTCACGTTTCCACTTCACTATCACTTCGGAAACAGTGGAAATAGGGATGTTTAGGGATATGGAAATCTCGCGTACAGACGTTTGACACAAGTAGCACCCAATCACCTGACCACGTTCGAAAACCATGAGTTCCGTGGAGCGCCTCATTCTGCTCGCTCACGATGTCTAATGACTTACTGAGGCCGCTGATATAGATTACCTAGCAGTAGGTGTCAGCACAATGCACCTAATACGAAAAACATATGTTTTTGGAGGTGTCCTGATACTTTTGATCACGTAGTGTATGTACAAGAACCAAGACTGGAAGACCAAGAACGAGATGCTCTGATTAAAAACGGGGTATGACAGCGATACAGCCTTCCGCCCCTACTATTCTATCTATACATCGGAAAAGCAGTGATGGAAATAAAAGCAAGGCTCAAGAGTGGGATTACAATTCAAATGTTCAAATGTGTGTGAAATCTTATGGGACTTAACTGCTAAGGTCATCAGTCCCTAAGCTTACACACTACTTAACCTAAATTACCCTACGGACAAACACACCCACCCATGCCTGAGGGAGGACTCGAACCTCCGCCGGGACCAGCCGCACAGACCATAACTGCAGCGCTTCAGACCACTCGGCTAATCCCGCGCGGCGATTACAATTCAAGGTGAAAGGATATCAATGATAAGATTCGCTGATGACATTGCTCATTGAATGTGAAAAATAATTAAAGGATGTGTTGAGTGGAATGGACAGTATAGTGAGTACAGAATACGGATTGAGAATAAATCGAAGATAGAAGAAAGTAATGAGAAGTGGCAGAAATGAGAACAGCGAGAAACTTAACGTAAGGATTGGTGATCACGAAGTAGACGAAGTTACGGAGTTCTGCCACCCAGGCAGCCAAGTAACTCGCAACGGTGGGAGCAAGAGGACATAAAAAGCAGACTAGCAATGGCAAAGAGGGAATTCCTGGCTAACAGAAGTCTACTAGTATCAAACATAAGCTTTAATTAGAGGGAAAAATTTCTGTGAACGTCCGTTTGGAGCACAGTACTGTACGGTAGTGAAATATGGACTGTGGAAAAAGCCGTAACAGAAGACTATACAAGCATTTGAGATGTGGTGCTGCAGAAGAACGTTGAAAATTAAGTGGACTGGTAAGTAAGCAATAAGCAGGTTCTCCGCAGAATCAGCGGGGAAAGGAATATATTGAAAATACTGACGAGAAGAAGGGACAGGATGATGTCTGTTAAGACGTCAGGGAATAACTTCCATGGTACTAGAGAGAGCTGTAGATAGTCTTTACCATTTACAGGGTCCTCTAACACGAAGAAGATTATTCTCTGACGTCTTGCCAGATATCCTCTCATCCTGTCCCTTCTTCTTGTCAGTGTTTATTGTAGAGATGAAGTCAGAGATTGTAATAAATCCAGCACATAACTGAGGACGTAGGTTATAAGTGCTACTCTGAGATTAAGAGGTTGGCATAGGAGTGGAATTCGCGGGGGGCCATGTCAAACCAGTGAGAATACTGATGACTTAAAAAAAGCACAACGTAGGGTTACTGACTAGCTGGAGCTCAGATTTTACGCAATGACGGTGTTGGCTACAGCCTCTGTAGCCAAATAGTTGAGTCAACCTGAGTTGCACCCCGATCAAACCTCTGAGTTTCCTGAGGTAGGGAGGTGATGTATGGCGTCCGCTCACCCCTTATGAGGGCAAATGAGGAGCTGCTTGACAAAGAGGCAGCCGCATCGTCAGGATTCATCTACTGACGACAACGGGTGGAGGGATTGGGATTTGCTGATCACACGTCTCACGATCACTGATTACTTCTCGTACTGCCCTGTAGGCAGCAGTCGGCCAGTGGGAACAGACGTAAGGGCAAGTTCGTGAGTGGTGTTTTTAGAGTGTTCGCGAAGAGAAATTGAGAGGAATAAATTACATCTTTTTTACTGGAAATTTGAAGTGTTGGTGTTTTTATCTGACTTCTGGCCTACTGAGTTTAAGTTGCTATCCTGCTTTTTGGTGGACATTATGGGTGGAATTTTTTAGTAGCCAGCTGGAGGTTGTTCAATGGTCGGATTTTATAATTCCACAAGAGTTTATATTTCTGCAGGGCGTATCAAAACTTGGCTGGTTACGATTATTTAGAATGATTTAATAATGTAGCAGTGGTTCGCCAAGAAGCGGCTCTGAATGTACCTGCATTGCAGTAGGTTGAGGAAATTTTGTCTTGAACGCCGCACATGAACCCTCGCGCAATGCCAGGAAAACTCTTAGGATCAGACAGAAGGAACGTTTCAACATTTCTTAAATGCAACCAATGTCAGCCTTATGCCTCACAAGTATCAATCAAGTATCTTGTGGTTTGTCTGGGAACTTACAAATACTGATTCCCCGATTGTTGAAGTAGAGAAGTTATGAAGCAGTGGGAACAATCAGGATTCAAATTGTAAGATAAGCGGTCACAGAGACACCACAACTTTCAGAATGGTGTACAATGTGTGCCTTACGCTCCTCAGATATCTAAACATACGTCACTAGTTTTCTAGCTGCCAAAAACGAAACTTTTGAATACTTACGCAAAGAACGTACCAAAAACACCAGCTGACCGTTGTGACCGAGCGGTTATAGGCGCTTCAGTCCGGGACCGCGCTGCTGCTACGGTCGCAGGCTCGAATCGTGCCTCGAGCATGGATGTGTGTGATGTCCTTAGATTTAACTAGTTCTAAGTTCTAGGGGACTGATGACCTCAGATGTTAAGTCCCATAGTGCGCAGAGCCATTTGAACCAAAAACACCAGGTCACGCTCGCAGCGTTGACTGCAAAAGTAGGTGAAGGCTTCAGTGCGTTCTTATGCCTCATGTTCCATTACCTTTCAAGATCGAGGCGCTCACCACGAGCATCAGGAAAATAAATAAACTTCCTGCGATTCCACACAGTCTTCAAAACTTCCTTTACTCGGCGTCTCTTACGATTTCCGTGTTGACTACCAGTTATTCTCTAAAGTTCGTTCTCTCCTTTTGAGCCTGAGCATACAACATTTCCGACTGCGTTCTTTTCCTCGCACTAGCAATAAAATCAGTCTCTATGAAAACCACGTCTTTCAACCACCTTCGACAACAACCACGCGACCACTCGCATTGCCTGCGGTGAAAGACTCCGGTGTCTCGGCTGACGCTTACCGGCCACTGAACGAGAACTGTGGCTGGCAATATTCACTTCCGAGCAGCAGGACCCCAGTGCGGCCGCAGCGGACCGAGACACAAGCCATTACGCGGAGGGTGTACCCGCGGCGTTCCGGCCGCCTTCGCCGTCTTGAGGCTGGGGCGTGGCCCGCCACGTGCCTGCCGACGCGACGCGACGACAGTAACGACGGGACCGGCAAACAACGCCCTTCCGCACAAAACGCTTCGCTGGGTCGCAGGGGGGCGCCTGGCTTACAGCCCATATGGTCTCCGCTGACAGGCCCTCAAAACTAACGCCTCTTTATTTATTTACTCTTTCGGCATCGGAATTGCATATGCAGGGTGGTCCATTGATCGTGACCGAGACAAATATCTCACGAAATAAGCGACAAACGAAAAAACTACAAACAACAAAACTTATCTAGCTTGAAGGGGGAAACCAGATGGTGCTACGGTTGGTCTGCTAGATGGCGCTGCCATAGGTCAAACGGATATCAACTGCGTTTTTTTAAAAAATAGGATGAGAGGCACCCACATGCCTTGCCCATACTGTGGTATCAAGCAGTGCTGAAACACGGCCGTTCTTCAGGTTATCTCGCACCTCGGCCGAGGTGGGGAACACCATGCTACCGTATTGCTCAGCCACATTTCAGGCGCTCAAACCCCAGTTAAATTTCATCTCTTTGGTTCCACCAAAGGTGACCAAAGGACCGTCTCAAAGATGATCATATATTGCACATTCACTATCTTCGGTTATCAGACGACCATACATGCGTTCATTTCACAGATCTCACCAACTTGGATGTAGGGATTTATTTTGTGGGAGTGCACATGTGATCAATTAAATAAATAAATTGTCATTTTTTCCTACACTGGTATCCGGCTTCGGTGTATTACGTGAAACTGAGTTATTATTACAAAAAATATGTTGCTCTGACAACAATAACGAAGAATGTTGTACCTATTTTCAATGTCGGGCGGTACTGTACCCTTTCAGGGAAGCCTCATTTTTTATTGCATATTCGTGTAGTACGTAAAGAAATATTTATGTTTTAGGGGGACCACTTTTTACGCTTTGTGATAGATGCCTCTGTAATAGTCACAGACATATGGCTCACAATTTTAGAAGAACAGTTGGTAACAGGTAGGTTTTTTAAATTAAAATACAGAAAGTAGGTACGTTTGAACATTTTATTTCGGTTGTTCCATTGTGATACCTTTCTGAATTTATCATTTCTGAGAACGCATGCTGTTATAGCGTGATTACATGTAAATACAACATTAATGCAATAAATGCTCAATATTATGTCCGTCAACCTCAATGCATTTGGCAACACGTGTAACGACAATCCTCTCAACAGCAAGTAGTTCGCCTTCCGTAATGTTCGCACATGCATTGACAATGCGCTGACGCATGTTGTCAGGCGTTGTCAGTGGATCACGATAGCAAATATCCTTCAACTTTCCCCGTAGAACGAAATCCGGGGACGTCAGACCTGGTGAACGTGCGGGCCATGGTATGGTGCTTCGACGACCAGTCCACCTGTCATTAAATATGCTATTCAATACCGCTTCAACCGCACGCGAGCCATGTGCCGGACATCCATCATGTTGGAAGTACACCGCCATTCTGTGATGCAGTGAAACATCTTGTTGTAACATAGGTAGAACATTACTGTAGGAAATCAGCATACACTGCACCATTTAGACTGCTATCGATAGAATGGGGGCCAATTATCCTTCCTCCCATAATGCTGCACCACACATTAACTCGCCAAGGTCGCTGATGTTCCACTTGTCGCAGCCACCTTGGATTTTCCGTTGCCCAATAGTGGATATTATGCTAGTTTACGTAACTGCTGTTGGTGAATGACGCTTCGTCGCTAAATAGAACGCATGCAAAAAATCTGTCATCGTCACGTAATTCCTCTTGTGCCCAGGGGCAGAACTCTACACGACGTTCAAAGTCGTCGCCATCCAATTCCTGGTGCATAGAAAGATGGTACGGGTGCAGTCAATGTTGATGTAGCTTTCTCAACATCGACATTCTTGACATTCCCGATTCTCTCGCAATTTGTCTGCTACTGATGTGCGGATTAGCCACGACAGCAGCTAAAACAGCTACTTGGGCATCATCATTTGTTGCAGGTCGTGGTTGGCGTTTCACATGTGGCTGAACACTTCCTGTTTCCTTAAATAAAGTAACTATCCGGTGAACGGTCTGGACACTTGGATAATGTCGTCCAGGATACCGAGCAGCATACATAGCACACGCCCGTTGGGCAGTTTGATCACAATTGGTAAACGGTCCATTTTAATACAGGTAATGTAGCACGAAGCAAATACGGTCCGCACTGGCGGAATGTTAAGTGACAATATGTACTTATACGTTTGTGACTATTACAGAGCCATCTACCACAAAGCGAAAAAAGTGATCCAACTAAAACATTCATATTTCTTTACGTACCACACGTATATATAATAAAAATGGGGGTTCCTATTTTTTAAAAAACGCAGTTGATATCCGTTTGACCTATGGCAGCGCCATCTAGCGGGCCAACCATAGCGCCATCTGGTTTCCCCCTTCAAACTAGACGAGTTTCGTTCTTTGTAGTTTTTTCGTTTGAAGCTTATTTCGTGAGATATTTGCCCGGTCACTATCAATATACCACCCTTTACACGCGAGGCCTTCGGTAAGTAATGCAACACTTTTTTTCCTCGGCCAATTTCCGTTCAAAAACTGCCGCATCTCTTGTGAAACATCGTGGGATATTCCCGGTTCAGCCTGTATAATTTCATGAAGTCCCTATAGGTGGCGGTGCTATACGCATACTTGAAAATTGCATCTGTAACGGAGATGCGTTCCATTGAGTTTCTTTTTGTCACTGAGCATCTTTTGGTGGAAAACCAGAGCATCGCAGCTATTTATAGGCGCTTGCAGAATGTCTATGGAGACCTGCCAATAAACAAAAGCAGGGTGAGTCGTTGTCCGAGGCGTCTGTCATCATCGCAACAAGGTCACGCAAACCTGTCCAATCTCCCGCGTGTCGGCCGGCAGCACACAGCTGTGACTCCTGCGATTTTGGAACGTGCGGACACTCTCATTCGAGGTGACAGACGAATCACCATCAAACACGTGGACATACCTGCTTGGTAGTGCTGACATACTCGTCCACCACTTGGTGTGTGCCCACTGGATTCGTCACGGCTCAAGCACCTTCTGACCTGCGAGAAGCAGTACGTGGATGATGGGGAGGTTACTGATGCACGGCGATGTTGGCTCTGACATCGACCAGTAGAGTGGTACAATGTGGGCGTACAGGCCCTCCCAATCAGGTGGTGTAAGGCCGTCGCGTTGAACGGAGATTACATTAAAAAGTAGCGTTTTGTATGCAAAAGCGTGGGCAATAATGAGGTGCATTAGAATCCAGAGTAAAACGAATTTGCCTTCAGAAAAAAAGTGTTGTATTACTTATTGAATGCCCCTCGTAAATTACCGAATGGGGAAGCAAATGGCGACTCTTACGTAACGCCTCGAAACCCCGGAGTATCAGTCACTAAGATGGAGAAGTCCACAGACTTACAGAAAGTAATGGAGTGTGGCGGTCCCGTCGAATGGTTCTCTACAGCAGACTGACGTGGCGCCGACACGTTCTTCAGGTCAGAAGACTGACGGAAATTCACCCCCCCCCCCCCCTAAGTCTTCCTTGACACATATGGTGTTGCCAGTAATGGAATATGCCGATATTCCGCTATTGCATGGAGCAAAACCGTAGAATGAACCCTACGAACGGTGCAAACAGTACAAAATTGCGCCTTAAAACTTACACTGAAAGCACGTGCCCGGTGCCCCACTAAAACGATTAACGAAATGGCTGGTATTGGCATCAATACCTCAGAACAAACAGCCGACGCCAGCAACGCAAAAATTCGCGCTCTGATCGCAAGCTCCATCTGCGTGAGACGACTACAATGCGCGACCATTGCAGTACCAGCCCGGCACGTAATGACGATGACAACGTCCAACAATTAATGCCTAACATATCTGTTACGCCTGAAGTTCCATAGTTGTAGTCACAACTGGAGGAATCGTGCGACGCGCTTGATCTCCCAACCACGTCCATCATTCGCAGTTTTATTAGTTAGTTAGTCTTTCAAATGACTTGCACCAGGCCACTTCGGCGACTTGCTCGTCGATGAGGATGAAAGTATGATGATGATGATGATGATGATGACGACGACAGAAACACTCAGTCCCTGAGCGGAGAAAATCTCCAATCCAGCCAGGAATCGAACCCAGACCCCTCGGCTTGACAAGCCGGCTTGCTGTCCACTCACATACGGTGGCGGACTGGCGAGGGATTAATTATGTGTGCTGATCGACGCAACCAAAGAAAAACATTGTCTGTACAAAGTGGAAAATATATTCTGAAGACAAAAAAGCGACGCACCTTGAAGAGATTATCGGAATAGGTCGGAAATCGTACATGTGATTTACACAAAAACGATTACAATTTCAGAGAAGCTGGATAATTTACTCAAGAGAAAGAGCTTCACAAGCTGAGCAAGTCAACTACGCGTTGGTCCACCTCTGGCCCTTATACAAGCAGTTATTCGCCTTGGCATTGATTGTTACAGTTGTTGGATGTCCTCCTGAGGTATATAGTACCACATTCTGTCCAATTGGCGCATTACATCTTCAAAATCCCGAGCTGGTTGGGCGCCCCTGCCCATAATGCTCCATACGTTCTCAACTGGTAAGAGATCCGACGACCTTGTTGGCCAAGGTAGGGCTTTGCAAGCACGAAGACAAACATCAAGGGGCCGTGTGCGGGGGGCATTACCTCGCTGAAATGTAAGGTCGGGATGGCTTTCCATGAAGAACAACAAAATGGGGCGTAGAATATCGTCGCCGTTCCATTGCGCAGTAAGCGTGCCGTGGACGACAACTAATCGAGTCCTTCTATGAAAGGAAATGGCATAGTGGACCATGAATCCTGGTTGTCGTGCAGTAGGCGGGCGAGAGTCAGGTTGGTATCCTGCGGTTGCCTGGGACGCCTCCAGACACGTCTTCACTGGACGTCGGGGCTCAATTCGAAGCGTGACTCGTCACTGAAGACAATTCTATACCAGTCAGTGAGATTCCAGGCCGAAGACCTTTCTGGAGGCGCCCCGGATAGCGGAGGGGTACCAACATGACTGTCGTCCGCCATACGGCCCGACAACCAGGAATGATGTCTGCACCTGGTATCTGAGTGATCGGCGCGACGGATTGTCATGCCTAACGGCCCGGGTTCGATTCCCGGCTGGGTCGCAGATTTTCTCTGTTCAGTTACTGGGTGTTCCGTTTATTAATATCTCACTTGATTTTGTATTAGTTATAAGTTTTTCTAATGCTGCACAAAAAAAGATATCAAATGGATGTAAACAAATAGAGCCCGCCTCCACGTGGCGGGACACGGGCAACGGTGTGAGTGGGGACGGGAGCCGGTGTGGTGTTACTTTCAGTCACACCGGACCCCGGACCCAGTCACTGCGACTAAGTGGCAACATGCGACCCACCGTAATAAATTAGACGGTGGGTCATAAAAATAAGCAGCTAGTGAAAAAAAGGTGTCCTTATCATCATCATTTCATCCCCATCGACACGCCAGTTGCCGAAGTGGCGCCAACTCTAAAGACTTGCACCAGGCGACCGGTCTACCCGACCAGAGGCCCTAGCCACACGGCATTTCCATGACCAGGAATGATAGTCCCGGGTGTCATTTCATTTCACAGCAGGACCCCTTTGGTTGTAATGCACAGCACCCTTACAGCACAGCACCCTTACAGCACAGCAGTAGGTCGACGGTTTCTAAGCTCCGGTTTGTTGCCCATCCTGGGCTAACATTTCAACACGATAATGCCCTCCCGCAAACGGCGAGAGTGTCTAGCGCTTATCTTCGTACTTTTCAAACCATACCTTGGCCAGTAAGGTCAGTGGATCTCTCCCAACTGAGAACCTGAGAACCTTTGGGCCGACCGAGGTGGCCGAGCGGTTCTAGGCGCTGCAGTCTGGAACTGTGCAACCGCCTACGGTCGCAGTTTCGAATCCTGCCTCGGGCATGGGTGTGTGACATTTCCTTAGATTAGTTAGGTGCAAGTAGTTCTAAGTTCTAGGGGACTGATGATCTCAGACAGTCCCAGAGTGCTCAGAGCCATTTGAACCATTTGAGAACCATTGGAGCATTATGGGCACGACCCTCCAACCAGCTCGGGATTTTGGTGATCCAATGCGACAATTAGACAGAATGTGGCACGATACGCCTCAGGAGGAAATCCAACAACGCTGTCAATCAATGCCAAGGCGAATAACTGCTAGCACAAAGACCAGAGGTAGGCCAAAGCTTTATTAACTTGCTCCATTTCTGAAGCTCTTTCTCTTGAAAAAACCATCTAATTTTTCTGAAACTGTAATCTTTCGATTTCCGTCCTATTCGGATAATCCCTTCGTGGTGCGGCGTTTAGAGTGCAGAATCACATCATTTGTTGCGCGGAGTCTGCATACCGTGTCTTTGAAAAAATAAAAACCGAGTTTACGTTTGTGCGTTTGCAGAACGCGTGTGTAGTCGCCAGCTGCCTGCTGAAGCGCAGTGTGTACCGTACGAACAAGCAGGATGGTTTGTGAGCGTCCAGCAAGCACGGTGAAGACTACACCACCGCGTTACGCGTCCCGTGTGATGGCGGCTTTACACAGGCTCGCGAAAAGAGAGGAAGCGTGACAAAGCGGCGCCCTGCCGCTTCCTCCCGCAATCGCTGTGGGCGGGTCCGGCTGTCTTCCGGAGCTGGGCCACTGCCGCGTTCTCACAGCGCACCGCGTATTCAACAGTACGTGTCATGCCCGTTTAAAAGGTGTTCCATACAACAGGCATACCCCTGACACTTCTTTTAAAATACCGAGACAACATCGGCAACAAGAGACAGCACTCGACTTGTCGGGCATATTGCTAATACACTACCGGCAATTAAAATTGTGACACCCAGAAGAAATGCAGGAGATACACGGGTATTCATTTGCACAAATATACTAAGTGCATTCAAATTCTAAGACCACCGATTTTTTTTCTAATTAACTACTCACCCGAAATCGACGAAACTGGCGTTACTTCTCGACGTAATTGCCCTGCAGACGTACACATTTTTCACAACGCTGACGCCATGATTCCATGGCAGCGGCGAAGGCTTCTTTAGGAGTCTGTTTTGACCACTGGAAAATCGCTGAGGCAACAGCAGCACGGCTGGTGAATGTGCGGTCACAGAGAGTTTCTTTCATTGTTGGAAAAAGCCAAAAGTCACTAGGAGCCAGGTCAGGTGAGTAGGGAGCATGAGGAATCACTTCAAAGTCGTTATCACGAAGAAACTGTTGCGTAACGTTAGCTCGAAATTTTTTTGGTGGCGGTGAATCTGTGTGCTTCCATTGAGCTGACTGGATTGAAAAATGGCATCCACGTCTCATCCATTGTCACAACCGACGAAAAGAAAGTCCCATTCGTGCTGTCGTTGCGCGTCAACATTCCTTGGCAACATGCCACACGGGCAGCCATGTGGTCGTCCGTCAGCATTCGTGGAACCCACCTAGATGAAACTTTTCGCATTTTCAGGTCGTCATGCAGGATTGTGTGCACAGAACCCACAGAAATGCTTACTCTGGAGGCGATCTGTTCAACAGTCATTCGGCGATCCCCCAAAACAATTCTCTCCACTTTCTCGATCATGTCGTCAGACCGGCTTGTGCGAGACCGAGGTTGTTTCGGTTTGTTGTCACACGATTTTCTGCCTTCATTAAACTGCCGCACCCACGAACGCACTTTCGACACATTCATAACTCCATCACCACACGTCTCCTTCAACTGTCGACGAATTTCAATTGGTTTCACACAACGCAAATTCAGAAAACGAATGATTGCACGCTGATCAAGTAAGGAAAACGTCGCCTTTTTAAGTATTTAAAACAGTTCTCATTCTCGCCGATGGAGGTAAAATTCCATCTGCTGTACGGTGCTGCTATCTCTGGGACGTATTGACAATGAACACGGCCTAAAAACAATGCGCATGTTTCTATCTCTTTCCAGTCCGGAGAAAAAAAAACGGAGGCCTTAGAACTTGAATGCACCTCGTATTACACTAGAACTGACGTGTGATTACATTTTCACTTAATTTGGATGCATAGATCCTGAGAAATCAATACCCACAACAACCACCTCTGGCCGTAATAACGGCCATAATACGCCTGGGCATTGGGTCAAAGAGAGATTGGGAGGCGTGTACAGGAACAGCTGCACATGCAGCTTCAACACGATACCACAGTTCATCAAGAGTAGTGACTGGCGTATTATGACGAGCCAGTTGCTCGGCCACCATTGACCACACGTTTTCAGCTGGTGAGAGATCTGGAGAATGTGCTGACCAAGGCAGCACTCGAACATTTTCTGTATCCAGAAAGGCTCGTACAGAACCTACAACACGCGGTCGTGCATTATCCTGCTGAAATGTAGGGTTTCGCAGGGATCGAATGAAGGATAGAGCCACGGGTCGCAACACATCTGAAATGTAACGTTCACTGTTCAAAGTGCCGTCAATGCGAACAAGTGGTGACCGAGACGTGTAACCAATGGCATCCCATACCATCACCCTGGGTGATACGCCAGTATGGCGTTGACGAATACACGATTCCGATGTGCGTTCACCGCGACGTCGCCAAACACGGATGCGACCATCATGATGCTGTAAACAGAACCTGAATTCATCCGAAATAATGATGTTTTGCCATTCGTGTACCCAGGTTCGTCGTTGACTACACCATCGCAGGCGCTCCCGTCTGTGATGCAGCGTCAAAGGTAACCGCAGCCACGGTCTCCGAACTGATAGTCCATGCTGCTGCAAACGTCGTAGAACTGTTGGTGCAGATGGTTGTTGTTTTGCAAACGTTCCCATCTGTTGACACAGGGATCGAGACGTGGCTGCACGATCCGTTACATCCATGCGGATAAGATGTCTGTCATCTCGACTTCTAGTGATACGAGGTCGTTGGGATCCAGCACGGCGTTCCGCATTACCCTCCTGAACCCACTGATTCCATATTCTGCTAACAGTCATTGGATCTCGACCAACGCGAGCAGCAATGTCGCGATACGATAAACCGCAATCGCGGTAGGCTCCAATCCGACATTTATCAATATCGGAAACGTGATGGTAGTCATTTCTCCTCCTTACATGAGGCATCACAACAACGTTTCACCAGGCAACGCCGGTAAACTGCTGTTTGAGTATGAGAAATCGGTTGGAAACTTCCCTCATGTCAGCACATTGTAGGTGGCGCCGGTGTGTGAATGCTCTGAAAACCTAATCATTTGCATATCACAGCATCTTCTCCCTGTCGGTTAAATTTCGCGTCTGTAGCACGTCATCTTCGTATTGTAGTAATTTTAATGGCCAGTAGTGTAGAAATCTGTACGCAGACCGGGTAGTTTTGTATTGTGCTGTTGCGAGTAAGAGCTGGTGTCTTACTACTAGAATATTTGAGCTGTGTTTCTAATTACAAATCTCCTTCACTATCCGCATCCCGCTCTACATATTTTAGTGCAAGCGTGGATGTTATGGCTAGGCATAACGTTTTGCTATTTCTTTGTATGTCCTTATCGTAAGTTACTCAGAATACATCGCATTCCTATGAGGCAGTTGCAAAGTAAGCAAAAAAGACATTTGTAATCATTTGAAAAAATAAATAAAATAAAAGCTCCTGGACGCCCTACACACGGGGTGCCCTAGAAAAAATGGCCATTATTTTGGGACATGACAGGAGCAATCATTTGAGGCATGGACTCTAAAATGCATATCTCAAGAGCTAGAGACATTACTTCATCTTCAATACAGTGAACAAAGTCTCTTCTACCGCAAGCTCTTTGCTTTTAATATTTTGAGAAGTGGTTGTAAAATAAAAAAAGTGCTCTAAGCTGCATTCCTTAAGACCTACGAGCACTTGTTCTTCTTCGCTACTGTGAAACACATCTCTACTACGGAGCAAGTGCTCACAGCTCTCAAGGTATGCTTTTTGGAGTCCATGTTTACTAAACATTCTTTTCTTTTTTTGGTTCATACAGTCTCCTGCAAAAATATGAATGCAAAAAGCTTACAGTAGACGAGATTTGTTTCACAGTATCGAAAACGAAGACGCGGTCATAGCCATTAAGGTATTCATTTTCGAGCCCATATTTACTAGTCTTTAGCTTCCAATGATGGTTCCTGTGATATTCCTGAATTCTAACCATTCCTCTTCGGACGCCCTGCACATCTATCGTAGCATAAGACTATGAGCATCTATCATGATCCATCTGTTGTCGTTGTGGTCTTCAGTCCTGAGACTAGTTTGGTGCAGCTCTCCATGATACTCTATCCTGTGCAAGCTTCTTCATCTCCAAGTACCTACTGCAACCTACATCCTTCTGAATCTGCTTAGTGTATTCATCTCTTGGTCTCCCTCTACGATTTTTACCCTCCACGCTGCCCTCCGATACTAAATTGGTGATCTCTTGATGCCTCAGAACATGTCCTACCAACCGATCCCTTCTTCTGGTCAAGTTGTGTCACAAACTTCTCTTCTCCCCAATCCTATTCAATACTTCCTCATTAGTTATGCGATCTACCCATCTAATCTTCAGCATCCTTCTGTAGCACCACATTTCGAAAGCTTCTAATCTCTTCTTGTCCAAACTATTTATCGTCCATGTTTCACTTCCATACATGGCTACACTCCATACAAATACTTTCAGAAATGACTTCCTGACACTTAAATCAATACTCGCTGTTAACAAATTCCTCTTCTTCAGAAACCCTTTCCTTGCCATTGCTAGTATACATTTTATATCCTCTCTACTTCGACCATCATCAGTTATTTTGCTCCCCAAATACCAAAACTCCTTTACTACTTTAAGTGTCTCATTCCCTAATCTAATTCCCTCAGCATCACCCGACTTAATTCGACTACATTCCATTATCCTCGTTTTGCTTTTGTTGATGTTCATCTTATATCCTCCTTTCAAGACACTGTCCATTCCGTTCAACTGCTCTTGTAAGTCCTTTGCTGTCTCTGACTGAATTACAATGTCATCGGAGAACGTCAACGTTTTTATTTCTTCTCCATGGATTTTAATACCTACACTGAATTTTTCTTTTCTTTCCTTTACTGCTTGCTCAATATACAGATTGAATAACATCGGGGAGAGACTACAACCCCGTCTGACTCCCTTCCCAACCGCTGCTTCTCTTTCATGTCCCTCGACTCTTATAACTGCCATCTGGTTTCTGTACAAATTGTAAATAGCCTTTCGCTCCCTGTATTTTATCCCTGCCACCTTTAGAATTCCAGTCAACATTGTCAAAAGCTTTCTCTAAGTCTACAAATGCTAGAAACGTAGGTTTTCCCTTCCTTAATCTTTCTTCTAAGATAAGTCGTAAGGTCAGTATTGCCTCACGTGTTCCAGTATTTCTACGGAATCCAAACTGATCTTCCCCGAGGTCGGCTTCTACTAGTTTTTCCATTCGTCTGTAAAGAATTCGTGTTAGTATTTTGCAGCTGTGGCTTACTAAACTGATTGTTCGGTAATTTTCACATCTTTCAACACCTGCTTTCTTTGGGATTGGAATTATTATATTCTTCTTGAAGTCTGAGGGTATTTCTGCTGTTTCAAACATCTTGCTCACCAGATGGTAGAGTTTTGTCAGGACTGGCTCTTCCAAGGCCGTCAGTAGTTCCAATGGAATGTTGTCTACTCCGGGGGCCTTGTATCGACTGAGGTCTTTCAGTGCTCTGTCAAACTCTTCACGCAGTATCGTATCTCCCATTTCATCTTCATCTACATCCTCTTCCATTTCCATAATATTGTCCTCAAGTACATCGCCCTTGTATAAACCTTCTATATACTCCTTCCACCTTTCTGCTGTCCCTTCTTTGGTTATAACTGGGTTTCCATCTGAGCTCTTGATATTGATACAAGTGGTTTTCTTATCTCCAAAGGTATCTCTAATTTTCTTGTAGGCAGTATCTATCTTACCCCTAGTGAGATAAGCCTCTACATCCTTACATTTGTCCTCTAGCCATTCCTGCTTAGACATTTTGCACTTCCTGTCGATCTCATTTTTGAGATGTTTGTATTCCTTTTTGCCTGCTTCATTCACTGCATTTTTATATTTCTCCTTTCATCAATTAAATTCAATATTTCTTCTGTTACCCAACGATTTCTACTAGCCCTCGTCTTTTTACCTACTTGATCCTCTGCTGCCTTCACTATTTCATCCCTCAAAGGTACCCATTCTTCTTCTACCGTATTTCTTTCCCCCATTCCTGTCAATTGTTCCCTTATGCTCTCCCTGAAACTCTGTACAACCTCTGGTTCTTTCAGTTTATCCAGGTCCCATCTCCTTAAATTCCCACCTTTTTGCAGTTTCTTCAGTTTTAATCTACAGGTCATAACCAATAGATTGTGGTCCGAGTCGCCCCTGGAAATGTCTTACAATTTAAAACCTGGTTTCTAAATCTCTGTCTTACCATTATATTATCTATCTGATGCCTTTTAGTACATCCAGGGTTCTTCCACGTATACAACCTTCTCTCATGGTTCTTAAACCAAGTGTTAGCTATGACTAAGTTGTGCTCTGTGCAAAATTCTACCAGGCGGCTTCCTCTTTCATTTCTTAGCCCCAATCCATATTTACCTACTACGTTTCCTTCTCTCCCTTTTCCTACACTCGAATTTCAGTCACCCATGACTATTAAATTTTCGTTCCCTTCACTATCTGAATAATTTCTTTTATTTCATCATACAGTTCTTCAATTTCTTCGTCATCTGCGGAGCTAGTTGGCATATAAACTTGTACTACTGTGGTAGGCGTGGGCTTCATGTCTATCTTGGCCACAATAATTCGTTCACTGTGCTGTTTGTAGTAGCTTACCCTCACTCCTATTTTTTTTATTCACTATTAAAGCTACTCCTGCATTACCCCTATTTGATTTTGTGTTTATAACCCTGTAGTCACCTGACCAGAAGTCTTGTTCCTCCTGCCACCGAACTTCACTAATTCCCACTATATCTAACTTTAACCTATCCATTTTCCTTTTTAAATTTTCTAACCTACCTGCCCGATTAAGGGATCTGACATTCCACGCTCCGATCCGTAGAACGCCAGTTTTCTTTCTCCTGATTTCGACATCCTCTTGAGTAGTCCCCGCCCGGAGATGCGAATCGGAGACTAATTTACCTCCGGAATATTTTACCCAAGAGGACGTCATCATCATTTAATCATACAGTAAAGCTGCATGCCCTCGGGAACGCAGTTTCCCCTTGCTTTCAGCCGTTCGCAGTACCAACACAGCAAGGCCATTTTGGTTACTGTTACAAGGCCAGATCAGTCAATCATCCAGACTGTTGCCCTTGCAACTACTGAAAAGGCTGCTGCCCCTCTTCAGGAACCACACGTTTGTCTGGCCTCTCAACAGATACCCCTCCGTTGTGGTTGTACCTACGGAACGGCTATCTGTATCGCTGAGGCACGCAAGCCTCCCCACCAACGGCAAGGTCCATGGTTCATGGGGGGGATAATCCATCTATAAATGGAAAAGCACCATACCCTAATATATAATTACAATTAACAATACTCCACGCTACCCGCAGTACAGTTATTTGCAGATTATCAATAAGATTGTGAATACAAAGATCTATCAGGTCGGCGTTCTTCTGAAGCATCATTTCTTCATAGTGCGGAGATTCTCTCGTACACCATCTGCATACCGTAATTCTTCTGTGATTACTGTTGTGACGCAGTTTTTTTTCCCTTACAGCCTAAGAAGAACCCGAGTGGGAAGCCTAAAACGATCGGCATTAACAACAGTCTGTCTGCGTGAGTTGTGGACAGCCGTAAGTTTTCAACTCGAGTTATGACGAGAACACGCACCCGCCAGCAGGTGTGCTGGTATGTTCCGATTGAGGGCGGCAGGACCACCATGAAAGTTTTCGCCGAAGAGCTCATACGTTTCGCATCACAAGCGGCAGATTCGTCATAGCAGCTGATTTCGCTGTTTGCAGAGGCGTTCCAAAATGTTCAAATGTGTGTGAAATCTTATGGGACTTAACTGCTAAGGTCATCAGTCCCAAAGCTTACACACTACTTAACCTAAATTATCCTATGGACAAACACACACACCCATGCCCAAGGGAGGGCTCGAACCTCCGCCGGGACCAGCCGCACAGTCCATGACTGCAGCGCCCGAGACCGCTCGGCTAAGCCCGCGCCACGCAAAGGCTTTCCCCACGCACGAAAATAAGGGCAGCACCAGCCAATTTCACTCACACCATCAGGAAGTAAGCAACGATCGACTGCTGGCAATGCCATAGAGGGCGAATGAAACGTCGACTTCACCAATCGGAAGAGGAAATCCGAAAGATTGCGTTATTTGGAGGTCAAATAAAGAGTGAGGAGGACGTGGCCAGCCTGTGTTTTGGTGAGGGAGATTTCCAGATTCTACAATGAACCGCCAGAGAAACTGGTACACCTACCTAATATCGTGTAGGGCACCGCGAGCACGCAGTAGCGCCACAACACGACGTGGCATGGACTAGACTAATGTCTGAAGTAGAGCCGGAGGGAGCTGATGCCACGAATCCTGCAGGGCTGTCCATAAATCCGTAGGAGTACGAAGGCGTGCAGATCTCTCCTGAGCAGCAGGTTGCAATGCTCGATAATGTTCATGTCTGGGGAGTTTGGTGGTTATCGGTAGTGTTTAAACGCAGAAGAGCGTTCCTGGAGCCACTCTAGCAGTTCTGGACGTGTGGCGTGTCGCACTGTCGTACTGGAATTGACCAAGACCGGCGGAATGCACAATGGACATGAATGGATGCACGTGATCAGATAGGATGGTTACGTATGTGTCACCTGTCAGAGTCGTATCTAGACATGTCAGGGGCCCCATATCACACTGATTGCACACTCCCCACACCTTTACAGATCCTTCATCAGTTTGAAAAAAATGGTTCAAATGGCTCTGAGCACTAAGGGACTTAACTTCTGAGGTCATCAGTCCCCTAGACTTAGAACTACTTAAACCTAACTAACCTAAGGACAACTCACACACCCATGCTCGAGGCAGGATTCGAACCTGCGACCGTAGCGGTCGCGTGGTTCCAGACTGTAACGCCTAGAACCGCTCTGCCACTCCGGCCGGCCATCAGTTTGAACAGCCGACTGTTGATATGCAGGGTGCGTGGATTCATGAGGTCGTCTTCATACACGTACACGTCCATCCGCTCGATACAGTTTGAAATGTATCTCCTCTGACAAGGCAACATGGCTCCAGTCATCAACAGTCCAATGTCGGTGTTGATGGGCCCAGGCGAGGCGTAAAGTTTTTTGCCGTGTGGTTACCAAGGGTACACAAGTGGACATTCGGCTCCCAAAGCCCATATCTATGCTGTTTCGTTGAACGGTTCGCACGCTAACACTTGATAGCCCACCATTGAAGTCTACAGCAATTTGCGGAAGGACTGCACTTATGTCATGTTGAACGATTCTCTTCAGTCGTCATTGGTCCTGTTCTTGCATGGTCTTTATCCAGCCGCAGCGATGTCGTCGGAGATTTGATGTTTTACCGGATTTCTGATATTCACGCTGCGCTCGTGAAATTATCGTACGGGAAAATCCCCAATTCATCGCTACCTCCGAGATGCTGTGTCCCATCGCTCGTGTGCCGACTGTAACGCAACGTTCAAACTCACTTAAATCCTCGGAACCTGACATTGTAGCAGAAGTAACCGAGCTAACAACTTCGACAGACACTTGTTGTCTTACATAGGTACTGCCGACCGCAGCGCCGTATTCTGCCTGTTTACATAACTCTGTATTTGAATACACATGCCTATACCAGTTTCTTTGGCGCTTCAGTATATTACCCGATGTGGAAGTAAAAGGTTTATATTCTGTCGTGAGACGTTGGACTTCCCACGTCATTATTAGCGGACAGCGCGGAACAACGGAACGGAGTACATCTGGAGCGCTGAGTGAGAAGCAAACACGACGAGAAGAATGCGCTATAAATGGATTATGTTCCTTTCAGGGAAGGATCAACTTATTGATGCCATTCCAAGACATATAATGCCCAGCAATTGCTCTCGTAATTAATGTCACATTACGATTTGTGAATGAACTCCTTCAAATGGTTCTTCCTTTAGGGAAAACTCAGAAACCCAACTCAACCATTCGTTCTTTCTTTCAGAACATGCATGTCGTCACCCCCACCTCAATATACCGGGTGATCAAAAAGTCAGTTTAAATTTGAAAACTGAATAAATCACGGAACAATGTAGACAGAGAGATACAAATTGACACACATGCTTGGAATGACATGGGGTTTTATTAGAACCAAAAAAATACAAAAGTTAAAAAATGTTCGGCAGATGGCGCTTCATCTGATCAGAATACCAATAATTAGCATAACAAAGTACGACAAAGCAAATATGATGTTCTTTACAGCAAATGCTCAATATGTCCACCATCATTCCTCAACAATAGCTGTAGTCGAGGAATAATGTTGTGAACAGCACTGTAAAGCATGTCTGGAGTTATGGTGAGGCAATGGCGGCGGATGTTGTCTTTTAGCATCCCTAGAGATGTCGGTCGATCACGATACACCTGCGACTTCAGGTAACCCCAAAGTCAATAATCGCACGGACTGGTCTGGGGACCTGGGAGGTCAAGCATGACGAAAGTGGCGGCTGAGTACACGATCATCACCAAACGACGCGCGCAAGAGATCTTTCACGCGTCTAGCAATATGGGGTGGAGCGTCATCCTCCATAAACATCGTACGTTCCAGCAGGTGTTTATCGGCCAGGCTGGGGATGATGTGATTCTGTAACATATTGGCGTACCTCTCATCCGTCACGGTAGCAGTTACTGACGTTTTGCTGTCCAGCGCCATCTGTCGGACGTTTTGTGAACTTTGTGTAATTTTTTTTCTTTGTTCTAATAAAACCCCATGTCATTCCAAGAATTTGTGTCAATTTTTACCTCTCTATCTACATTATTCAGTGGTTTATTAAGTTTTCAAATTTATACTTACTTTTTGATCACCCGGTATGTTTGACCACCGTTTGAATTCATTATTTTTGTTTCAGGGAAGAATCAGCTTAGTGATGCCATTACAACACAGCCGGTGCCCAGAGCTTAGTCAGCTCGGAATTGAGCATGTAAGCTTATTGATCCATTCATATGAAGCACATTTGAGTAGCGCCTATCGTGGGCACAACAAACAGCTTCAAGCTCAGTATTCTGAGAGTGTCCATTTATTCCTTGTACAACATCACGGCGAGGCATTCTTGTCACTGATGTCACAGCAAAGCGCTGTGCGCCTATACTGTTCTCCTGTGATTAGTGCTACAGGCAAGTTTATTCTGGCTGTCGGCTGAGACCACTTCTTCATGAGTTGTTACTCCGCCTAAATGTTTCTTTTTTGGTGGGTGCCCCGGTCCGTTTCTTTTTTCTCAGTTCGTTCTGGGGCCCTCGATAAAAACAACGTGCTCACCCGCTTGCCACGTGCTAGGCGCCACATCTGGCCAAGTCGTTTGTCTCGCTGGAAGCTGCTGCTGTGTGCCGGAGCCACCAAACCCAGCGCGTCTCTCCCACTCCGAACTGACCACATTATCGTCCCCAGCTACCGACTGAGATGCAAGGAGGAGTAGAGGAACTAAACCAGCTTCTTGTGTCTCAAGATTTCCTCGTTACACGATTTGTAACAAATTGTTATGCTACCCAACCCAATTACAGCACAGTGTACACTGTGTGACGAAAAAATTGAAGCTCCCAGAAGACATAGTAGGAAGTTAACGTAACTTCGTACAAGCACGCACCATCGACGAGTATGTAAAAGGTGAGATTAGCAGCTCTCTGTGACACGCAGAACTGCTATCGGAGTGCGTTATTACCGTTCGTGTTTTGTGTTGTTACTAGGTTTGGTGGTTGGTGGCGTATATAAGGAGCGTCAACAGCGGCAGATGTTGAACGACCAGTGTAAATGACACTGAGATCCCGCGTTATTCATCTGAGACAGCGTTATCAGAATCTGAAAGAGTTTTAAAGGACTCTCCGAGTGGGTCTCCATTTCGCCGGTTGGTCGAATCGTGCATTATCCAGATATGAGGAGCATTCAGATATGGCAGTGACCCGATTATGTACTACTTGGGAACGTGAGGGCAAGCATACTCGCCCCCACGGTTCCATTCGACCACTTCTGACCACCAGGTGGGAGGTCGCCGTAATGCACGCCCAGCACACGGTAACCCCTTCAAATGCGTGTCTGCCATCCGAAAACAAGTAATGGCCTCCTAGCAATATTCTGCGCCATCCTCCATCATTGCTCGGAGATTGGCAGAAGCCAGACTAGGAAATTACTGTCCTATGCGTAGGCTGCCATTGACACCACATCACAAAGGTTACGTTTGGAATGTTGCTGTGATCGAAAACCACGGACTGCTGATGAATGTCGTCCCGCTATGTTCAGCGATTAATCGTGGTTCTGCACTAACCCGACTGACTGTCGCTGGCGGGTATGATGGCACATCGGAGGAGGTCCCATTCTTCCAACGTTTTGGAGGGGCACAGCAATATTACTCTTTATGTCACTGTGTGCTTAGCCAATGAGTATGACTTCAGGACATGGCTGGCAGTGACTGGGAGAACTCTGACGGCACCACGGTCCGTCATGGACATCTTACACCCTCATGTGTTACCTCTCATGCGACAGTACAATGTTCGTCCACAGGTAGCACGTGTCTCTATGGAGTGTCTGCCTGATGTTGAGGTACTCCCGTGATCAGCAAGATTCCCCGATCTGATCACGATTGAATATGTGTGGGAGCAGCTCTGACATCAGCTCTGACCCAATGGCACGTCAGCTCTATCACCGTGCCAGTATCCAGGATATCAAGAATCAGTTACAACAGTTGTGGACCAGCTTGCCTCGGGAGGGGGTATAACCGAATCAGTGCACGCATCTAGGCAAAGAAGGTGCAATTTCATGCTGATAACTGGATTCAATACTGTCACGTTCTTTGTAAATTTGATTCGGCTTTGTAATCACTTCAATACATCACATACCCTCGTAAATTGTTTAATTTCGTTTACTCGCCCCCTTTTTTGTCCGGCAATGTATTTAAGCAATCATTATCCTAAAGTTTTCCTCTAAATTAAAAGTAATAAATATGTAGTTTATTGGGGAACTATAATAGATGCTTTTGTATTCAAATACACTTCATCTCCTACTGGTTGTGAACACACCTTCCCGAAGTTTGTATCGATGTCTATTTTACTTTGTATTCTGAGACTAGTTAAAGTTAACGAGTAGGCACAAAAGAAAAACCAAACCATCACGTACTTGTAGTATTATGCTGTGGACTGTTGATGCGGGAACAGCGTCAAACATCGACCAAACTAGTTCTTGGACATCTTTTGTCTTCTAGTCCTCGGGCAGCCCATGGAAACAGCATGTAGCTCCGAATTTCAGAACACTTCATTTAGAAAACACGGGTGCCGCTTTCTCCGTTCTCAGAACTCGGCCTTCCGGGAAACACCGCTCAGTCGCCTTAATATATAGAGCCTCTGCCACAGGGGCTCTCAATGGGCTGTCCATTGTTTCGTTTCAGACACATTTTCCATAAATCTGTATAAAACAAGCTGCCAACCACCAAAAGCTTGGTTTGAACACTGCAGTATTTTAATTGTTCTACAGCAATGGTATGTCTCTGTCTTCCTCCGTTCTTTGCAATGACGTTACACGGAGACCATAAAGTAAATGTAAACTCCAAACCGCGATGTAACTTGGTAGTTTTGACAGTGGCAAATTATTGCCAAAGATGGGAGAAGAGGTATGTGACACAAAAATAATATGAATGCCAAGAGCATCGAATACTCTAGTTAGGATTTCTAATTTGGTACTTCCCCACTGAACCATCAAGCCGCATACAAGAGTGGTATATTTTATAACAGTGCCTTGCAATCATGGCCTTCACACTGTATATAAGAGTAGAGGTAGGGCTGTAATTGTGGAAACCCAGTTTGTTTTTGCTGTATAAAAGAAATTTTACTTCTCTTTCAGCTTCAAAATTAGCCAAAGCTAATTCATAATGTTTTACCAATGAATATAATATTATGAAACACAAAAACTAAATATGTTAAAAATTAAAAAAACATTTTCCACTTGCACAACAACTCACTAATTTTTCAAGAAGTGCGGGTAATGTGGAAACGCCGTAAAATTGTGGGAAACTGACTACTTCAAACGGAAACTATTGAAAATGTTAAAAACTATTTTATTTTACATTAAATTTAAATTACACAAAAGTATTTTTAAACGCAACTGTATGAGAAAAATGCTTCATAAGCGAAGTTCACTTGCAAAAATCACATTTGTAAATATCTTCTGCATTTCCGGTACACAAAGAGTGACTCCACTCCTCATACACTACACACTTAATCCATGATCTCCCCGAATGTCTTTGGAAAATGCGCCTTCACAAAAAAATACAAATTGTATCTTCTTCCGTAGGGTTTTCTTCCCCAACTGCGAGATCCAAATGTGACTCGCCTGAAGAGACAGTTGGTGCATTGGGCTCTTCAACTGAATCCTCAGATAACTTAAGCCGTTTTTGTACGGTTTTCTAGGAGGAGCTTCACGTTTTTTCTTGCTTTTGGTAGGTGCCTTAGGAAGCTCCTGCTTACCCTTCAGTCAGGAGTCTTCAAAGCGTGTTTTATAAGGCGAAGATGTCAAAACAGCTGATGAACCTGGCTTACGACCTCTGTTGGAAACCGTCCTCTTTAGAGGAGGGACTGGCATGATATCTTGTGGAGACACACACGTATTTGATGAGGTATTGACAACGATGTTGACTTTCTGTTTTATCCATTTCAATGAGGTACTGTGCCAACTGTTTCACAATAGCATCAGGTAGTACAAGCTTACGTCCAAGTCTCAAAGAAACACATTCTTCAGGTTACATATCACTATGCATAGCCCTCTGAAGTGTCGTCTGAGGTGCACTGAAAGCTTTTACTGCTCTTCTTAACCCCACCTTCTTTCCCTTGAGGCTATTATAGCCTTAATCATGTTTTCAGCATCCCACTTCTTCACAATAGCTCTTGGTTTCCGATCAGTTAGCTTTCGTGGCATCTAGGAACAGACGCAAAACGTATTAGAAGTAATGTATTTGATGTTGGTATTGTGGAAACGTTTCCACAATGCCATCGTATGTATGCTTCCACATTACCTACACAATGGCCATTTTAAATTTCTGTAGATTACATTAAGCAACTATCCATTTAAGGTTGACATAGGACTGCTAAAACCTTCCCTTTATAAGCTATCAGACGTAAAGATAGATAACTACAAAGTATATGGACAAATATAATAGCACAACTTACCTCGAAAAAGGTTTAGAAAATGCGCGAACGTAAATTGCATCACTGTCACAGCGTCTGTTGCTCAACTGACTTCTAACCCTCTACGGTGACAAATAGGAACTATTGCAACAATTTCTGGATGCCCTGCTACAGTGCAGCACTCTGAAGGCCAGATACTAGACGTTTCCACATTACCCACACGCTTCCACATTTACACCCCACCTCTACTTGCCATATTATCATACTTTCTAGGGTTCACAACTGATAATTTCCCCCAAATTTGATATTGTATGTATCACACACACAAACGATAAATAACTAAGAAAGTTTTCGTTGCCAGATGGTGATGCTGAAGGATTCTCTCTGGCGACGTGCTTGATCATCGCCCGCACTGAGATCTAAAAAGCACGCAAGCGGCTCCTTTCGAAGCAGTCCTCCACAATGTGGTTGACAGCCTACACAGCGCGTCAACACATTTATGCCTGATACCGTTGCACATCCTGTGTGGAGGGCAGTACTCGAGCTAATGGATCCATATCGCCTTTGGGAGGTCCGCACCGAGCACACTACACTACTGACTGCGTACAAGTTGATAATCATGGGCTCTCCTTTTGTATTATCTTTCCGATTTCTTCTGCTTCAACCCGTCGTGAAACAAGTTCATGGCTTCCTTAAATCTTGATCTGCTTGACTTCAGTCACTTCGATCTTAACAGCTTAAAAGTTGCGCAAGTGAAGATACCTTCTTCCGTTCACAAAGTCATGAGAGATATGGTGGGAAAATATTTGAAAGCATCGGAAGCCAATTGATGAGAGCTGAGCGGATAGTCCAGCTGCCTTACAATCGTGTTGAGACACGATCATTTATAATTCTCGTCCCCCCCCCATCCCCGTCACCCGCGCGCTGAGTCGCTCAGCGTATCGTTACCTACCTCCATTTTCAGTCGGAGTGGCGATGAAAATTCATTGCTCAGGCAGGCAGAGCATAAGGGGCAAGGAAACAGGATCCGTTTTTCTTAATTGCAAGAATTAGGTCGTAAGACGGTGTGGTCCGTACGTAAGGTGGTATTTAAGTGCAGCAGTCGACTCGTCGTTTTTTCGGCAGGACTGGGCAGAATGCCAGCGTCACGTTCCGCCTTTCCACTTCCGCACTCATCCAGCAACACTACACACGTAGAACAGAACTTTCCCTTTGTACCGGTGTGTGCAGTGAAACGAACTGACATCATAGGTAAGAGCTGAGACTCAAACTACTGCCTTACACTTACAGCGGTTAGCACCCTATGATAATGCCCGTCTTACGATGGACCATTTCAAAGCATCAGTTTCACTGCCTACCTACCATTTTCTTAAATAGCACAAGCCTATACTACACACAGAAAATGTATTCGAAGTTGCGAATACGCGCAACCTCCAAAAGCAGAATGGAATGACGACATCGAAAATTTTTGGCGGGCCTTTACCATTCGGCTACCCATACAAGCTTCACGACCAGACCCAAACTCCCATATGTCGTCGTTCGTGTATCATTAACATGCTCTCGTTCGCTTACTGTGATTCCCGTACAGGGAGGATATTTAACCGAAAGTCACTAGTCCGGTATCGGCAGATAAATACTATATTGCAGTGCCTGTGTTTGTAAGAAACACGATGCTATGTTCCTTCGGGCAAGCACTTCTTACAAACACGTGCACTGCAATATCGTATACTACATGCGTCTCTAGGCTAACAAATTTGAGATAAATCGTGTGATAACCGCATCGGGGAGACATATCGAAGCTCCGAGACCACCCTAAACGCCTACTCGGATCGCTTGGTTGATAGAGCAATACCCACGAAAGACACAGACACAACCTTGAGTCCAGGTCTGGTATCTACACGCAGCACAATGATAAATAAAGGTTGGATTGCTTTCTAGTGACCCGCCTTCCTCTTCGGAGATATTTACCAAAGAAAAATTAAGGTAGTCAGAATTCTGCAACCACTTAGGAATACTTGCACATTTCATTGCGCACGGTTGATAATCTTTATTTTTGTTTGATTTGTTTTCGTGACACAAAACGAACACTGCGTCAGGACTTGATATTTTTTCCTTCGTTTTTCTCCAACAAGAGAAATCAAACACACAGGGCGCGAAACGTCCCGCATTCGTTCTTCTAAATTAATTCGATGAATCCAGAAAATTTTCTTTCTCCTTCTTTTTAAAGGACGATAAACTGAAACGTATGCTAGAATTTGGTAGCGTTCCATTTGGCTGTTACTGATCTGAGAGACTAGGGAGGAATCAAATGGAGCTCCCGTGCTATGCACAACAGCAGCCGGATATACGAGGGCGAGTCAAATGAAAACCTTAAATGTTTTTTTAAAAATTATTTATTGTGCAGAAGTGGTACAAAGCTGTATCAGTTTTTAACATAATCTCCTCCACGCTCAATGCAAGTTCTCCAGCGCTTACAAAGTGCACAAATTCCTTTAGAAAAAAATTCTTTTCGTAGTCCGCGCAACCACTCATGCACCGTGTGGCGTACCTCTTCATCAGAACGCAACTTCTATCTTCCCATTGCGTCTTTGAGTGGTCCAAACATATGGAAATCACTTGGGCCAAGGTCTGGTGAGTATGGTGGATGAGGAATACAATCGGAATGCAGGTCTGTGATTGTTGCAACTGTTGTACGAGCATTGTGGGGCCTTGCATTGTCATGCTGACAGCAGTCCACGTTGCTTTGACTTGATTGCAGGCCGCAGATGATTTTTTAGGAGATCTGTGTATGATGCACTGGTGAAAGTGGTCCCTCTAGGCTTGTAATGCTCCAAAATGACGCCTCTTTCGTCCCAAAAGAGAGTCAGCATAACCTTCCCTGCTGATAGTTCTGTTCGAAACTTCTTTGGTTTTGGTGATGAGGAATGGCGCCATTCCTTGCTCGCTCTCTTCGTTTCCAGTTGGTGGACGTGAACCCAGGTTTCGACTCCAGTAACGATTATTGCGAGGAAGCCATCACCTTCTCGTTCAAAGCGCCGGAGTAGTTCTTCACATGCATCAACACGTCGTTCTCTCATTTCAGGAGTCGGCTGCCGTGGCACCCATCTTGCAGACACTTTGTGAAACTGTAGCATATCATGCACAATGTGGTGTGCTGACCCATGACTAATCTATAAATATTCTGCAATGTCATTCAGTGTCACTAGGCGGTTTTCCTTCACTATGGCTTGAAATGCTGCAATGTTCTGTGGAGTCACAACTCGTTGTGCCTGACCTGGACGAGGAGCATCTTCCACTGAAGTCACACCATTTGCGAACTTCCTACTCCATTCGTAGACTTGATGCTGTGACAAACATGCATCACCGTTCTGAACTTTCATTCGTCGATGAATTTCAATAGGTTTCACACCTTCGAATCCTGCCTCGGGCATGGATGTGTGTGATGCCCTTAGGTTAGTTAGGTTTAATTAGTTTTAAGTTCTAGGCGACTGATGACCTCAGAAGTTAAGTCGCATAGTGCTCAGAACCATTTGAACCATTTTTTCACACCTTCACTACGCAAAAACCGAATAACAGAATGCTGTTCTTCCCTGGCGCAAGTCGCAAATGGGGCGGCCATCTTTAAACTGATACTGCGACGGTATGTGCGCATCTGCACCACGCTGACAACTACAGGCCATTCTGCACGCTGTTTGTAGCACGCTTACCAACTTACAGTATAACGGCGCGAAATTTCGATTTGTTTTTACAAATTTAAGGTTTCCATTTGACTCGCCCTCATATGTGAAACAGCCACGGCGTTTTGACGGCTGCCGGACAAGTGCGAAGTGAGCCTTTTAAGGTCCCTCACTATGAGAGGCAGGCGTGGATTCACCGCCCCACGGCTCCTCGCCCTGTGGCGTTCTATGTGGGACCGGGCTAGCTCCATTCGTCCTCCGCAACCCCCTCTGTCAATCGGCCAGCGTACAGTTAACGCTCTGTATCATTTAACACATTATCGAAAGCCAGCTACTGTAAGTATATATCTTGAAAAAATAAGCAATCATGCAAACCTGCATGGCGTCTGTAGTTGTTCGATGTCCTTATACCGCATTTGTACATATACTACTACCCACATTAATACATTACCGGTACTATGCTTCAAACGACTGCTTATTTTTGACGCTGGCTAATAATACGGTAAATATAATCTTCTAAAGACAGACACTAGGTGCCTGAAACCGTTAACGAAATACTCTTACAATTTCTTTTGTGCAACTGGTTGCTGACGCTGTCAACAAAAAAACTGTATTGTATTCACTTCTTTAAACTGATTCCATATTTCTATATTTCTATAAGCCTTCTGACACCGTACCTCAGAAGAGACATCTAATCAAATTGCGAGCCTATGGAGAATCGTATGAGTTGTGCGGGATTGAAATCACGAGAACCTGTCAGAAAAGTCACAATATGTAGAAACTGAGGGAAAGTCATCGAGTAAAATAGAAACGATATATGGCGTTCCCCAAGGAGGCGTTACAGGCCTTCCGCTGTTTCTAATCTACGGGTGATCAGCTATCCCTACCGATAGGTTTTATACAACCTGCAACACCTTCAAAAACCACGAGTGATATTTTTGTATTCTCTCGCATGCTACATGCAAACTGTTGGTTCTACAGAAAAATGAAATGAAACGATCGTGTGGCATTGTTGGCATTTGTTCTGCCTTACAATTTCGCTGGACGACACGGTTTTCGAGATACTCAAGCAAAAAGGTTTCAAGGTTACTTTTGTAGATTTTTCTTGAATAATTGGAAAACAACGATCTGTAGCGAAAATGAATGGTTCAAATGGCTCTGAGCACTATGGGACTTAACATCTGTGGTCATCAGTCCCCTAGAACTTAGAACTACTTAAACATAAGTAACCTAAGGACATCACACACATCCATGCCTGAGGCAGGATTCGAACCTGCGACCGTAGCGTGCCGCGGTTCCTGACTAGGCGCCTAGAACCGTGAGACCACCGCAGCCGGCGAAAATGAATCCCAGTACAAAATTTAACTCAATTAAATTTCGTACTAAATGGTCCTGTCTATTTTTTTCTGTAGATTAACAGTTTGGACTTAGCGAGCGAGAGAATATGAAAATCTCGCACATAGTGTTTGAGGGCACTGCGTGTAGCATAAAACCCATGAGTAAGAGCAGCTGAATTATCTTGTATAAAAATAGTGTAGGAGATAATCTGGGCACCCATTTTAAATTGTTTGCAGATGTTGCTGTCATTTACCCTGTAGTTCAGTCATGAAAACGTCAAAAACAGCAAAATGATTTAGACAATATATCCATATGGTGTGAAAAGTGGTAACTGACTATAAATAATGCAAAGTGTGAGTTAATCCACATGAGTGCTTAAAGGAATTCGTCAAATATGGGTTGTTCGATAACTCACAGAAATCTAAAGGCTGTCAATTCAACGAAATGCGAGTACCTAGGGGTTACAATTACAAACAAGTTAAATTGGAAACATCACCAAATAATGCTGCGGGGAATGCGAATCAAAGACTGCGTTTACTGGCAGAACACTTACAAGGTGAACTCACCATGCACTCCCCTTAGATTTAGTGGTAAGAGGGCGCATTGGACAACCCGTCAAAAATTGAACACAGATCAGGCATGAAAACAGGAAAAAGGTGTACTGGACTGTAAAAAAAAAAAAGGGGGCGGGGCAAAGTAGGAACAGTGAACGGTCCAAGAACAAGAAGTGCAATTCTTTTCAGCAGGCGCGAATACAAATGGCGTCTTTGTTAAGTGGTTACGGTGTAGAACTACAAGCGGGTGAGCCGGGTTCAAAGCTACAGAATGCCATTTTTTTTTCTTTTGTTCTCGCTGTTCCCTTTATTCAAATTTGTGTCTGTGTCGTGATGTAACGTCCATTTGTGCAACAGCGAGGAGTAACGTTGGGGCCTATAATGACAGCTGATTCTGCACAACTATTCTATTAGCAGCCGAAAGGACAGGCTTTCGAATGGAAACCGCAAACGTTTGATAACAAGACGACAAGTCAACCGAATCACCCACCAGAAAACACGTCTGGTGTGTCATATAGGGCATTAGTGTCTGTACGTGCATCACATGATAGGAATCCCTTATCAACGCGCCTATTTCTACGACTGGTAAGTGAATGAGATATGCCTCCTTTCCGATATAGATGCTCGTATTAATGTGAATCTGAGCTATAACAAATAAACTTAACAGTTCCACAACCACACAGTTTATCTTTGCTCTGTCAAAACATATATTTTAACGTTTTGCAAGTTGTGTTCCATTTTGGAAGTCTTGACTCTTGAATTCCTTTGATGTAACATAGTTCACTCCCTTTATTTTTTGTTTTCATTTCTGTGAGACGTCTATGTGGTATCACGCCTGCTGTCACTATGGTAATATATTCGTACACATGACTCGTACTCTATAACCAATTTATAGTATGACAACTGCCAAGACTACAGAAAGAGAACAAACATTTCATTGACCGGACGGACAATTCATACAGTTGTGGAAAAAAAGGGGCACGACGCAGTTTCGAACTCAGCTCGCCAGCTCGGCAGCCCAACACCACGACCACTTACCGACGACGCCTTTGCTATCAAACGCTGCTCTTTATTGCACTTTTGTTCTTGAAACGTCCACTTTTTCTACAATGTTTTGCTTTTTTTTTCATCTGTGTTGATCTCTAGTGATATCTGTGTTCCGTTTTTGACGGGGTGTCTACTGGGCTCTCTTACCACTAAATCTGAGGGCTAGGGGGGGGGGGGGGGCGATGCAGAGTTTCCCTTGTTAGAAGATGCAACAGGTCCACTCAAGAGGCTGCCTACACTACGCCTGTGCGTTCTTTTCTTAAGTACTGTAGCGAAATATGGGATCCTTACGAGATAAGATTGACGGAGGACATGGAAAAAGTGCAGAGAATCGCAGCTCGTTTTGTACTACCGCGAAGTAGGGGAGAGAGTGTCGTCGATACGATAAGCGAGTTAAAACAAGCGTTTTTCGCTGCGGCGAGATCCTCTCACGGAATATCAATCAACAAATTTCTCGTCTGAATACGAAAATATTCTATTGTCGCCCAACTACATAGGGAAAATTATCATCGTAAAAAAAAAAATAAGAGAAATGAGAGCTCGTGCGGAAGGATTTAAGTGCAGATTTTTTTCCATGTGCTGTAAGAGAAATAGTCTGATGTTCGAAGAAGCCTCTGCCAAGTGTGAACTGCAGAGCAGTCTGGTAGATGTAGAAAGGAGGATAAAATATTGCTGGTACACAGTATTTTAATACGGGAATGGAATGGGACAAAAAATCGCTAATAGTGGTACCTCGTGCTCATCGCCGTGCAGTGCGTAGTGGCTTGCAGAGTACAGTGCAGTTGCAGAAGTAAGTGACAATTGCATTAGAAATGCATCATACAAGTGCATAATAACAAAGGTCACAGAGCATATGAGAAACTGATGAGACGCACACAGTAGTACAGCGGAACGTAAACAGAGCTGAGGGCAGAGGTTGCGACACGCGGCGCGCCGCCTTCCTTTGCGAGCTCACAACTGAGATTTAATGGCCGGCGGCGCTGGCCCAATTGTATCGGCCTTGGAGGTTTATTTAAACCGCCGCCGCCGCCGGCTTCCTGGAGTGGGCTCCCGATCTGCTCCAAGTAGTCTGCTCTCTGCCCGTGGGCCGCGTCGCCGCTGCGGGCGTTTACTTGCACCACCCACACCTTAGCGACGCTCGTCCAAACTAAAAGCCAGTCAGCGACGAAAGTGTTTTCTTTCATATTTATCCCATCAACATTAAGCTACACAGCTATTACGCTAAATAATCAGCAGGGGAAAAAAGGAAGGAAGAATAGGGGTTAACGTCCTGTCGACGCTGAGGTCAAGAGACGAAACACAAACTTGGATTAGGAAAGCACGGGTAAGTATACGGAGTGAGTCACGAACAGGAGTATACGCTTTCAGGGGTGATGTTATTACTGATTCTGAACCAAAAACGTCATACGACTGTATGTTCCGTTCTCAACAGTTTCCGAGGCAACTAATGAAAACAATGGAACAGGACAAATGTAGGTGATAGTAAATGAAGCGTTGTGATCTAATGTTTCGTTTGTTGTACATTTTCTGATAAAACATGTTCACGAAGTCCATCGTGAACTGCACTGCAATGCTTTTCGCTGCTCTTGTAGACAGCTGCTGTGTTGCTGATCTGAGCTCAGTCGTACCTCCCTTTACTCGAGCACACGCATCTAAAGCACGAGCAAGAATGGACTGCGGTCGGGTGACGTCGGCAGCTACGAAACGACTCCACGGCCACTATCCGACGCCCAAGATACGTTTCAGCGTGGTGCTGTATCACTGGCCGTACGGAATGTGCAGGAGCTCCATCGCACTGAAAGTACATCTGACGTCGTTTTGCCAGAGGAATATCCTCCATGTATTCGAATGTGAGTGCTGATGAAAAAGGACATGCGACAGACGCCCGTGATTTTAGCTGTACGTCGGAAAGGGTTAAGAAAAGGGCATACGTTCGTTTGAAGTTCTTTGTTCAGAATCAACAATACTACCACCCCTCAAAGCATTTTCCTTTGATCCACCCTGTACTGGCCGCACCCTTTCAAAGAAACCATACCGCATGCCGGCATATGAATGGGTGATGTATGTAAAATTGGTCAATATTGTTAAATATTTTCTTACAAGATTTTTCTGTAGCATGTCATAAATATTGTCTGCAATTTTCAGAGTTTAAATCGTGTTTCAGATTATGTAAAACCCGCCTTGTTTCAATCAATGTGCAGTGCCACGCCCCCTTTCCTACACGACTCTGTCCTTGTTTGCGATATTTTGTTATTTCTTTCCATAAGAGAAGACATATGTAGAGTACAGAAGGCTGTGAGCCCACTTTCGATGCGATTAATTACGATTTATTAAAGAAATTCACACACACTGGAAAAACTAAACCCGAGCGAAAGCTGTAACAAACTCATTTAAATGGTTCAAATGGCTCTAAGCACTATGGGACTTAACATCTGAGATCATCAGTCCCCTAGACTTAGAACTACTTCAACCTAACTAACCTAAGGTCATCACACACGTCCATGTCCGAGGCAGGATTCGAACCTGAGACCGTAGCAGCAGCGGCCGGCACCTCATTTAGAAGAGACGCCGAAAGACATAATTTTGCTAATCTACTACTGCCAAAATTTAATCATAATATGCTTGTCTGGTGTTCAACGATTCCAGCACGAAATCAGGACTCTTATGGGACTAGGATTTGATGCAGGCTGCTACACTGAAAACATACTGAAGAATACTGATGATGTGCGTACTGCTACTGGAATGTTAGTGAAGGATATTGTCAAAAAGGGCTGCTAGAAGGTTCAGACTAGAAGAAAACTGTTTCACAAAGACCAAAATGACCAATGTACGCTTATGCACCATTACGTTACCAATTTGTTTCTGGCATAAATACTAATAAAATCTTTTTTCTGCACTTCCCGCAACTTAAATTTTTCAGTATATAAGGAACATTTATGCTGAACCATTGTAGATAAAAAGCAAAAATTTGCTACAGACATTGTACGTACTATAACACGATTTCCTGCGGCACAATTGTTTTCAAAGTACATAATTGTGACGCTTATTTAAATGTTTGTGAGATATAGAGTGCTATGTATCAAATACGTAAATATAAAAAATTGTTGCAAGAGTTCTACAATTAATATTAAAAAAATCTTGTACACAGATTTGTTTATTTAATTAGTAAGAATAATCTATCAAATTTTGAAAGTGATTAAGTAAAGCAACATTTGATTAGTAAGAATAATCTATCAAATTTTGAAAGTGATTAAGTAAAGCAACATTTGGGAAAATGTTCCTCGTGTGATAGTATGTTTTCTAAAAGTATGCAGCAACGTCCGGTTTAATTTTTTTGACAAAAAAATTGATAAAGAAAACCAGATTACAGCCAATAACATCTGGATAACCCGTGAAAAATTTGGTTCAATTATCTTTGAAACAGGAAAACTTACACTAGATTATTTGTACCCGTGTATTTTCCCACACGTCCCTCCTTAAGCGAATTAGGGAAATCACGGAAAATCTAAACTTGGATGGCCGAACGGCGTTTGAACAGTCGTGTCGTCCACCTGAATGCGAATGCCATGTCTCATCCACGGCGCCATATCGCTGAGTTAATCCACTGGGAGACACGTCATCCACCCGTAGAATGTAAGAAAGAAAGCGCACACCGACATACGGGGTGTTGCTGATAAGGCATCACTTTCTCTTACAAAATAACGGCGTCAGAAACGTCAGGTATCCAGAAGAATGCCTATTTTCCTGATTCGCAACTTTATGCATCTTCTAAAATGACCCGCGGGCGCGATGTCGATGGTGTCATGGAGCGACAAACTTCCTCGACGTGCTGTTTGAAGTCATCTGAAGTTGTGATTTGAAGTCATCTAGAGCTCTGACTTCGGGGATAAGCTAGACTCTTTACGAATCCTTACAAAAAGAAATCTACTGGTGTTAGATCGTGCATGTCAAACTGAGCATTCGCCCAACACCAGTTACGTGTTTCCGCACCCACTGGATCTGTATGCCATATTAATCCACGTCAAAATTCGTGACAGATCGAACCGCGCTTCTGTGCACATTCCTACCTGTTTTGTATACGCTAGTGTAGGCATAATTCTACAATCTAACCGAAAATGACTTCACACAGCGCGCCCAGAAAGCTTGAAGCTCCGTCAAACCAGCAACTTTCTCTGCAGGTCGTTTATGAGCCGGCCGCGGTGGTCTCGCGGTTCTAGGCGCGCAGTCCGGAACCGTGCGACTGCTACGGTCGCAGGTTCGAATCCTGCCTCGGGCATGGATGTGTGTGATGTCCTTAGGTTAGTTAGGTTTAAGTAGTTCTAAGTTCTAGGAGACTGATGACCACAGCTGTTAAGTCCCATAGTGCTCAGAGCCATTTGAACCATTTTTTCGTTTATGAGGTGCATTGAGTTGCGCATTAAGGAATGGGTAGTCGTTTGAACACCGGCAAAACACATAACTGAAGACAGCCAGTTGTGTACACTATGTTACACCCACCCTTACAACTCTGATCGTTTCCAGCTCAATGACTGAAATTGATAGAAATTTGATTTAAACTGTCCTGTAAACAGTTTGTTTACATATAGCAGATACATATTATTCGTTGCTGTAGCTCTCTGGAAAATAACAAAACATGTTCATAACTCAGCACAAGGAGTAATGTTTCATACGTTTACCTATCTAAAAAAACATCCCTTTCACTTATTGCTTTGTAAGTTACAGAGAAAAGCACCTCACCTGAAACACCCTGTATCAACATCGATGGTATCAGACGGAGCACTAGCGCAGATGGAGATGGTTGGCGGAAGCAAATGGGACGGTAACTGGTTGGAGGGCTGCCCACATACACTTCTTCCTATAATCGGGAGCCACCCACGTAACATCTAAATCACGATAACGGAGACCCCCACTCCGAATACCAGACCGACGTCTTAACCACTCCAGTATATCTCTAGGTTCTTCTACATAAAACTTAAGGTTAGAGGGCTATGGTCTAACGCCCCGTCGATAACATGGCATTTAGAGCAGGAGCACATGCGAGGACTGGGGCAAAGATGAAGAAGGAAGTCGACCATATAGTTTTCACAAGAACTATCCCACCATTCTTCTTAAGCGATCTACGAAAACGGTAATCGGAATGTCGTGATAGAAATCTGAACAACCGTCCTCCCGAAAGGTAGTCCTGTGTGCTTTTCATTGTGCCATCTCGCTCGGCCAGTTCTTAACGTGATAGACATAAACACAACCATCCCTAGTCTTACTTACGTAGATTATGTTTCAGTTAATTTGACTGTAATAGGACTCACGTATGTTGTTGATATACTGCTAGAGAGAGAGAACCTGGTCATCAGAAAATATTTCTTAGCATTTACCATTTCTCGAATGTTCTCGTAATTTCTTATGTATGTAATGTTTGCATATTCTGGAATAGCAGCAATCACCGTCAAGAAACTTCTTAATAAACGTGCTTTCAATACCAAGAGTTGTACTTCACTGACGAACCTTGTAACGTATTCGGTATCTCACTGCCGCGTCTTAACCTGCTTTCGGGTTTCGACTTGACAGCGGTTGCGTCTTGACATTGTTTGGTGCTGACGCCGGGTAACGACCCAGGTGCCTCTAGCTATAGCGCCAGGTATCGGAAAGTTACATACAGACTACGTGAAATGGTACAGATTTTTACGCCTATGCAAAAAGTGGGACTATCGGATAAGTTACTAAAGCCTTACTTTGAGCCGTATCGCATCCTTCGTCGCTTGTCGGACGTCACATACGAAGTCGAGGATTATGGCCCCGCATTAAGAAGACAAAAGCGCAGAGAGATCGCCCATGTTCTCCGTACGAAGCCCTACTACATACAGTCCTAAGGCGCCAATTGATGATGCGAGCTTCCCTTTGAGTGAAACTGAAGACACGCTCGTCGATCGCGAAGCTTCGACGGGAGGGGCTACCTTCGATGCTCATCACAGTGACGAGAATGTGACAACGCGACCAGAACGAGAGGATCATCCATCGGTGCCATACAGAGGAACACTGATAAGCTCTAGATCCAGTGTGCTGTAATCGGCTCTAATGAGAACCTCTGTCACAGCGGATCCCTGTTTCTCCAGGAGAGGGATCAATGTGCTGCGTGCCCTGTGGCGTAGATGTTAGCGTTGCTGGCTTGCGTGCTGCGGTTCACCAGTTCATACCCGTCTGCCAGCAAATATATGCATTTATCATTTCTGGAAAGTTCTCGAAATGTCTTATATTTGTAGCGTTTGCATGTTCTGCAAAATTCGATAGTGCTATAAATAGCAGCACTCTTCGTTCTGGAGTTCTCTTTTGTGTGTACGTTGATATCAGTAATAAACGTCCTTTCAGCGCTAGGTGTTGTACTTCACTGAATACCCTGCTTTCAGATATGGACTTGAGCATGGTTACGATGTGGAAATGTACCATGCATCGTTGACGAATCATCATATTTACAGGTGCGAAATGGAACCCCTGGTGTCACAGGAATTCGTCAGGTACTCAATCCCGTTCAAGCCTCACTGCTTGGAACTTCAGATTTTCCACTGGTCTCCAGTCACCGAGGAACACGCAGACGAAGGCTACAAAGAGAGAAACGGATGGTAGATTCGCGGACCAGAGCACAAAATCGGAGAGGTAAGGTGAGAAAGCTTGAAATTGGAGGCTTCGTCTTCCTATCGAGAGTGTGATAGAGAACGTTCGTGGGAAGTGACAGTAGGGAGAAGAGGTTGCCGAATTTTTTATGCCAAGAATGTTCTTGAAGCTAGAAGAAGACATCCGACTACAAGAGAAGACTCTAGAACCGCCACGTGGCTGATCAACAGCGTTTTGCCACCGTGTTTGGGAAAACTACCCTACTTAGTCCCCTTTACAGCCTCTAGAAGCCTATAATAGTAATTATGAAACAACCTGCTTATATTGTAAACAGTAATGACCCCATAAAACTAGCATGGGGTACTCCCGAAATTACCTTCACATCTCTCGATTTCGTCTCGTTAAGAACTAGGATACTTGTTGAGTTCTACCTGCTACGAAATTTAGAACCCAACCGCGAATCTGGTCCGATATTACGCAAGCACGACGGGATTCATCTAAAGCGACCCAAGGCAACATTTTTTTGAGTTATTAGTCTCCTCAATGGTTCGATGCGGACCGCCACGAATTCCTCTCCTGCGCTAATCTCTCCATCACAGAGAAGCACTTGTACTCTACGTCCTCAATTATTTGTTGGATGTATTCTAATCTCTGTGTTCCCATACAGTTTTTACCCTCTACAGTTCTGCCTATACCATGGAGGTTAATCTCTGATGCCGTGACATCATGTCCATTCATACTGTCCTTTCTTCGCCGATTCTGCGCAGAACCTCCTCATTCCTTATCGTCTACCCTAGTTTCAGCATTCCTCTGTAACACTACATCTCACACGTTTCGATTCTCTGTTGTTTCGGTTTGCCCACTGTCCACAATTTTAAGGTATTATATTACCCTAAATCGAATATACGAAAACTGTCCCTTGTGAAATTTGCGCCAGAAGAAAAATCTATTTGCGCCCAGTATTTCTGGAATAATACGAGTACCTGGTCACTAACTCACGGCCTACCTGCACACCGAGAGCCCTCGTCCACCGGAAACGCTCCTTGTTCCCTCTATGTGCTGCTGTCCGTCCCTGTCCGAGATGCGTCGATACCACCTTGCAGATCATCAGCAACGGAAACATCCTGCCGCCGGGAGAAACGACCCAAATGAAGTTGTACGATATACCCTCCTGCATACGCTTATTACACTGGTTCTAGTTCTCTTAACGTTAAATCTGTTAGTTTCCCAACCGGATAGGAGGTTTTCTCCGCTCGGGGAACGATAGGTGTTCTGTAGTTATGTTTGTATCGTCTTTCTATTGCTGAGATGGCTGCTAGGACACGAACCGGAAACCAATAAATTGAAATACAAAACGTTATAGCCTGCTTTTTCTTCTATCATAATGAATTATCTTTCCTAAAAAGTAATTTTATGATGCATATTCTGTCACTTACAAAGAATACCTGACCTAATACACATTTCTCTAATGCTTATGTATCGTTCACTCGGCTACGATGAATATTATGCGCAGAATTATAATTACAAGGAAAACCGTTATCATGTTTTGAAGTAATATACAGAGGACGAGAGTTTGGGAGTCCTAGGAGTGGGAGGAGACGCTGTGGAAAGGTCAGTATTCCGGAACATAACAGGGATGTCAGGAATGTGACATGAACGATTACTCGAAGCAAAAAAGTCTAGTTAAACATGGGCTCTAAAATGCATACATTAAGAGCTATGAGCACTTGTTCTACATCTACATTCTACATTCATACTCCGCAAGCCACCCAACGGTGTGTGGCGGAGGGCACTTTACGTGCCACTGCCATTATCTCCCTTTTCTGTTCCAGTCGCGTATGGTTCACGGGAAGAACGACTGTCTGAAAGCCTCCGTGCGCGCTCGAATCTCTCTAATTTTACATTCGTGATTTCCTCGGGAGGTATAAGTAGGGGGAAGCAGTATATTTGATACCTGACCCAGAAACGCACTCTCTCGAAACCTGGACAGCAAGCTACACCGCGATGCAGAGCGCCTCTCTTGTAGAGTCTGCCACTTGAGTTTGCTAAACATCTCCGTAAAGCTATCACGGTTACCAGATAACCCTGTGACGAAACGCGCCGCTCTTCTTTGGATCTTCTCTATCTCCTCCGTCAACCCGATCTGGTACGGATCCCACACTGATGAGCAATACTCAACTATAGGTCGAACGAGTGTTTTGTAAGCCACCTCCTTTGTTGATGGACTACATTTTCTAAGGACTCTCCAATGAATCTCAACCTGGCACCCGCCTTACCAACAATTAATTTTATATGATCATTCCACTTCAAATCGTTCCGTACGCGTACTCCCAGATATTTTACAGAAATAACTGCTACCAGTGTTTGTTCCGCTATCATATAATGATACAATAAAGGATCCTTCTTTCCATGTATTCGCAATACATGGCATTTGTCTATGTTAAGGATCAGTTGCCACTCCCTGCACCAAGTGTCTATCCGCTGCAGATATTCCTGCATTTCGCTACAATTTTCTAATGCTGCAACTTCTCTGTATACTACAGCATCATCCCCGAAAACCCGCATGGAACTTCCGACACTATCTACTAGGTCATTTATACATATTGTGAAAAGCAATGGTCCCATAACACTCCCCTGTGGCACGCCAGAGGTTACTTTAACGTCTGTAGACGTCTCTCCATTCTGTAGTAGATGTGTATCTGACAGCAGCGAAACAAACAAATGCTCATAGCACTTAAGCTATGCATTTTAGTGCCAATATATACCGGACTTTTCTCGCTTCCAATGATCGTCCCTATCATATCCTTGAATATTGACCATTCCTCTTAACACACAATGTATGTGTTGTGTAATCCTGGCAATGCATTTTATGAATATTACATGTACTCCACGATTGAAGAGTATGGAGCCTATTTTACTTCACACTCATTTTAAAGTATGTTTTATCATGTAGAAGGGAAGCTAATTTTAAATTGTACTTTGGTTTTTATGTCTGAACTTATGATCATATTCGAGTGTAAAATATTTGTCATTACAGTCCTTGTTCGAGTATTTCCCGTCCTCTTCATCAGTACCTCACGTAAGGGCCCTCTGCTCTTCTATATGCCACGCACGTTGTGCGGTTCGCACAGGTGTATTACGGTACTTTTCCACAGCCTTTCCTGGGGACAGTTTACAAGACACGACCTAAATCTGGATGGCTCTACATGGATTCGAACCCCATTGTACAGAAACCAGGTGGCAGTTATAAGAGTCGAGGGGCATGAAAGGGAAGCAGTGGTTGGGAAGGGAGTGAGACAGGGTTGTAGCCTATCCCCGATGTTATTCAATCTGTATATTGAGCAAGCAGTGAAGGAAACAGAAGAAAAATTTGGAGTACGTATTAAAATCCATGGAGAAGAAATAAAAACGTTAAGGTTTGCGGATGACATTGTAATTCAGTCAGACAGCAAAGGACTTGGAAGAGTAGTTGAACGGAATGGACAATGTCATGAAAGGAGGGTATAAGATGAACATCAACAAAAGCAAAACGAGGATAATGGAATGTAGTGGAATTAAATCGTGTGATGCTGAGGGAATGAGATTAGGAAATGAGACACGTAAAGTAGTAAAGGAGTTTTGCTATCTGGGTAGCAAAATAAATGATGATTGTCGAAGTAGAGAGGATACCAAATGTAGACTGGCAATGGAAAGGAAAGCGTTTCTGAAGAGAAATTTGTTAACATCTAGTATAGATTTAAGTGTCAGGAAGTCGTTTCTGAAAGTATTTGTATGGAGTGTAGCCATGTATGGAAGATAAACATGGACGATAACTTGTTTGGACAAGAAGAGAATAGACGCTTTAGAAATGTGGTGCTAGAGAAGAATGCTGAAGATTAGATGGGTAGATCACATAACTAATGAGGAGGTATTGAATAGAATTGGGGAGAAGAGGAGCTTGTGGCACAACTTGACTAGAAGAAGGGATCGGTTGGTAGGACATGTTCTGAGGCATCAAGGGATCACCAGTTTACGAGTCTAGTATCTCACGCTCTGCGCCTGCTGGCTCGTTGAATGTAGCTGAAGTGGCGCAGTACCGACTGCAGTGTACTGTCTCGGTGCCCTCATCCTGTTCGTCCAAGCCCGTCACGAGGGAGCGGTCCAGAAGGAAGGAGCGGTGCTTTGTGGCCACGGGCCGTGCCCCCCGGCCAGGCGGAGACACCTTAATTAGCGGCGGAGAGCGGCGTGCCTGTGACGTCAGCACGTCGTTAGCGGCGCGGCCGACGCCCGCGGCCGGACCTCGCGGCGCTGCCGCCAACGCGCGGCTGCCTCCATGCAGCGAAAATGATGCGAGATTGTCAAGCTAGATTACATTGCGTCAGCAATGTCACATTATGGGACACACTGTAGCGTTGCTCTTGGGGGGGGGGGGGGCAAAAAAAAAAGAATTGTTATTTTATATTTTTTTTTAAAGAAATGTCGAAAAAGTGAATATTTTGGTGGGCCACTTGGCAACAGAATTAGGGATTGATTACACTATTATAATAGCATACGCTGAGCATTTACCCGGAACAACACAAGCGACCAGAAGATTGATAGACTTTAAAAGAAATGCGACACTACACAATTTAAAAAAAAAATTGTGTTCAGAAATAATAGGAAAGGGATAATGTTCCTTCTGCCTCATGCTGCGTTCGTCCCATCAGCGTGATCGTAATTTCTGGTGATGAACTAACCCAAAATAATTATCAGTTCAGTAAATGAGGAGATGAAAATCATCAAGGTTAATTTATTAAAATAAGCACACTTATCTTTAACACACGTTTTTTTAAATGATACGTACCTTTTCATATTAAATTACAATAGATGACCATTGTGGTTAAATGCTTTATACATAACAGTCAAAATGTCCTCTTGATGCTGTCTGTTCGTAATCAATTACAAGAAACTATCTGATTGGAAAAAATAACATTTAGCATATTCACTCAATATTTTCACATAAAATATAAAATACAGTTGCGGAACGCAGCACGTCCGCGTCCGCCTTTCATGGAATACAAACAGTAAAACGTGAGGCCCGATTGCCTCATTTGTCTTGAAACAACAGGATACATGTACATAAGAGATTTACAGGCAAGAACGCCAAAGATAAAGAATAATATATTCTGTCGCTGCTATGCGATGGTTCATTTCTTTTCCTTTACAATTGTTCGATAAATTTAGGCCATCAGGCGTTTACTATTGAGCGTATATTAACGTCTGTGAGGCGAAAATTACTAATATTACAACACTTCCTTCAAATGCAGTGTACATACGAGGGATGTTCAATACGTAATGCAACACTTTTTTCTCGGAAACTGGATTGGTTTTATTCATGATTCCATTACACTATATTATTCCCAACTTTTTTGGCTACAAAACCCTATTTTTCATCTCCGTTCAATGCGATGGTCTTATGTCACCTTACTGGGAGAGCCTATATGCCCAAATGGTACCATTCTACTGGTCGACATCGGAGCCAACTGGGACAAACTCGTTGCTCTTTATGGTCTTCTGTTAGGCGTCGAGGAAACCAGCGGGCACTCACCTTTGAGTACCCTAAATGGTCGACGATTGTGTCAGCAGCCGGCCAGAGTGGCCGAGCGGTTCTAGGCGCTACAGTCTGGAACCGCACGACTGCTACGGTAGCAGGTTTGAATCCTGCCTCGGGCATGGATGTGTGTGTGTGTGTGTGTGATGTCCTGAGGTTCGTTAGATTTAAGTAGTTCCAGGTTCTACGGGACTGATTTGACCTCAGAAGTTAAGTCCCATAGTGCTCAGAGCCATTTGAATCTTTTTTTTGTGCCAGGGCTACCAACACAGACGTCCAATTGTGCAGCGAGGTGTTTGATCGTGATCTGTCTATAACCTCGAAAGAGTGTGTCCGCACGTTCCAACACTGCTACAGTCGTAGCTGTGTGCGGCCGGCCGGCACGGGGACAGGTTTGCCCGATCTTCTTGCGATGACGACGTTTCGCATGACGACTCAGAGTGCTTTCGTTCACTGCCAAGTCTGTAAACATTCTGCAGGAGCCCATGAATATCTGTGATGCTATGACTCTCCACCAGAAGAAACTCAATGACAGCTCTCCAATTGGAACGCACCTCCGCCATTTTGGAGGCTACGTATAATGCCTCCACCATTAAAACTTCAGGAAACTATAAAGGCTGAAGCAGGATTATTCTACAATGTTCCACAACAAACTCAGCATTTTTTCAACCAAAATTCGTCGAGAAATAAATGATTTGCATTACGTATTCAGTGCTCCTCGTGCTTTCCTTGTGAATAAGGACGCGTTCTGACATTCAAAGGCCGCGATGCAGCCCACATTGATGAACCAGATTATGACCGCCTCCGTAATAGCGTGTTGAGCAACCTCTGCAGCGCAAAACAGCACCTGTCGTGCGTGGCGAGCTTTCGATAGGTCCTTGATTGGATTCTCGAACTATGTGGCACCGGGTTTCTACGCACAGGTAACGCAATTCTCCTAAATTAGGAGCAGGTGGTTTGCGGGTGTAGAGCTGCGGCCTGATAGCGCCCCTGATGTGTTCCACTGGATTCACTCGGGCGAATCTGGTGGCCAAGATATCAACGTGAGCTTACTGTCACGCTCCTTAGACCACTGTAACACATTTCTGGCCTTGTCACACGGACAGTTATGCTACTGCGCGACACTTCAGGAAATTACTGCAATGCCGGCCGTTGTGGCCGAGCGGTTCTAGGCGCTTCAGTCCGGAACCGCGCTGATGCTACGGTCGCAGGTTCGAATCCTACCTCGGGCATGGATGTGTGTGATGCCCTTAGGTTAGTTAGGTTTAAGTAGTTCTAAGTCTAGGGGACTGATGACCTCCGATGTTAAGTCCCATAGTGCTCAGAGCCATTTGAACCATTTGAAATTACTGCAGTGTTGGTTTGACTCAGTAGTCGTTTTCCAGTCGGTCACAACAGATCGCAATGGCTGAGACTAATCGTAGATACCGCAAGTTGTGAAGTGCGCTCTGTGACAAGATTTTTGCTGCCTAATCGATCTTCAGCTGCTGAAATTTATCGTGAGTTACGCCTAGCGCATGAATCTGAAATGAGAAGTGGCAAAAAAATTCGAAAATGGTGTCGAGTATTTCACAATGACAGCGCGAATGATACTGACAGGCCCAGTATTCGGACCGACATCACTGATCAAGTGAACCAAAAACGTCGAAGTGCTCGGAGACTAGCGATTAGCGGCCTGGTTAATGAATTCCAAAATGTCGCTCGAACCTAAATTTACGTGACTGTCAAAGAAAAGATTGGATAGCACAAACTGTGTGCGAGGTGTGTTCCAGAAATACTCACTCGTCAGTACAAAGAGCAAAGAATACGTAGTGCACGACAGATTTTGGAACGCTAGAGACAAGATGGAGATGATTTATTTTCTCACATTGTTACGTGTGGCGAGATGTGGATATCGTACCCCAACTAGGAATCGAAACAACAGTTAATGCAATGGCACCATTCCAGTTCACCCAAACCAAAAACGTTAAACCAATCTCCGTTCTCGAACTGAAAAATCATGGTTACCGGTTTTTGGACAGAAACGGCGTCCTTTTGATTGCTTCCACGGACCATGCCTCACCAATTACAACCGATGTACAGGGTGTTACAAAAAGGTACGGCCAAACTTTCAGGAAACATTCCTCACACACAAACAAAGAAAATATGTTATGTTGACATGTGTCCGGAAATGCTTACTTTCCATGTTAGAGCTCCTTTTTTTACTTCTCTTCAAATCACATTAATCATGGAATGGAAACAAACAGCAACAGAACGTACCAGCGAGACTTCAAACACTTTGTTACAAAAATGGTTCAAATGGCTCTGAGCACTATGGGACTTAACAGCTGTGGTCATCAGTCCCCTAGAACGTAGAACTACTTAAACCTAACTAAGCTAAGGACATCATACACATTCATGCCCGAAGCAGACCGTAGCAATCGCGCGATTCCGGACTGAGCGCCTAGAACCGCTCTGCCACCACGGTCGGCCTGTGTTACTGGAAATGTTCAAAATGTCCTCCGTTAGCGAGGATACATGCATCCACCCTCCGTCGCATGGAATCCATGATGCGCTGACGCATCCGTGGAGAATGGCGTATTGTATCACAGCCATCCACAATACGAGCACGAAGAGTCTCTACATTTGGTACCGGGGTTGCGTAGACAAGAGCTTTCAAATGCCCCCATAAATGAAAATCAAGAGGGTTGAGCTCAGCAGAGAGTGGAGGCCATGGAATTAATCCGCCTCTACCAATCCATCGGTCACCGAATCTGTTGTTGAGAAGTGTACGAACACTTCGACTGAAATGTGCAGGAGCTCCATCGTGCATGAACCACATGTTGTGTCGTACTTGTAAAGGCACATTTTCTAGCAGCACAGTTAGAGAATCCCGTATGAAATCATGATAACGTGCTCCATTGAGCGTAGGTGGAAGAACATGGGGCCCAATCAAGACATCACCAACAATGCCTGCCCAAATGTTCATAGAAATTCTGTGTTGATGACGTGATTGCACAATTGCGTGCGGATTCTCGTCAGCCCACACATGTTGACTGTGAAAATTTACAATATGATCACGTTGGAATCAAGCCTCATCCGTAAAGAGAACATTTGCACTGAAATGAGAAGTGAACCCGTGGAGGCCAATCAGCTGCTGATAGTGCCAGCACACGCTGTACATGGAACGGAAACAACTGGTTCTCCCGTAGCACTCTCAATACAGTGAAGTGGTCAACGTTACCTTGTACAGCAGCCACTTCTCTGACGCTGACATTAGGGTTATCGTCAACTGCACGAAGAATTGCCTCGTCCATTGCAGGTGTCCTCGTCGTTCCAGGTCTACCCCAGTCGCGAGTCATAGGCTGGAATGTTCCGTGCTCCCTAAGACGCCGATCAATTGCTTCGAACGTTTTCCGTCGGGACGTCTTCGTTCTGGAAATCTGTCTCGATAGAAACGTACCGCGCCACGGCTATTGCCCCGTGCTAATCCATACATCAAATGGGCATCTGCCAACTCCGCATGTGTAAACATTGCACTGACTGCAAAATCACGTTCGTGATCAACACTAACCTGTTGATGCTACGTACTGATGTGCTTGATGCTAGTACTGTAGAGCAATGAGTGGCATGTCAACACAAGCACCGAAGTCAACATTACCTTCCTTCAATTGGGCCAACTGGCGGTGGATCGCGGAAGTACAGTACATAATGACGAAACTAAAATGAGCTCTAACATGGAAATTAAGCGTTTCCGGAGACATGTCCACATAGCACCTTTTCTTTATCTGTGTGTGAGGAATGTTTCCTGAAAGTTTGGCCGTACCTTTTTGTAACACACTGTACACTGTGAAACGCTAACCAAATATACGATTAAAAATCGACGCCGTGGGTTACTGTCGCCTGGCATAATCCTCTTTGACGACAACGCACGCCCTCACACTGCTATCAACAGCAAGGAGATGATTCAAGGCTTTCGTTAAGAACTTTTTGGTCATCCTCCGTACAGCTTCCACACTGCACCAAGCCACTGTTTCCTCTTCCTGCATTCGAACAATGGGCTGTGCGGACAACTATTTCAAAACGGCGATGAGCCCACGATTGGCGTCACCAACTGTTCAATTCCCCAGGCGGCGGAATTCTATGCAGAAGAGTTAAAGAAGCTGGTGGAGCATTACAGAAAGTGTATACATGGGAACGACGATTATGTGGAAGAGTAAAGTACATATATAGTAAAATACAGCGTTTATCAAAAAGAATCATCCGATTAAAAAAAATCATAATTATTATCTTATTTGACTAGGTGCGTGAACAGTGTACTGTTGGGAAGAGCAAACTCCCTAGTTTTAGTGGTTCCCTTTAGGTAGCAGCAATGTGCGCCCACTTCAGTTCTAGCGAAAATGGTGTCGGGACAACAGAAAGCGTTTTGTGTTCTACGATTTGCACAGTACGGGTCAATAATAACTGTTCATCGTGACTTTCCTACTAGGTAAGGTGTGGATCCTCCTACAGCACAGAGCATTAGACGATGGCATGAACAATTCCAAGAAACAGGTTGTTTTTGTAAAGGCAAATCGCTGGGCCGTCCCCGTGTCGAACGCATCCACCATAGTTTCACAAGGAATCCGCAGAAATCCTTTGCCATGCAACTCGACAGCTCAACATGCCCCCGATGTCCGTGTATTGCGTCGATGTTTACGAAAGAAACCACACAAAATTCAGCTATTGCATGCTCTTCGTGAAGACGAAAAATAACAACGTGTTGAGTTCTGTAATTTCGTTCTGGGCGAGATGGAGGACGACAGTTTTCCTCCACGCTTAGTGTTTATGACGAGGCAGCATTCCATTTAAGCGGAAAGTTGAACCGTCATAATGTGAGAATATCGGCTACGGAACAACCACATGAAGTTGTACAACATGAGAGGGACTCTCCAAAATTTAATTTGTTTTTTGCAGTTTCATGGAAAAAGGTGTATGGTCCATTTTTTTTTACCGAGAACACGAATCTCGATATGTTTGAGAACTTTCTTTTCCCACAGTTGGAGACTGATTCAAAGGACTTCATTTACCAACAGGATGGGGCACCGCCACATTGGCATCTGGAAGTGCGGGAATTTTTTTAAGGATTACTGACCAAATGGTTCAGCCTTACGTTAATGGCCTCCAAGGTCGCTGGACCTGTCTGTATGTGATTATTTCTTGTGGAGGTTTATAAAACAACGTTGAATAAACTGAGACATCACAGAACAGCAGCTGTGGAAGACAAAACACGATCGCTGCATTATGGGAATAATTTCAATACCGCATTGACATATGCTGCGCATCTCAAGGGGGGCATACTGAAGAAAAAAAAAAAACGTTTTTGAGTTTCCCGTTCAGCAAAAAAGAAAATTCAATGTGTACGTTAATTAGTTTCACAAATACAGACGTGCCTAATCGGATGATTATTTTTTATACACACAGTATAACTGTCAACAAAAACTTCTTCTCATGAGTTTATTTTTGTATGACGAAGCAGATCCTGATTTTGGAATACGTCTCGTACGTGTAGTTCACAGCTATCGTGGTGTCTTCGGTTACCACCGCATGTCCCACTGAAACCCAGTTCAGTGTACTCATACTGGCCTCTGCCCACGGTGTAGTGCGTGTTTCGAGCAGCCACTCGCCTTGATAATGGCGTACCAGAACACGACCATCCACCTGCTTGAACGAGAATCGTGTTTCATCCGACCAGGCAACACGTTTCCATTGACTCACGGTCCGATCTCTACAATCCCGTACCCACTACAACGTAATCGATGACGCACAAGAGGTCGTCTGCCGTTCAACATTAGGTGGTGAACGGTGTGCTCTGAAACACTTGTGCCTGCACCAAAACTGTACTCCCTTGTCAGATGTGCCACAGGTCGCCGTCTATCCCGCTTTACGGAGCAGGCAAGCCTTCGACTTCCACGTTCTGCGATGAGACGTCCGCTACTTCGCTTGCATAGGCTGTGTGAAGTGCAAAGATTTTTATTGTTTCTCTTTAATCTAATTTTTATGTAGTTAACAAATTGCATTAACTTCTAAACTTTTCATGCTGATTAATGCCTTAGAAGCATGTTCTTTTCCGAATGTATTTCTGACTAAAAGGCGGTTCTGGTAATTGGAAATATTTTCATAAAATTTTCATCCCCTACTTCACCCCCATGGGGAATGAACATGTATTTTATTTATTTATTAACTTTTTTATATTTCTAGCTGAGAAATCAAATTCCAATTTTCATAGATGTATAAAAATTTTAGTAGTACTTTAAGACTAATTCATTTATAAAAAAGTTTTCACCAAATATCACCCTCAGAGCGGTTAAATTGCGGAAACATTTATTTCTTTATTTATGCCCGAGAAACCATACACCCATTTTCGTATTTCTGACTTCAAAACTGCCTTATTATCGACAACTAAAAAAAAAAAAAACCAACCATTTCGCCAATTTCTTAAACGATGCCTGCAGCATAAGATCAACACTCTCACCAGACTTGAAGCTTCCATCCTTGAAAGTTTGGCCTAGACGATGTTGACTTACCTAATCAGTCAGCCAGTTAAATCAGTCAGTCAATTACGACATTTCCTTTTATACACTCCTGGAAATGGAAAAAAGAGCACATTGACACCGGTGTGTCAGACCCACCATACTTGCTCCGGACACTGCGAGAGGGCTGTACAAGCAATGATCACACGCACGGCACAGCGGACACACCAGGAACCGCGGTGTTGGCCGTCGAATGGCGCTAGCTGCGCAGCATTTGTGCACCGCCGCCGTCAGTGTCAGCCAGTTTGCCGTGGCATACGGAGCTCCATCGCAGTCTTTAACACTGGTAGCATGCCGCGACAGCGTGGACGTGAACCGTATGTGCAGTTGACGGACTTTGAGCGAGGGCGTATAGTGGACATGCGGGAGGTCGGGTGTACGTACCGCCGAATTGCTCAACACGTGGGGCGTGAGGTCTCCACAGTACATCGATGTTGTCGCCAGTGGTCGGCGGAAGGTCCACGTGCCCGTCGACCTGGGACCGGACCGCAGCGAAGCAAGGATGCACGCCAAGACCGTAGGATCCTACGCAGTGCCGTAGGGGACCGCACCGCCACTTCCCAGCAAATTAGGGACACTGTTGCTCCTGGGGTATCGGCGAGGACCATTCGCAACCGTCTCCATGAAGCTGGGCTACGGTCCCGCACACCGTTAGGCCGTCTTCCGCTCACGCCCCAACATCGTGCAGCCCGCCTCCAGTGGTGTCGCGACAGGCGTGAATGGAGGGACAAATGGAGACGTGTCGTCTTCAGCGATTAGAGTCGCTTCTGCCTTGGTGCCAATGATGGTCGTATGCGTGTTTGGCGCCGTGCAGGTGAGCACCACAAACAGGACTGCATACGACCGAGGCACACAGGGCCAACACCCGGCATCATGGTGTGGGGAGCGATCTCCTACACTGGCCGTACACCTCTGGTGATCGTCGAGGGGACACTGAATAGTGCACGGTACATCCAAACCGTCATCGAACCCATCGTTCTACCATTCCTAGACCGGCAAGGGAACTTGCTGTTCCAACAGGACAATGCACGTCCGCATGTATCCCGTGCCACCCAACGTGCTCTAGAAGGTGTAAGTCAACTACCTTGGCCAGCAAGATCTCCGGATCTGTCCCCCATTGAGCATGTTTGGGACTGGATGAAGCGTCGTCTCACGCGGTCTGCACGTCCAGCACGAACGATGGTCCAACTGAGGCGCCAGGTGGAAATGGCATGGCAAGCCGTTCCACAGGACTACATCCAGCATCTCTACGATCGTCTCCATGGGAGAATAGCAACCTGCATTGCTGCGAAAGGTGGATATACACTGTACTAGTGTCGACATTGTGCATGCTCTGTTGCCTGTGTCTATGTTCCTGTGGTTCTGTCAGTGTGATCATGTGATGTATCTGACCCCAGGAATGTGTCAATAAAGTTTCCCCTTCCTGGGACAATGAATTCACGGTGTTCTTATTTCAATTTCCAGGAGTGTATATTGTGTTAAAAAAACAACTTAAGTGAGTGTTTCCTTACACAGAAATAAGTAAAAATATCTAGTACACATGGGCTACAATGCATACCTTAAGGAGTATGACCAGTTGCTAATCTTTGACACTACGAAACAGATCCCTTCCAATGCAAGGCCTTTGGTTTCCATATTTTGGGAGGAGCTATTGACGAAAACAAGAAAAAAAAATTTAGTAAACGTGGGTCTAGAATGCATTCTTTAAGACCTATGAAGACTTGTTCATCTTTGATAGTGAGAAACACATCTCTTCTACTGAATAAGTGCTCGGCTCGTAACTCTTAAGATATGTTTACTAGACTTTTTTCCTTGTTTTGGTCCATTCTGCCTCCTTCGAGAATATGAAAAGTAAAAAGCTTACAGTAGAGGAGGTGTGGTTCATAGTATCGAAGATGAACAAGCGCTCATATGTCTTAAGATATGTGCTTTAAAGCCCTTGCGTATTAGACTTTTTTTCTTGTTTTGGCATAAGGAACCCGTCCCTAAAGTATGGCTGTACTTTTTTGGGAGACCCTGTATATTTCATTGCCACTGTTGCTTCTCTGTATTGAGCTTTCAGCCTTTCATTTCCAGTTCTGCAGTGTGATGCTGCGAAGGCGTACTCATGGAGCAGCAGGACTGGGAATATGAACAGCAAACCCCCTTCCCCCAATAAAAAATATATATTCGCAAGTAAAGCACGTATCCTTCCGCACCACACAAGACAGCCGTACCAGTTCTGTGTCAGTTCGAAGTAGGCCAGAACAGGAAATGTACACCGGTTAGCTGCAATTCAGATTGTCGTGAAATCTTAACATTATGCGCTATTCTCCTTGCAACAGAGAATGCCAGACGGTTAGATGCGTCTAGTGCGCTGCACCTTCAAATTGCTAATTACCTGTGAGCACTTTTTAATTCGGTTGAGGGCGATTACGGACGAATCAGACGAATGTAAGAAAAGTTCTTCATGGGCAATTATTAATTAATATGACTTACTGCGTGTGCACAACCTAGAACCGGATAGTTAGCCACTCAGAAAGCACAGATTCTTTGTGGTCTGGTGCCTTCAACTCCAACAAACCAGTGGGAGTGACAGGGTCTTCAACATACACAATTCGCATGTTTTGAGTGAGTTAAGGTTACACCACATGTCGCATTTACTTGCGCCCTTCATCTACGGCTTTACTTGATGGTGTGGGCACTTGTTGTTGGAAACCGTTCAACTGGGCCACATCTCCTACCTGGCCCATTAAATGACAGCATTTTTACAATCTTCTCGTCAGAGCACAGCCAGAGTTCCTGGATGATGAGCCACTCGTTGAACACACCGCATGCTGTTCCAGCATGACGAGGCGCCGGCACGTTTCAGTCGTCCTATTCGTCGGTTCTCGAATCGACAGTTTGCGGAAAAGTGAGTTTGGAGTGGTGGTCCTGTACCACGGCCTAGTCGATCCCTTCATATGACCACTCTGCACTTTTTTGTCTGACGTGTGATGTGCAACCTTGTTTACAAAATCCCTGTTGAATCATAAGAGAATCTGGTTGTCCGGATAGTAGAACTAACAGTAGAAATTAACGACAAAAAAATGGTTCAAATGGCACTGAGCACTATGGGACTTAACTTCTGAGGTCTTCAGTCCCCTAGAACTTAGAACTACTAAAACCTAAGGACATCACACACATCCATGCCCGAGGCAGGATTCGAACGTGCGACCGTAACGGTCGCGTGGATCCAGACTGAATCGCCTAGAACCGCTCGGCCCCACCGGCCGGCAATTAAGGACATTCCTGCAGCCTTTGACCGTGTTAGACAGAACATGATCCACCGGTGGTTCCTCTGGTTACAAGTCAATGGGGAATTTTTGAACCTTTACTGCAACTAAAGTAACTGTGTTGTGTTAATTATATTCATTAAAGAATTAAAACCAGTTTGTGTTACTTTCTGACATCGCAAGAAAACATACTATAAAAAGTGTTTTCAATATCCCACGCAACCCCCCAGAGTTTGTTAGCTTAATTAATTTTCATCCAGAGAATACTCTCTCTACTGGTTTAAAAAAATCCTCACAGGAAACCAGGGAGCCGACCAGTGTGGCCGAGCGGTTCTAGGTGCTTCAGTCTGGAACCGCGTGATCGCTACGGTCGCAGGTTCGATTTCTGCCTCGGGCATGGATATGTGTGATGTCCTTAGGTTAGTTAGATTTAAGTAGTTCTAAGTTCTAGGGGACTGATGACCTCCGATGTTAAGTCTCATAGTGCTCAGAGCCATTTGAACCATTTTTTTTGAAAATAGGGATATTAGAGAAAAATATTTGTTTTGGCGTCCCAACCAACCTTCTAGAGTTTGCAAAAACAGACATAATGTCTGTTGGGATAGCAGCAATAAGTGATTATACAATGTTATTTATAATCTGTCTTGATTGCAATATTTTTTTCATATGACCGGTTTCGGTTCATCCAGAACCATCTTCAGATCTGTAACGATAATGATACTAATTTACTATTTTACGAATGCTAATCTTTTTCATCCTATCTAATCAACATCAACTGTACCAAAACGTACCTGATATTTCGGCTACAGGAGTAACCCACCCAAATCCAGCAACTTTCACATGCTGCGTCACATAAAATTGGTTGGCAGAATGCACGTGAATGATGCGTGATGGATAAGCTGGAAGATGCGTGCAGCGCCTGGCGTCGTTGACGGGGATCGCGGCACAACATCTAAATGGCGGGAACCACAGAAGCAGACCGTAGAGGAAAATAAGTCTACACCAGCGCCATAGATATAGAAATCGCCCTATGTTTTTTAGATCGTATAAAAATGATAATTTTACTGTGTTTTTTTAATTTTGATAAGTACAGTTATAACCTAGACATCTACAGATTTTAATTAAGCATTTTTGGAGATAAAATTTAATCTAAAAATCTACTGAATACAATATGCGCAAATAGAATGTAAGAAATGTACCAGACGGCACCTGTCGGTAATATTGTTATAATTAATATAAATGACGTGCATTCTGCCAGCAGTATGTGAAAGTTGCTAGATTTGGATGGGTTACTCCTGTAACCGAAATATCAGGTACGTTCTGGTACATTTGATGTTGATTAGATAGGATAAAAAAGATTAGCATTCGTGAAACAGTTGATTAGTATCACTATCGTTACATATTCAGATATGTTTGAATAAAAGTTTTGCAATCAAGACGGATTATAAGTAACACTTCTAGAGCTTGTTGGTTTAAATAATTTTCACCCTTTCTATCTGAACATTCTCTGCCTGGCAAATAAAATAAAATGTTTAGCTCTCAAACAAACAATACTCTCTCGGTTAAGTACGTTGCAGACTGAAGGTACGTATTAATAAGTGATAGCATCAGTACGTTTCATGATAAATAAACGGAGTTCCCAGATTTATTTTGTAAGAAATCGTGCTCTGTTTCCTACGCATTCGACAAACAAATACGAGTTCCCTCCCTCACTCACTCCCAAGCTCCCCACGGTAGGGCCTTGCCTCGCAAGCGTATTCGCTTGTTCAGTCGACTGGATTACAAGAAAGGAAACAGAAATATGAGAGAGAGTGCGCTCGCTGCTCCGGACGAGAGAAGTTGGTCAGTCTAAAATAACCTCAAGGCTGTTTGCGCAGTTTACGGCACCAAAATATCGAATGTCAACCAGGTATCGACCAGAGGCCAAACGCTACGCTAGCCCGCAGGTGCCTTCGCAACTTTGATCACTTACATGTAGCAGATTAACCCGATGTCACCTCACCACTGTTTCATTTATACTGGTACAAATACTTATAGTTACGGATCTCGTCTAATCTAGCACGTCACGTGTGTGAAAATACTACCAAATAACACCAGCAGTCCAGCAGTCAAACGAATTGCATTATTTATGCAGAACCGTATATTTAGCCTCACTGAACAGCTATTAACAGCCCTAATTTTCTTCCTCTGTGACCATTGCCCGAAGAAAAAGTTAGCATAGACTTCTACGTGTATCTATCAATACTGGATGCACTGCGTTGGTCATACCGTTATTTAATAATATTTATAAGTGGATCAGTGGCTCAGCGATGAGTACTCTTTTATAGAGAGTTGATGAAGGAAGAAAACGTTTGCGGCAAGAAAATGCTTTTCAGTCCTCGAATAACTTCGAGATTGTTTTCGTACACATTTAAAACTTACTACTTCTGCATTGAGAAAGTAACAGCGTTTTCAAATGGCTCAATTAGCTCCAGCAAAGCTACGATTAAGAGTATTTCTGATAAACAACGAATGCATTATAATCCAGCTTAGAATTAAGGTACCGTCGCGTTATGTTGATCCAACAGAAGATTGCCATATTTCTTGTGTCACCCGGCCTGTAGCGAGTATGCCGGAGGAAGCTGCATTTGCACACGAAATGATGAAGTGCAGTCATATTATGATTCACTTATACACTACTGGCCATTAAAATTGCTACACCAAGAAGAAATGCGGATGATAAACGGGTATTCATTGGACAAATATATTATACTAGAGCTGACATGTGATTACATTTTCACGTAATTTGCGTGCGTAGATCCTGAGAAATCAGTACCCAGAAAAACCACCTCTGGCCGTAATAACGGCCATAATACGCCTGGGCATTGAGTCAAAGACAGCTTGGATGGCTTGTACAGGTACAGCTGCCCATGCAGCTTCAAAACGATACCACAGTTCATCAAGAGTAGTGACTGGCGTATTGTGACGAGCTAGTTGCTCGGCCACCATTGACCAGACGTTTTCAATTGGTCAGAGATCTGGAGAATGCGCTGGCCAGGGCAGCAGTCGAACATTTTCTGTATCCAGAAAGTCCCATACTGGACCTGCAACATGTGGTCGTGCATTATCCTGCTGACATGTAGGGTTTCGCAGGGATCGAATGAAGGGTAGAGCCACGGGTCGTAACACATCTGAAATGTAACGTCCACTCCTCAAAGTGCCGTCAGTGCGAACAAGAGGTGACCGAGACGTGTAACCAATGGCACCCCATAACGTCACGCCGGGTGATACGCCAGTATGGCGATGATGAATACACGCTTCCAATGTGCGTTCACCGCGATGTCGCCAAACACGGATGCGACCATCATGATGCTGTAAACAGAACCTGGATTCATCCAAAAAAATGACGTTTTGTCATTCGTGCACCCAGGGTCGTCGTTGAGTACACCATCGCAGGCGCTCCTGTCCTTGATGTAGCGTCAAGGGTAACCGCAGCCATGGTCTCCGAGCTGATAGTCTATGCTACTGCAAACGTCGTCGAACTGTTAGTGCAGATGGTGCATGTCTTGCAAACGTCCCCATCAGTTGACTCAGGGATTGAGACGTGGCTGCACAATCCGTTACAGCCATGCGTAAAAGACGCCTGTCATCTCGACTGCTAGCGATACGAGGCCGTTGGGATCCAGCACGGCGTTCCGTATTACCCTCCTGAACCCACCGATTCCATATTCTGCTAACAGTCATTGGATCTCGACCAACGCGACCAGCAATGTCGCGATACGACAAACCGCAATCGCGATAGGTTACAATCCGACCTTTATCAAAGTCGGAAACCTGATGGTACACATTTCTCCTCCTTACACGAGGCATCACAACAACGTTACACCAGGCAACGCCGGTCAACTGCTGTTTGTGTATGAGAAATCGGTTGGTAACTTTCCTCATGTCAGCATGTTGTAGGTGTCGCCACCGGTGCCAAACTTGTGTAAATGCTCTGAAAAGCTGATCATCTGCATATCACAGCATCTTCTTCCTGTCGGTTAAATTTCGCGTCTGTAGCACGTCGTCTTTGTGGTGTAGCAATTTTAATGGCCAGTAGTGTATGTGAAAAGTAAGACCCACGCTCTACGCACACTGGTTGGTTTCAGCTTCTGCGCTCTATACTTGTGCCAATACTGTACAGAAATGAAAAAAAAATCTGTTTCACTCCTGGTTATGAATACATTATTCTAGCAAATGAAGCGAAAAAGCACTTTCTATAACGATGTCAATTTACTATCATCAGGTGCAGTAACCAGTAACAGTCAGTATATGTGTGGTGAACGAACTAAGCTGATTTGAAACATTGGTTCAAATTTTCTTTCAGGTACACCATCTGCTTTTAACTATCCCCGAATCTGGTAAGCATGAGTAGTAGGTTATGTGTTCATTCACAGCAAGCAAAGTACCTAGTTAATATTGACGCAAAACGCGTTAGGAAAATATCAAAAGATGTAAGCAAAAGTAACATAAATTCTTATTTGGGTGCCGCATAGTGAGATTTGCTAGGAGACTAAGATTTTTTTCCACATTTTCAAAAATCAAATGTGTGTGAATTTCTAAGGGACCAAACTGCTGGGTCATCGGTCCCTAGACTTACACACCACTTAAACTAACTTATGCTAATAACAGCACACACCCACTCGCGAGGGAGGACTCGAACCTTCGACGGGAGTGGCCGCGCAAGCGGTGACATGGCGCCTCTAACCGCGCGGCCACTTTGCGCGGGTTCCACATTTTAATTACCTGTTGTTGCATGGGGTTTTTCACAGAACCATGAACGACGTGCTTTTACTTGAAAAATATATGATATTACATGAAATTTTCAAAGAATATATTCATGAAGGCTTCTAAATAGCCGACCGTTGTGGCCGGGCGGTTCTAGGCGCTTGAGTCCGGAACCGCGCTGCTGTTACGCTCGCAGGTTCCAATGCTGCCTCGGGGAAGGATGTGTGTGATGTCCTTAGGTTAGTTAGGTTTAAGTAGTTCCAAGTCTAGGGGACTGACGACCTCAGACGTTAAGTCCCATAGTGCTTACAGCCATTTGAACCATTTGAGCTTCTGAACATGTTGCTACGCAGACAAACTATCAAGTGAGTGATGACTGAAAAATTACTGACTGTGAAAATGTAAATGACCAGCTGTTGTCAGTTACCTGCAATAAGTCTACAAATGTTTGTGAGAATGTTCTTATGATATAATCTGTGACAGTGCTATCACATGTATCGCTTTGCGATAGTAAGCAAAACTGGCAGCTCAATGTTCTTAGCTTTGCTGAAGGCAAATACATCGTTGGTGGTTTGTGGTGCAAGATTTGGAATTTTCCTTCGCTGAGGCAGGCCTGAGAGGGTACAGTAACGGACCTGAGTAGTCGCAGTGCTCCCCTGCTGGGCTGCTAGTTCACTGAAATGCTGTGGCCGGTTTCCATTGCCGCGAAGGTTGTCTTGGAAGACAGCAGAGCGACCATAAGACCCCTGAGCGTTTCTGGTGCATTTCCTGTCCGTGCAAATAAGCAACACTGACATTGTGCTCTATTCATTATGGGAAAACTCCAGAATCTGAACGTCCAGATGATGACAGCCAAAGAAGACTCATCGGCACAGGGACTGTAGCATAAATACCTGTCTGAACCAGTGAGTCGGGACATAGCATATACACTGTACCAACCTCTGGGAGGTTAATGAGCATACTGCAAGCGATAGTGGAGAAGTCTTGGCAGGCTTCTCCCGCATTTCAGCGTGTTAAAAGGAATTCTTGGCTGTCACTCCCCTCCAAGCAATAGTTTCCTAGCAGCAGGGAAGAAGGATGACCATTCAAGGAGTCGGTGTGGTGATGAGAGGCCGAGAGATCACATAGAGAGAGAGAGAGAGAGAGAGGCACCTGGTCACAGCCTAGCGCAGTTTTCGCCGAATTGATCGAGTAAGCGCCGTTTGTAATAGCGCTAGCACTGCTTTCGCTCTAAGCAGCTCACAGTTTGTGAGGCCGATTCCCCAACTTCTGCTGCTTTTCAGTGTCGTTACGTATCTGGCTGGGTCTTAGATCCTGTTTTTAACTTTGGTTTGAGAGCTGCACAGATTTTGGGAAGAGGAATCCACCACTTATTAGCAGAATAATCTGTAACCAACTGCGCTCCGTTCAATCATTGACTGTACTTTTGGGAAAATGAACGTGGAAATTGATTTGTTAGATTTTTGCAGAGACAATTTGTCTTTTATTGGATGAATAATTGCTTATAGATTCACTTCGAGAAAATGTCAATTTTACTTTAAAAGAACTGACTTGTTTTTCCCTTTTCTTTAGTCCTACAATACATTAGATCAGGCGACCCATAAACATAACTACTACCTATTTCTTCTACATGACTAAAATGCGCACTCACTGTGGCAGCATTCCGTTGTAAAGCAGGTGCCGGCACACGGAATAATATATATGTGGTAGGAAATTTAATTAATTTACAAGACAAACGATTGATGACAACTACTCTCATTTAAATTTAACAGTTTTGAAAGCACAGAGAATTTTCAATTACTGTGATTTGTAATCTACTGGGTTAAGGCAATATAAGGCTTATACTAGTTTGAATATCGTTTGTGTGTTGAGCACGTAAGTGTGGCATGCAGATAAACTCTCCATTGCTGAGCCCCGGCACGTCACGCTCACAACAAAGATCCTAAGAGCTGTACATTTCAAACCTTTCTCAAGCGCGTTCGTTATGCGTTCTGCTTTCACCAATAATAAACTCTCCTATCACTGTTAGTTCCTTTAATTGTGATATTATATTTCGGCTTTTTGTATCAACGCTGGTACCTCATAAACCTCACTTTCACCGCATTGTACTGGGCTAAGCGAAGCGACATTGTGTTTACGTCCGTCTAGGGTAAACATACCTTCATTTGACGGAGAAATTGGCTTCCATTCCGTTGTCGACCAGTATGAATAGACCTTTATTCTTAATATTCTTATAAACATATTCTAGGATGACTACAGAAAAATATGCCTCCCACATGCACGTCACCTCTAGACCATGAAGGTAAAATTAGAGATCCGGGGGTTTTAGGTGCGCCGACAGATGTTATTCCCATACATTATCCGCAAATGGACTAGGGACGAAGAAGTAGGGGGGGGGGGGGGGTGTCATTGAGCAACGGTACTGACACACTGTTTACCATCTGTCAAACATCTTGTGTTAGCAAGCAGAGATGAACTGTATATAACGAAATCACAGAGTAACCACAATACAGACTCAAAAGAGAAAGAAAAACACTAACGATAACGCAGAACATGAATCAATGGCATGGGTCGAGAGTTCCTCCGGTCACTCCTCTAACGATTGGAAGAAAGCTATTGTACATCTGTTGGTTGCTGTAAGTGGCCATGGAGCACGTGATCCGAGTAGTGGTAGTGCTCGTGTAGTGTCAGGAGAACTTTGAATTAAGGAGATAGAGCCGAACCCAATAACTAAAGAGCTCTATCCTTTCTGCCAATCATATACAAGATTTTACCCAAACCACTCTTAAACAGTGTTCAACAGCAAATAGATCATTTGACCGGCAAGTATCAAGCAAACTCCAAGAAAGGTACATCAGCTGCTGAGCAGCTTTGGTGTCTGAAGATAGTAGTAAGGATACTAAAACTACAAACATATTCATCAATATGTAGACTTTAGGAAGGTGTATTATCTGTTAATAGACAAACCAATTTGGATATTTTAAAAGAGCTCAGAGTAGACAGAAAGGCTAGAGAACTAATCTGACAGACTCCCGGAATCTCACAAACACATCCCAGGTAAACATTCCTAGTGAAACATCTGAACCTTTTGAAGTACGTGTAAGTGTTCGACATAACATAGTGTTAAACATAGTTGTCAGAGAATTAGGGAAAGAAATAGAGGGCATAAAGATCGGAATCTCGGTACGGACAATCAAACTGAAGTGTCTAGCTTTAGCTGTCGATCTAGCTACCTTCACTAAGACTAGTGAAGAAATTAAGTACGTTGCACGAGATAACGTCAAAGAAAGGGGCCCAAATATCACACGAGAAGACTCATTTGATGGAAAATTCACATCAAAATCCCAGAAGCAGCTCGCCACAAACAAAATCTGCGACCCTTTCATATGTGTTTTCTTTTAAGTTTCTCGGTGATATCATTGTACCATCTGGACTAGGTAGTAAAGCCAATTTAGAAAGAGCTACTAAACCCAAGAAAGCGTACAGGAGTTCACTGATGCATTACGTAGAAGACGGTTGACGTTCTGTGGTTACACGTGCAGAATGGGCAACACTAGGGTGAAAAAAAATTCCTTAATGGAATCAATTCAAAAAAGGAAAAACTCACTTGATTAGAAGAAATTACGGAGTACTTACGAGAAATGAATGTCACAGGAGATACATCAGAGAACGGAAAGTCTTTGGAATCCTTGTTACAAATCACTCATTCGCAGAGGAACGCAAGAAACAACAAAGCGAATTCATGAAGACCGTTCGGGAAAAGAACAAAAGGAAGCTGTCAGACCAATCTAACAAGGTCAAACGCAATCTTGCAATGGGCTTAACGAGGAAGATATAAACATAAAGTGCTGACTCTTGTTTGGGTCACAACAAAACTTCATAAGATGCAATTCCTCTTAATTTTTCTTAGCAAGTGAGGAAAATAAGAACACCTACGACATCCAAAGGATGATTACACAAGGTGATTCAAAAGTCATGTTCCGTAGGGCATGTAGGAACAGAGCTCCACCAACAAACTTTCAGACGAGGTAGTATGGAGTAGAATAAGTCAAAAGTGTATAGTAAACACGGCCTCTACAATACGTACCTTAAAAGCTATGAGCAATTCTTTCATCTTCGCTACTGTGAAACACATCTCAACTGCTGAACAAGTGCTCACAACTCTTAAGGTACGCAATTTAGAGCCCACGTTTTTTACTGGACTTTTTTTCTTGTTTTTATCCATAGTACCACGTCTCAAAATATGGAAAGCAAAGAGCTTGCAGTAGAAGAGGTTTCTTCCACAGTATTGAAGATACAGAAGCACTCATAGCTCTTAAGGTATGCATTTTAGAGCCCATGTGTACGAGCCATTTTTCTTGTTTTGGTCCAGAAATATTGTCGGTGGAGTTCTGGTTCAACCGATTTGTCCTATGGAACATTATTTTTGAATCACACTGTACAGAAGAAGAATTTGCTTACAATAACGCTTAGTACATCGCTTCAGCACAATTAAGAAGAAGAAGAAGAAGAAAATCGAAGTATGCACTCACTCATTATCACTTCTTCACTTCAAGGAGAGGTCCTCAGCGGTGGGATCTACTTTTTGAAACCATATACACTGTGATGTAGAATAAGATCCAAGGACCCTGCAGCCATTCACCCTGCTGGTCCCTCCTTTGCGGGTAATCGACAAAAAATTTTTTATAATTTTGCGCGATGCTCTACAGTTCTAAATAAGTTACATCAAACGAAGAAGTTGCGTAGCGCACTGGTGTAGTACCAACCTCATATGCGAGAAAGTGTGAGTTCAGATCTTCTTGGGTGCGTTGAAGTTTTTTATTTTTACATCTTTGTGGAAATTACTTTGATCATTATATTTATTTAATTAATTGATTTAAATGTAATTTTATTTATTTCTATTCCTACGTCACATCATTTTAATCATTGTATTATCTTTTTAAACTGCTCTCATTTTTAATTCCCATCACTCGTTTTCCACTTGGAATCTTCGGACATGTGAAGTTACTTATTTAATTATTTTTATTCATCTATCATAATATTTAAACATTTGAAAATGCCGATCCATCAGTTAAAAAAATGAAGACGAAATATCCGATTTATATGCGTAGTGGTGTCAAAAATGTGATTTTCGTAACAAGATGTAAATCTTTTTGGATGGCAACCATCATACAAACATTTAAAACATACATTCTTATTACATAATGGGCAAAATAGCAGAGTTGAAGATGTAAAACAACGAAGGGATTATAAGTAAAGCGAAATTCAAGCAAAATGAGGAATAGAAATAATGAACCAATAAAATGGACGAAAATACAGGATGATGAAACGGAAGAAATTAAACAATATTAATACATGGGAATCATTAAAATCACATGCACATAGATTCCAAGCGGAAAAAGAATGACAAGTATTAAAAATGACGGCAACTCAAAAACTTAGTATAGTGATTAAAATGATATGACAAACGTGCAAGTTACATTTAAACCAATTAACTGAATAAAAAGAATGATCAGATTCATTTCGATACAGCTTAAAAATAAAGATTTCAAAGGACCTAACGACATTCGAAACCATAACCTTTTAAATAAGAGACTGGTACTCTAACCATACGTGCGCGGCGCCTCCCGTCGGAGATTGGAGTCCTCCCTCGGGAATGGGTGTGAGTGTTGTTCTTAGCATACGTTAGTTTAAGTATAGTGTAAGTCTAGGGCTACCCAAGCATTTCGTAAAATACAACTTATTTGAGATTGTATTAGAGTTTATGACGATCTGGGGGATGAAAGTCTAATGCTGCAGCAAGAAAATGCATTGGTGCATGTTTCTGCACAATAAAAAATGGCGTGGAGATCAAGATATCGATGTGGCCTGCAGGTATCTGGGTTTGAAGCCCTGGAAAACTTTGCAAGGCATGTTTATCGTAGTGGAAGGCAATTTAAGGGCGTATGTGAGCTGAAAAGTTCGATACAAGAAAGTTGGTTGTTTGATTGAGGGGACCAAAGAGCGAGGCCAACGGTCCCATCGGATTAGAGAAGGAAGTCGATCGTGCCCATTCAAAGGAACCATCCCGGTATTTGCCTTAAACGATTTTGGGAAATCACGAAAAACCTGAATCAGGATGGCTGGACGCGGGTTTGAACCGTCGCCCTCCCAAATACGGATCCAGTGTGCTAACCACTGCGCCACCTCGCTCGTTGATACAAGAAGAGTGAGCGACAATTTCACTGCAAGAACTACAAACCCTAACAAAATCAACTTCGAAGTGAATTTTTGAAGTAAGTAGGAACAATGGAGGTTGGACAAAGTACTAACACTGGAACAACTAACAGGTCAGTGAGTGCCTTTATACCAATTTCCATCTCGAAAAAGCAAACTTCTTATTTTGTTACTCGTGGAATGAAGGACACTATTTAATTCCGCCATGATTGTTCAAAAAATGGTTCAAATGACTCTGAGCACTATGGGACTTAACATCTGAGGTCATCAGTCCCCTAGACTCAGAACTATTTAAACCTAACTAACCTAAGGACATCACAAACATCTATCCCCGAGGCAGGATTAACATCTATCCCCGAGGCAGGATTCGAACCCGCGACCGCAGCAGCAGCGGGGTTACGGACTGAAGCGCCTAGAACGGCTCGGACACAGTGGCCGGCTGCCATGATTGTTTGTGTCCTTACATGAATCTAGTTATCTACCATTTTCATAATAAATTTCAAACATGTATGCTTCAGAAATTGTATATTGATTTTGTAGGAATCTTGCCTTTATACCGTTTTCCACTAATGTACATTATTTTTCTGCCTTTATACCGATTTCCACTGTTGTACATTATTTTCGAAAATTATCGGAGAAACTTAGAAACTGATTACGCACTAACAGAAACGACTTTATTAAGACAGGAAATACGACTGGGTTAACGTCCTGTCGACATTAAGGTCATTAGTAATGGAGCACAAGCACGGATTAGGGAAGGAGTGAGAAGGAAACCGACAATCCTCGCACTTGTCTGGAGTGATTTGAGGAAATCACGAAATCCTAAACCCGGGTGTCCGAACGTGGGTCTGAAGAGTCGTTCTTCTGAATGCGAGTCCAGTGTGGTAACGACTACGCCATCTCGCTCGGTGAAACGCTTTTAGTAAAATGTCCACTGACGTACCCCTTGGATCCGCGCCGCGAATGTGAGAACAGTACGAAATTACCTGGCAGCCTCTGGTCCCCGGGTGGGTAGTCTGGTCGTGAAACTTGGTTGCGTGGGGGGCCGACGAGTTCCGGGAACTGCGGACTGTGTTCTGGGGCTACCTGACGGAGATCTACGTCCGCAGGTAGCCGGGGCGCGCCGCACACCAACAAACGCTGGAATGCAGTTATCACTGCTGCTCTGCAGGCGACGCTCTCGTGAACAAGCAAGGCTTCATTAATTCCAGTCGCTCTTTTAACGTGCGTAGCAGTCTTCTCCTGTGTTCTGCCTATCGTAACCAGATAACAGAAATTAATTAGGCTATCCTCTTGTTTCTGCATTTCTACTGGATGTCCTACGTGAGGTGTAAAACCGAAATTTTTAAGTAAAGTGTTTCACATACCGAGAAAAGGTCTTCGACAACTGACAACACGCGAAACAGGACAGCATTTTACTCTGCGGTTAATACTCTCAATAATTTTGCCTATCCATTTCTTTTATTTCGCTTTGTAAACGTCCTCTACTCGTAGAGTGGACTGAAAAACTTCATACATTATTATTTACTATTAGTACTCACACTCTAGTTAATACCGTCATCATTATCTATACCTACACACATACTTCGCAAACTACCATACGGTGCATGGCGAAGGATACCTTGTACAACTACACTTTCCTGTTCCACTCGCAAATACAGCGAGGATAAAACTACTATTTATATGCCTCCGTACGAACCCTAATTTTTCATATCTTATCTACGTGGTCCTTACGCGAAATTGACGTTAACGGTAGCAAAATCGTCCTACAGCCAGCTTTAAATGTCGGTTCTCCAAATTTTCTCAATAGCGTTCCGCGAAAAGAACGTCGTCTTCCCTCCAGGGGTTCCCATATGAGTTCACGAAGCATCTCTGTATGCTGATCTAACCTACCGGTAACAAATCTAGCAGAACGTTTCTCAAATGCTTGAGTGTTTTCCTGTAAACCAATCAGATGGGGCCCCAAACAATCGAGCAGTGTTCAAGAAGGGGTCACACTACAAGCGCTCTCCTTAACAAGGAACCACACTTTCCTAAAATTCACCCAAATAAACGGAAGTCGACCGTCCTTATGTGAAAGTTCCATTTCATATCGCTTTGCAACGTAACAGCTAGATATTTAACTGATGTGACTGTGTCAAGCACCACAATATTAATGCTTTATTCGAACATTACGGGATTGTTTTTCCAATTCATGTTACTAACTTACATTTTTATCTACACTCAGAACAAGTCGCTGTTCATCACACCAACTAGAAATTTAGCCATTTGACATTCACTGCGGAGAGTTTCTTAATACCTTATGACTGTGATATTCAGCCTTGCAATACTTCTGATTTACCTCAGAGTCCAGCTACGCTGGGCCATGTTCTTCCTCGGCATCGAAGTTTATTCCAAAAATGGCTGAAATGGCTCTCAGGACTATGGGACTTAACATCTGAGGTCATCAGTCCCCTAGACTTAGAACTACTTATACCTAACTAACCTAAGGACATCACACACATCCATACCTGAGGCAGGATTCGAACCTGCGATCGTAGCAGCCGCGTGGTTCCGGACTGAAGCGCCTATAACAGCTCGGCCACCGCGGCCGGCTCAAATTTCTTTCTCCCGAGCAGATTTCTTTAAGTGAAACACTGCTTCTCTACCTAAATAAAGTGAAGATTGGTTGCATTAACTCTGTGTATAGCCTTAAACTCTCACAAGAGGTTGCTCGTTACATTGGAACCAGCTACACTGGTGTCCAAAATCAGAGTAACAAACTGTTATTACCCCGTCCTGTGTCTAATTTACGACAAATCATACAGACTGTCAACCAGACGTCCGTACGATCTTGTTCTGCACGGAAGATGGCATTTTGGTCAACTGATACCCGTGTCAAAGATGACATCAGGGTACCTATGAAACGAGGTAGTGTTTGCCGATTGATTCACAATCGCTGAATGTACAGTCACAGTGTGGCACAGAGAAGATGCCTACCAGACTCTCTGCGGTGGAGGACCAGAGAAAGAACGGAAGCAGAACAGTCACAAACTGATGTGGCCCGATGACTTAGAATGAATCGTTATGTTGTTTCTCGAATATGGTGACAGTTTATAGAGACCGAAACCATATTCCGGAGACCAGAAAGAGATGACCGTTATTTGGTTGTAAGGGCACGACAACACCGCCTGCGTGCTGCACGGCAACTGGTATGTGCAGCAACTGGTATCTGACCTCGCAGCATCCACTGGACGTTTTGTATCGAGGCAAACGATGTGCAGAAGGCTCAGGCAGATAGGCCTTTACGAGGTTCATTCAAGTTCTAAGGCCACCGATTTTGTTTTCTAATTAACTGCTCACCCGAAATCGAAGAAACTGGCGTTACTTCTCGACGTAATCGCCCTGCAGACGTACACATTTTTTACAACGCTGACGCCATGATTCCATGGCAGCGGCGAAGGCTTCTTTAGGAGTCTGTTTTGACCTCTGGAAAATCGCTGAGGCAATAGCAGCACGGCTGGTGAATGTCCGGCCACGGAAAGTGTCTTTCATTGTTGGAAAAAGCCAAAAGTCACTAGGAGCCAGGTCAGGTGAGTAGGGAAAATGAGGAATCACTTCAAAGTTGTTATCACGAAGAAACTGTTGCGTAACGTTAGCTCGATGTGCGCGTGCGTTGTCTTGGTGAAACAGCACACGCGCAGCAATTCCCGGACGTTTTTGTTGCAGTGCAGGAAGGAATTTGTTCTTCAAAACATTTTCGTAGGATGCACCTGTTACCGTAGTGCCCGTTGGAACGCAATGGGTAAGGATTACGCCCTCGCTGTCCCAGAACATGGACACCATCATTTTTTCAGCACTGGTGGTTACCCGAATTTTTTTTTAGTGGCGGTGAATCTGTGTGCTTCCATTGAGCTGACTGGCACTTTGTTTCTGGATTGAAAAATGGCATCCACGTCTCATCCATTGTCACAACCGACGAAAAGATTGGCAACATGCCACACGGGCAGCCATGTGGTCGTCCGTCAGCATTCGTGGAACCCACCTGGATGACACTTTTCGCATTTTCAGGTCGTCATGCATAATTGTGTGCACAGAACCCACAGAAATGTCAACTCTGGAGGCGATCTGTTCAACAGTCATTCGGCGCCCAAAACAATTCTCTCCACTTTCTCGATCATGTCGTCAGACCGGCTTGTGCGAGACCGAGGTTGTTTCGGTTTGTTGTCACACGATGTTCTGCCTTCATTAAACTGTCGCACCCACGAACGCACTTTCGACACATCCATAACTCCATCACCACATGTCTCCTTCAACTGTCGATGAATTTCAATTGGTTTCACACCACGCAAGTTCAGAAAACGAATGATAGCACGCTGTTCAAGTAAGGAAAACGTCGCTGGCGGTAAAATTGCATCTCCCGTACAGTGCTGCCATCTCTGGGACGTATTGACAATGAACGCGGCCACATTTTAAAACAATGCGCATGTTTCAACCTCTTTCCAATCCGGAGAAAAAAAATCGCCATCTATTCATCTGGACCCATGTAATCTCCACTTCTACTCCATTTACATTAAAGTCATAATAACAACTTCCACTCCAGTTTGTTGCTCGGCCCATGAGTGTCTTGTCTGTCTCTCCTGATAATTCTTAATTTGTATTTCTGCATCTCTTGCTAAAAAAATGTTCAATTTCTGAATGTCCTTTACTGTAGAAGTTGTGACTCATTGCCATAAGACAAAACTGCCGATACATGCCAATTGCAAACTTTTATTTTCAGACACAGCGTACACTTAATTTTGAAACCTTTATTTGGTTCACGAAAAACACAGACGTTGCCAATTTAGCCATTTTGCTACTCTTCGTCCGTTATGTTAATAGGGAGTCTGTAGAAGAGGAACTCCTGCAGACCGTTAAAAGACAAACTACGGGACGAGATATTTAAGTTAACCGACGAATACTTTCGCGAAATTTCAATACAGTGGACTCACTGTGTAGAATTTCTTCAGATGATGCGAAATCTGTGACAATGTTTTATGCTGGATTTGTTGCCTAAGTGAAATCGGTAGCGCCGAAAGCTTCTTGGACACATTGTTGCATTCGTAAACAGGCTTTTTTTCCCCAACGCATGCACGATGGATCGAAAGCTGTGCTGGATGATTCAGGGAAAATAACTAATATAATTAAGGCTCGCCCTACATATTCGCGCATGTTTACAGTGCTTTGTGGGGAAATGGGAAGCGTTTGTAAGTATTTATATTCCCATACTAAAGTTAGGTGGCTATCTCAAGGTAGACTTATTTTCATACTGAATGAACTTACAGATGAAGTTCACGTTTTCCTCATTATACCTGCCTTTCACAAAGCAAAATGCAGGAAAGATGAAATCTGGCTTCAGACTTTAGCTTATTTGGCAGAGATTTTCTCAAAAAATTAATAGTTTCAATTTATCTCACCCAGAGTCAAATATAAATGCTTATATTGGGCAGGGCCGTATCGAATTCTTCATTAAAACTCAATTTTTGGAAAACTTGTTTCAACAGGAATCAAAACCGAGTGCCTTGATACTCTTCACGACTTCCGGGTAGAAAATCGTCTTTCTTTGAACGAAGACACCAAGATCACTGTAAAATAACATTTGAAGGGACTTGGAAAAACCTTCAGAGATTATTTACCTCCTATGTCCAATAATAGCAATTGAATTTGCAGTGATTAGCGATTTTCAGTTACAGAAAAATTGTAAATCTTCGTCATTAATTGGTTCTTTGTTAAGTTTAGAGGAGTTTCCAGTGTTAGCGAATAAACCATAATGGTTTTGTTGCCTTTTACATCCCCATATTTCTGGGAAAAGTAGTTTCATTCATATGCCTAATTGAAAACGAGATACAGAAACAGACTTTGTGCTGAAAGTGATTTGAGACTTAATTTTAACTTCTGTGGTTCCCGACTTCAAAGATCTGTCCCATGGAAATCAGATGCAATCTTTTCACCGAACTCCAAGGAAGAGGTAATTACAATGAAAACTTTTATTTATTATTACAGCTACGCCTAAACGCTGTGTAAGTTTTAAGCCATAGCTAGAATAACTTTAGTTTTAATTGTAAAGGATTAAGTTAATTTAAGGTTATTAAAAATTTTGCTTGGTAGAAATTTTTGCATGTCTACTGTATGTATATTAAAAGTCTGTGGTTCACCCACCTCAGATCGTTGTAGAAGGGGTTTGCGAGTCGAAAAAGGTTGGGAACTCCTGGTCTAAAACAGCGCAACTCGGCAATTATATTAGCAAATGTAAGACCGTAAATCCAAAGATTTGGCTTCAATACTCAGTCGTCCCCAAAATTTTACTGTCTTTAAAGTTTCTCTGATCTCTAGCATTGATCTGTATGTGAGTAAAATGCCAAGTTGTTCCGCAGGGCGGTGTCTACGCCAAACTGTAGATACTCCTATAACTAGCTGTGGAAGTCAGTTGCTAGGTCGGAGAAAGGCAACGGCATGCCACCTGCTGCAGTATCTTGACTAGGAGACCACTGCGGTCTTGAAGCCAACCTTCGCGTTGAGGACATATTTAATTAGACGCACGTCCACGTTCTTGAAAGCCTCGGAACGTACTGGCGTTTGATCTGCTAGTGACACCATCGGTAGAGTTTCAGCGTCGCCAAAACTGTGGACGGTCATCAAATAAAACCTGATAACCATCTGTACTATTGCATATGTCCGTTAAGTGATAATGGGAACCGAGAGAATGAGTCAACTAATTTTTTTCATAGGACAGAGCACTTTACCAGCACTCGACGGGAGTGACATATTATGTGTACAAGGATACAAAGCTGGCTATTTTTACAGTGTAACTCCTGTCAAAGTACTCGATAAATTGTGTGAGTGAGTGTCAACGCATCACTTGAATCCCTGTTACGATTTTTAAATCAGAATGGAGCCGAAATTAACGACGCACCACGTCGCACTGCACCTTTTTTAAGCGCTTTCGAATGTCATTAAAAATAATATACGTTTTCAGTTGTTAACAATTGTTGCTTCAATATATTAGTAAATAAAAAGAGTAAAAGGGAATTAATCGTAGAACAAAATATTTCCTCTTTATTTATGTCGTGTTCTGCTCCCTGAAATAGTTAGAAGCTGTTAGGGTGTCCACGTTCGTGACACTCCGTGTTGATCTAATAGTTTTCCTATACCGTATCAAAGCAAAAGTACCATTATTCTTAGTGGATGTTTGCCAATTGTTGGTGAAGGCGATGTACGCAAATGCTGTGTTGTAAAGGATTCCTCAGTGTCAGAGGGCTCGGTAGAAATTTCTAGCTTTATTGGCTCCCATCGTAACCGTGATCCCTCCGTCCTCCCCCTCTAGAAGAAAATTTAAGTTCATATGGCAGCAGACTCGCGCAGCTACAGGACCGTAACATGCCATGTAACTCACACGGAAGACTAAGCGAAATGTTTAAGGGATCTAAATGGGAGTCATGGGAAGAGAGACGATTTGTTCTTGCAAAATCCTGTCGGATAAAGTTCGAGACTCATATTCGAGGCAGACTGCGTAACAAATCTTCCCCCACCGTGAGGATCATGAGAATAAAGTAAGTAAGATTAGGATAAGTCCGTCCGGCTAGCCGCGCGGTCTGACGCGCTGCTTCCCGAGCGGGAAGGCGTGCCGGTCTCCCGGCACGAATCCGCCCAGCGGATTAGTGACCAGGTCCGGTGTGCCGGCCAGCCTGCGGATGGTTTTTAGGTGGTTTTCCATCTGCCTCGGCGAATGCGGGCTGGTTTCCCTTATTCCGCCTGAGTTACACTATGTCGGCGAGTGCTGCGCAAACACTGTCTCTACGTACGCGTACACCATAATTACCACGCCAACATTTGGGGTTACTATCGTGTGGTGTGAGACAGGGGGGGGGGGGGGGGGGGAGTCCACTGGGGGGGCGGAACCGCACAATAACCATGGGTTCGGTGTAGGGCGGCGGCGGGGTGAGTGGACTACTGAAGCCTGTTGTGGGGTTGTGAACCATTGAGGGCTACAGCGGGGACGAAGCCTCTCCGTCGTTTCTAGGTCTCTGGTTCAACACACAATACAAGATTAGGATGCGCATCGAGTTTTACAGTCGATCATTTTTCTCTTGCTCCAAACCTGAATGCGATAAGCCAGGAAGTCTCGTAACACTGCTACGGAACGCCCTCCATCATGTACTGCACAATAGCTTGCGTAGTATATACTTTATGAAGAGCTACATGCCACACGCCTTTATCTATCAACCATAGTAACTGAATACTCTACCATATACTCTTAGGGTCGTGTGGCAACTGACATGGCAGTTGTCACGAAAACCGTAAGCTTAGAAGCTGCGTGTGAGGACTGTTACGAACACAGCTGTTGCTGACTTAAATAGCCCCCTCAGGGGCCTGTCGGTTTCACCACATAAAACGTATGTGTACGGAAATCACAAATGCTGTTTCAGGAGTAACTGTGACAATGAATCTGGTTGGAGATCAGTTCCAAATTGCATACTACAACAAATAGCATAGCAGTCATCAACGTGAAGACTCTTTCGAGTAAGATATTGCTCTTAGCTGACATGGTCTTATTGAATATTTTATGCCTTCCCTTCCTCCAGCCTGTGAACTAACTTACCAGCCTGTGAACTAACTTACCCACCGACAATGGGGTACTTGCTTTAACAAGAAATGTGAATCACGGTCACAATTTGACGTTTTATATAAATAAAGAATTTAAAAAAGTGAAAATGAAATGCTAAATAAATACTCTAGCTATGACCAGTGAAGGGACGACAAAGTCTCCGAACTGTAGTCTGAAACTTACCAGCAAAGCCACCAAATCGCTACACAGACGAATTATTATAACGTGACTAGACGCAGTCGCTCATTTGTAACCATTACGGATCCTTCACATCTCCAGAAATACAAAAGTAGTTAAAGCGGCGCCATAGTGTGGGAATACAAATGCTGTTCACCATGTGGGCACTGATGCTGAGCAGCACCGAGCGAACAGATGTCTGAGCATGAGAACACTGTTGCATGATGAAATAACAAACTTGCACTGATTGACTGTTCCGTAGGTTCTTGATAGAATATTTTATACATTATGAATAAAAACACACACGACACTGGTGTAATATTCTACAATATCTATTATTTATTTCTCAAACAGGTTTTCGGCTTTTACACCATCATCAGGTACTAAGACAATTATGTGCTACAGTGAAATTTTGCAGAAGCGATGTTTTAAACTACTGCATCTACAGAGTATCTCCACGTCCAGAGACGAAAAATATTAATGTTAGATTTAGGAATAAAACGAGAAGCACTATTTTAAGTGAAAATGCGTTGTCAGATTATTTAACTAAGAAAATATGTGACACATCAACTAAGGAACTATATACCAATTCTAACAATTTTTCATAAAAGAAATCAAATTGAACAATAAACTTCGGTGTCATGTTTGTAATTTAGGAAGTATTAAATACAAGATTATTTCGTTCAACCACACCCTTGGAACATGTCACCAAAGATTATAGTTCAATTTATACTTTACCTTAGTTAAATAACTTACATCACATTTTCACTAAAATAATACCTCTAGTTTTATTCGTAAATCTTAAGTTAATGTTTTTCATCTCTGGAAATGGAGATACTCCGTAGATGCACTATAGTTGGAGGCACGAACTATGGTGTTCGAGTTTAGGCTCGTTCTGCGCGTCTACTGTACGTCACGTATTCTCCGACATCCAATGTGCGTTCCGAAGTGTTCCGAGCACTCTGCTGTGACTGCCATAGCTAATGCAAGCATTAAACATGACCGTAGCGAGATATTTGGTGAATTTCCATTCAATTTATTGCAAGTTGTCATCGCTGATGGTGGTGGTTCAAATGGCTCTAAGCACTATGGGACTTAACATCTGAGGTCATCAGTCTCAATGGTGATGGCTTGTGATATATTCTGCATAAGCAAGCGAGAGACATACGCTTTCTTCAAGTGGAAAGCAAGCGCATGCGCTTACCGTAACTGTCGCTTGGCATCGCCAACAATGCAATCCCCGCCCAAACCGGTTTGTGAAATAAATAATAAATGTAGTAGAATACTACACTAGCGCCTTGTGTGTTTTCGTTCATAACACCATAATCTCTGTGAGCGAATTACTGTAGTATGAACAGCTGAAAGTTAAGATGACGTCTCGTTTAAAAAGTGGAGGCCGCCATTTGTGAGTCCCCAATTTTGATGAACCTTCGCACAGATGTTCATCATTTGGGCACAGATGTTCATCATTTGGGGAAAAAAGCCTGTTTCAGCTGTTTGCTCGCACAGTGTTTGAGAAAATCGAAGTATACATTTTCTGTGCTACTAAGCCCTAATGACTACTTACTTGGCCAATGGGCCACTAATTAACATGCAACGCTCCATAAAGATAGACTCGGGTTGAAGAGCGCCTCTCTGTAGTGAGGAATCCTTTTGTGTTGTGTACAATACTGGGTAAGACAGGCCACCCAAAATATATCCTGAGCAAGTAAATACAGAATGGCCCTAAAAATGCATACACTGTGCAATTGCCCATGACTTCGAAATTAACTGAAGGAAACGTCGCATTTTCGGTGAAAGTGTAGCTTAAAGTGCAAGTTATGATAATCAGTGTAGAGGTTCGAAGTCGTCGTCATTAAAATCCTTACACAGACGATGCCGCTGAACTGCTGCACGAGCTATCGATTACAACAAGTCCAGTTGGATATCTGCATATGAACGTTCGATGCATTCTCGACGTTCATTCAATGTGCGTGGTTTTTGTTGATAAACGACGCCCTTCCGTGTTCCCCACACGTAAAAGTCACGAAGCATTACGTCTGGAGAACGTGGTGGCTACTCGACAGCACCTCTCGGACTATCCACGGTGCGGCAAAATATTCTTTGAGTTTCCCAGACCCTACTCGTGACTTCGCGGAGCGGATTCGGTCCGAGACCGGGGTTCCTCCCCGAGTCCGGGAAGCGTGTGCTCGGGCGCTCTCGGCTATCCGGCTGGGTGTAACATTTATTAATCGAATCAGAAAAATACTGCCTGCTAGCGAAAAAAATGCAAAGTCGTGCCCGTCTGCACATGGCGAGCGTTTCCACTGTTTGTCTTCGTGCTGGCCAAATTCTACGTTGGTAGCGAGGCCGCCGGCTCTCTCCCCAAACGAGAACGTTTGGGACATTAAGGGCAAACACCGCCAACCATCTCGGGATACTGACGATCTAAGGTGCCAACTGGACAAAATTTGGCACGATATGCCTCAGCAGGAGATCCAACACCTCTATTAACCAATGCCACGCCGAATAACTGCTTGCACGAGAGCCAGAGAAATATCAAAACATTACTGGTTTGCTCAATTTGTGAAACTCTTTCTCCTGAATAAATAATCAATTTTTTCTGGAATTTTAACCATTTGTCTTAAATGAAACAACAAGTTTACTGTTAGCAGTCACCGTTTTATTTATTTCCACGACTCGTTTCAAAGGTTTAAACCTCCATCATCGGGTGGATTTACATTAGTTAGTATGACATTTATGTGTGTGCTGTGTTACGATTTTTTGAAGGAACTTGTGGCACTGCCTCCAGTGGTCACAGGGTCCTCTCGCTGTCGTATTACATAACATGTATACTGTGACATTTGCAAACAGTAAACTTGTTGTTTCATTTAATGTCAATAACAGTCACGGTAAAGCCTAAACTAAAATGCTCGCATTTAAAGGTAACCATTTGTTTTCCTGTGCATATACATCGCATCTATCGATTGTCATCTCATTCGGATACTTCCTTTGTGGGGCGTCGTACATATTTCTTTCTTTACTCTCTTACAATATACTACTATTACATGCTGATCTTTTCCCGAAGAAACGATACGTTAACTGTGCGAAACTTCAAAAAAATCTGCAAGTGGACTTTAATCTACGTTCGCACATTCCAAGCAAAACTATTTATTTCGAGGCCCAAGGAACCATCTTGCCGGTTGCTTACAGTCACTCTTTTATCAACACGGAAAACTTATGCGTCGATTTGCACAAAACACTACGGAGTATTGATCCGAGATCCAAAATACGTGTCAATTTCTTTTTAAACGGCGAAGAACTGCGAAATTTCAGGCAAATCCCAACCCATGCGATATCCGTACTGGCAATATATCTTTGTCCGGGGTATGTCTAAACGATGGCATGCTCATCTCTGAAAGTCTGCAGTCGACAGCATCTCGGTCGCGATGGTCAACGTCACGCAGCAGCGGACGTTAGAACAATCATTGCCTCGCAGATTTCAGTTGGAAAAGGGAAGTCGACCATGCTTGTAATTGGACTAGATCTGCGTTACGCACAAGGGCCGCACTGTGGTATCGTGCAAGAGTGGAAGTTGCACGGCCGAGTGATAAGAGCCACAGCTTCGCGCGCAATAGGCACTCGACCTCAAACCGAAGGGCCCGGCTGCGCTTTCTTCACGCTCCAGAGTCGAGGGCTCCTAAAGGCACGCCGCTTTTATTACTTCAGACTGCGCAAGCCAGAAAAAAGACCTCTTCCCGGAGGAATGCTATTAACGCTCCGTTTGTTAATTTGTTCTCCTGTCCTTTCTTTTCGCAATTAACACGCTCCCTTCTCCACTCGACAGTAGAGGCGTAGCTTCCATGGCTTACATCTGTGAGGGCTGTATCTACGTCTTAAATGATTTTGATACAGTTCGATGACCTTTTCTTCAAGACAATGTAGTGTTAAATGTGGTGCAGCGACCATATATTTAAAATCATTATTTTACTGTATTTTTCAACCTCAAGTCACACAAATAGAATCATTAAGGGTTTCGACTTCATGGCAAGTCGTCATTACATAATCTATTTAAAAAGAAAAACAATAGGAAACTATATTACAATCCAAAGAAATTCTGTACATAACTAAACCCACAATATCGCGCCAATTGCAAGTGTCCACGTTCACTACCGCCTGGTAACACGTGCGATCTCCGCAGTATACGAGTAATTACGTTTATGTTTGTACATAACGCATTTACATTTGACATGAAGATGTGCAGTGACATCATGGTAGTGGGAAGTACACATGCAGCGTGAAGCGACGTTAACACTAATGGATAATACGTAGCAAAAATTCAAAAGAATAAAGAACCTTTAATGACGGCAATAGCACAGCATAGCTCTGCTGGAACCGGTCATTCAAGAACAAGCTTTTTTAGGATCTCGACTTGTTAAATTTTTTCCGATACCATTCCTGGAAGATGAGAATTTGAAACCATACATACGATGATTACTGTTGGTTGTACGAAAGTATATGGTACTCCGTCCTCACAGAGCCCGTGAAGCCGAACGTGGACATGGGGCTCAGGTTTTAGCTTCTTGGAGAGGATCTTCGGAGACGCCTATGAGATAACTTCGTTTGCAGCTGAAGGCATCATTTAATGGTTTTTATAACTTAAGTGCTAAGGATATTTTCTGTTTCAAAGCACCGATACATTGAGGATCCCTCGAAAATGTGTAATTTTTCGTACTACTTGTTTCCATAAATAGACAGGAAATGACATATTGATAGTTAAAGGCTTCCGTATATGGTGCCTTTCCTGTAATATTTAGCGTCCTATGAAAGTATGCCGTTCCAAGGCACCAACTCATTGAAGATTTATCAAAAATGCACCATTTTAGTACGATTTCTTATAATTAAACGTCAGCGGTTACTATCATCAGGACGGCGTTGAGACCCGAGACGAGTGCTAGTTGGACTTAACTTCTGTGGTCATCAGTCCCCTAGAACTTAGAACTACTTAAGCCGAACTAACCTAAGGACATCACACACATCCATGCCCGAGGCAGGATTCGAACCTGCGACCGTAGCAGTCGCGCGGTTCCGGAATGAGCGCCTTAATCGCGAGACCACCGCGGCCGGCGCGGAAAGAGGAGCGCATCACGATCTGAGAGGTTCTTGTTCCCATTTTGCTTATACATTTATATTCACCTTTATGTTTTCTATATTCATACGGCACAGCGGAGAGACTTTTTGATCACCCCGCATAAGACTTCTATATTCATACGGCACTGCGGAAAGACTTTTTGAACACCCCGTATAAGACTTCTATATTCATACGGCACTGCGGAGAGACTTTTTGAACACCCCGTATAAGACCGATGTCTGTTCAAGACTGAGTTTATTCGATTTTGTGAATGTGCCAAGTAACATGCAAAATGAATAGCGCGATTGCTATCTACGTCACTGAGTGATTCTTGTGCAATTCACCCAACAATATTTCCAGAATCTGTCATAAAGCATTGCTTTATATAAATTGTTCATTTACGTATGCGTTAACAAAATTTGCTACTGAATGGAAGCGGTGATATAATAAGAATGCTCTTTAAGGTTTCAATACGAAATGGTAACGATGAAACAATTTTTATCTTATGTGGAAGACTACAGTAATATTTATTGTGCTATTTGTAATGGAAGATCAAAAAGTTTATGTCTCTACTAACTGGATATGAAACCTTCTCAAACAATATGGCCAAGACAGCAGACGTGCGTTTGAATGGAGCTCACGTAACAACTTATGGTTGTCCATTTCCGTAAGCAAACTGGCGCGTCAGATATAGTCGATAATGCTGAGGATCGCTATGGTCGAAAACACGATGAAGAGCATGTTCTGTGTGGTATACCATCTCGTTTATGAGCGCGGACGAATCACAACGGAAATCACGTTTGGCGTGCTTCACGATTACAAATACGTTCCGAATGAGGATCACTTTAGGGAAATCTCAGTTCAGAATAATCCTGCAATGTACTAGCCAAAAGCTGACTACTTAAAAAGCTTCCAAGGATAATACAATTAGAGGATGGACATCTGGCATGGGAATGGGACAGAAAATTTTCCCCAAGAAATGGGTGTTTCGCTAAAGAAACAGTTAACAGCTGGTTCATTTTCTAAACGAGATCGTTCCTCATCTTAGGCAGTTACACAAAATCAAGGGAAGTCAGAGATACCTGCCAATACACAATGCCCTCCTTACGAAAAATGCAGACTAATTTAGGTTACCCAGATACGTTGTGTATGATAAATTGACTCCAATATTTTGAAAGGATTTTGATTAATTGCACATAATTTATGTAGCAAGTTTATGCGCAATGTTGTACGAGACATGTCACCCACAAAGGTGCAAGTCTCATCAGCGCCAAGGCTAACAACTATCCACTGCACCTCTGACTTGTTCATATATTAGTTATGTAAATTTTTTAGTTCTGAAATAAATTAACCGTTTATAATCAGTGTTAATCGCTTTAGAAAATTGATCCATTTTAGAATACTATATGAAGGGTCTAAAGACCTATGGCTATAAAAGAACAAATTATCATCACTATCTTGCACAGTTTCCCGCACTTCAACCTCTCAATCTTCTTTGCTACCACCGCGCTTCTCTGTCGCTATTCTCGTCCAGCCTTCTCCACTTCCTTTAGTCACCTATCCCGTGGTCTTCATCTTGGTCTCTTGCTCTTCATTTTTATCTCATGTATCTTCCTAGGCACTCTCATCTCATCCAATCTCTTTACGAGGCCGTACCATTACAATTTTTTTTTTCCACAATAGTATCGTATAGGAGATTCTCGTCCATTTGCACCCTAATACTTTCATTTTCTGTCTTCTCAGTTTTTGCACCTACTCAGTTTCTTAAAAACTTTATTTCACTTACTCGTACCATACTATTTTCCCCTTCCTTTCATGACCATTTTTCTGCAGCGGGCAACGGAAATGGCATGGAACATCTTGCGTTTGCCAATTTTTCAGTTTCCTTGGGTGTCTTCTTCGTTCCATATCATTGTTGACACTTCTCATAACTTGCCTTGTACTTTCACTTATCTCCTTGCCATTTCCTTCATTTTGCTGTGTTATACTCCCCATGTACATGAAACTTATCATATTTTCAGGTGCTCCCCACTTACTGCCATGCTTACTACAAATCCATTCTTTTTTTTAAAGTGGCAAAGTACAGCAGGGACCTGGTTTTCATGATCGCTAAGTAGCTATTCAGGGCCCTACAAGAATCATGAAAAGTGGAGGTAATGGGGGCTTGGTGGAGTTGCGATAGCAAAACAACAACGGATAAATAGGGAACTTGCAAGAAAGGAACAAGTATAGGAACGAAAATGAACAAATAAAGACTGCCTATATGCAACCTCGTGAAGGTGTGACGCCAACACAGCTAGTCGCCGCCACATTTTCATTCTTGGGCATTTTGCAAATGCTAATGGAATGCGACGCTCTGCTAGGATTTGTTCGCTCGAGCCCGGCTCTTGGTCTGGAAAGAAAGATGGACTTTTGAGTTATTATTTATAGGTCGTGCCCAGTCTAGGTCATTCGTTCTTATGGAAATCCACAAATATTATAAAAATGTGTGAGTGTGTGTGTGTATGTGTATGTGTGTGTTTTCCACATCCCCTCCTACACTACTGAAGTTATTTCAACCAAGCTTGGTACACTTGTCCCTTACTGTCAAGCAACAATCGCTGTTTGAGGTAAGAACTACCTACTTATCATAGTTCGGGAGATATGTCGTCATAAAGAATGAGATGCGTAAAACACTGCAGCATCATACATGGTGTTTTAATTGATCACTTCTGTGCTACTAAATATAGCCGGCCGCTGTGGCAGAACGGTTCAAGCCGCTTCAGTCCGGAACCACGCTGCTGCTACGGTCGCAGGTTCCAATCCTGCCTCAGGCATGGATGCGTGTGATGCCCTTAGGTTATTTAGGTTTAAGTAGTCCTAAGTCTAGGGCATTGATGACCTCAGATATTAAGTCCCATTGTGCTTAGAGCCATTTGAACTAACTGTATTCGCAGTAAATTTCGCAGACAGTATCGACATATGCCACTAAAGGCACCTGAAAAATCATGGTACCATTCATGCACTGTCCTGGGATATGTTATTACATGTTTGCTTGACCTGTTTCTGTAGTTATATAAGAGCTGATCGTTGAAGAGTTGTATTAGTCACTATTCATCGCATTATACCTCTCATCCGGTCGATTGGAGAAATGTCCAGATCATGCTAGCTAGCGAAGTTGCTGCACATCTTGTAGAGCGCGTTGTGTTCCACGTGCAGTGCGTGGGCGAGCATTATCCTATTAGAACGACACTTCACATTCCTGTTGCAGGAACGGCAAAGAACGGGTCTAACAACATTCTGCACATACCGAGCGCTGATTAGCAAAGAAACAGCAAAGGTGAACGAGGGTTGCAGCTTATCGCATCCCAGACCATAAGGCCTGGGATGGGGCCAGCGTGTCTTGGAGGAATGCTCTCTATGAGGCAATGCTCACCAAGTCTACGTCGTACGCGCAAACGACCATTCGGCACAAATTCTTACATCTACAAATGATTAAAACGACCCTGACACTGACAGCTTTCACCTAGAGAATTCCACTTCGGAGACAACATTAGGCAATGACACACACACACACACACACACACACACACACACACACACACACACAGACACACAGACACACACACAGACACGCCATATGTCACAAATACCATGGGGTTTCACAATCGACAACACAATCCATCTCCTTTGATACTGGCGGTTCTGCCTCTCGTGACATCTAGTGAACAATTCAGCATTACACAGGGGTAGCCAAACACTTTTGATCTGTATATTTCACAAGTCACTGCTCACCACCGGGTACATAGAATGAACATAATGGCTTTTATTTCCTATTCCACTCGCATAATGGGCAAGGAAAAAACTATGTATGTGCCACTATATGCCCCCTAATCTCACTTACCTTATTCCCGTGATGTCTTAGCGAGATATAGGATTGTGGCAACATAATGGCGGTTTAGTCTTCTTCGAAGAGACCTCCAAATTTATAAGAGTTCTGCGAGAACTGCATCGTCTTTTCCGCAGGAATACCCATTTTAGTTCCTCAAGCATTACTACTGGACTTTCGTATGGGCTACAGCTACAATCCTATAGTCTAGACGGCGCAAGAAGGTACTTGACAGCTTACAGCACTGTTGGCAACTCTCACAGTGAAGCACTAATAGCTCCAGGTGGAAATATTAGCCGTCTTCATAGCTGTGACAACACTGTGGCGTTGCCATAGAGACGTTTACAATATCGTTTTGCGTTATTGGCTGAGGTAGGCCCGCGAAGCCGCTCCTCCCAGCCAACTGCAACTATAACGAATCAACAGCCGACCCAACTATAGCAACGCGTCTCTGAATTTTCTCAGTGTCTGATGCCATGCTTACTTGTTAAAGACCCCCAAACACTGGGACAATACTTAGAATCGGTCGCAAAAAAAAAGGTTCAAATGGCTCTGAGCACTATGGGACTTAGAACTACTTAAGCCTAACTAACCTAAGGACATCACACACACTCATGCCCGAGGCAGGATTCGAAACTGCGACCGTAGCGGTCGCGCGGAACCAGACTGTAGCGCCTAGAACCGCTCGGCTACTCCGGCCGGCCAATCGCTCGCACTAGCGTCTTGTTTGAGCTTTACTTTACAGATGCCATGCATTTTACAGAATCCTTACAGCCAGTCCAAGCCTTCCATTCGCCTTCTCTAAACTGGTCTCACGCAATCGTCTCATTCATTCTGCTTCGAAATGTTTTCCCTAAATACTTAACACGAAATAGCGTGCTCAAGATTTGCTTGTAATCAGATACTATCGGGTATTTTTCTTTTTTATATCCATTATCTTACATTTATCCACATTTAAAGACAGCTATCAATCATTACACCACGATGAAGTTTTGTTCAAGTCTTTCTGCAGTTCCTGACGACCAGCCAACAACCAGCGGAGTTCCCTGCAAACAAGAGCATCATAGTGATGCTGATAATATCTGATAAATCATTTATTTACATTGTTTATGCATACTGGTAGCGTTGTAAAGGATAAAAATTTTCAACATAGAGTAATTTTGGATATATCGAGTTGCTGCTGAAGTTCGTATATGTTTTCCATAATTGTAATAAACACAACAGATACGTATGACAGAGACTTTAGTTATCTGTAATATATTCTCCTTCACAATTTACGATTGCCTGCCGACGCCGAAGTAACTTTTGGATTCAGTGACTGTAGAAATCACGTGGTTTTGAGGCGAATAACTTTCGAGCCATGTTCGGAGTGCATTTTCATGCGGACAGAAAGTTTCTTGAAGTATGTTCTATAGAGAGCGGAAAAGGTGAAAATCTGAGAGTTGAATAAGGTGGGTGCCTAATGACTTCCTAACCCAAATCCTGAATAATGTTTTCTGTCAGCCTATCAGAATGCGAGCGAGCGAATGGAGAAGCACCATTTCACGTAGACTTCCTGATCGTTACTCTTGGGTTGCGCCTGAAAGACGTTTCAGTTGTACACAATAAATCTCCGCAGTGGTGGTTACACCCCTGGGAAGCAATCTGTAGTACACTGCACTGTCCCCGATCCACCAGGTGTGCAGCGTTGCCTTTTGTGAATGTGCGCTTGTTTTTGTACGGTGAGTTGCTGCTTTCTTTCGACTCCATCACTCGTTTTTTGCTACGTTAGCATAAAGATACCATTTCTCGTCATAATGAACGATACAGGATAAGAATGACGGCGTTGTTCACGAGCCAATTGATGACAAGCACGCAGAGATGCAAATATGACCATCCGCAGATTTTTGTGATTTAGCGTTAGAGCATGCGCTACCCATGCACCCGATTTTTGAACATTCCCCACCGCAGGCAAATGTTGCACGATAGTGGAACATTCACAGTTCATCACAATTGCCAGTTCTCGAGTACAATGAAGAGGATCATTGTGGATTTATGTGTTCAAACGATCTTCATCAAACCTCGAAGGTCTTCCTGAACGTGGAGAGTCGCTGAGCACAAAACGATCTTTCTTAAAACGAGAAAACAATTTTTTATGGTGATCTGTGGAATGGCGTTATCCCTACAACCGGAACAAATACTTCTGGCCGTCTCCGCTGCTGTCGCCCCTCTACTAAACTCAAACACAAGAATGTGTCGGAAATGTTCGATTCCTACACTTGGCACGCTATTGACTAGCGTCCACAGCTCCACTCACTACCTCCCAATGACAAAATGACAATATGTGAACTCAAATAGCAACGGTGAACTACAAATAAAAGACGACAATCGATACACAAACCCATAGCAACCGGAGTAGCAACATGCAAAACAAAAACGCTGCGAACTTACGCACAACGTATTAGGATTGTGGTATCATAATGGTGGCTCGGTCTTCTTCGAATACACGTTCTCTAAATTTATGCGACAGAGTTCCACGAGAACTGCGTCGTCTTTTTCGGAAGGTTTCCCGTTTAATTTTCTCGAGCACTAATACAGCACTTCCGTACAGGGTGCAGTTACGATCCTAACAACAGTGTGCGATTTTCGTTACAGAAGCGTTGCACTTTCCAGTAGCCTTCCAAACAATCTAAGCCTTCTACTCGTCTTCTCTAGTACTGCATTTTACGTAATCGTCTCATTTCTCGGTAGCGTTTCCCCTAAATACTTATATACGAAGTAACGTGATCGCAATTTGCTTGTAATAAAATACTATCGGGTTATTATCTTACATTTATCCACATTTAAAGAGAGTTGCTATTCATTGCGCTAAGCGAAATTTTGTCCAAGTTCGTCAGCAGTTCCTGGCGACCGTCCAACAGTCACTATACTTCCTGTACACAACAGTGTCATCACTGAAAAATCCCGTCGTGACACTCATCCTATTTGATAAATCGTTTATTTACACTCCTGGAAATTGAAATAAGAACACCGTGAATTCATTGTCCCAGGAAGGGGAAACTTTATTGACACATTCCTGAGGTCAGATACATCACATGATCACACTGACAGAACCACAGGCACATAGACACAGGCAACAGAGCATGCACAATGTCGGCACTAGTACAGTGTATATCCACCTTTCGCAGCAATGCAGGCTGCTATTCTCCCATGGAGACGATCGTAGAGATGCTGGATGTAGTCCTGTGGAACGGCTTGCCATGCCATTTCCACCTGGCGCCTCAGTTGGACCATCGTTCGTGCTGGACGTGCAGACCGCGTGAGACGACGCTTAATCCAGTCCCAAACATGCTCAATGGGGGACAGATCCGGAGATCTCGCTGGCCAGGGTAGTTGACTTACACCTTCTAGAGCACGTTGGGTGGCACGGGATACATGCGGACGTGCATTGTCCTGTTGGAACAGCAAGTTCCCTTGCCGGTCTAGGAATGGTCGAACGATGGGCTCGATGACGGTTTGGATGTACCGTGCGCTATTCAGTGTCCCCTCGACGATCACCAGAGGTGTACGGCCAGTGTAGGAGATCGCTCCCCACACCATGATGCCGAGTGTTGGCCCTGTGTGCCTCGGTCGTATGCAGTCCTGATTGTGGCGCTCACCTGCACGGCGCCAAACACGCATACGACCATCATTGGCACCAAGGCAGAAGCGACTCTCATCGCTGAAGACGACACGTCTCCATTCGTCCCTCCATTCACGCCTGTCGCGACACCACTGGAGGCGGGCTGCACGATGTTGGGGCGTGAGCGGAAGACGGCCTAACGGTGTGCGGGACCGTAGCCCTGCTTCATGGAGACGGTTGCGAATGGTCCTCGCCGATACCCCAGGAGCAACAGTGTCCATAATTTGCTGGGAAGTGACGGTGCGGTCCCCTACGGCACTGCGGAGGATCCTACGGTCTTGGCGTGCATCCGTGCGTCGCTGCGGTCCGGTCCCAGGTCGACGGGCACGTGCATCTTCCGCCGACCACTGGCGACAACATCGATGTACTGTGGAAACCTCACGCCCCACGTGTTGAGCAATTCGGCGGTACGTCCACCCGGCCTCCCGCATGCCCACTATACGCCCTCGCTCAAAGTCCGTCAACTGCACATACGGTTCACTTCCACGCTGTCGCGGCATGCTACCAGTGTTAAAGACTGCGATGGAGCTCCGTATGCCACGGGAAATCGGCTGACACTGACGGCGGCGGTGCACAAATTCTGCGCAGCTAGCGCCATTCGACGGGCAACACCGCGGTTCCTGGTGTGTCCGCTGTGCCGTGCGTGTGATCATTGCTTGTACAGCCCTCTCGCAGTGTCCGGAGCAAGTATGGTGGGTCTGACACACCGGTGTCAATGTGTTCTTTTTTCCATTTCCAGGAGTGTATATTGAGAAACTTTTTTATGCATACTGAAAACATTGCAACACATGAAACTTTTCAACGTAACATGTTGAGTAATTTTGGAAGTACACTGCAAGACATGCAGGGGATGCATGATCGGACCAACGGAAATTTGTGCCGCACCGGGACTCGAACCAGAACTTTCCGCTTTACGCGAGCTGTCGCCTTAACTGCTTTGGCTATCCAGGGACAACCCACGGGCCTATCCAGACTTCCGTAACTCGTCGTTCCTGCGCCACATCCTGTACTCACACCCACATTATGTGATTCCCGTAGTACAGGGAAGGACATCTTAACTGAAAGTAGCTTCCTGGTATCGGCGGATAAATACGATATTGCAGCGGCTTTGTTGCTAAGAAGAACGATGCAGAGTGGCTTGCGGCGGCTAAAGCCGTTGTCAAATACGTGAAACGTATTCCCAGCTACGAACATGGACAGCCATCAGCTGTAGAACGGAATGACAACAATGAAACACATGCATACATCTTCGAAAGGAATGTTGTTGTTGCGTGGTCTTCAGTGCTGAGACTGGTTTGATGCAGCTCTCCATGCCACTCTATCCTGTGCAAGCTTCTTCGTCTCCCGGTACTTAGTGCAACCTACATCCTTCTGAATCTGCATAGTGTATTCATCTCTTGGTCTCCCTCTACGATTTTTACTGCCCTCCAATGCTAAATTTGTGATCCCTTGATGCCTCAGAACATGTCCTACCAACAGGTCCCTTCTTCTTGTCAAGTTGTGAAACAAACTCCTCTTCTCCCCAGTTCTATTCAATACTTCCTCATTAGTTATGCGATCTACCCATCTAATCTTCAGTATTCTTCTGTAGCACCACATTTCGAAAGATTCTATTCTCTTCTTGTTCAAACTATTTATCGTCCATGTTTCACTTCCATACATTGCTACACTCCATACAAATACTTTCAGAAACGACTTCCTGACACTTAAATCTATACTCTATGTTAACAAATTTCTCTTCCTCAGAAATGCTTTCCTTGCCATTGCTGGTCTACATTTTATATCTTCTCTACTTCGACCATCATCAGTTATTTTGCTTCCCAAATAGCAAAACTCCTTTACTACTTTAAGTGTCTCATTTCCTAATCTAATTCACTCAGCATCACCCGACTTAATTCGACTACATTCCATTATCCTCGTTTTGCTTTTGTTGATGTTCATCCTCTTCCATTTCCATAATATTTTGCTCAAGTACATCGCCCTTGTATAGACCCTCTACATACTCTTTCCATCTTTCTGCTTTCCCTTCTTTCTGCTTTCCATCTGAGCTCTTGATATTCATACAAGTGGATCTCTTTTCTCCAAAGGTCTCTTTAATTTTCCTGTAGGCAGTAACTATGACGACAATGAAATACATACATAGCTATCCGTAGCAGCATTGGATCGTTCTTTTTAACAACATGGGCACTGCAATATTGTATTTATCCTTCGATACCAGGCGGTGAGTTTCAATTACCCATGTTCTGCCCTGTACGGGAATTACAACATGTGTACGAGTGCAGGTTGTGACGCACGACTGACGGCATATGGAAGTTTGGGTACGACTATGGGATGTGCATGTATACCGAGAGCGGTATCACTCACGTAAAGCGGAAAAATCCGGGTTCGAGTCTCACTGTCGTCATTCCCTTACACAGCGGATGGTTGTTCGTTTTCGCAACTGTGAATACATGTCATGCATTTCATAACAACGGCTGTGCATGCCATGTCCGAGGGAACGCTGCGGCGTTCTTCATTACAACGTAGGTACTGCAATATCGTAGGAAGGATAACGTTGGAAATTCGGATTTAGCCTATAGTTCCGCTGCCAGATTACAGGTGGTCTGCTCTGCCGTGGGACTAACAACCTCTATTGTTACGAATGGCACCCTCCGGGATAACCCTTTGTGCGCTTGAAGCTGCTTTTCTATAATAATTACAAATTCTGTGGATTCTGCAGGATGCGTTTACGGTGAACCAGAGACGAGGCAGATTTGCCGGTCAGAAAGGGGTACGCACTTGGCCCGATAGAAGCAATAATCAATCCATTTCCGCTAGGGGAAGGGCTGAGGGAAACGGCCAGTGATTGCCACTTGGGCCTGGGCGGCACAAAGGGCGGTCACGCCGGCACAATCGATCTGTCAATCACGGCCAGCGCTAATCCAGAGGCTCGCTGCAGCTGCAGCCGCAGCCGCGGAGTCGCTCGCAGCTGGCGGCAGAAGGGCAGTTGCCAGCGGTACCAGTCTGACAGTCGGCCACCATACCGTTTCTGTGCATCACTCGAACTGGGAAAAAGCTTACCGCCGGATTAACTGTGGAAAAAGGGGAACGCCTCGCCACATGTACTACAGTAAAAAACACGACTTTAGAGCACAACAACATCACAGCAGCTGACGCACAACATAAAGAAAGGACTAAGGGCCGGCCGGTGTGGCCGAGCGGTTCTAGGCGCTTCAGTCTGGAACCGCGCGACCGCTACGGTCGCCGGTTCGAATACTGCCTCGGGCATGGATGTGTGTGACGTCCTTAGGTTAGTCAGGTTGAAGTAGTTCTAAGTTCTAGGTGCCTGATGACCTCAGACCTCAGTCCCATAGTGCTCAGAGCCATTTGAATCATTTTAAAGGACTAAGGAAGTTGCCTTGAAACTTGTCCATTAGGAATTTGCCGTGCAATACCCACTAAATTAAATTAATTTAGGACCCCAGAAGCGTTCAATTCGCGGAAGTTGCCCATGTGAGGGATGCTAGCCAGAGTATTTCATAACCTGGTGGTCCCTGCCTGCGATACACAGGTTGTTTCAAACCTTTGGGTCAATCTGAAACAGGTGACCGTCCGTCCACAACTGATTATATTGAGATACGGAAGCAGTGGTCGGAAATGCATATTTACTATGTTACGAATATACACAGCGTACACCGCAGGTCGTAATAATTGTTCAGAGTGTCTACCATCAGTCTCAATGCATACGTGACAACGGCGCCTTGAGTTCTGCCACACACTCTCAAACATCCCTGCTGTCTGCTGTACCATGAGACAGGCACCTTAGATCCTAGCAAGCAGGTTTTCATGCGTTTCTACGGGGGTTTCATAGACCAACGTCTTGACATAGCTCCAGAGGATGAAGTCCGTAGGTATGAGACCAGCCGCTCGCGCTGGATATGGGACAGGACCTCCCCTTGTAATCCAAAGGTGAGAGTGCGTGTTGTTCAGGTGATCGCGGACATTAGCAGACATTAAAATCGAAGCGGGCTGGTGTGCGCTTGTGTCGAAACCAAATCCTTAGGCGGACAACAAGGAGTACAGTCTTCAAGAACTGAGGCAGCACATCTCGCACGAAGACCAGGTAACGTGGGCCAGTCAAACGTGGAGGCAGCAAATAAGCCGCTGTTAAACGATCTTGGACATTGCCAACCCATACGTTCAGAGAGACTGGTGGCCGCTAATGCGGGTGGCATTGAAATTGTCTTCACTCCAGGTATGGCTGTAGCGGCTGTTGGGAAACACCATCACGAGTGAATGCTACCTAATCCGATGAACAGTACAAACTGTATGGAGTTCGTCACTGCAGCAGTCCAGTCGATAATTCGTCGAAAGAAGTGAACTGTGTTCAAAATCCGCTTCCAGTTCTTGTACACTTTCTTTATGATAGGGATGTAATACGAGGGGCGTTTGAAAAGTCCGTGCAAAAATAAACTACTTACGTGTTTGTGGTAAACCTTTTTAATTTTTCGACATGGTCTCATTTTAGACTTACACATTTCGCCCACCGCTGTTCTGATTTGTCGATACCCTCCGAATAATAGGAATTGTCCAAGTCTGCAGGAAAGCTATTAGTTGCTGCAATCACCCCCTCGTTTGAATAAAATCTTTGTCCCGCCAGCCATTTCTTCAAATTGGGGAACAAACAGTAGTCCGAGAGAAACAAGTCTGCAGAATAGGGGCGATGAGAAACGAGTTCGAATCCTGTTTCCACTAATTTTGCGACCACAACTACTGAGATGTGTGCTGGTGCATTATCGTGATCGAAAAGGACTTTCTTGCGGTCCAATTCCCGGCGTTTTTCTTGCAACTCTCTTTTCAAACTGTCCAGTAACGATGAATAATATGGACCTGTAATAGTTTTACCCTTTTCAGGATAGTCGATGAGGATTATCCCTTGCGAATCCCAAAAGACAGTCGCCATAACCTTTCCGGCGGAAGGAATGGTCTTCGCCTTTTTTCGTGCAGATTCTCCCTTGGTAACCCATTGTTTAGATTGTTGTGTGGTCTCAGCAGTATAGTAATGTAACCATGTTTCATAGACAGTGACGAAACGATGCTTAAAGTCCTGCGGATTCTTCCTGAACAGCTGCAAACCATCCTTGAAAACACTTCACGCGATTCCGTTTCTGGTCAAGCATGATCAATCGTGGAACCCATCTTGCGGATAGCTTTCTCATGTCCAAATGTTTATGCAAAACATTATGTATCCGTTCATTCGAGATGCCCACAGCACTAGCAATCTCATGCACCTTAACTCTTCTGTCATCCATCATCATATCATGGATTTTATCAACAATTTATGGAGTCGTAACCTCCACAGGGCGACCAGAACGTTCAGCATCAATTGTGCCCATATGGCAACTCAGAAAATTTTGAAACCACTTATAAATTGTTCTAATCGAACGTGCAGAGTCACCGTAATGTTGATCAAGCTTCTTTCTCTTTAGTTTCCTGAGGCGTTTTGCCTTTCATAAAGTAACGGTTTATCACCAAAGGAAATTCTTTTCCGTCCATTTTTTGACGATCACTCGACTTCCTTGATTCACACGAATGCCAGACACAAAGAAATAGACCAATATGGCTGAAACTTGGTGTGCGTTCTTTCCAAAGTTGCTAGTAACTAAAATGACCTCTATACGCGCCGGTGGTACCATCTCTCGGACAATGCACGGACTTTTCAAACGCCCCTCGTAACTATTACAACAGTACTCTCCACACTGCGTCCTTCGAAGTGTGCGTTTCAAGGGCAAGTTGATGGGTGTTTATTGCTTGGCGGTCGGCCACACTATCCAACACGACATCATCAAAGTTTCGTGTTCTGACAGGTCTTTGACGGGAAACTTGGGCGGCTCTGTGGCGTGAACGGCCCCGTCTCTCGTAAGTTGGTATTCACCGAGATAGACTTCTTCCAATTAGTATGACGCCTGTGAGGAAAGCGTTCTCTGTACAGACGTGCTGCTTTACGCGCACCGTACATTAAGTGCATGTCTGGAACTCTCGGGACGAGTAACGTTCCATTTTTGACTACGCGTAATGCCATGTACACAGTAACACACCTCACCATGGACACATTACGAATTGTCTGATGCAATGGACAACTGACACCAGGGATAGTTGTACGCCTGCGGCATAGGTTAATGCGCCATTGAGATGCACGAGGTCGTCACATGATACGCGTGCTATAAGGTAAGTATCAGGAGCGTAATACGCTCTTCATCACACGCTGCCTGTTCCGGTGTGCAACAGACACCTGGGCTCTTTGCGAGAGTGCGGCAGAACTACATATGCCGTTGCAATACACGTAATCAGACTGGTGGCCGTCGCATTGAACAATTGCTATGAGCTATGTTTTTGGCCGTGTATGTCCATTACACAATAAATATACATTTCCAACCAGTGGTTCCTATCTCAATATAATAGGTTATGGATCCTTTATCACCTGCTTCAATTTGACCCAAAAAGTTTGAGACAGCCTATATTTTCGCTAAGAAGCAGCGGAACTGCAGTTTAGGGATCGATGGTCCGAACAAATTGCTTGCGCCACAAATTTTGCATTAGCTGTCAAAGGCTGGCGCTAGTATGGATGACGAAACACTCCGCCGCTGTTTTCCGATCGATCAGATGTCTTAGAGGAGCTCAGCGTGTGGAATGAGGTATACTAGTTTAGCTAATGAACAAAGGTTGACCCTCGATTGTTTCTAACGTACCTGTTTTACGCTTTTCTTTCGGTTATTAAATTTTCGATTCTTGTGTTGCGTGGAGTGAATTTGCAACCCACGCGTTCTTTGTAGTCCTTTGGTAACGCGTGTTCTTCCTCAGTCGTTTCTCAGATCAGCCTGAGTTTGATTCTATTAATCTTAAAAGCAAGGTTTTCCCCCATTCTCATGCGAGAATAAGTGCGCGAAATTTGATTACGTTGAGCCACGTTACCGTGGGTCGTCTACAGTCTAGTATGTTGTTCCAACGCTTCCCTGCACCCCCCCCCCCCCCCTCCCACCACCCCTCTCTGCATCGAAGCTTCTGGTTCTGATTTTAGTAATTGTATACCTCTAGGATAATTGAAGTTTTTTCAGCACCTATTGTCCTTTCATTTGCATTTTCCTATCCACGTAGTTATGTACGAATAAAAACCAACAAATATAAAAAATTTCTATTTTATAAGCATTTTTGATGATTAAAAAAGAGACCAACCACCACAGATCGTGTATTCTTTAATTTATTGGACTGGTGTCGCTCGTCAGTGTGTCACGCGCAGTGTCTTACTCACACACCCTCTGAGACAAAAAAACGAGGCAACAAGAGTAGTTATGCAAACCGGTAATAAATTGATATTCATACAGGTATCGACGGAAAATGCAAAATTGTAAACTTTGGTGGCCGATGAATGAATGTGTGATGCCGGCCGATGTAACCGAGCGGTTCTAGATGTTTCAGTCTGGAACCGCGCGACCGCTACGGTCGCAGGTTCGAATCCTGCCTCGGGCATGGATGTGTGTGATGTCCTTAGGCAAGTTAGGTTTAAGTAGTCCGAAGTTCTAGGGGACTGATGACCTCAGATCTTAAGTCCCATAGTGCTCAGAGCCATTTGAACCATTTTGAATGTAGCGCACAGCTGACAAGGTCAATAAACATGGGACATGTCGACACAAGGGCATAAAGTCTTTGCATATTTCATTCCGTGTACTCAGTCAGTCGCTAACGATACCACGCAAACAGGTACGTGGACAATACACGCAAACGTCAGCAACTAAGAAAAGAAGTGTAACGGGGCTCAAAGAAAGCCGGTTGGAGCACTCGGCAAATCGCTCGACTTCTGAATAGGTGCGATGCCACTAGTCAACGATGTTGCCACAAATTGGAGAACTAAGGCTGAACACAGCGTCAAGAAAGAAGCGGCCGACCTGGAGAGACGACAGAACCGAGCAGTCGTCAGAGAGGGGTTCACAGCCCAGGAATCATCATTATCATCTATCAGACGTGTAACTGGTGCTTCAGTGACCACAGGAACCATTAATAGGCGGCTCACAGCAAGGGGCTGAGCTTATGGCGCGCTTTGCGCCGGCTACAACTAACAAGCCTGTTTGTAGTGATGTAGGGCACAGTTGGCCTGGGATCTCTCTGACTGGAGTAGAATCATCTTCGGTGATGAATTTCGCTTCGAACTGAGTCCTATTGTCCAGTGAAGAGGTGTCTGGAAACGCCATGGGCAGCGGAGGGCTACCAACCTGACAGCCGCCCAACATACGCCCCGACAACCGGGAGTGGCTGTAAGCAGTATGGGACCTAACATGTGACGTCATCAGTCCCCTAACTAACCTAAGGACATCACATACATCCATGCCCGAGGCAGGATTCGAACCTGCGACCGTAGCAGCAGCGCGGTTCGGAACTGAAGCACCTAGAACCGCTCGGTCACAGCGGCCAGCTCAACCGGAAGTGAGCGTTTGTGGTGCCATTCCATTTCATAGTATAGTAGGACCCCTCTGCGGCACCCTTACAGCACAGCGAGACCTCGACGATATTCTACGTCTCGTTTTGTTCCCTTCATGACAAGCCACTCTGGGCTTACACTTCAACAAAATAATGCCCGACCGTACACGGCGAGAGTTTCCAGTTCTGGTCTTCGTGCTTGTAAAATTACAAATGTGATTGACAATGACGCTTAGTCGAAATCAGCTAATCGCACGATTAAATAAACGTCGCATTACAGTCTACTATGGACCATGTTTACGTTTATTAAGAATCTGGAGTCTATACATCTCCACAAATATAAAATTCTAATTTATTCAGTTTAACCTGGCGGTCTGCAGGCGCTAGAGCAGGCTTCAGTCCCAATTGGTGTCAAAGTTTTTTTGCTGACAGTTATATTTTTAACGTGTGCGACTAAGTCGCGTGGGTGGCACCCAGGGTGGGGGGATCTTAGAGGGACCCCTTGCTGTTTTATTCCCGCTTTATCACTTCAAAGGAGGGCGGAAAACAGGAGGGCTGGAAAAGCGTAAGTATCAAATGGCTCTGAGGACTATGGGACTTAACGTCTGAGGTCATCAGTTCCCTAGAACTTAGAACTACTTAAACCTAACTACCCTGAGGGCATCACCCACATCCATGCCCGAGGCACGATTCGAACCTGCGACCGTAGCGGTCGCGCGGTTCCAGACTGTAGCGCCTAGAACCGCTCAGCCACTCAGGCCAGCTCGCTTTCTTCGTCAAACTATACGCATTTCTGAACTAAATGGTTCACACATTTAAACCAAAGCCTTCATCATGAGTTTGTGAAGAGTATTTTGGACAGTAATTTTCAGTATCTTTCTGTAATAGCACATTATTCATCACAGCAGACCGATGCACAGTACCATTCGAACATAAGAATCTACCACAATTTCCAAAAATAATGGTGTTGTAATGAGTTAATACTATTCTTTCCTGTAAACAGGAAGCGTAAGAAATGCATTTAAAAGTATCCGATGGAGCTAGCATTAGCGTTTACAACAGAAATTTCTGAGACATACTTTTTTCTACGTTAGTTAAAACATAAAAATGGTATTAGTATCTACAATTCTTATATATGATACGATTTGTGGAAACCACGCCACGTACCAGTTTCTATTTGAGTAGCGGTATTCACTAGTTTATTCCAATGATACTAATTTTTTTTCGAATTTGTGGCATCACTGATTAGACTAACAATAAGAACTACAGTGCGAAGCAGTTTACAGCGATACGCATGGACGCCATGCCCACTGGAAAGTATACAAAATATTACTGGTGCGCGTATACAAGTTCGGTGACACTTATCTTCGTATTTCTACTGCAAAGTTAGATTACTTAAAAATTTGTATAATTTCAACTCAGAAGAAAACACAATACAACATTAAGGAAACAAAGTAAGATGAAAAGGCCGTCATACCCAGTTGCTTGTAAGGTGGACGCTCGGGTGGATATTGTCCCGTCTCCTTCTGTCACAGTAGGTGTTAGTGTTTGCTGTAAGGTGGGGAGCCACGTTACATGTTTTGTGGCACGTTTTTGCTGAGGATGCAGTATGCTGGTAATAGTAAAATCACAGAAAGCCTTTACTTTCCAACTACTGAAAGACGAGAGAGGAGTGTCAGGTTCGGCCGCGAGTAGCGAGTGTGCGTCGTCGGCGGCTGAGGTAACACGCCGGAGGAATTGATCACACTGGGGGCCGTCAGCGAGAGTCTTGACAGCTGCGGAGCCAAACAACGGTGGAAACGACGCGTTGCCATACTGGTGTAACCAGAGTAACCGTCAAACAAACGCGCCCTGTTTGAGCGGAGCGCACCAATCGATGAGCAGAGGCCGACAGACGATACCACTTCACCGTGATTCACCCCACCGGCGGCCAGCGGGACCATCTCGAGGGCACCGCACCTGATCAAGAGCAGTGCGTCAGCTGCGAAGAAGAAGAAAGAGGCAGAGATGGCTAGCTACACATATGACAGGCACGGATGTAGGGTTCTCATAGTGGTGTGGGTGCTGATCTGCCATTGTCTCTCCCCCTCCTCAAATAAAACTTGCCGTCACTCCCACTTTTACCGTGCGTACGATTTTCTAATAATATGTTTATATCAGTGTTTAGCATACTGATTTAATACAGCTTCCAAGAAACTGAAATCCAGAGAAATACATAATTTGAAAACAGTTTCTCGAATATGTTAGAAGTACGAGTACCACGCAGTTGATTTAAGAACTGTGACAGCAACTGTCTCAACACTTTCACTACGCAAAAATTTACACGATATGAAATCCTCCTGCGGATTGACCATAGTCTGTATTTCACGTATCACTACGACTAAGGTTGGTTCAAATGGCTCTAAGCACTATGGGACTCAACATCTGGGGTCATCAGTCCCCTAGAACTTAGAACTACTTAAACCTAACTAACCTAAGGACATCACACACATCCATGCCCGAGGCAGGATTCGAACCTGCGACCGTAGCAGTCGCACGGTTCCGGACTGCGCGCCTAGAACCGCGATACCACCGCGGCCGGCCACTACGACTAAGAAAACAGGTCTACAGCATGTGGCTATGCCACTCTGTTCAAAGGGAGGGTCTTTTCTTCCTGTCTTTCCTTAGTCAATATTCTGTGATTTGCAGATTCTATTTGTTGTCTCGGGAACCGTGTCGGACTTGTTGACAGCAGCTACGAACAGCTTGTGACAGTATGGCTTTCCTTTCTGCAGTGTTGTCTGCAGGCGGTTAGGCCACAGGCGCACCCACGTGGGCAAGCACTCACGTAAGTAAATTAAGACTATCCTTTCTTAAACGTAGCTTGTAATTTCTTGGCTTTTCGTCACAGGATTATTCCACTTTACTATTTTCATACACAAAAATATAAACGTTTAGTAAAACGATATCCAGAGGGGGCGGTCTATCATGATAGCCTCATGACACCCCTTCCCCCCCCCCCCCTCACACACACATCCCAGGCTTGTACTAGCGCTGATAAATCAAGCCCAAAGGGAAACCGTGATGGACGAGCCAAAAAATTCAATAAAAGATTTGCAGTAACACCGTATTTAGCATTAAACTCTAAAAGGCAAAATTTTCATTAACTGTCTGCCAACGAGCTCTGAGTTTAATGAGTTGGTCTGAAGTAATGAAACTATAGAGCCCTGTGGATTGCGGAAATACGGTCAGCCGAGGTCGGCAGTCCGCAGAAATTTACCAACGACGTCCTCCACAGACAACACCACCCAAATCACAAAACATTGCTTTTCATGTAGATTCACTGACACATACTCATTGCTTAATGCCTTAGCCGTTTATGATAGTAATAAACTAAATATTCATTCCCATCCATTAGTTTCTTACGTCAATGTACCCAACCATCTTTATAATTTTGAGCGTGAAGATTTGGGACGCACTGTAGAATTCTGACATGAACATACAGGTATAAAATGCTTGTTTATAATTTGAACGTTATGCATAAAACTCACAGGAGTGAAGCAAAGTGTAATAACTAATAAGCGACTACAACAGACTTACTTTTCGTGCGTTTATCCTCAGATCCGACTGAGTGTTCGTCAGTTTTTCAGTCAAGCGCTGGGATGACAACATGACTGTCGCTCGCCATACGGGCCAACAACCGGCAGTGATGGTCTGGGGTTCCTTTTCTTTTCATAGCAGGACCCCCTTAGGTTGTTACTCGCGGCTTCCTTACTGCACAGTGGCACGTCGGCGACATTCTACACCCTTTTTTGTCGTCCTCCATGAAGAGCCATCCTGGGTTTACACATAAACGAGATAATGTCTGCTGCGCATGGCTAGAGATTCTACTGCTTGACATCTTGCTTGCCAAACCGTACCTTGGCCAGCGAGCTCGCCAGATGTCTCCCCAGTTGAGAATGTTTGGACCATTATGGGCAGGGCCGTACAACCAGCTCAGGATTTTGAAGGGCCCTCCAACCAGCTCGGGATTTTGACGATCTAACGCGTTAATTGTACAGTATTTGGCACGATATTCCTCACGAGAAAATCTAATAACTCTGTCAATCAGTGCCACGCTGAAATACCGCTTGCATATGGTTCAGAGATGGACCAATTTGTTACTGACATACACAACTGGCCGTTAAAATTGCTACACCAAGAAGAAATGATCTTCAACACGATAGCACAGTTCATCAAGAGTAGTGAATGGCGTATTGTGACGAGCCAGTTGCTCGGCCACCATTGACTAGACGTTTTCAATTGGTGAGAGAATGTGCTGGCCAGGGCAGTAGTCGAACATTTTCTGTATCCAGAAACGCCCGTACAGGGCCTGCAACATGCGATCGTGCATTATCCTGCTGAAATGTAGGCTTCCGCAAGGATAGAATGAAGGATAGAGCCATGGGTCGTAACACATCTGAAATTTAACGTCCACTGTTCAATGTGCCCTCAATGCGAACAAGAGGTGACCGAGTCGTGTAACCAATGGCACCCCATACCATCACGCCGGGTGATACGCCAGTATGGAGATGACGAATACACGTTTCCAATGTGCGTTCACCGCGATGTCGCCAAACACGGATGCGACCATCATGAGGCTGTAAACAAAATCTGGATTCATCCGAAAAAAATGACCGTTTTGCCATTCGTGCATCCAGGTTCGTCGTTGCGTACACCATCGCAGGCGCTCCTGTCTGTGATGCCGCGTTAAGCGTAACCGCAGCCATGGTCTCCGAGCTGACAGTCCGTGCTGCTGCAAACGTCGTCGAACTGTTCGTGCAGATGGTTGTTGCCTTTAAAACGTCCCCATCTGTTGACTCAGGGATCGAGACGTGGCTGTACGATCCGTTACAGCCATGAGGATAAGATGCCTGTCATCTCGACTGCTAGCGATACGAGGCCGTTGGGATCCAGCACGGCGTTCCGTATTACCGTCCTGAACCCACCGACTCCATATTCTGCTACGCGAGCAGCAATGTCGCGATACGATAAACCGCAATCGCAATAGGCTATAATCCGACCCTTGTCAAAGTCGGAATCGTGATGGTAGGCATTTCTGCTCCTTACACGAGGCATCACAACAACGTTTTATCTACATCTACATCCATACTCCGCAAGGCACCTGACGGTGTGTGGCGGAGGGTACCCTGAGTACCTCTATCGGTTCTCCCTTCTATTCCAGTCTCGTATTGTACGTGGAAAGAAGGATTGTCGGTATGCTTCTGTGTGGGCTCTAATCTCTCTGATTTTATCCTCATGGTCTCTTCGCGAGATATACGTAGGAGGGAGCAATATACTGCTTGACTCTTCGGTGAAGGTATGTTCTCGAAACTTTAACAAAAGACCGTACCGAGCTACTGAGCGTCTCTCCTGCAGAGTCTTCCACTGGAGTTTATCTATCATCTCCGTAACGCTTTCGCAATTACTAAATGATCCTGTAACGAAGCGCGCTGCTCTCCGTTGGATCTTCTCTATCTCTTCTATCAACCCTACCTGGTGCGGATCCCACACTGCTGAGCAGTATTCAAGCATTGGGCGAACAAGCGTACTGTAACCTACTTCCTTTGTTGTCGGATTGCATTTCCTTAGGATTCTTCCAATGAATCTCAGTCTGGCATCTGCTTTACCGACGATCAACTTTATATGATCATTCCATTTTAAATCACTCCTAATGAGTACTCCCAGATAATTTATGGAATTAACTGCTTCCAGTTGCTGACCTGCTATTTTGTAGCTAAATGATAAGGGACGTATCTTTCTGTGTATTCAGCAGGCAACGCCGGCCAACTGTTGTTTGTGCATGAAAATCGGTTGGAAACTTTCCTTATGTCAGCATGTTGTAGGTGTCGCCACCGGCGCCAACCTTATGTGAATGCTCTGAAAAGCTAATCATTAGCATATCACAGCAACTTCTTCCTGTCGGTTAAATTTCGCGTCTGTAGCACGTCATCTTCGTGGTGTAGCAATTTTAATGGTTAATAGTGTATATATAGGACAATAAGAAAGCAGTCCACGGAATTCAATAGCTTCAGTAGAATTGGCCGCACTCCAATGGTGCACGTGCACCACGACATGGCCGACACTGCACCGAACCCCCAGGAACTGGGAGTGAGGAAAGGCGCGTGACGTCAGCAGACTTCCTCGGCTCCAGCTGGGCTGGCGCTCCGCACGGAGCATTGTTCGAGCCCTGGAGGCGGGTGTGGGTGAGCCGAGGCGCACAGATGGTGGCCGAGTGGCCAGCACACGTGCACACGTGCACCGGCACATCTGCCGGGGGCAGCGACCGCCTCTCCCCACCACACCGCCGCCCGCCACACACATAAATTGGGCCCTCTGCTCGGGAGGAACCGGTCGCTACCGCAGTTCCGCTCACGCTTATTGGCCCGCTACAGACAGCACGCGGGGGATCAGTGTTTTATCTCTCCGCTAATCATTGGAAGCTGCTTCTGTAAATTGTGATCGCGGAAAAGTTTTACTCATAGGAGACTTGGTCCGACGTACAACGGACCGAACAAACAACTCGTAAGACCCAGGGCACATCAATCTAGTACTGTACCAATGGTTCTAGTGTTGACAATTGCCTCAACTCGGCGAGGAAGAGTCCACTAGTTGCTTCAGTTATGCTATATTCAGCCGATGCCACGCGTTCATAATCAGATCTCGATGAGCTACGAAATTGAGGGGATGATGCCTGCTAAGTTTCACCCACTGACAAATAGTATCAGACATTCTCAATGGGATGAAAACTGGGTAATATAGGAGGCAGTCGAGGTGTAACAGGCTGTCTGAGAGTTCGTGAAACCAGAAAGATACTCTTGTAGCCCTGTGAACACGGCTGTTAAAATCTTGAAATACATACAGCATACAGCATATTTATCATGTAGAAGGAACGGACTTGGTCATTGAGAATGCTTAAGGCAGTGGTCGTCAAATTTTCTTGCGCAAGAACCAATATTGGCATTGTGCGGCCACACCATGGGCTGCATAGGAAAGGGGGTGGATAAAGTGGCCACTCAAACAGATATTCAATTTTCACCAAATCATCGTTATTCATAGATCTTACTACTTACACATTTCGAATCTACACACTATTAGGTATCAAACCAAATATTTTAAGTGAAAAAGAAAGAAATACATAGGAATTACACGCGTTTTTCTGAAGGCTCATATAGTTACCAATTTTCCGTACCGAAACGTCTACTGCCGGCCGTGGTGGCCGAGCGGTTCTGGGCCCTCAGTCCGGAACCGCGCGGCTGCTACGGTCGCAGGTTCGAATCCTGCCTCGGGCATGGATGTGTGTGACGTCCATAGATTAGTTAGGTTTAAGTAGTTCTAAGTTATAGGGCACTGACGACCACAGCTGTTAAGTCCCATAGTGCTCAGAGCCATTTGAACCATTTTTGAAAAGTCTACTGTGCCTACCAGCCATCACAACAGGATCCCATCTTTGTTTTTATAACTTTCGGGGACATTTTCTACGCGTCTTGACGCCCTAGTATCTGAAAGAATACTAAGAGGCTACACCAGACCGTTTACGATCGGACTTTTGTATTAGCCCAATTACAACAGAACAGAGAGGGTTTCAAATAATATAGGTTAATTAATTCAAAACTGCCACGAAGGGATGGAAGGGCGGATGACAGCTTTGTATGCAAAAGAATTTAGAAATCAGTTTTACCTGCTGTATTATTCGTGTTTTTTGGATGCAACTAGCTACTATTGCGGTGAACACTTTTCCCAACAATTAGTGTGGCCACTTTTCCCGATTGGACGCCATATCAGCATTAGTGACCCTCAAGAGAAACTGTCTAACTGAAATAAATAACACGCTTAGGGGCTGATGACCTTAGCAGTTAAGTCCCATAAGATTTCACACACATTTGAACATGTTTTTAGCTTATTCTAGGGGACAATACCGATATGACTAATTCTAGGGGAAAATCGCGATATTCTCCTTTAGGTAAATCACGGAAACACAAATTTGGATGATAGTTCGGTGATGTCTACCCTGTTTCTCTCGAATGCGAGTCCATTGTCTTAACCGCTGTGTCACTTCACTCCGTGCTATGTTGAAGGTTAGAGTCGGTCGTAAAGTGTGCTTAAGTGCAAATCTGTTGAGTAGAGTCCAACGATATCCATATGCCCAGGCAGAAACCACGAACCGACGGGCAAAATATAATTGTGTACGTCCGCAGGCTTTCGTGTCGTTAGGCCGCGACATATTCCCCTTCTAATTTTTCTTCTGCTCGACGTTTCGAACCCCCCGTTGGGCTCTTCCTCAGGGTTTCAATGGTGTCCCTGGATGGCTGAACACAGTCGAAATGCTGCGTCGTGTTCACTTACTAAAAGGCTATTTTCTCGCGCTTTTTCGGGATGTGGAGTTAGTGGCAAAGTAAGAGCTTGCGATCACAGCTAGGTTTACTTAGGGAAACACTGATGATCAACGTCTATGAAGACTTTTACATAAATAGGGCCATGAATCTAAATTATGATAATAATAATAATAATAATAATAATAATAATAATAATAATAATGCAAACAAGAAGAACGACGAATTTCTTGTACATTCTGTAAGCTTATCGTGTATGGCTAAGGCAAAGGCACAGTCCTACGGAAGAATGGTTCACGGACTACGTTTTTCACTCAGCACAAGATAAAATGCTTCTCCAGACCTACAATGGACGCGCATGGCCGCTTAAGCACTGCAGGAGTTGCAACACAACAACCATGTTCGGTAGCTCGAAAGGATATGGGTGACATATCATTCCAACGCAGTACTAAATGCGAAACCACGTTAAATATACACGCCATAACGTCTGCCGCAAACTGCAGCCTCTAGGATTACGTTATATATTTTGAATGTAGGTGATTCAAAACTGATCGAGACTAACCTCTTTAAAGTAGATCACTTAAAGAGTCAAAAGAGAATTTTAGGTGCTCTTATCGCAGTCACGTTACATTAAGTCGAAGTTAAGCGAAAAAATGTGCTACCGTTAAGCCTGTGGTGCACATTTCCACTCCAGTGCAAAGCTGTTAATAGGCGCTACTTCGGCGTTTTCAATCAGTCCTGCAGCTACAAATGCGCGAAGGGCAAAGTGTCCGTAGGACTCCACGCATCAGCGGCCTTAGAACTGAAAAAAAATGGCTCTCAGCACTATGGGACTCAACTGCTGTGGTCATCAGTCCCCTAGAACTTAGAACTACTTAAACCTAACTAACCTAAGGACATCACACACATCCATGCCCGAGGCAGGATTCGAACCTGCGACCGTAGCAGTCGCGCGGTTCCGGACTGAAGCGCCGAGAACCTTAGAACTGACTGAAAACGCCAAAGGCGCGATATTAATTGCAGTGGACACTTGAACCACAGCGTTAAGACCGCAGCTGGGAACTACACTTGGCTCTTAAACCGACCAATAAGCTTCCAGTTACGAGCGACAAAATAGGCTGGAAATGGAGTACTGTCTCGCTGAGAAAAGTACTTTTGTCTGTCGGATTCATATGGCGTAAGGTGGGAAACAAGAGGAATGTGTTGTTAGAACGTCCAAACATTGTGCACTGGCGATTTCGTTTCATTCATGAAGAAGTCCAGGGAAGCAGGCAGAGAAATATTTTATCTCGATGAATCGTGGATCGATAATAACTTAACGTTTAATAAATGTTGGCAGAGGAAGGGTGACTTACGTGTCGTTGGTGTCGCTGCATGGGGGAGCTCATCGAGAAGACTGATAGTTGCAAGTGTCGGATCCAAGAATGAAATAAAATGAAAAAAAAAAATTGCGACCAGTGGGGGACCCAGATCCGCTGCATGACAAGCCTTTACCCAATCATATTTTTTTTTTTTCGAGGGCTGCTATATATATTTCTGGCCTAGGCAACACTAAGTGTTGCCAGGTGCAATCTGACATTTCCATTGGAAAGTTTGACATTTTTTAGCATAAATGTACTCAGAACTTTTTGACTTACGACAATTTTTTTTCTTTTACAGGGACTTGAAGAAATCAATTTGGCACAAAAATGGAATTAACTCGTGAACATTTTCGTGCGATCATTTTTCACAACTTTCGACGTGGATTATCACGACAAGAGTGCATCGATGAACTTAAATCTTTGTATGGCGACGAAGCACCATCCTATAGCACTGTGAAAAACTGGTACAACGAATTCAATCGTGGCTGACGCTCGCTCAAAGACGAATTCCGTGAAGGTCGTCCAAAAACAGCCGTTGTGCCAGAAAACATCGATGCCGTACGTGAACTGATAATGCAAGACCGTCATGTGACATACCGTGAGATAGAGGCATGCCTAGGCATTTCTCCCACCAGCATACATTCGATATTGTATGAACACCTGGCCGTAAAAAAGGTTTGTTCTCGTTGGATCCCGCACAATTTGACAATCGCTCAAAAGAAAGCTCGTGTGGATTGGTGTAAAGAAATGCTGAAAAAATACGATCGCGGTGCTTCAAAAGACGTTTATAAGATCGTCACAGGTGACGAATCATGGATCTATGCGTATGAGCCCGAAACAAAACAGCAATCGACCGTGTGGGTCTTCCAAGACGAGCCAAATCCAACGAAAGTTGTTCGTGGAAGAAGCACTTCGAAGCAAATGGTCGCCTGTTTCTTCGGCAAAACTGGTCATGTGGCGACTGTTCCGCTTGAGCAACGTAGGACGGTCAATTCTGAGTGGTACACCACCATTTGTTTGCCTGAAGTCTTCGGAGAAATTCGAAAAATGAACAAGAGAAGACGAATCATTGTGCACCATGACAATGCGAGCTGTCACACATCGGCTCAAACCAGCGCCTTTTTGACCGGCCAAAACGTCGAAGTGATGGGTCATCCGCCGTACAGCCCTGACTTGGCACCCAATGACTTCTTTTTATTCCCACACATCAAGAAAAAAATGCGTGGTCAACGATTTTCGTCGCCAGAAGATGCTGTTGCAGCATTCAAAAACCATGTTTTGGAGGTGTCTCAATCGGAGTGGAAAAAGTGCTTCGAAAATTGGTTTGAGCGCATGCAAAAGTGTATAAATCTTGATGGAGAATATTTTGAAAAACAATAAACCATTTTCGTTGATAAATATTCGTATTTTCATTATTAGGCCAGAAATATATATAGCAGCCCTCCTTCTAAGTATGGTGGCAAAAGTCATGGGATACCTTCTAATATCGTGTCGGGACTCCTTTTGCCCAGATAGTGGAAGCATCTACTCAACAAGTCGTTGGAAGTCCCCTGCAGAAATACTGAGCTATGCTGCCTCTATAGCTGTCCATAATTCGAAAGTGGTGCCCAACTGAATCGCCGGCGTACTTCAAGCTTCAGCCTCTTTTGCTGGTGGAATCAAGTTTTTAAGCGGACTTGAAGGCGTGCGGGGATTTGTAAGCTGAGAAAATAGAAATGAACTTATCCCACATGGCCAAGATTAATAATAAATTCGGAAAATTCTAATATGGCTCTTAGTGATGCGCAGTACTCACCAGAAGCGACGCTCACAGCCATCGGTACAGTACTCCACGCCCTGAAACACAAGTAATGACCACTTGTTAACACTGCCTAAACAACACCTATGTACTTCTGTACGAGAACAAGGAAGAAAAGTAGATTCATTTGATATCAAAATTTACAAAATACATCAAATACTGGGATGTTCTTTCACTGTATGTCCTCAACTATTTCCATTAAAAATTACGTTATTGATGAGTGGCGTTGCAAATGAATGTACGCAGTTCAGAGTGACACTCACTTCTTACTTACGACAGATGCAATGGCTGACATATGACGTAAGAAAGTGGAGTGAGATGTTGCAACGCATGGGACAACTAGTAGCAATGCCACGAGAAATTGCGCCACCTTCGTAGTCGTATAACCTGATTGGCTGTCGTGACAGAATATGGAGCGATTACCCTCAACCCAGCGCGTCGAATCGCACATTTTCCTTTATTAATCTTTGTTAAAGTATAGGAACACGAGAGGCAATACTGACCCTACGACTTATCTTAGAAAACAGATTAAGGAAACACAAACCTACGTTTCTAGCATTTGTAGACTTAGAGAAAGCTTTTGACAATGTTGCCTGGCATACCCTCTTTCAAGTTCTGAGAGTGGCAGAGGTATAACACAGGGAGTGAAAGGCTATTTACAATTTGTACAGAAACCAGATGGCAGTTATAAGAGTCGAGGGACATGAAAGAGAAGCAGCGGTTGGGAAGGGAGCGAGACAGAGTTGTAGCCTATCCCCGATGTTATTCAATCTGTATATTGGGCAAGTATTAAAGGAAACAAAAGAAAAATTCGGAGTAGGTATTAAAATCCACGGAGAAGAAATAAAAACTCTGAGGTTCGCCGATGACATTGTAATTCTGACAGAGACAGCAAAGGACTTGAAAGAGCAGCTGAATGGAATGGACAGTGTCTTGAGGAAATAAGATGAACATCAACAAAAGCAAAACGAGGATAATGGAATGTAGTCAAATTAAGTCGGGTGATGCTGAGGGAATTAGATTAGGAAATGAGACATTTAAAGTAGTAAAGGAGTTTTGCTATTTGGGGAGCAAAATAACTGATGATGGTAGAAGTAGAGAGGATATAAAATGTAGACTGGCAATGGCAAGGAAAGCGTTTCTGAGGAAGAGAAATTTGTTAACATCGAGTATAGATTTAAATGTCAGGAAGTCGTTACTGAACGTATTTTTACGGACTGTAGCCGTGTATGGAAGTGAAACGTGGACGATAAATAGTTTGGACAAGAAGAGAGTAAAAGCTTTCGAAATTTGGTGCTACAGAAGAATGCTGAAGATTAGACGGGTAGATCACATAACTAATGAGGATGTATTGAATAGGACTGGGGAGAAGAGGAGTTTGTGGCACAACTTGACTAGAAGAAGGGATCGGTTGGTAGGACATGCTCTGAGGCATCAAGGGATCACCAGTTTAGTACGGGAGGGCAGAGTGGAGGGTAAAAAGGTTCAGAAGGATGTAGGTAGCAGTAGGTTCTGGGAGATGAAGAAGCTTGCACAGGATAGAGTAGTATGGGGAGCTGCATTAAACCAGTCTCTGGACTGAAGATCACGAACAAAACAACAACAACGATAACAACAACAAAGTATAGCTCAAATATAATTGATAATCATAAAACAAAAACTTTCACTAAAAGGTTCTCCTCTATTTAGTTCGGACTTCGTTCTTGTTGTCAAAGAAGGAGCTTATGGCATACAGAGGATGAAAAATCTCATAATCGGTAAATAGTTCGGACTCTATGGGCTGAAACTGCAAGTTCATTGGAAAATACAGCAGGTGAAATCTTTAGCGGAAATTTTAGGCTTAAATTATTATCTCAAAAAAAAAAACTTCGTACAAGTGAGAACGGTGGCGTGTCTTATGTTTAAAGTTACTACAGTGGATTAGTTTTTTTTTCTTTGTGTGTGTGTGTGGGGGGGGGGGGGGGGGGTTGTGGTAGGTGGGCATTAGCTCTTTACTGTTTATCATTGCTGCTTACATCGGGCTTGGTCGTCTAGCGGTAAAGTGCTTGGCTGGAAACCGCGAAGTCGCGGGATCCAATTCCGGTCGGATCATGGAGTTTTCACTCTGCAGTTCAGCCTAGCCTTCATCTATCAACGATGTGAGGAGTCGCCAGAAACGACACATGGTTCGGATTCCACATTAAACTGTAGGTCCCCTTTCATCTTTGGGACACGTAAAGTGGCGTCCACTAGAAAGACTTGCACCAGGTCATTGACCCACACGAAATAAAAATAACAATATTAATAATAATAATTATTACTAATACTGCTTACTGTCGTATTTATTCCATCAGGAGGTGGTGATTCGGTTACATGGAGCGGTTTGCAGATATGGTCCATGTGTTTCCACTTTTCAGTGCTTTAGGTGTTCGGAGTATCTTATTTTTTACGTTCGTCTTTCATATGTATGCTGAATGACATTCACAGGAAGTTAAATGACGTATATCTGCACAGCTCCAAATAAATTCAGTGAATGGAGTGTTTGTTATCTTGCTTTTCAAGAAACAGGACGTTTCCCCTTTCATCTCATATAGTCAGAAGGGTAATTGACGTATGTCTACACAGCTTCAAATAAATTAAGCATAGGGATTGTTTGTTAAATCGCTTTTCAGAAAACAGAACGTTTCTCCTTTCATCTAATACATTCGAAAAACTTGTATAACAATTCCAGTAACTAAAGAGAGACTCTACACTACTGGCCACGCTCTCTTCGAGACAGATGTAACTCATTTTTATGCATTCTGCATCATTTCAATCGCAAACGCCGCATTGCAAACCTCCATCTCCAACAACAGAGGCGTAGTGGTACCCATCCCAGACATACATCCCACCTATGGAGATTAAAACTTAACATGCGTTATACATAAAATAGATTCTAACGAAAGCTTAGCTCTCCCCGCCAACAAATGATGAAGGATATCGGCCGTACTATGACCAACCTGTCGGCAGATGTTACCGGGCGACTTCTGGCAACGGCGTTTCACGACCGTTGTCGGGCTACTATGAACGCAGCCTTACACGAGGGACCATACTGCACGGTGGAGTTCTAGGCGAGGGACCGCATGGTACAGTCAAGTTGCGCGCCGTACACGGTATTCTTAAGAAATAGGGATTCCACGAGCAATGCTGAGAGGAGCAGAGATCAGGATGTATAATTCGATTTGTGACCACTATATCTGCAATGCTACAATGTTCCGGGATTGTAAATGTATCATATTTCATTTACTTCACGTGTGACTTCGTAAGAGTGAGTTCACTACAACTTTTGTGATTAGCTGATGGATCTCTCTGACACAAGTGCTGTTGAAAAGCCACTGGCAACGCGTAAAATTTGGATTTTCATTTGGTAAACATAGCGAGCCTTACCCAAGTCGCTAGTGACTCTCTTAAAGCCTCATATCAAGAAAATCTGATACGTGACTTGATTGCTACTTCTGTGCAGGGAGTAGAACATCATCTGAAGACGCCAGGAGGGAAGACATATACAGAATTTCACTGTTGAGCTCTGAAGGAAGCAAAAAAACGCATTCTACTACTACTCCTGTACAAATGGAAACAGTTATAAGCAATCAGTGGTGACACAGAAAAGGGATCAGCGAAGCGCATTTGCACTGGAGACGGACTGACATCATATTCACTTTCGAGTAATATGTTTAAGCAGATGGATCACCGTATTCTCTCGTAGAATGTCACTAGAATCTAATATTTCTCTTGCGCTCTCGCGCTTAATAAACAAATCCATGACGAAATGCGCCGTTCTTCTTGCTATATGCACTATCCTCTCTGTTAATCCTACCTGGTAAGCGATTCCATACTGGCGAGCAATATTCAAGAGTCAATCGAACGGACCGTTTTGTAAGCTTCCTCTTTCGTTGATGAATTCAATGTTCCTTCACAAAGGGAAATCCAGGAGAATATGCCCAAGTTCAATCCTCGTACCACTGAAAAGATAAGTAAAACAGGAATTAGTGTCAGTGGCGTTGAGAAACAACTGAAATCGTTAAAACTGAACGAAGCCACAGGGCCCGATGTAATTCCTATCAGATTCTATACCCAATTCACGGTCTGACATAGGCCCTCTTTAACAATAAACCGTGGAAGAAACCACAGGTCACATCTGTCTAAAAGACGGGTAGCAGAAGTGATCGACAAAACTACCGTCCAATATCCTTGACATCGATTTGTCGTAGAATCTTGGAACATGTTCTGAGCACAAACATAATGAGGTACCTCGAGTAGAATGACCTCCTCCATGCCAACCAGCACGGATTTCGAAACCACAGATCACGTGGACCCCACTCGCACTTCTCACATGACATCCTAAAAGCCATGGATCAAGGTAATCAGGCAGATGCAATATTTCTTGATTTCCGAAAAGCTTGACTCAGTACCAAACCTATGTATTGGGTCCCTTGCTGTTCATGTTGTATATCAATGACCCTGCAGATGTAACCTCAGACTTTTAGCAGACGATGAAGTTATCTACAATGTCATACAGTATGAACGAAACTGCACAAATATTCAGTCAGACCTTCATAACATTAAAGAAGTGGTGGGATGATCGGCGGCTTGCTTTAAAAGTTCAAAAATGTAAAGCTGTGCATTTCACAAAACGAAAAAAAAAAAAAAAAACAGTATCTTATGGAGCTAATATTAGTGAGTCGCAACTGCAGTCTGTGAAATCATACAAATATTAGCAACACATAGTAGGGGCATGAAGTGAAACGATCTCTTGGGCTTGGTCGCGGGTAATGCAGGTAGCGGACTTCTGTTTTGTTGATACAATACTCGGGAAATGATATCAGTCTACAAAGGAGATTGCTTACAAATCACTCGTGAGACACGTCCTAGAATATTGCTCAACTGTGTGTGACCCGTACCAAATTGGGAACTCCAAAATAGAAGGAAACTACCTCGAGAAAGTCTACTAAAAAAGTTTCAAGTGCAGGCTTAAATGATGAGTCAAGGAATAAATTGCAACCCATATGAATCGCAGAGCAAGATCAAATTAACTACAGCATTCACAGAGGCATTTAAACAATCATTCAACCCGCATTCCGTATCAGAATGGAAAGGGAAATAGCCCTGTTAACTGGTACAATGGGACGTACTCTTTACCATGCACTTCACAGTGGTTCTCAGGGTATACATTGATCAACCAGAACATTATGATCACTGGCCTACTATCGATATAACTCTGTCCGGCGATAGTAGCATCACCTGGCGAGGAATGGCTGCTGGTCAAACACACGCACAGTGCATGTAGAGTCAGTGAGCGTGCTGTCCGTGCGTAGAATGGGGAAAGCGCGCGATCTGAATTTGACCGAGGGCAGATTGTGATGGCTCGCACGTCCGCACGAGCATTTCGAAAACGGCACGGCTAGCCCGGTGTTCAAGGAGTGTTGTGGTGAGTGTCTTCAACACGTGGCGAAACAATAGCAAAACCTCGTCCAGATGTCGTGGCGATGGTGGCCACCCCTCGTTACAGATGTCGGAAGTCGTAGCCTGGACAGACCAGTAAAACGAATCAGGCGGCGAACTTTAGTTCTGGGCACAGTACACATTTGTCTGAACACACAGTGCACCGAACATTTCTAACGATGTTTCCAGAATGAGATTTTCACTCTGCAGCGGAGTGTGCGCTGATATGAAACTTCCTGGCAGATTAAAACTGTGTGCCAGACCGACACTCGAACTGGGGACCTTTGCCTTTCGCGGGAAAGTGCTCTACCAACTGAGCTACCCGAGCACGACTCACGCCCCGTCCTCACAGCTTTACTTCTCCCAGTATGTCTCCGCAATATCCTTTCTTTCAGGAGTGCTAGTTTTGCAGCGTTCGCAGGAGAGCTTCTGTAACGTTTGGAAGGTAGGAGACGAGATACTGGCAGAAGTGAAGCTGTGAGGACGGGGCGTGAGTCGTGCTTGGGTTTCTCAGTTGGTAGAGCACTTGCCCGCGAAAGACAAAGGTCCCGAGTTGGAGTTTCGGTCCGGCACACAGTTTTAATCTGGCAGGAAGTTTCATTCCTAACGATGGGTCTTCGCAGCCGACGATCCATGCATGTTCCAATGTCACCATGACATGGGCAGTTACAACTGAAATGGGCACGTGACGATCGGCACTGGACGTTGTTGCAGTGACAGAGCGTTGCAAGGTCTGATGGATCCCGATATCTTCTTCATCATTCCAATGGGCGGGTGCAAACCGGTTGTCTTCCAGGGGACAGCTCCTTGACACCTGTACTGCGCGACGGAGACAAGCTGGCGGCGGCTCGATTATGCTCTGGGTAACATTCACGTGGAGCATTCATGGGTTCAGTGGAGCTCGTGCAAGGCACCACGACGGCTCTGGTTGCAGACCAGGTATACCCGTTTATGATCATCATGTTTCCCGAAGACAGTGGCATTTTTCAGCAAGATAATGCGCAATGTCACAAGGCCAGGAGTGTGATGGAGTGATTCCAGGAAGAGAGTGGCGAGTTGCAATTGATGTGCTCGCCTCCCAATTCGCCAGATCTGAACCCGATAGAACATATCTGGGATGTGATTTAACGTGGCGCGAGAGTTCATCGCCCCCTTTTACTGGAATTAGGTGACTTGTGCGTGCAGACGTGGTGCCAACTCTCTCCAGCGTCCTACCAAGGCCTCACTGCTTCCATGCCATGACGCGTTGCCGTTGATATTCATGCCAAAGCTGGACAAATCAGCTATTACGTAGATGGTCATAATGTTCTGGCTGATCAGTGTATATGTACACTACTGGCCATTAAAATTGCTACACCATGAAGATGATGTGCTACAGACGCGAAATTTAACCGACAGGAAGAAGATCCTGTGATATGCAAAAGATTAGCTTTTCAGAGCATTCCCACAAGGTTGGCGCCGGTGCCGACACCTACAACGTGCTGACATGAGGAAAGTTTCCCACCGATTTCTCATACACAAACAGCAGTTGACCGGCTTTGCCTGGTGAAACGTTGTTGTGATGCCTCGTGCAAGGAGGAGAAATGGGTACCATCACGTTTCCGACTTTGATAAAGGTCGGATAGTAGCCTATCGCGATTGCAGTTTATCGTATCGCGACATTGCTGCTCACGTTGGTCGAGATCCAATGACTGTTAGCAGAATATGGAATCGGTGGGTTCAGGAGGGTAATACGGAACGCCGTGCTGGATCCCAACGGCCTCGTATCACTAGCAGTCGAGATGACAGGCATCTTATCCGTATGGCTGTAACGGAACGTGCAACCACGTCTCGATCCCTGACTCAACAGATGGGGACGTTTTCGAGACAACAACCATCTGCACCAACAGTTCGACGACGTTTGCAGCAGCACGGACCAGCAGCTCGGAGACCAAGGCTGGGTTACCCTTGACGCTGCATCACAGACAGGAGCGCCTGCGATGGTGTACTCAACGACGAACCTGGGTGCACGAATGGCAAAACGTCATTTTTTTCGGATGAATCCAGGTTCTGTTTACAGCATCACGATGGTCGCATACGTGTTTGGCGACATCGCGGTGAACGCACACAGGAAGCGTGTATTCGTGATCGCCTTACTGGCGTATCACCCGGCGTGATGGTATGGGGTGCCATTGGTTACACATCTCGGTCACCTCTTGTTCGCATTGAGGGCACTTTGAACAGTGGACGTTACATTTGAGATGTGTTACACACCATTGGTTACACGTCTCTGTCACCTCTTGTTCGCATTGACGGCACGTTGAACAGTGGACGTTACATTTTAGATGTGTTACGACCCGTGGCTCTACCCTTCATTCGATCCCTGCGAAACCCTACACTTCAGCAGCATAATGCAAGACCGTATGTTGCAGGTCCTTCTGGATACAGAAAATGTTCGACTGCTGCCCTGGCCAGCACATTATCCAGATCTCTCACCAATTGAAAACGTCTGGTCAATGGTGGCCGAACAACTGGCTCGTCACAATACGCCAGTCACTACTCTTGATGAACTGTGGTATCGTGTTGAAGCTGCATGGGCAGCTGTACACGCCATCCAAGCTCTGTTTGACTCAATGGCCAGCCGCATCAAGGCCGTTATTACGGCCAGAGGTGGTTGTTCTGGGCACTGATTTCTCAGGATCTATGCACCAAAATTGCGTGAAAATGTAATCACATGTCAGTTATAGTATAACATATTTGTCCAATGAACACCGGTTTATCATCTGCATTTCTTCTTGGTGTAGCAATTTTAATGGCCAGTAGTATAGGTAGAGATGTGGAGTTACATTTCTTTAGAATACAGTGTGACTTGTGTGCTGCTTTAACAATATAAGATCGCAAATATGCGTGTTATTGCATGTTAATACATAAAACCAAGCATCATGAAGTCGCGTGGTAGTCGAATGTAAAAAAAAGGTCTGATATGACTTGTCGTCGTAAAGAGGTAATTAGAGCTGAAGCAGCAACTAATGAGTTGGACGTGGGCGTATCAATCCCAGCATAAGTTTCAAGTGATGTACGACGACTGCGGAAAAGAAGATGTGCGGACAGGGATTTGAACCCCATACCTCCTGAATGTAGGTCTAGAGGCAGCTCACCCCGACTCATCGCACGTGGAGCGGTGGGCGACATATGCTGGAGGAGCAGAGTAGCGCAAGAGATTACAAACGCAGGAAGCGCAGCTGGTGACGCAAGAAAGCTAGCTTACATTTCCGGCGGGATACGCATGTCGGGCGGCCATTAGGGGCGCTGCGCGGGTTGCCTATGCGGAGCGGCGCAGATCGGAGCGGCGCGATCAGCATGCACGCAAGCGCAGACAGCGAGCTGTTCTCAGATGCTACCTGCTTCCCCGCGGCGGGCGACGCGCGCTATGCAGATGAGCGCCACAATAGGGGGGCGACGCCACACGCGGAAGTCAGCCGTCACGACACGCTCCGCCGCCCATGTCGATCAGCCGCCTTCTATAAACAACGAGCAGTGTGGGCTTATGGAAATCGCACTATTATCGACACTTTCAAGTATCCAGAGCGACAACCACAGCCTGATTTAAAGTACGAGTAAAGTCCGTCTCGATAGCTGGGAAACTGAATGTTGTGTTGTCCTTACGTTCGCATGTATAGTTGGCACTATACAGCTGCCACGATGCACTGTTTGCGTTTTGCCCCAGAGTGGGCAGAAATTAAGACGTAGGCCATTCCCGGCAAATACGCTGCAATTGGCTGGCATCTCCTGAGATCACCGGGGAGACATACTCATAATTGCTACGGACTTCAGTCCTCTGCTCTGCTAACAGGAGAGCAGTATGAACTTCCTCTGCCGACCCTTTGTGACCGAGCTGTTCTAGGCGCTTCGGTCCGGAACCGTGCTGCTGCTACGGTCGCAGGTTCGAATCCTGCCTGGGACATGGATGTGTGCGATGTCCTTAGGTTAGTTAGGTTTAAGTGGATCTAAGTCTAGTTTGGCTGATGACCTCAGATGTTAAGTCCCATAGTGCTTAGAGCCATTTGAACCATTCTGAACTTCCCCTCAAAGATTTGATTCATATTGGCAGTGAGTGTGGGGCATGGCTACGTCCTCAACATATGCAACAACAACTCTCACCCATTTTCGAGAAACTCGAGTTTGAAAATTTTAGGCTTGCTTATATAAATTATTAGAGAGAGAGAGAGAGAGAGAGAGAGAGAGAGAGAGAGAGAGAGACGAACCGCGAAGGAATTATCCGAATCGGACGACGGACGAAAATTGATAGATGTAATATGTATGTATAGCCAACATATGATTATAATTTCATAAACACTGTATGATGTATTCAAGAGAAAGGGCTTCACAAATGGGCACGACAGTAAAGCATTGGTCCATCTCTGGCCCTTATGCAAGCAGTTATTCGTCTTGGCATTGAGTGATGCAGTTAATGGATATCTTCGTGAGAGATTCCTTGCCAAATTCTGTCCATTTGGGCGTTATATCGTTATAATACCCCGAGCAGGTTGGAGGGCCATAATGCTCTACACGTTCTCAATTAGGGAGAGATGTAACGACCTTGTTGAGCGAAGCACAGTTTGGCAAGCACGGAGACAAACACGCTGGGTTCAGGAAGGCATTATGTTGCTGAAGTGTAAGCCCAGGAAAGGACAACAGAATGGGGCATAGAATATCGTCGACGTACCGCTATGCTGTAAGGGTATGGCAGATAACAACCAAAGGAGTCGTGCTACGAAAAGAAATGGCACCAAAGACCATCACTTCTGGCTGCCGGTCCATCAGGTGGGCGACAGTCAGCTTGTTATCCCACCAGTGTCCGGGGCGTCTCCGGACGTGTCTGCGGAGTCCATTGACTGGCGTGGAATTGTCTTCAGTGATGAGTCGCGCTTCGAACTGACAAGGGGACGCTCCATACTGTAAGTCACGGATTTTGACGCGCTTCAAATGTATTGTAGAGGCACTTACCCTCTGTACGTGGCTGTCCGGTGTTTTAGCGACGGGCCTTGGTTTTTGAGAAAATCGATTTTGAAGTTCATTGCGGGCTTTGTATACACATAACATTACATATATTCCGAACAAGTCAGCGTAGCGCAGTGGTGAAGGTTCACGGCTACCGTACTGGAGGTACCGTGCTCGAATCCTGCTCCCGTATATTTTGTTATGTATGCAAGAACCGTCCGGAAAATTTGGTCCTAGCGTTCAAAAACGAGTAGACGAATTAACTGGAAAATACAGAAATGTAGTGCGCCCTGCACAAAATCCGGGAAGTTCACGAAGCTAGTGTACGACGAATTTTTTCGTTCTGTAATTCTTCCGTACGTGGGACAGAAAAAATGTTCCTGCATTATGAATTCGTGCGGAGGGCAAACCGATTAAACTTTATATGATCATCTATTCACGGATGAAAGGAATGCAAGCACCTGCGCCCCAAAAAGTGGTCCCACCAAAGTGCACTCCTTATTGCCAGCCCTGCGGTGTTTATTTTTACCAACAGGTGAAAATCGTCACGAAAATTATTCAGAATGCTCCCGACTTGATGAAGGACAATAGAGAGATCGCTTCTAGGGAAGATTCGATAAAATTACATTCGCTAATCCTACATCAATTCAGCGCACCTAATTTTGAAAGCATGTTTAGATACGCATGGTTCGGATCGAAATTAGCGGATGAAAGAGAAATCTTTTCGAATGCAAAAGAATTGTGTTTTACGGCATCGCTCATGAAGAAACCGTGCGCCTGCAAGATGGTTGCTTTCATAAAATGCGCGTGGTGTCACGAAAATGTGTGCTTCGGTTGTTTCTATGATAAGTATCACCCACAATATTGTTCTGGCACATCAAGCAATGTGGACGATGAAAAATAGGATTTTGTATTATTGTATGACAGAAAAAAATTAATAACTGAATATATCCTTATAATTTCATACAACTTACATTTTTTGTTGATATTCTTTGAAATAAAATTGAAAAATTCGGTCAATTTTGAAAAAAAAGTACACCAGCAGGATTCGAACACGGTACTTCCAGTACGGTAGCCGTGAACCTTTACCGCTGCGCTACGCTCAACTGCTCGGAATAGATGTAATGTTACGGGTATACAAACTACGCAATGAAATTCAAAATCCATTTTCCCAAAAACCAAGGCCCGTTGCTTTAAAAAAAAAAAAAGCAGGTAGCCAGGTACTCAGGGTAATTGCCTTTACAACATATTTGAAGCACATCAAAATCCGTTATTTACAGTATGGCGGGTCCCTTGTGAGCCTCAAAAACCCAGAAGACGTATCTGGAGACGCCCCAGACATCGATAGGACATCAAATCGTCTGTCGCCCGCTATACGGCCAAACAGCCGTGAGTGCTGGTCTGAGGTGCCAATTCATTTTATAGCAGGACCCATCCAGTTGTCATGCGCAGCACCTTACAACACAGCGGTTCGTCGACGATATTCTACGCCCCGTTTCGTACCCTAACATAACAAGCCATCCTGTGCTTACATTTCAGCAAGACAATGCCCGCACACGGCAAGAGTTTCTACTGCTGAGCGTCACGCTTGTCAAATCGTACCTTGGGCAGCAAGGTTGCCAGACGTCTCCCCAATTGAAAAAGTTTGGAGAGTTATGGGCAGGGCCCGCCAAAATTCCATCTAACGCGCTAAATGGGCGCAATTTGGCATAATATCCCTTAGGAGGATATCGAGCAATTGTGATCATTTGTTTTTTTATACAAATTCCTCACATCTACCGATTTCTGTCCGATTCGGATAATTCCTTCGTGGTTCTTCGGGTTTTTGTCGCACAGTGTATTCTGTAAGGTCGCTAGTACTCAAGGAGTCCGCAGCCGAGCGGGTAAGCGCTCAGTTTCGAAAGTGTGAGTTCTCTGGACAGAATTTTGCTGTGAATCCTTTTTTTCATTACAATATTATTATGCCAACGAGCAGTATCTAAGTAATTCATCCAAAATATACCCCGCTGATGCACCTTGCAACTTTTGTATTTATAGGCAGATGAAGAACCCCATAAAACGACTACAACATGGGCCTACATCATGAAACAGAATAGACTCATAGATTCTAGAGAATACTGCACAAAAATTCAGTCAATCGTACACCATCAGTTATTTGCACCATTATTCGGTGATATGCTTCGATACGCGTGGTGTGCTACGAATCTGTGTGATCCCTTTGAAAGGGCACGGCCGATTTCCTTCCCCATCCTTCCCTGATCCGATGCGACTGATGACCTCGCTGTCTGATCCCCTCCCCAGATCAATCACACAACCCAGCTGTGTGATGACCAAGAACCTTTTAGATATGCGAAACAGGAATGTTTTACAAAAGGCTGATTGAAAAAACCGTGCACATGCAAAAATTCGCGTTCTTTACATGTACTGTATCTCGCGATAATTGTGTTCCATGTTTCTACAACGAGTATCAACCTGATTCGTGTAGTGGTCCATAGATTACATATTATACTGATCACAAATATATATAAAATAATACAAATAAAATGGCTAAGCTGATTTGATTGAAAGTTCTCGGGTACCCTTTTCTTTATTTCCAATCTCGTAAAAAAAAACTTCTCTTTCAGGACAAATATTATGAAAATAATGAACGAATCATTAAACACTGATAACTTGGACAGCCGCAATAAATTTATTTTAGAATTAATTGGGAATGAAAAAATTACTAACAGCTAGAGTCGATCCAGAAAACTCGAACTTACGAAATTAAGCGCTTACTCGCGCGCTCTTTTATATATATATAAGAACCGCCTGTAATTTTCAAACTCGATTTTCTAGACGACGGTAGAGTGTCACGTCTTCCTGTTTACCTATGTTGATGTCCTATTCGTGCCTGACACACTCTGTCAGTAGGAATCAACCTGGTGAGGGGAAGTTCGTACAGTTCCCGTGTAAGCAGTGACGGTGTGTCTTTCTCGTAGTGATCATCAACAAGTACACTTTTTAGTTGTGGAAAATTTTAAAACAAGTACTTTTCTGATTAGTCATGCTGGAAGCGCTGGGTAATAACAGATTTAAAAAACGAATGTGACTGTTCAAAATAGTAGAACAGACTGCTCAAAATAGTAGAACACTGAACAGCCAACTTAACTGTCGCAACTGCGTATGTTTAACATTTATAGTAATTATAGGTTGAACGTAAATATCAATGTTCCGTGTGCGCACATGTATTTTATTCTTGTCTGGGACAATGGACATTACCCCAGACATAAATTTAAGTGCTCTAGAACGCCGTTTCCCTGCAAAGCTTTCAGATTTTCCTTGGACATCTGGCGAATGCAGGAAAGACAATCCCCCTAAATATCCATAATTGTTTCCTAATACCTGCCAGTTGGGATAATTCACCGTGATACATGCGCAGCTAAACGTTACACGAATCTCCTAGTGCAACGGCACCTCCGGTTAGTTATAACATCCTCCTAGGGCCACGTTAACTACTCCTGGGACTGCGAATATTCGGATACGTGTAGATGATATACATCCCCATTCCTGGCCTAACTAATAGATGCTCTAGTAATCTGTGTCAATTTGCAAATGCATTACACTGACGTGTTTCTTTGCATGCAACTCACAGAGCATCAACATTTTGTTCTTTATCTTTATCTGTAATTTAATGCTGTACACAATCCTGTAGCACTATGTTTCAAGCGCTTCCAGTTTGATCTTCCAGCTCGTCATTGCTATCTGGGTAGGAAGCAGACTACAAGTTCAACTATTCACGGTCCAGTCCTCAGTGTGCGCTAATATTTTTTGTTGTTCCTGTTCGTTTCTTTCACCTCTGGCGACGAACTTAATACACGATAAATGTAAAGTTGAACCGTCGTATGGTACCCATTTTAAATTGTTAGTTCCCATATCCCCTTCAGTCCTTGTGTGGCATATTTGCTACACCATTTCTTTCGTAACTCAGGAAATAAACTAAGTTTGCAGTGTCTGATTGTAGCATGCGCTGTACACCATGTGCTATCTGTATATAACTTGTTTCCATTTTTGATTGTTCCCTGCAGGTGGCAGCATCTGCTTGAAAAAAGCTGTTTATAACATTGTGGGCAGTTCTTCGAAAAATAGACGCAACTTCTTTTGTAGTAATTTTGGAGTAGAGTGCGATTAGAAAGTGCTGTAATATGTCCTAGCAGTACTGAATCAGTGATTTTTTACTTCAATGTCCCTCTGAGCTGACGTTTGGCAACGACCTATACTTTCACATTCAAAATTTTGGTGACTCACACCAGTTTTTAAAATTTAGTACTTCAATCTTATTTTGTCCAAGAACAATGCACTGACCACCTAAACTTTTCATACATAAAATATAAGCTCAGGTGTGAGGAGGTTAAGACTGGCTGGGTAAGTGATTTCAAAGATCGGAAAAAGATAATAGCATTTGACCTTATAAAATAGTGTGTATCCTATGACAATAGCATTTAACCTTATAAAACAATGTGCATCCCATGAAAGGGTTTCCATTATGTCTTCCTCTATCTGTAGACCCATAGCCCTTCTGTCTCTGGCATAAAATAGTTTAACAAAGTTTTACTTGGCTGCAAACTGTGTAATCTACAAATTTATATTTGGTGGAGAAATGCTGAAGTCACAGGTGCCTCAATTATTTTAAAAAATGGTTCCAATGAGGTCATCAGTCCCCTAGACTTAGGAACTACTTAAACCTAACTGACCTAAGGACATCACACACATCCATGCCCGAGGCAGGATTCGAACCTGCGACCGTAGCAGCAGCGCGGTTCCGGACTGAGGCGCCTAGAACCGCTCGGCCGGAGCAGCCGGCCCTAAATCATTACTGCAAGCTTTATTCTTTAATAATTTAAGAATGTAACAGCTCTTTTTAACATTGTCGAAATTGCAATTTTACTTTTTTCGTAACTGGGTACGATAAAATGTAAATGTCGTGTGACTAGTGCCTGCCGTTCGCCGGGTGGAAGTCTTCCGATTTGACGCCACTTCGGCGACTTGCGCGTCGATGGGGACGAATTTCCGAATTGGGTACGATTGGATTGGCAAATAATAATTATTTTATGTGGCTGAGTGCAAATCTTTCATTTCGACACCATTCCGGCGACTTGCGTGTCTATCACTTACGCCAGTGATCCTGCCTGGGAAAGAGGATCTACAGTTTAACGTGCAGTCCGGACCACCTTGTTACTGCCAGACCACTTGGAGTGCTGCAGGTTTATCAGTCCATCATCTCGCTTTCTTGTTGCCTTATTTCCAGCCTTCCACGTCTGTTTCGTTCCGGAAGTTGGTTTCGTCACATTGTGCTGCTTGTTACGAATTCTCGGGTGTATGGCACTTTTTGAATAGCATTATAAATATATTGCTCACATTGTAATTGCGTTCTGTTCGCAACTGAAATATTGGGTGTGGTAAAAGGTTCCATATTTATTTTTGTTTCACACAAAACAGAAGCTGCCTTCGTTGCAAGCTGTTCTGTGGACTTAGGTGCATTTGTTACTGCTTATGAATCTTTAGGTAAGCTTCTACATTTAAATGCGTTGTAACTATATTACTTTTACTCTATTTTTGTTTGCCTTCGTTTTTCGTACTTTCAAGCATTTAATGGACAGCTGCATGTTAGCAGGTTTTAATAGTACAAGTAGTCAACTTTACTACATCTTGTCATCACAGAATGAATATGCTTTGCTTTGAATAGTATTGCTTCTTGTCGCTAAGTACCATGCACTTAACAGTGGCTTGCAGAGTATGAATGTAGACGTCGATGAGTAAGCTCTATGCTTTGTGACTTGATGACTAGAGCATTCTTCCTTGCAAGTGCTAAAAATTCGACAGTAGTTACGCAAAGGTCTTCACGCGTTATTAAGAGGTAGGCCTACTACAAATAGTACATTTTAGCAGAAGTCAATGTAAATTTCGGTGGCCTAAATAAAAAGCGAGAGTACGAAAAAGGATAGGAACAAAAATAACGTAGAACAGGAGCATTATACTTACGACGCATTTAAATTGAGCAGGTCACATAAGAATTCGTAAGTTGTAACAAATTATTATGAGTTCAGAGAATACCATGCGAGGAAACCAACTTCTGTTTCACGAAATAAAAACAAATATAGAATCATTTACCCCAACTAATGTAACGAATTAGAGCAAACATTAAGCAGAATACGAGCAATACATTTACAATACAATTCTAAGAGTGCAATACATACAAGAAAGTCGGTACCACGAACATAACTTCCACTTGATAACTGCCACATGACTGAAACATTTTACCACTAGACTACCAGAATACCAGTACACCAGAATACCAGTATAAATAAAAGTGTACAGGTTGAAACAAAAAGGATTTTACAATTCTGTAATGATATGGAAATTTATTGAGATAACTTACAGAAATGGAAGATGTGTCACTTTGAAGCAAACAATCTCATCACTACTCCATTCCGACACCAGGAGCGCCAGTGTAGTGCACAGTTAAAATGGCTACTTTCACTGGCATAAAGGTTTTCAATTGGCTCTGAGCACTATGGGACTCAACTGCTGTGTTCATCAGTCCCCTAGAACTTAGAACTACTTAAACGTAACTAACCTAAGGACATCACACACATCCATGCCCGAGGCAGGATTCGCACTTGCGACCGTAGCAGTCGCACGGTTCCGGGCTGTGCGCCTAGAACCGCGAGACCACCGCGGCCGGCAGGCATAAAGGGTGTTCGCTGTGTGTTTCGGCTTCATGAAACGAACTCTGCAATTGTTCGGCGTAATTTTCGCACCAAATACGCTAATGGATCTCCAAGCAGGCCTACACTTTACTCTTTGTACAAGAACTTTGTTTGTTGAGACGGTTTGCGAGAGGTTCTAGGCGTTTCAGTCCGGAACCGCGCTGCTGGATGTGTGTAATGTACTTAGGTTAGTTAGGTTTACGTAGTTCTGAGTTCTAGGGGGCTAATGACCTCAGATGTTAAGTCCCATAGTGCTTAGAGCCATTTGAACCATTTTTGAGACTGGTTGTTCATTGCGAGATAATAAATCACCTGGTAGATTGGCTGAGAAGGGACAGAGCCAATCGCATGGCCACCTGTCTCACCATACTGGACACTACTGGAATTTCTTCTCTGGGGTTTCATTAAAGACCGGGTGTATGTTCGTCCTCTATCAAACAATTTAGCCGACCTGAAAAATCGAATTTACGCTGCCGTTGCACAAGTTACGCCCGATTTCTGCATCGAGTGTGGGAAGAGAATGATTACCGGTGGTGTATGCCGCGTCTTATCGAACCAAAATGACACTTGACACTTTCATATGGAACTTGAGGTTGTTTGCTACAAAGTGACACATCTACCGACATTCTCAATAAATTTCTGCGTCATTCCTAAGTTGTAAAGTCCTTTTCGACTCATCTTGAATATTAACATCTACACTGTATTCATCATAGGAATAAACCTGATGTAAACGTTAGACTATGTATTCTTCCGCGTATACTTGAATCTTACTGGATTTCGTTTCACGTGGAGCAGAAGCCAAATTGTGTCCAGTACAGTCAAGTACGATCATAAAGATAGGTTTTATGCTGTGTTACAAGGACACAGACTGAGTGATAATGCGGGACAATAGCTTTACCGGATCATGCATCTTGTACAGCACTAGCCAGCCATCTGGTCCGACTCACCTCCGATGATGTGGGCAGTTACAGTTCGTACCTAAAAAGAGACGAGCATAAAAACAGTACAGCTTCGAATATCATTTAATTTTTAAAGAGAATGATATAATTTTCGGCAAAACTCAGCACAAATGCACACTTCTTAGGTGACCAGACGGAAACCATAAAATGCTCTCGTTCTCACCTAATATAGTACTCTATTAACAAACATGAGAGATGAAAATTCCTAACTTAACGCATGGTAATTTTTCTGAGTGACCTATCTGATGTGATAGCGTACTGCAGGGGTTGCACCGTATTGTTGAATACTGATGCCACTGAAGGTATTAATTACAGTCAGTCGTCTGGTAATCTCTTACCTCCTTCCTTATCCGAATCCGAGAAATAGATTTTCAGTTCTGGAACTGTCATCTGCTACGCTGATAACGAATCAAACAACAACAAAATCCACGAAGCCACCCAGGCGCCGCATTTTCACCTCTTTTTTATGACGTGTCATTCTATATCCCTCCATCGTTCGACGGTGACGTGAAAAAGCCGCATGCGTTTGTCCCAGTGCGTCTGGCAATTTAACGGTCTTGTTATTTCTTGCGACAAATCCCTTAATTTGGCTCCAGATCGGTTCTATTGCGTTAATATTGTGATGGTACAGTGGCAGGCAACTGTAAAAATGCAGCATTTGTATGATGTGCTCGATGCTGTGAAAATCAATGTTTTTCATATTTCTACGATACTTATCACTCTGATTCGGTTCAAATGGCACTAAGCACAATGGGACTTAAAATCTGAGGTCATCAGTTCCCTAGACTTAGAACTACCTATACCTAACTAACCTAAGGACATCACACACATCCATGCCCGAGGCAGGATTCGAACCTGCGACCGTAGCAGGCGCGCGGTTCCGGACTGAAGCGCCTAGAACGACTCGGCCAACTCTGGTTCGTGTGAGACTACATCTGTGGTATAAAACAATGCTCATAAATTACGTTTTCTTAATTTAAGCAACTTTATTAACAATCTTTCGTAAAATTTCTATAATTAAATTTGAAATGAAAACGGGCATTTAGCGTGCTATTGTAACTAGAATAAAGAAGGCGTGCATTGTCCACAAAAAATGATTATGAACTTCACAATTACGAGCTGTAGGTATTTCAAATTGAACGAAATAAAAGGATGGCCCAAGCGAGACTTGAACCAGCGATTCCATAAACTTCCCCATATGATGTCTAGTACGCTACCGATTCTGTTATATGTCCTAAGTGTATCTGCAAGTGAATCCGTATTCAACTCTATCAAATACAGTCACTTGGAAAACTTCACAGATGATTTTTTTTCTGTAAATTTATGAAAAACATTAAGAACAACCTATTTCTCGGCACATTTTAACTGTGTCCCACACGGAGCAGGAAGCAGCCTCTGTCGCTTCCGTACTGCTTATTAACAATCAGAGCTCAACAATAGAGTGACTGTGACCGTACATGATGATGAAATAAAAACTACATACCTGAAGTGTGATTAAGAAAAACGTTGATGTCTGTTAATTCATTCTTAAAGTTTCATACAACGTAACTTAGTGATAAGATATCCAATACATAATTAGTACGTAATTCAAAGAGCGTAACAATATCAATGTACGTGTGCTACGGCTTCTGACCATCATCGTGTTTGTGTTTGTTTACATCAAATTTATTCTTATGATGGACGGAGTACAGAACACGCATTTCGCAAAACAAGAACAGCGATTATAGCACCAGATTTCCCCGAATTCGCAATTCACGGCCAGGCCGATTGGAGCACTACTACTGGTCTTTGTTTCGTATCGTAACACGGGCCTTGCAGTACTCTGATGTTCTGCTGCGGAACGAACTGCAGTACAGCACGGGGCAGCGCAGCGGCTCGCTAGGGGGGTGGGCGTGGCTCGTCGAGGGCACTTCCGGAGCCGGCGGCTAGGGTAACGCGCTGAATGCAGCCATCAATTTGCCGCAGCGGGGGACAGCCGGCGTCGCGAATTGTGATCGCCGGGGGAGGGGAGGGGGCGGGGAGCCTGCGTGTGGCGGGGTGGAGGTGAAAACACGCGCAGTCAACCGTCGCGGCCACTGGCCACCTGGGGGCAGCTGCATCGTTAATACACGACTTCCTGCCTGCGGCTTATACACCGCCGACTTTCTCTCTCTCTCTTCTAACACTCTAAAGGCGACTGAGCTTGTCAGTGAGAAGGATTCACATTTTCACGAGCAGTAGTGCACATCTGACTCGGCAACAAAGTGCTGCCCAAGAAAGACATGCGCTTTTTCAGCAACATTAGAATCGCCCCAGTCCTGTGTGACGAGCAAGCGTAACCCTCAAAAAGGACATGTACCTTCGTGGTGGTGGTGGTGGTTAGTGTTTAACGTCCCATCGACAACGAGGTCATTAGAGACGGAGCGCAAACTAGGGTTAGGGAAGGATTGGGAAGGAAATCAGCCGTGCCCTTTCAAAGGAACCATCCCGGCATTTGCCTGAAACAATTTAGGGAAATCACAGAAAACCTAAATCAGGATGGCCGGAGACGGGATTGAACCGTCGTCCTCCAGAATATGTACCTTCGTAATCAATAGTGAAAGGATTTTAAGTCGCAGAAAAGTGGAGGATAAGGTTCTGAAAATACATACAAAAATGTGCAAAAAAGGTACTGATGAAATTACTTTATTTGAGTTTAAACCAGCTACTTAAGTTTCTTTGTCCCATTTACAGGGTTTTGTTATACGTCACTACACGCCAATTCGCTGGCGCTTTGAGTTCAATAGCTCCGCTCGACATGTACAGAAACCAATAAAGCATTCCTTGTCAGCACCCGTAATGTAAGTTCAGGCAGAGTTGCAAGGGTTTCCACGTCTGGATTGTTCTTAAAATTTAATTCTTCTTCGTCTTTAGCAAATCGATCAATGATGTACTTCAACTTCCAAGTTTTCGCACAAGATATCAGCGCGTCTTATCCAAGCACTTCCATCTTGCGATGACAGGGAGCTGGGGAAGGTGGAGCCCTGTTATTTCTTGATACAAAACTTGATGACCAGGAGCTTTTACCAGAATCTTATTCAGAGCAGCAATGAAGTCATTTACCCTGCATAATCCTCCTTGATACTTTCGCAAACACGTTGTAGACCATGTGCAATACATGTCACACGGTTAAAATTTGTATACATGCCCTTGAAATGTTGGAAAGTCGAAAGTATATAGCGTGCTTCACGAGTCATCATGAGCCTGACAATTTCACGTCGTATGTCCCTGGCCACAGGTTCATAGATGAGTCACTGAATGATTGCATTATGGTGCAGGCATTTGTTTCTCGAGCTGGCACATTAAAAAAAAAAACATTCAAAATATATCTTTGCATCTCATGAATAGTGTCATTTAAAATGTCATGTTTGCAGGTCGACTCTTTTATTTTCTCTAAAACGTTCTCATAAACAGGCTATATGTAACTTCTTCTCAGAGCGCTCTCATCCGATATTGACTTCTCTACATACTTCTCAATAAATTATTTGAATGCTGGATTGTTTACCCTGTGGATCGGAATTCCTGAATGGGTGAATTTCATGGCAAGATCCGCGCTCAACTCAATCAATGACTGCTGCTTTTCAAATCCTGGAGCGAAGGCGTATATCAGAGTTGTTTCCTTAGGTTTGTCTTGCGGAGCTCAATGTTCTTTACATGTTTGTTGTTCTGGATGTACTGGTTTGTTTTGTTTCTTAGGTGCTTGTCATCTCTTTCAGTATTTGCTTCGCAGTCAGCACATCGCACAATGATGCCATCAGTTTCGATGAACTAAGTCTTGAATTCCTCAGAAACTGCACACAATTTCTCTTTCTTAACCATCGGTGTGACTTCGTTCTGAAAAATCCGTTGTGGCAACAAGGCAGTGAACAATCGATAGATAGCCACGCTTAAATTCAAGCCAGCACTAACTGAATTTAGGTTTATTCTGTTGCAGTATCATTGTTTTAATTGTATTTGATTTTCACAGCTGCATGTTGACCACTGTTATTGAGGTTGGCTATTGTTGCTATATGGAAGAATAATTACTTGTGCTTCACATAAACTAAATTTTTATATTTATGGATAACATTCCGTTAGAACTATTGGTAGCCTTGGGAGAGCCAGCCATGACTAAACTCTTCTATCTGGTGAACAAGACGTATGAAATACCCCCAGACTGCAAGAAAAATATAACAATTCCAATCCGAAAGAAAGGAGGTGTTGACAAGTGTCAAAACTACCGAACTATAAGTATAATAAGTCGCAGTGGCAAAATACTAAAACCAATTCTTTACAGACGAATGGAAAAACTGGTGTTGGAATACGCGAGGCAATACTGACCCTTCCACTTATCTTAGAAGACATTATGGAAAGGCAAACTTACGTTTCGAGCATTTCTAGACTTGGAGAAAGCTTTTGACAACGTTGACTGGAATACTCTCTTTCAAATTATGAAGGTGGCATGGGTGAAATACAGGGCACGAAAGGCTATTTACAATTTCTACAGAAACCAAATGGCAGTTATAAGAGTCGAGGGGCATGAAAGGGAAGCAGTGGTTGGGAAGGGAGTGCGACAGGGTTGGAGCCCATCCCCGATGTTATTCAATCTGTATATTGAGCAAGCAGTAAAGGAAACATAAGAAAATTTGGAATAGGAAATGAAATCCATGGAGAAGATATAAAAACTTTGAGGTTTGCTGATGACATTGTAATTCTATTAAAGTCAGCAGAAGACTTGGAAGGACAGTTGAACGCAATGGACAGTGTCTTGAAAGGAGGATATCAGATGAAAACCAACAAAAGTGAAACGAGGATAACGGAACGTAGTCGAATTAAATCAGATGATGCTAAGAGAATTCGATTAGGAACTGAGACGCTTGAAGTAGTAGATTAATTTTGCAATATGGGCAGAAAAATAATTGACGATGATCAAAGTAGAAACGATATAAAATGTAGACTGGCAGTGGCTAGGAAAGCGTTTCTGAAGAAGAGAAATTTGGCAACAAGGAGTATAGATTTAAGAGACAGGAATTCTTTTCTGAAAGTATTTACATAGAGTGTAGCCATGTATGGAAGTGAAACATGAACGATAAATAGTTTAGACAAAAAGTGAATAGAAGCTTTCGGAATGCGATGCTACAGAAGAACATAGAAGATTAGATGGGTAGATCACGTAGCTGAAACTTCCTGGCAGATTAAAACTATGTGCCCGACCGAGACTCGAACTCGGGACCTTTGCCTTTCGCGGGCAAGTGGAGAACTTCTGTAAAGTTTGGAAGGTAGGAGACGAGATACTGGCAGAAGTAAAGCTGTGAGTACCGGGTGTGAGTCGTGCGTCGGTAGCACCGATGGTAGAGCACTTGCCCGCGAGGGCAAAGGTCCCGAGTTGGAGTCTCGGTCGGGCACACAGTTTTAATCTGCCAGGAAGATTCATATCAGCGCACACTCCGCTGCAGAGTGAAAATCTCATTCTGGAAACATCCCCAAGGGTGTGGCTAAGCCATGTCTGCGCAGTATCCTTTCTTTCAGGAGTGCTAGTTCTGCAAGGTTCGCAGGAGAACTTCTGTAAAGTTTGGAAGGTAGAAGACGAGACACTGGCAGAAATAAAGCTGTGAGTACCGGGCGTGAGTTGTGCTTCGGTAGCTCAGATGGTAGAGCACTTGTCCGAGAAAGGCAAAGGTCCCGAGTTCGAGTCTCGGTCGGGCACACAGTTTTAATCTGCCAGGAAGTTTCATATCAGCGCACACTCCGCTGCAGAGTGAAAATCTCATTCTGGAGATCACGTAACTAATGGGGAGGTACTGAATAGTATTCGGGAGGAGAGGAATTTATGGTACAACTTGACTAGAAGAAGGGATCGGTTGATAGGACACGTTCTGAGGTATCAAAAAGGTAGGCAGCAACTCGACGTGGCATAGGTTCAACAAGTCGTTGCACGTCAATTGCAGAAATACTGAACCATGCTGCCTCTATAGCCGTCCATAAATGCGATAGTGTTGCCCGTGCAGGATTTTGTGCACCAACTGACCTCTCGATCATGTCCCATATATTTTCGATGGGATTCATGCCGGGCGATTTGGGCGGCCAAATCATTCGCTCGAGCTTTCAGAATGTTCTTCAAATCAATTTGTGGCCTGGTGACATGACGCATTGTCATCCAAGACAATTCCATCGTTTTTTGGGAATGTGAAGTCCATTAATGGCTGCAAGTGGTCTCCAAGTAGCCAAACGTAAACATTTCCAGTCAATGATAGGTTCAATTGGACGAGAGGACACAGTCTATGCCATGTAACCACAGCCCACGCCATTACGGAGCCGCCACCAGCTTGTAGAGTGCCTTGTCGACAACTTGGGGCCATGGCTTCGTATGGTCTACGCCGTACTCGAACCCTACCATCACCTCTTACGAACTGAAATCGAAACTCATCTGACCAGTCCACGGTTTTCCAGCAGTCTAGGGTCAAAGAGGTAAGCTCAGGAGACCAGGAGAGGCGCTGCAGGCGATGTGGTGCTGTTAACAAAGGCACCCGCGAAGGTCGCCTGCTGGCATAGCGAATTAACGCCCGATTTCGCGGCACTGTTCTAACGGATATATTTGTTGAACGTCCCTCGTTGATTTCTGCAGTTATTTCATGCATTGTTGTTTGTCTGTTAGCACTGACAACTCTACCCAAACGCCACTGCTCACAGTCGGTAAGTGAAGGCCGTCGGCCACTGCTTTATCCGGGGCGAGAAGTAATGCCTGAAATTTGGTACTCTCCGTACTCTCTTGACATTGTCGGTCTCGAAATACTGAATTCCCTAACTATTTCCGGAATGGAATGTTCCATGCTTCTGGCTCCAACTGCCCTTCCTCATTCAAAGTCGAGAGGTCTGAATCATGTCGGAAACATTTTCGCAATCACCTGAGTACAAACGATAGCTCCGCCAGGGCACTGCCCTTTTATAGCTTGTGTAACGCAACACTACCGCCATCTGTATATGTGCGTATCGCTATCCCATGACTTTTGTCACCTCTATTAGATTGACTTGAGCATTATTTCGGATCAGCCAAAAAGACGTTCCCACACAACCCGTGTCTCAGAATGAAGTGTAATTTATCTCGCGCGTCACTCATCGCCAAGAGTGCGTGAACTCTGGCCGCGGCTGCGAGTGTGACGTCGCACGGCGCCACGGAAACTATGACGGTCGGACGAAAGCAACATTCCGCATGTCACGTCCGAGTCCTGCTACAGTGGTCTGAGAAGCATGGAGTGGCCAAGGACCACTTTCGTATCTTTCTTGCTATTTGGGGCCACAAAGTTCAAGAAAAATAAACTGCGTCAATCTAAAAATAAACTCAGCAAAATGAACATAGTCGTTAAACACAAAAGTAACATGTATTAACAGTACTCTTATAATACAAAACACAACATTTTTTGGAGAAAATTAAATTCGGTTTGCATTAATATTGTTTTTGAACATGTATCTCATGTACATGTTAGGTAATCGTGGAGATAATATTACTGCCCAAAGCTACATGCATATCATCATGTATTTACTTCCAATCGATCCCTGAACTTGTTAATTACCAGCTGAGCATAAAATCATTGTTTGCATAAATAATTAAGTTGTGGAGAAAAGAAAAAGAGAACGCAAGGTGATTTCTCAAATTTTAGTTTATGAAGTTGCTTTTTTAAAGTAAAGCTGCTTAAGACAATCAGACTTAAATGCATCATTACAGTTTCTATCATTTTGGAGTTAAATGAGCTCTTCCTGGATTTCTTCTGCAACTTTTACGGCATTAGTGCTAAAAGGGTCACGAATCAGTTTTTGATCAACTTTAGCTTCTGTTTTTGTTATAGTCTGGAAAGCAATGATTGATTCAACAGCAAACATTTGCACATGACTCTTGACGTTTTCTTTAAGGTTTGCCCCAATTGTGTAATACTTTGTATCATCAACGCTTTCAACGACGCGAATGTGCGATGACTGTTTTCGCCAACTTTACTTATCCGTGATTAAAGTTTACAAATAGACACGAAGTTTATCTCCAATATTCGCATCGCCTTTTATACCTTTGTTTCCGGAACCTCGCAGTTGCAAGCTCAACTTATTCAAGTGTGTGATAACAGCCACAAGAAGAGTCAAACACATTTGAGATCAAATCAGGAAACTGCTCGACTAAGTCTTTCTAGCCGGCCGAGATGGCCGAGCGGTTCTAGGCGCTACATTCTGGAACCGCGCGACCGCTACGTTCGGAGGTTCGAATCCTGCCTCGGACATGAATGTGTGTGATGTTCTTAGGTTAGTTAGGTTTAAGTAGTTCTAAGTTCTAGGGGACTGATGACCTCAGAAGTTAAGTCCCATAGTGCTCAGAGCCATTTGAACCATTACTGCACCTGTGTGAAAGAGAAGGACTACCAAGGGAGAAGGGTGGTGACGGAAAGGCAGCATCAGTTGCATCCTTATGTGTACAGTAACACTTCCCGTCTAGCGGCAGCCTTACGTTGGCAACCATCGGAGACAAACGAATATCTTCCAACTACTGCCGATTTTCTCCGCATCTGAAAGCACCAGTCAATTCGTCAAGTTATCGTGGGCACAGAGCACGACTGACTGAGCGGGTCATATCATGCTGTTATGTCAAACACTTGCCATCCTCATGGCCAACCGCGCTTCTTCTAGCCATAGGTTGCGCGGTGTTGCACCTCCCGCGTAACAAGCGATTAACACACTGACGAAACAAAGCGCAACACCAAAAAGTAATTAATGTAGAGTAATGAAACTCCTGGAATGCATTTGTCTGGGTAACATATTTATGTGATCAACATTGCAAGAGCACATGTTAATGTAAGCGCGAGATACGCCACTGCAAATGTGAAATGCTGGTATATGAATAACCGGTGTAAGAGCCAGAATGTTGAATACCTGTTGCACTTGGTCCGTCAATACCGGGACGGGTTAATGCTGGCTGTGGATGTCACTGGGATTGTTGTCCGATGATGTCCCATATGGGCTCGATTTGAGACAGATCTGGTACTGAGTATGCCAAGACAACATGTCGACACTCTGTAGAGCATACTGGCTTATAACAGCAATATGTGGGCGAACGTTATCCTGCTGAAAAACACCCCCTGGAATGGTGTTGATGAATGGCAGCGCACCAGATTTAATCACCAGATTACCGTACAATTTTGTAGTCAGGGTACGTGGGATAACCTCTACAATGCTCCCCCTGTCATTCGAAACCGCTCCGCAGGCCATAACTCCATGTGTATATCCAGTGTGTATAGCAGGCAGAGAGGTTGGTGTCCTAACACACGGTCATGACTGTCACCGAGGCAGAACCATCTTTCATCAGAAAACACAACAGACCATCACCCTGCCATCCGATGCGCTCTCGTTTGATACAACTGAAGCAGCAAATGGCGATGGTTTGTGGTATGCGTAATGTCCGCTGCAGGGCGTCTGGCTCGGAGCTGCCATTCAAATAACCGGCAGATAACAGTTCGCTGAGTCACTGCGGTGCCAACGGCTGCTCAGATTGCTGCTGCAGATGCAGAACGATGCGCCAGACCCATACGCCGAACACGACGGTCTTCCCTCTCGGCAGTGCCATGTGGCCGTCCGGAACCTGGTCTTCTTTCGACCCCTTCATTCTCGTGACCACTGCTGCCAGCAATCGTGTACAGCGATCACATTCCTACCAAGTTTTTCTGCAGCTTCGCAGAACGAACATCGAGCTTCTGGTAGACCTATTGCAGGACCTCTCGCATTCGGGAGGACGACGGTTCAATCCAGTCTCCAGCCATCCTGATTTCGGTTTTCCGTGATTTCCCTAAATCGTTTCAGGCAAATGCCGGGATGGTTCCTTTGAAAGGGCACGGCCGATTTCCTTCCCAATCCTTCCCTAACCCGAGCTTGCGCTCCGAATCTAATGACCACGTTGTCGACGGGACGATAAACACTAACCTAACCTAACCTATTACACGACCTCGTTCAAATTCAGTGAGGTGTTGCCAATGGCGACTTTGTCACCTTAAGGGCATTCTTGACTACCTTAAAGGCATTCCTGAATAACATCAGCTCACCAAGTCCAATCTCAACGTTCACGACCGTTACAGCGCGGAGCAAACCTTATTTGCCAGCTCATAGTGGCGTTACTAGCGCCACTGATACAGGAATGGTGCGAAATTTGAATAAACGCAGTCTTTCAGATGTAGACACACGCCTACCAACTTTCCTTTATGTCGGCCGGCCTCGGTGGTCTCGCGGTTCTAGGCGCGCAGTCCGGAACCGTGCGACTGCTACGGTCGCAGGTTCGAATCCTGCCTCGGGCATGGATGTGTGTGATGTCCTTAGGTTAGTTAGGTTTAAGTAGTTCTAAGTTCTACGGGACTGATGACCACAGCAGTTGAGTCCCATGGTGCTCAGAGCCATTTGAACCTTTATGTCGTACAACTCCTTCTTGGTGCTGCGGTTGTTTTCCGTCAATGTAATTTTAAACGAATAAGATGCTGAAATTTTAAAATATTTCGTGGACCATATTGTAGCTCTTGTGAAGCATTGGTGGTCTGGAGACCTCTCGTTGTGAACCAGTGTCTTACAGTACAAGAACTGTGAGATATGTGGAGGATATCTGAAGCTATTTATTTATGTAGTTGCAAATTCAATTGATAATATCTGCACATCATGAAGCAAAACGCTTGCACAAAAATTCAAGATAAGATACAGGAAGCAGCGTGCCAATTAATCTGACTGACAAACATCTGGACGTGGATACACTGAAGATCCTTGCTAAAGGGTTACATTTCACGCCTACTCCAAATGTGCAACCAATAACAGATTACATCATTTCCGAGGAGCAAGTTGCAACTTCGCAGCCATTGGCGGCGGCAGAAGAGGTTTGCTGCGAAACCTGTAGAGCAGCTAATCACGCGCCAACGTTTCCAGCAGAGAACGAGTAGCACTGTAGATGGGCAAGGAAACTGTAATACTGCCAGCTAACAAGAGCAAAGCTGTGTTCCTAATGTGATGCCTGGACTACAATAAGGAGATGTTTCATGTTTTGAATGGCACTATATACAGACATGTTGCTTCCACAAATAAAATCGAGAGGAAGATGATGACTTTTCTCAGTCAATCAGGCTTGTCAAACAATGTCACAAAAGGTCTTAGAACGCGAGTACTTCTCTCACCACGACTACAAGGCCTTCAAAAATGGTTCAAATGGCTCTGAGCACTATGGGACTTAACATCTGAGGTCATCAGTCCCCCAGACTCAGGACTACTTAAACCTAACTAACCTAAGGACATAACATACATCCATGCCTGAGGCAGGATTCGAACCTGCGACCGTAGCAGCAGCTCGGTTCCGCAAGGAAGCGCCTAGAACCGCTCGGCCACAGCGGCCGGCTCCAAGGCCTTCCCGAGGTACACAAGGTAGACATTCCTTGAAGACCCACAGTTAGTAATATTGACGTCCCTACATACAAGCTGGCCAAATACCAGAAAAGCATCCTAAGCGACTATCTGGGGAAGTGTGAATATCACAACTCTAATCCATTTGTATAACTCCTCAATCAAATACGCATCCAGCATGCATATGTCACGGTTACTTTCGATGTAGTTTCCCTCTTTATGAGTCTCCCACTTGCTGAATGCTTAACTTGTTTCCTGTTCGACAGAAAATATTATTATTAAGAAACCAAGAGCGTGGCGATGGGTAATCTGTTAGCGTCTGTCATGGTTTTATCAATTGAATTTGTTGCGAATCGGATGGCGACACATGGAACACTTCGAAGCAAAGGTGTTAGAATCTACCAAGTTGAAACCAATGAGTTTCTGTCGGTACGTGGATGACACGTTTGTGGTGCGGCCACACGGAACGAAAACTACTTAAGGGTTCCTGGAACATATAAACTCTATCCATCCTAATATAAAATTCACCAAGGGAGTTGAAAAAAGAGGGCCAGGTACATTTACTCGAGTATAATTTAATAGAAGACCAGAAATCACTGCTCACAGTGTATATGGGAACACTATGCACACACCTCAATCTCCACGCCTCCAACCATCGTCCGCCCCACGAAAAATGCTAAAAGCTCTGGTCCACAGAGCTCAAAAACTTTCAGACCAGGGGCGCCTCGCTGAAGACTTACAATCCCTACGCAGTCCCGAATGTACGGGGAGTAAAGTGGGGAATTTGCCCGGGCGGTAATTTCGGGTGATTCCCAAATTCATATCCTTGAAGAAAAAAAACCTTGTTTGACAAAGCACCAACCATCCAGCGCACGTTGGTTTATCGATTTTTCATATGATTTTTGGTCACGTTCAAAGCTGATTTCTGAACGAATCACAAGTTCATTTTTGAATGCATGCATAGTGTGTGAAGGCTCTGCCAGGGGAATTCCCGTCGCATCTAGAAATAAAAAAGAACTTTCCGCAGACAAAAGAGGATGGGGCTATACGAGCTGAGCCGAATAAACCCGAACGGGTGAATGCCAATCGCTGTTTGTTTATGTGCAACATTTTAATTTTTCATGCAGCAAAATGTTTGACGAACTTTGATGGGGTAATAGATTCTTTCGCAGGAAGGTAACCACGCCTTGTTAAGCTGTAGGAAGATAAGAGAGAGAAAAAATGCTGGGACCTAAGGATTGAAAAAATGTTTACTGTCTTGCTTGTCTCTTGCCTTTACTGCCTTTACTCGTATGTTTCCTACATTTAATTTTACGCCACATAAAAAAGTTATTAGTTCATAAAGATGAACATCAACAAAAGAAAAACGAGGATAATGGGATGTAGTCGAATTAAATCGGGTGATGCTGAGGGTATTAAATTAGGAAATGAGACAGTTAAGTAGTAAATGAGTTTTGCTATTTGGGGAGCAAAATAACTGATGATGGTCGAAGTAGAGAGGATATAAAATGTAGACTGGAAATGGCAAGGAAAGCGTTTCTGAGGAAGAGAAATTTGTTAACATGGAGTATAGATGAAAGTGTCAGGAAGTCGTTTCTGAAAGTATCATGGAGTGTACCCATGCAATAGAAGTGAAACATGGACGATAAATAGTTTAGACAAGAAGAGAATAGAAGCTTTCGAAATGTGGTGCAACAGAAGAATGCTGAAGATTAGATGGGTGGATCACATAACTAATGAGGAAGTACTGAATAGGATTGGGGAGAAGAGAAGTCTGTGGCACAACTTAACTAGAAGAAAGGATCGGTTGGTAGGACATGTTCTGAGGCAGCAAGGGATCACCAGTTTAGTATTGGAGGGCAGTGTGGAGGGTAAAAATCGTAGAGGGAGACCAAGAGATGAATACATTTAGCAGATTCAGAAGGATGTAGGTTGCAGTAGGTACTGGGAGATGAAGAAGCTTGCACAGGATAGAGTAGCATGGAGAGCTGCATCAAACCAGTCTCAGGACTGAAGACCATAACAACAACAACAACAACATTAGTTAATAGGCAATAAAGAGTGCAAATTTTCTGAAGAGTTCTTTTTCAACTGGTCGCAAATAATCCCACCCAGAATTATCTGTTAGTTTTTTTTAAAAGGGGGGGGGTGTAGGACTTCAAACCGCCTGACTGGAAGCAGGAGACGCACTGCACGAAGTTTTAATTTCCACTGTTCTGAATATAGTTATGATGGCTTCCGTTACAAAATAGACACGTTTGAACTCCACAGAACGAAATGTAGTGCGTGCGGTAGAAGAACGCTGCGTGAAGAGCCGTGGTATTGCACTTTGGCACACTTAACACCCAACAACACGTCTCACATTTCATCGAACATACGTGTTTTATACATGAAACTTTTCAGAAAGATTTTCGCTACAAAATGAACACATCTTTGAAAAATCTTTTTTTTTTTTTTTTAATTTTTGTCGTCATGTCTGTCCTATCTCAAACGCTCGAGGGGAAGGAGAGCGCAATTATCAAGTTTTTGCCCCGCTTCTGAAATATCGTTGATCCGGGGCTGCTCGTATGAATAGCGTTACGAAGGATGACTCTCAGATCGTCTAAACGTGTGTGAAATCTTATGGGACTTAACTGCTAAGGTCATCAGTCCCTACGCTTACACACTACTTAACCTAAATTATCCTAAGGACAAACAACACACCCATGCCCGAGGGAGGACTCAAACCTCCGCCGGGATCAGCCGCACAGTCCATGACTGCAGCGCCTAAGACCACTCGGCTAATCCCTCGCGGCTCAGATCGTCAAATTAAGCTAGTGCTGCGGTCAAAATCAAGGATGTCTGAGATCGAGACAGAGAAATATAAACCAAGAATCGCTTATCTACCTTATAGTGGCCCAATGTCCGGGAAGATCGGTAGATTCCTTCGGAAACATGGCATCCAGTGTAGTTTGCTCCCGTCAACATAGATAAGAAAACTTTGTAATGTCAAAGGCGATCTACATCACAGAAAGCCGGCCGGCCGCTGTGACCGAGCGGTTCTAGGCGCTTCAGTCCAGAACCGCGCTGGTGCTACTGTCGCAGGTTCGAATCCTGCCTCGGGCATGGACGTGTGTGATGTCCTTAGGCTAGTTAGGTTTAAGTAGTTGTCAGTGTAGGGGACTGATGACCTCAGATGTTAAGTCCCATAGTGCTTTGAGCCATTTGAACAGAAAGCCGTGTGTGTACCGCATTCCACGCACATTCGCTTGGAATGTGGCATGCACTACGTGGGGCAAACTATTAGAACCACCGAGGAGCGATTCATGGAACAACAGCGATACATCCGACTAACACGACCAAGGATGTCAGCTGTCGACAACCACAGCCTACAATATAACCACGAAATTAAATACCACGAGACCAGTATCGTGGTGCAGATGCCAAGTTTCTGGAACAGCATAAAAGATGAGTCTACAGAAATAAATGTCTGAAATCTAAATAAACAGAGACACAGGTTTCAATTTAAAATTTAAACAAAGCTTGGAAGCCGGTACTCAACTTATTACGATCCAGCCGGTGATCAGATCCACCAGAGCTGGGGAGCGGTACGAGAATGTGCGTTTCATGGAACATCAGAGCGGATTCGGTGAAACGAAAGAGTATCAAGGGGCGTGATGGGCAGTGGGAGTCGAACTCACAATCGGGTATAAAAGTGGTGCGATACCAATAATAGTTGATAGCGTGGTAGGAATCCAGTCAACGAGTTGATGCAACCACAGAACTCCCTGCACCTGAAGAAGATGGGTGGGTCGATCCTGAAATATTGGGCATAAAAAGGAAACAACACCTCGGGCGATAACCTAGAAGTACACTATTTACTTCTGAGCAAATAACAATGATTTGTGTAAACAAAGTAGGATAAAACCAAGGGGGTTTGCTTATCTAGGTGATCAGACAAGCCTTTATGGATATGGTCACAAATATCCTGGATGAGTAGGTATCACATCAGACATCTCAGCTGTTATCACGAGGAAAAAAGCGCAATCCATTTTGTCGAGTACCTCGAGATAGAAAACAGCAACATGTTTTAGATAAAAGTTGTATGTGCCAAAGAGGGTCACGCATTGCTACTAATGGCCGTGACCTTGAACAGATTTTCAAGGTGATTTTTTTAACTAGAAACATAATATCCGATTTACGATTTGAAAAGTGCGGCAGATTTTACGTATAAAGCTATACATTGTTCTAAGTCATGGCAAGTTCAATGAAGGTCAAATAAGCAAGTATGTTTCTAGTTCTAGTAGGGAGTAGCTCGGAATACAGGAGGGATACTGCAAAATACAACGTTAGATACAAACTGGAAGGAGAATAAGGGGTCACTTATCATTACAAATAACCATGACCTTAAAGGTGACGCTTATTTGAAGATTGGATTTTGTTTCATGGAACTCCCTATTTATGATATCGGATTTGGAAGAGTGTAGAGAGATGTTAACTTAAATAAAGTGTTTATTGTCACAAATAAATGCATCACAAAGTATAAATGTTATTTTGACATTTTCAAGGGAAACAAACACAAATAAAGTAGTTTATTGATTTACAAGTCGTTGGTTTAGTCTCCCAGCCTCTTATTCCTAGGAATGCACTTTCAAATTTGTACGTAATATTGTTTTTGCTCTATCCATCCTTTATCCGAGATAGTCCCTACTAGAACTAAAAACATATTTGCTTGTTTGACATTCATCGAACCATGCGATGACTTTGAATAATGTATCATTTTATGCGTAAAATTTGCAGCTCTTTTCAAATATCAAATAGTAGGGTTCTCATTTAAATAAATCACTTTGACCTCCAATGTCGACGCCCGGTAGCTGAGTGGTCAGTGCGACAGAATGTCAATCCCAAGGGCCCGGGTTAGATTCCCGGCTGGGTAGGAGATTTTCTCCGCTCACGGACTGGGTGTTGTGTTGTCCTAATCATTATCATTTCATCCCCATCGACGCGCAAGTCGCAAAAGTGGCGTCAAATCGAAAGACTTGCACCCGGCGAACGGTCTACCCGACTGGAGGGCTTAGTCACACGACATTTACATTTATTTAGCCACACCTCCAAATCACCTTGAAAATCACGTTCAAAATCATGGCCATAATATCAATGCATGACCCTCTGTGCCGGCCGTAGTGGCCGTGCGGTTCTAGGCGCTACAGTCTGGAACCGAGCGACCGCTACGGTCGCAGGTTCGAATCCTGCCTCGGGCATGGATGTGTGTGATGTCCTTAGGTTAGTTAGGTTTAATTAGTTCTAAGTTCTAGGTGACTGATGGTCTCAGAAGTTAAGTCGCATGGTGCTCAAAGCCATTTGAACCACTTTTGACCGTCTGTGTCACCTACAACTTTTATCTAAAACACTTTGCTGTATCTCATTCTATCCCAAGTTATTCTTGGTTATGGATTAAAATTGTCCACCCTGTATATATGCAGGTGTCCCCAAAAAACACCGACAACCTTTAGGAACAGGCTCCTTATAGAAAAATAAATAAAAATGTCGTAAACATATGTTCTAAAATGCAAAAATGCGACTTGTACATCTTCGATACTATGAAACAGATCTCTTCTACTGTAAGAACTTTGCTTTTCATATCTTGGGAGGCCGGCCGGAGTGGCCGTGCGGTTCTAGGCGCTACAGTCTGGAACCGAGCGACCGCTACGGTCGCAGGTTCGAATCCTGACTCGGGCATGGATGTGTGTGATGTCCTTGGGTTAGTTAGGTTTAATTAGTTCTAAGTTCTAGGGGGCTGATGACCTCAGAAGTTAAGTCGAAAAGTGGTCAGAGCCATTTGAGCCATATCTTGGGAGGAGGAAGTATTGATCAAAACAAGAAAAAAAGTCCTGTAAATATGGGGTCTAAAATGCATATTTCTTAATAGCTATGAACACTTGTTCATATTCGTTAGTGTGAAACAAATGCTCATACCTCGTAAGATATGCATTTCAGAACCCATGTTTACTAGCCTACTTCTTTTTTCCTGTTTTTGTCCATTCTACCTCCTCAAGAAATGTGAAATACAAAGAGCTTGCAGTAGAAGAGACATGTCTCATAGTATCGAATATAAACAAGTGCCCATATCTCTTTAGGTATGTGTTTTAGAGCCCTCGTGGATTTTTTTTTTTTTTTTTTGTGTCTGAAGTTTCTCGGCGTTTCTTTGACAAAACACACACACACACACGCGCGCGCGAGCGCGCGCGCGCGCTCACACACACACACACACACGCCACATTAGTCTGGAAAAACAATTTGATCAAAAATGTAGGGCAGAAAGGCACATCAAACGAAGGAACTTGCGTGTTGGAACTAGGGGTCGCACCTGCATATCTACGGCGCTCGTCAACTCCAGCTGTGTGACGGATGGTATATTTACGACGTACTCATGTTAATTAAGTTGCGGCAAGTCTGTGTACCAGAGCATACTCATTTCACGTTTACTTTGATATGTTGAGAACATGTTGTAGCATGAAACATGGACGTGTGATTGTTTCATTTCTAAAGAAGTGCTGTATGTTACGTCTGCTAAGTACCACACACGTGCATGTGCTGCGTTAAGTTTTTCTTGTTCTCATCGTGATGATTAGCTATTACAAAAATATTGCTTATGAATAAATTTCTGTGAATTATTTTTATTTTTATTTTGCGTAAACACTAGCAATAGTCAGATTTCAATTACGTTCATGTAGCGCCGAAAACATGTAACTACGACCCCTAGCTCCTATACTCGAAGTTCTTCGTTTTATGACGCTGTCTTTCTGGGATACGCCTTAAATTACTTTAGCACCTGTCCATTTCGCTCCGTTAAAAACTGCGTGTTGCGTCCTGTCTGTAAGAAAATCCCAATTTCAATTACAAAACTGATCTCTTATTCAGCAAAATCGTATTTTGACCATTAGGTTACAGTGCGGAACTGTAGCAAAAGCCCTTCGATAATTAAAGAACATGGTATCAGTCTGCGCTCAGGTATGTATGGCTTCCTGATGTTTTTTTTACAAGTAGAGGAGCAGTTTGTCACAAGCTGGATCGGTTATTTGCATCTGCCCGAAGAGCCTTACTGGAAACGGGAATGATCTGTGCTTCTTTCCCGTCGCTTGGGACCCTTCGTGGCTCCAGAAAGTTATGATAAGCTGCTACTGTAAGGCAAGCTAAGTCTTTCGCATAACCTATACAGAATCCTACAGGTAGAACCTTCCGCTGTTGAACGATTTTAGTCTATTTCGGAATCAATTACATCAGTATCTAGCATTTGAGGGTTAGTGCGGCGATTGACACGAGAAACTGTGATACGATATTCTTCAGTGCACCTATTTCGGAGAACGAATTCAGTACTTTGGCCTTCCGTGGTTTCCGTATTGGTCTATTGGATTACAAGGCTATTGATACTACTTCAATTCCAGTACATAACATTCTGCTGGAGCTGATAATATCTCTGCCGATCTGCAACTACCCTGCACAGAGTGCCCTCGTCAGATGCAAAGATGGGAAGAAGCTTGCGTGCCAGGTGCCTGTGTATCGCGTGGCCTTTCTCGCGTGTGAGGTTTCTTGTCTTTCGTGTTTCACTTGTTAATGTAACGTGTATTTAAAGAAGAAATGACGAACGAGCATCACACACAGCTGCACATGTGCTGGAAACTGGTTAGGGAGACAATGCTGACGCCGGCCGCGGGTCATTAACCTGACGAGCGGACTCCAGCTGGACTTGCCCGCCTGCCGCAGCTGTCTTAGCGGCTCTCGGTCTCGCGACGTCCTCGGATTTTAACTACGGACACAGGACCTACAGAAAATCTTAGGCACAGACATGACAAAACATATAGGCGAGTTTGCACGGCTTCTCGCTGGTGTCACAACGACCATTTAGTGAACCAGCTACTTCCAACCTCTTCTGTTATCATTTATCTACATGGAACACTCCGTGACCATGGAATACAAGTATTAGATATTGATATAACTATTTTTATTTCATTTTGTTTATTTACTACGTATAACTAATTTCGAATGCTTAACGACATCTTCCGATGCTTTAAAGTCTCTCCCCCTCCACCGCCCTCGCCGTTACCTCACACCTGTTACTTCTCATGTCTACTACACAAAGCTGGTTTTATTGTAACATACTATAAAACTAACTAAAATAATGTGTATACATTGCTTGAGAGAAAATTTTGTTTCCTAAGCACTTTCCATAAGCAAACACAGTTGCTTCTACATCTACATTTATGCAACGCCACTCAACGGTGTGTGGCGGAGGGCACTTCACGTGTCATTGTCATTACCTCCCTTTCCTGTGTGCCACTGTCATTACCTCCCTTTCCTGTTCCACTCGCGTATGGTTCGCGGAAAGAACGACTGCCGGAAAGCCTCCGTGCGCGCTCGAATCTCTCTAATTTTACATTCGTGATCTCCTCGGGAGGTATAAGTAGGGGGAAGCAATATATTCGATACCTCATCCAGAAACGCACCCTCTCGAAACCTGTACAGCAAGCTACACCGCGATGCAGAGCGCCTCTCTTGCAGAGTCTGCCACTGAGTTTGCTAAACATCTCCGTAACGCTATAACGCTTACCAAATAACCCTGTGACGAAACGCGCCGCTCTTATTTGGATCTTCTCTATCTCCTCTGTCAACCCGACCTGGTACGGGTCCCACACTGATGAGCAATACTCAAGTATAGGCCGAACGAGTGTTTTGTAAGCCACATCCTTCGTTGATGGACTACATTTTCTAAGGACTCTCCCTAGAATCTCAACCTGGCACCCGGCTTACCAACAATTAATTCCGTACGCTGTGCTCTTTTCCCATCATTTGGAACCTCCCGTTCCTCTAGAGACTTGCGGTACACGGCTGTTAGAAGGGGGCAAGTTCTTTCGTGTACTCTGTGTAGAATCGAATTGGTATCCCATCAGGTCCAGTGGACTTTCCTCTGTTGAGTGATTTCAGTTGCTTTTCTATTCCTTGGGCACTTATTTCGATGTCAGCCATTTTTTCGTTCGTGCGAGGATTTAGAAAAGGAACTGCAGTGCGTTTTACCTCTGTGAAACAGCATTGAAAAAATGTGTTTAGTATTTCAGCTTTACGCGTGTCATCCTCTGTTTCAATGCCATCATCGTCCCAGAGTGTCTGGATATGCTGTTTCGATCCACTTACTGATTTAACATAAGATCAGAACTTTCTAGGATTTCCTGTCAAGTCGGTACATAGAATTTTACTTTCGAATTCACTGAACGCTTCACGCATAGCCCTCCTTACGCTAACTTTGACATCGTTTAGCTTCTGTTTGTCTGAGAGGTTTTGGCTGCGTTTAAACTTGCAGTTAAGCTCTCTTTGCTTTCGCAGTGGTTTCCTAAATTTGTTGTTGAACCACAGGGGGTTTTTTCCGTCCCTCGCAGTCTTACTCGGCACGTACCTGTCTAAAACACATTTTGCGATTGCCTTGAACTTTTTCCACAAACACTCAATATTGTCAGTGTCGGAACAGAAAATTTCGTTTTGATCTGTTAGGTAGCCTGAAATCTGCCTCCTATTACTCTTGCTAAACAGATAAACCTTCTTCCCTTTTTTTATATTCCTATTTATTTTCATATTCATGGATGCTGCAACGGCCTTATGATCACTCATTCCCTGTTCTGCGCTTACAGAGTCGAAAAGTTCGGGTCTGTTTGTTATCAGTAGGTCTAAGATGTCACCTCCACGAGTCGGTTCTCTATTTAATTGCGGTTAATATCACTTAATAGAGAATGATTTCTTGCACCGTGTACAAACTCTAGGGATTGATTGATGACAGGATACGGAACAAAAAGGTTTAATGAACTTATCTCCGGAAATGCATGATTTCCATGCTACAGACGATTTATTCAGACATACTTTGTTACAGTGACTGCAGTCTAATACACGCTTTATCATGCAGCCAGTTTACAGTGCGTGTGGAAAATGGTTTCCATGTGCCTCGACGCATGCGTGTATGCGCCGTAGCACGTTCTGTCTCACACGTTCACATCGGCCAGGCTGCACACGAAGGGTGTCAAAGACAGCATGAATACGCTGTTCCAGTGCCTCCCCATCTGGAATGGCCTTTGCATACACCATGCTTTTGAGATGGACCCATAACCACAAATCGCACGGCTTGGCATCAGATGAACTAGCAGACTATGCAACTAGACCCCCTCGTCCGATCCATCGACCAGGGAATACACGATTGATATGCGTCCATACGATAACGGCGAAATGCCCTGGAGCGTCGTCATGTAGCAGTCAAATAACTCTTCGAATTGTCAACACCACTTCTTGCAGCAAAGGAGGCAAAGCCACCCGCAAGAAACGCCGATAGTTCCGCCATGTTAGGTGCCGTGGAAAAAAAGACTGGTCCCAAAAGACGGTCGCAAATTATACCGGCTGCACCGATGCTGATCATTCGCTGTCACCATACCATGGCGTTTCTGCATACTATCCCACAGTTGAAGATAACACTCCGCGTAAAGGTGGCCTCATCTGTGAATAGGATGGTTAACACTAATACCAGAAACGCGGTTGCCTGGTGAAGAAACCAGTGACAAAACTGCTCCCGATGTCTAAAGTTTGTCGCTAGTAAGCCCTGCGCACGCTGTAAGTGTTAAGGGTAGTGCCAATTGTTATGGAGAACGTTCCACACGGTCGTTTGGCTTACCCGGTACTGACGGGTCATCTGCCTGGGGCTGACATGGCGGTCGACTTCCACAGTGTTAATCACTTTTCCTCCAAGTCTGGTGTCCGAACATTTCGTGTACACCCTTCGTGATTTTCTGCATCCTGAAACGACTCCGTCTCAGGTAAAAGGCGAAACACTGTTGCGAACAGTGAATGCTGTGATTGTTGGCGGGGATAGTTCTCCTGACACAACCTTGCTGCCCGCCGCCCGTTGCTATGTGCCTTTCCATAAGTATACACCATCTCGGCAAGCTCTCGATTCGGATACGGGACTAATGTGTACAACGCTGTATCACATCCCTATAAGTGAGACAGCAAGTCAAGTGAATCGGACGCAACATTACCAATTACTATGGCAGAAGAGGGCGCTAGGGCGTGACACGTATGAGGAACAGTACTACTCTCTAGGAGGAAACCATGCATACTGTAACTGTGGCTGGCTCTGAGCTCTATGGAACTTAACATCGGAGGTCATCAGTCCCCTAGAACTTAGAACTACTTAAACCTAACTAACCTAAGGACATAACACGCATCCATGCTCGAGGCAGGATTCGAATCTGCATCCGTAGCAGTCGCGTGGTTTCGGACTGAAGCGCCTAGAACCGCTCGGCCACCGCGGCCGGCTACTGTAACTGTGGCTGCATGGTACAGTGCGTATTAGACTACAGTCTCTGTAGCAAAATATGACTGAATAAATCGTCTCTAGCATGGAACTCATGCATTTCTGGATGGAAGTTCATTAGACCGTTTTTGTTCCGTCCTCTCATCGATCGGTCCCTGGAGCTTGTACACGGTGAAAAAAAAAAAAAAAAAAAAAAAAAAAAAAAAAAAAAAAAAAACACCCAGTATAATTTCTTTTTAATCCTGTTATTATCAGGAACAGTTTTACATAATGTGTCTTTGACCAAAAGTAGATGATTTATCCAAATGTAATCCTTTTAGTACACATTGTACTCTTACACAGATTTTCGGCACATGAATATTGTATCTGTTACATACTGTCCATGACCTCTTGCTACAAGGCTTATGCGTTAGGCTTATGCTGAAAGCAATAACAAACGCATGCTTGATCATGAATGCAGTTTGCGCTTTTGTATTTGACCACGAACGTCACTTGAGCATTGTTCTCAATACGTTGCAAGTATCAATCGTGGTCACAACACAATTCTGAAGTTGCCGAGTGAATTATGTCAGAGCTAAGTGAATTCGAACGTGGGCAACTTGTTGGTGCTCGTATGATGGCTGCTATAATAACCAAGACAGCCGAAGTGTTTCGTGTTTCAATAGGCACTGTACCGAAGATTTATACTACATAGAGGGAAATCGCAAAATATCATTCGCTAAGTCACAATTCGAACGGAAGTACGTGCTGCGTGACCGTGACTGACGGCTATTGAAGAGGGTTGTAACGAAAAATAAGTCACTGCAAAACTGAATGTTGCACTACACCAAGGAGCTCCATATGCAGGGAATTACATGGTGACCTGGAATTCCAAAATTCCCATAGCACAAAAACGTGTTGACAATGCCATACAGCCTGGACAATGTAGCAGTGAAAAAAGTTGGTCGGCTGTCTCGTTTTACACCGTTTTCAACTTCGGGTGGAGTTTTTAAGTCCCAAAAGTGAAACATGTTGGGGGTTCGGTGATGATTTTGGCACCCAAATCGTGGTGTTCCATGATCAAATGGTTCAAATCTGAGGTCATCACTCCCCTAGACTTAGAACTACTTAAACCTAACTAACCTAAGGACATCACACACATCGATGCCCGAGGCAGGATTCGAAACTGCGACCGCAGCAGCAGCGCGGTTCCGGACTGAAGCGCCTAGAACCGCTCGGCCACAGCGGCCGGCTGTTCCATGATCCCCATAGTTACTTTGAAAGATCGCTTTAGTTCCGAGGATTGTGTATCATTTTGGCTGATGGTGCAATGTATGTGCGCAATGGTTATTCTGCGTTCCAAGACGACTTGGCCCTGTTCACAAAGCTCGCATCGTCCAGGACGTGTTTTGTGAGCTGAGGATGAATTGTCGCATCTCTCCTGACCACCGTAGCCGCTACATCTCAATGTTATTGAGCTTTGTAGCGGACACTGGAGAGGACGGTGCGTTATCCCTATCCACCTCTATTTTGCACGAAGTATCATACAAATCCCTTGAAAACTGTAATTAGCCGTAATTATTCATTCCGAGACGACTGGAAGCTGTTTTGAATGCCAACGCGTTCTTAAATCGTATTAGGCATGTTAAGGTGTGGTGTTTTCGGTGATTCCGTATTTTTGTTCATCCCCGGTATATGTTAAAAAAAGATATGATTAGTGCGATTATAGAGTGATAAATGTGCATCATTATTTATCTGTGAACTGTTTCGTGAAGATTCAAGGCTGTAAGTACCGCATTTCCGTCTTCTACTGCACAAGGCCACCAAGCAACGATAAGCAGTTTTTCCTACACACATCCGTCTTTCATAGTTTTTTCGATAAGACTCATGAAGACTTTTGTCAACTTCCTATTTCCACAGGATGGATATTAGCACAAGTTTTTGGGCAGACGTGTATAAATTCATGTTCAACGCACCTTAAAATTAGAATCTATCCTACTGGACACTAGTCACGCACTGCAAACAAACAATAATAAAACAATTGAAGAATTGCGATAATTCCATCAATACCTAGAATGCCAGGAACCTCGTTCTTCCATTGAGCATGCACGTCAATCTCGTGATTATCAGTGAAAAACGAGCATAGCATGATAGTGTTTTCCCATTCCAACTGTTGGGGTAAGACCCGTAGCGCGATCGACTTGCTGAGCCTGACATTCGGACAGCCAGTGCCTTTACACACAGAGGAGCTACTAGCTTCTCCTTCGAGCACAAGTAGTAACAGAGGACAGGTGTTTGCACTGTACAGGAATTAAGCACATACATTTACGGAAACATACTTTTGTTTCCCTCAAAGGACGATTTCTATTAATAAATCGTTTCACTGGTCCCTCACATCCGCATCATTTAAACACAATGCAATCTAATGCTAAAATTGAGTCACATTATTAATAGCCTGTATGTGGCAGATCGAACGAGGAATAATAAATAATAATTAATAGCCTTCGAATCCATATTCTCTATTTTCATTGTTTTAATCAGAAGATGTTACACGATTACAACTTTTTTTTGAAAATGTCGTCGTTGATGGATAACCCAAACGCTTAATTTATTTATCAACACATTTATTTTAACTGGTAATATTATTGCCCTGAGGTCTCGTCATGCCGAACTTAGCATCTTTATCAAAGTTTTCATTATAAATAACACTATTATCAACAACATAACCGATTAACATTAACCCTCACAATACCGCGGTGGGGAGGCGGCGGGGGGAGGGGTTATTGGTAGTACTTCATGTCCAACTTTTGCAAATACTGTGATCTCATCAGTTACTTTATATTTTAAAATTTTGAAAAAAAGTATTTTTGTTTTTAATGAATTCTTCTACCAGTTTCAGTAACTGTCTTATATTTTTCTGTTGAATATAACCCAAAGATTTAACTCTTAGTAGTAGGAATCATTTTCCCAGAATCCACGCCATATTCAGTATTTTCGGGTTGAGGACCTCCTTACCTGCCAGCATCTCTTTAACAAATATGTTGCGAGTAAAAGTCAACAACAATTAATGAGATTAGCATTTTTTTAAAATATTTGTTCGTAGTGGTCATAAAGTATCCTCTACCCCTCCTCCCTCTATAGTACACATTACTGAAAGTGCGTTGACGTTGCTAAGAGAGTGCTGAAAGATAGTTTCAGGTTCTGGACTCTACTAACACATCAGTACCTCGTTGAAAAGTATGTTAATATAAGTCAACACCAACAAACGAATTTTGCTTTTTTTAGGCTGGGCACAAACTTCCAGCGGAAAAACATACATAAAGGAACCTGGGTGTCACCAGATGGGAGAACTGTAAATCAAATAGACCATGTTGCCATTGGTCTAAGAGCCAAGAGATGGGTGTTAGAGACGTTAAGACAGCGCGAGTTGCCGAAGGTGGGAGTGATCATTTCCTGGTCAGAGGCCATTTAAACATACAATGTAAAGGAAGAACGGGGCCTAAGTTAAAAAGAGTGGAAAGGTACCATGTGGAGAAACTGAAAGATGAGGCAACGAAGATCGGATACCTGTTGCAACTTAGTAACCGCTTTGAAGCACTCAGTGAAATGGATGTGAATCAGGACCTTGAACTAATGTGGGGAAACATCCAGAGCTCAGTTAGGGATACGGCAAAGGAAGCACTCATGGGAAACCCAGTGAGCAAGAAGATCTGGTTTGGAAAGGAATGTGCAGATGCCCTGGAAAGGAGAAACGAAGCCAGGAACAAATGGCTGAAGGGGACAAATCTGGCACAGGCCAAAGCACAATTTGAGGAGGTCCGAAAGACTACACAAGCAATTCTGAGAAGAGCAAAGAGGAAATACATAAGGAATATCATCATTGAAGCAGAAACAGACTTCAGAGGTCAAAAGACTAGGGAAATGTTTCTGAAGGTGAAGTACCTCTGCAAAGGTCACCAGCCCAAGCAGAAATTTGTCAAAGATTCCCATGATAAGATCCTGACGAACGATAGGGACATAGCTGAGAGATGGAAAGAGTACTTTCGACAGCTGCTAAATTGTGATGAACCCGAACTGCAGTTTGATTTCCAGTACCCAATTACAGCCGATGCAGACTCTCTCCCGCCTACCCTGGATGAGATAAAAACCAGAATCAGACACCTCAAACAGAATAAGAGTCCAGGTGAAGATGGAATACAAGCTGAAATGATCCTGGCAGGAGGAGAGAAACTTAAAGAAAAAATACACCAACTGATACAGGCAATATATACCAAAGAAGAACTACCAGGAGAATGGAAAACAGCTCTGATTTGTCCAATACATAAGAAGGGCGACAAACTGAAATGTGATAACTATCGAGGAATCGCCGTGCTTAACGTCTGCTACAAGATCATGTCCAGTTGCCTCATACATAGAATTCATCCAGTGGCAGAATCGATGATTGGGGAGTACCAGGGAGGTTTCCGGCCAGGACCGTCAACAGTAGATCACATCTTCAGTCTCCGGCAGCTCACTGAGAAACTGGGTGAATATGGTATAGATTTGCATATTTTATTCGTTGATTTTAAGAAGGCCTATGATTGCATACATCGCAAGAGCCTGCTCAACTGTTTAAGGGAGTTTGGCATAGCAGAGAAACACATCAATCTGATAAAGATCTGTCTGAACGAAACACAGGACTCAGGCAAGGAGATGGGTTGTCCCCTATCCTGTTCAATTTTGTCCTCGAGAAGATCGTACGCGAGACCTTCCAAGAGAACGAAGGGATTGAAATTGAAGGAAAGAGACTGGCATACTTAGCCTATGCAGACGACATCTGTTTACTCTCTAAGTCGGAAGAGGAGTTGGAGCAAATGACCAAAGCACTAAAGGAGGCTGCCAGCAAACTTGGGCTAAACATAAACGAAGCCAAGACAGAGTACCTAGTTATGACGCGTGGTCATTGTCAGACTGCTGATCATCTACAATCACTGCAGGTTTGGGACTATTCCTACAAGAGAGTGCAAGAATTCAAATACCTAGGGGCACTTTTCACTGAGAACTCGTCGTGTGAAGCAGAGATCAATGCCAGAATACAAGCAGGAAACCGATCTTACCACAGCCTAGCACAACTGCTTCGGTCCAAATATATCTCCAGACAGTTCACGATTCGACTGTACAAAACCCTGATCCAGCCTATTGTTCTATATGGCTGTGAGACATGGAGTATCCGGAAACGAGACTTCCATAAGCTCCTTGTTTTTGAGAGAAAAGTGCTTCGGATGATCTTCAGTCCGGTTCTGGATGCAGATACAGGGGAATGGAGGATCAGATACAACCAAGAGCTTGAGGAACTATACCAGCAGCCCAACATAGCAGGAACTGTCAAAGCCAAACGAATGCAGTGAGCCGGCCATGTGGCCCGGATGGAGGATCACAGATGGCCTCGGAAGCTCCTGGATTTCACACCTACAGGAAAGAGACCGCCAGGGAGACCCAAGAAGCGTTGGAGGGATGGACTCCATGAAGATTTATACCAAATGTCAATAGATGTGAACGGATGGCAGATAGCAGCAATGGACAGAATACACTGGAGGAGGAAACTTGTAGATGCGTGCAGACCACTGGGCCTGATCACGTTGTAGTAGTAGTAGTAGTAGTAGTAGTAGTAGTAGTAGGGCATAAAGTACACCCTCCCCTTGCTATGCACGTTTTCGAAAATGCGTTAATATTGCTTTAGGTTAAAGTGGTAATAAAAGCAATAATATTAAAAATTATAATAATTATAATTTTGATTGTCCTGTTAATAAATACAGAGATAAGTTTCTCGTGCCACAGCAACAACTAATAAAAATTATGTTGACAGCAGTCATGGCACCAAGAATTAACACTAGCACAAGAATTAATTGATAGTCTGATAGAAGAAATTAATCGAAAGAAAGAGAAAGTTAGCAAAAGTGGATATACGTAAAAGGAGGTATTGAGGCAAGAGTCTGTTGAAAAGAAGTAAGGAAGGTTAGAATTTAATGTCCCACCGATGAGATGACCATGAGAGACGGCGCACAGCTACGACTGGGAAAAGAATCCAACCGCGTTCTTTCCAAACGAATGTAGCCGATATTCTCTTAAGCGATTAATAGAAACTACGGGAAAACTAAACGAGGTGGTCGAATGGGGATATAAAACGTCGTTCTCCAGCATCAGAGTTCAGTATCTTAACCACTGAATGTCCTCATTCTGAGAGATGCAAAAAAGGAAGGAAAAAACAACAAGCACGGGAAGTCAGTGGGGGAAACCCGGATAATGGGAGGGGGTCGTAATACCGCCTAAAAAGCAGAACCACTATACCATCCACGGATGTAAATTGTTACCATTATTAAAATACTAGATATCTCTGACACGTCAAATATGGTGATGACGGCAAGTTAATTTTGTGGTGAGGGAGAGGGAGCAGTGAAAAACAGTAACCTCCTCCTCCAAACCTGAACCATGGATCGGCAGTTGGGAAAGAAACTACGAAGATGAGACAGTAAGAAAACGTTTCTTTATAACGCGACGTATATCCTGCGAAGCAATTCTAAAACAAGGTAGCTGCTCAAACTTTTTTTTAAAAAAAAAAAACCCTTAAAATTCCCGGTTACTGAGACCAAGATGACGTCATAAGAAATCACGGCCAAATTAACGTTGAGCGGGACAGGATCAACTCACAATAACGACTTTTGTTTCCTCTCGGCTGAGATGTACTGGGCAGTAGTTTGACAGCAGTTTTTAAACATCGATAATTTATATGGAATAATATTCATATGATTTACACACTGTGAAATATTATTTTAAAATTTGTGGTTTGTAAAACTCAACAAAATTAAATTTCTATACTAGGTTAAAAACACAGAATTTCCCGAGATTTTATGAAGTTCCCTGAGATTTTCCTGATTTTTACAGGTAGAATGTAATACCCTAGAATTCCAGATATTCCAGAAGAATAAACATCCTATTAAAGCTCTATGGCTAAGCTACAAAGTACAGATAGGTCGGAACTCATAAATGATGGAAATATAACTGCTATTGACAAAAAAAGATCTTACAACTCCACATAGAGACTGCATTTTATGGAGACCCTACAAACCACTTCCATAGCTGAGGCGGCTAAAGCGGTGGCTGTCGACTGCGACGCAGCGAGTTCTAATACTGATGCTGGATGAGGTTTTCTATCCCAGTATTCGACAGAAAATGATTTGTATTAAATTCCAAATCTCTCAAAAGTGACTCTTGCCACCATGTGGCATCCCGGGCACTTGACACTGTGTAAATAAGCGGAGCAAAGACTAATGGGAAATCCCTCACGCGACGACACAGGCCGCAAATGCGGCAATCCACTGAAATTAGTGACTTTGACAAAGAGATTGTAATTGCCCGGCACCTGGGAAGGAGCATCTCCGATACGGCGAAGCTGGTCAGCTGTTCGCGTGGTACTGACAAATGGCTGATGGACGGTGAAACCGCGCTACGCAAAAGACGTCCACGATTCATCACAGAATGTGGAGATCGCAGACTTGCCCACTCTATACACTAAGATAGGAGGGTATCTGCGGCAGATCTGACGACGGAGTACAACGATGGTGTTCGGATAAGTCTTTCGGAGCATCGTTTTCCACTTACTGCTGAATATGAGGTTTTGCAGCAGACGACATCTGCATGTGTACTCATGCTGACCCAACGACACTGTCAATTACAATTCCATCGGGCACGGGATCACAGAGACTGGAGCGTGTATCAACGGAAACGTTATGTCTGGTTAGAAGAGTCACGTTTCTTGTTCAACTGGCTCTGAGCACTATGGGACTTGACGTCTGAGGTCATCAGTCCCCTGGAACGTAGAACTACTTAAAGCTAACTAAAGACAAGGCTGTAGCCTTTCGCCCCTACTCTTCAACCTGTACCTCGAGGAAGCAATGATGGAAATAAAAGAAAGGTTCAGGAGTGGAATTAAAATACAAGGTGAAAGGATATCAATGATACGATTCGCTGATGACATTGCTATCCTGAGTGAAAGTGAAGAAGAATTAAATGATCTGCTGAACGGAATCAACAGTCTAATGAGTACACAGTATGGTTTGAGGGTAAATCGGAGAAAGACAAAGGTAATGAGAAGTAGTAGAAATGAGAACAGCGAGAAACTTAACATCAGGATTGATGGTCACGAAGTCAATGAAGTTAAGGAATTCTGCTAACTAGGCAGTAAAATAACCAATGACTGACGGAGCAAGGAGGACATCAAAAGCAGACTCGCTATGGCAAAAAAGGCATTTCTGGCCAAGAGAAGTCTACTAATATCAAATACCGGCCTTAATTTGAGGAAGAAATTTCTGAGGATGTACGTCTGGAGTACAGCATTGTATGGTAGTGAAACATGGACTGTGGGAAAACCGGAACAGAAGAGAATCGAAGCATCTGAGGTGTGGTGCTATAGACGAATGTTGAAAATTAGGTGGACTGATAAGGTAAGGAATGAGGAGGTTCTACGCAGAATCGGAGAGGAAAGGAAAATGTGGAAAACACTGATAACGAGAAGGGACAGGATGACAGGACATCTGCTAAGACATGAGGGAATGACTTCCATGGTACTAGAGGGAGCTGTAGAGGGCAAAAACTGTAGAGGAGGCAGAGATTGGAATACGTCAAGCAAATAATTGAGGACGTAGGTTGCAAGTGCTACTCTGAGATGAAGAGGTTAGCACAGGAAAGGAATTCGTGGCGGGCCGCATCAAACCAGTCAGTAGACTGATGACACCCCCCCCCCCCCAAAAAAAAAGGCTAACTAACCTAAGGACAGCACACACATTCATGCCCAAGGTCGGATTCGAACCTGCGACCGTAGCGGTCGCGCTGTTTCATACTGTAGCGCCTTGAATCGCTCTGTTGCCCCGGTCGGCACGTTTCTTGTTACTTCAGGTCACATACGTATCTGAATACGCCGTCATCAAGGTGAATGGCTGCTCCAAACATGCACCGCGCCCAGAACGCTGGTCGTTGGCAGCAGTACTCTGCGCTATAGTCGACACTTATGTCTCCATGGGATCTTATAATACAGCCGGAATAGTCAATCTACATTTTAATAGGTTAAAGTCGTGCTTAATGTCATTTTACACTGAATGAACAGCGAAATATTCCCAGTGTGGCATTCTGTACCACCAGAACGAAATTAATTTACTGTGCAATTTGAAAGCATTAAACTGGACTCACATGCTCGCCCTGTACCTTTACTCAATCGTGCAAAAAACGGGATAAAAATCACTCTCTGGCATTCAGTATATAGTTGTAGCAAATACATAGCACCAATGTTGTTGAATAAAAAGTACACTGGCACCCAGAAATGCACTCAGTTACTTGAAACACACTGACGCGCCCCGTACACTAGCTGTCAGATTCGAATACCGCATGGGCTGCGGTTCGCGACCTATCAGAACAAAGCACATTAACGATACGTTCCCGAGCAAGCTGCATAATATCGGGTTGCAAATCTTTTCACAGGACGCAGTTATTTACTACATGAGGAACAAGAATTTGTAAATACTGCTAGATACACTGAATGAATGCAAGCAGATGTGACTATTATATTACTGAATAAAAGAAAAATTGTAGTGAGGGTTGTGGAGCAACACTTAAACACCTCAGTTCCATGAAAAAGATTCACAATGATCCAGAATTCTTAAATTTCTATCATAGATACAAAAAGATTTATAGGAAGGTGCTGATTGCTGCAAAAAAGTCATTTAATGACAAAATAATATATAATGCAGAGAATAAAAGCAAAGCAGTCTGGGATGTTATAAAAAAGGAAACGGGGAGAGGCAAACAAACGCAGAATAACATACTGCTAAGGGAGGGGGATAAGGTAATAAATGATCCACAACACTTAGCAAACTATGTAAACGAGCAAGTATTGCAGAGAAGTTACAGCAAAAATTCCCCAAAACAAATATAACACCTGCAAAAATTGTTGCACTAGATACAATGATGTTACTTCCAACCACAGAGAATGAAGTCAATAAAACTGTTCAAAAGCTAAAAAATAAAAAGTCAGAAGGCTTAGATGATGTACCAATGTGTGTACTGAAACAATGCATAGGGATTATACAAGGCCCATTAACAAATATAATAAATGAATCCTTCACATCAGGGACATTTCCAGAGCAGCTAAAACAGGCAAGAGTTGGACCTTTGCTTAAGAAAGGTAATGCAGAAGACATAGAAAATTACCGGCCCATCTCCCTGCTGTCAGCATTCTCAAAAATAATAGAAGCAATTATGAAAGACAGATTAATGAATTATCTGAATAAATACAATCTTTTAAGCAAATCACAGTTTGGTTTTCGAAGTGGCAAAAATACGGAGTCAGCCATAGTACAATTCACAAAAGTTGTACTTAATGCTCTTGATAAAGATGAGTGTGTCACAGGCATATTTTTGGATCTTTCTAAGGCTTTTGATACAGTCGACCACAAGATTCTATTAAATAAATTAGAAGCATTAGGAATAAGAGGGTTAGCTAATGCTGGTTTCGATCATACCTAACAGATAGGGTACAAAGAGTAGAGATAACACATACTTCAAATAGATCTAAACATTTAGTAAAATACTTATCAGAACCAAAACATATTAATATAGGGGTTCCACAAGGTAGCATATTAGGACCAATACTATTCCTAATATACATCAATGACTTTCCCAGTAGTGTTACTCATGGTGAGAAAATTCTCTTCGATGATGACAGCAATACTATAGTCACTGAGAGAACAAGAGAACTCCTTACCGAGAAAGCAAATGAAACTCTCAAGGAAGTTTACGATTGGTCAATAAGCAACAAATTGACATTAAACATAAAGAAAACTAATGCCATGAACTTCAGTTTGAAGAGGAAAAATGACAATGTTAAATTAAATGTAGATGGCACCTCTATAGACTGTGTAACAAATGCAAAATTTCTAGGAATGAATATTGACTCTCAGCTGAAGTGGTGCGAACACACAAAGGTACTTGCAAACAGAATGTCATCAGCATGTTATGCCCTTAGAATTCTATCATCTGTGTGTAACATGCAGTGTCTTTTAGTTACATATTATTCATATGTACACTCAATTCTTAGCTATGGCATTCTTTTTTGGGGAACAAATCCACAAAATATGAACACAATTTTCAAACTCCAGAAAAGAGCCATAAGAATAATAACCAGAAATAGTAGTCGAGCTCATTGTAAAGATCTGTTCAAAACACTGGGAATTTTAACTGCTCCATGTGAACATATTTACCAGTCAGTTGTACACATCAAAAGTAACATTGGCAATTACTGCACAAACAGCTCTGTCCATGACCATGCAACAAGAGATAGACTCAACTTACATTTACCAAGAAAAAATAAACATAAAAATCAAAACAGCATTTTCTACCAAGGAATAAAACTGTACAATAAATTACCAAAAGAGATTAAAGAAATTTCAAAAATACACTTATTTAAGAAGGCAGCTAAAAAGTACCTGTTATGCAATACATTTTATACATTGAAGGATTACTTAGATAAAGCTGAGTAGGGGTTTGATAAAAAAATGTTATACAAACAAATAATAATAATAATGATGATTATAAAACATCCAATATTCCACATAACACCTTCACTTTATTATTTTTCTTCTTTTTCCCTTTCTAGAGACACTCTCCCCTCAAGCTATGCTTAGCACAATACTAACACCTCTTCCTCTTTCTGAGCTCAACATCTCACTCATTATGAAGGGATGCTGACTCAGTTTTTCAGGATAGCAAATGGGAACTTGCAGTACAGAAAATGGCCCAAGGATCACCTGTGTGTGTGTGTGTGTGTGTGTGTGTGTGTGTGTGTGTGTGTGTGTGTGTGTGTGTGTATGTAGTGAGTGAAGTGTTATGAAACAATGTGTGTATAGTGTGTGCAGTGACTGATAGTGAAATATGAGTGAATAGTGTGGCATTACGTTATGTAATGAGTTATTTGTAAATAAATTATTGTATACCAGGAGTAAAATCTAATGATTGTCTCTAACTAGAAGTCTGTAAATATATGTGCATACGAATTAGCTTATTGTAAATTGATCTAAGCTTGTAAATACTTTGACATGTCCTATATCCTTGTAAAAAGAGATCTACAGATGAATAAAACTACTACTACTACTACTACTACTACTACTAAGTACCTGTCGATGTTACCAAGAAATACTATTCAATTAACTAAAGGCAGAGGACTTCACTTAGATTGAAAACTTTGAGGTGTCGTATACAAATTTCGAACATCTCCTGTCTATTGTATTCGATAACAGGAAACAAAAATGCGGGGTGGTATCTAACCAAGAGACTGCCTTTTAATTACTCTCCGAGTTTTGCATGCAATGTTTACAACTCTAATCACAAATGTAATGCCTTTATGTTTATGGTGTTGATGATGAAATCCCGTACTCCGAGAGCGTAGGAAACGATGCGGGAGACCCGCACCGCCGACTAGGCAAGGTCGTAGCGGAGGTGTTTTGCCATTGCCTTCTTCCGAAAAATCACCTAAAATTTAAAGATGTCTGTACTGCCATTCCACTTTCCCTCCTGGTGAAACAAATTGATTGGTAAACTCATTTCGCAGTTCCTTGACTGGTGGCGCCACATATATGTCTTTATAGAGTTTCCCAACAGTACATTGTTTCGGGCCATCTGTTTTCGTGCCATTCTCCCTTTCAACTATGATATTTTCGTACCAGTACTGAACACACACAACTTGTGTAAGTTTGAGAACAGCTTCCAAGTAAAGACAAATTCAGCAAATACTTGTAGCAATATTCAAGAAACTAGAGCGAATTTGCATCCTGCAGCAGAGTGTGCGGTGGTTTCAGGCTTCCTGACACATTAAAACTGTGTGCCGGATCGAGACTCGGGCTTGGGAACCCGATCTGGCACACAGTATTAATCTGTCAAGCAGTTTCATGTAAGGAACAGTTACAGCTAATTTGCGAGGTTCTTGAACTTGACGGAACCACCGGACGTCGACGGGAAGGGGGGGGGGGTGTTGTAGATATAATGGTTTGTGGTATTTCACCTTACTGTGTGATTGTATAGATAATGCGCCATACCGCAGCACGAAGTTCGACGGAATGCCTAATAAATATAATTTCAGGATTACGATGTTAAGAGTGGTTGCAAGGCGGGCTTATAAACTGCACCGACTCAATGACGAAGGCTGAACTGTTATCTACAATAAAGGAAACCAAGCCAGCTGTGTAAGTGTACATCGTGGATAAAATCGCCGAGAGCAAAGGCCACAAAGTAGTGCATTTACCTCCCTACGAAGCAATCTAAATCCGATAGACCTGGCATAAAAAAGAAGAAAAAAGAACAACGTCCCTGGCGACAAGTCGGAGGAAAAATTTCCAAATCTCGTTAATGCTGTTCTCGTTTCAGTTACTGCATAGGACTGGCAAGGTTACTGCAGGAATGTGCAGCAGCTGGCTCAAGAGTATTGGACACGAGATGCAATAATGTAAGTGGCCATCGATGAAGTTATCATTAATATAACGCCCTAAAGCGATGCTGATGTTAATGATCTTGAATCACACACAAATGAAGTAATCTTTAGTGAAAATCATTTTGACAGTTCTTTCAGGCACAATTAATTACACTTTGTAAACGTTACTGCTGTGCCGTGTTTAATAAACGCAATATGCAAATAAAGTCCAAAAATCAGTTTCTGACTTTCGATGCTTCGTGTCGTAACCTGTACCTTCATGTACTTTCATTTTTCATTGTTTTCTAACATAAATAATACTTAAGCTGTAGATATTTCAACAAAGTAGGTAATTGCCGATCCGACGGAAGTTTCAGCGCAAAACAACAGCATTACTGCAAGCAGCCAACGCCCCCGCCCCCCTCCTGCAGACATTATGCTGAGTCATCCCGACAGTCAGCGAGCCAATCGTCAACTTATCGTCGATAAAAACTATCTGAGACTTTCTGCATATAAAACATCAGCCCACTTTAAAAACCTCGTATTTTGACCCAAAAATATTTATAAACATCTTCATTTCAGTTCCTTCCTCATAACTTCCATTATCTCACAATAAAAATATAAATAATGTTTCTGCTAGGTACTTGCAGGGCAAACTTCAAAGTATCTGCACTGTAATGCTACGTTATTTCTTACACTCGACACTACTGCACTGAACAGGAAGTGAGCTGCCCCTCTCATCTGTTCACTCGCTGGCACAATGTTTACTGCAACTGTGAAGCGGATGCCTTCTGATTCATCTTGCATAAATCCTAGTCTGCTTTGCTTACAGCAGCTGCCTTCACTATTGTGAAAAATGGTTCAAGTGGCTCTGAGCACTATGGCACTTAACATCTGAGGTCATCAGTCCCCTAACTAATCTAAGGACATCACACACATCCATGCCCGAGGCAGGATTCGCACCTGTGGCCGTAGCGGTCGCGCGGTTCCAGACTGAAGCGCCTAGAACCGCTCGGCCACAGGGGTCGGCACACTATTGTGAAGGTGCAATACTCTGCTGTTGTCAACTATGCTGACAAGCGCACACCAAAATAGCTATAGTTTGCTTTGTTGTGCTTTTTAATTCGATCTAATAAAAGATTTTCATAGAGTACTGAATCGTGTTTTGAAATTTTAGTTCAAAGCAAATAATTTTCCTTTAATCAACATGGACTTTAATGCTTTCATATACTCACGATAAAAACTAGAAAGAAAGACAAATTACTGAAAAAAAACTTCCGGAGCCCAGCTAAATCACTCATTTGCCAGCTGTTAAAAAGAAGCCAGAGTTACCTCCAAATAAGCTGATTTGGCAACACTATTGTTAAAAAAAAATGTTCAAATGTCTCTGAGCACAATTTGACTCAACTGCTGTGGTCATCAGTCCCCTAGAACTTAGAACTACTTAAACCTAACTAACCTAAGGACATCACACACATCCATGCCCGAGGCAGGATTCGAACCTGCGACAGTAGCAATCGCACGGTTCCGGACTGCGCGCCTAGAACCGCGAGACCACCGCAGCCGGCCACTATTGTTCTGTGTCAATTGTCAAAAGGAGACTTTCTTAAGGGTCCCACACACGAGCGACGAATCGCAGCGAAGCTGGAATTGCCATTTGTATTTAAAAGTATATCCTCTGACTTTGCGTGATTAGCATTTTGAAGCTTGTGCTTTAGAAGTAGGATTGATGGGCAGTTCATAGTAATAACCACGTTATACTGAGCTTCATTTCATGATTTTAAATTGTTCATAAAACAATTACCGCGTTATTAAAGTTTTTAACTTCCAAACACAATGACGTAGGTACCGTAATATTAAGTGGATGTATTAAATGTTTACGGCAAATCTATTTACACCTGTACTCACGTCCCTTGTCATTTCATATAATCTAGGTCACTCTCCTATCATGTATAACAAGAGCTATAGTATATAGCAGTGCTTCTATTTACAACATTTCTGTAGACTCATCGAGATTGCAAAACAAACTGTAACAATACTTGAAATGAAATTATAAGACCAATCAATGAAGAAGGAACTGAGGACTAATAAATGTAAAACGAAATGTAGTAGCACATTGCAAAGATTTACACAGCCCACTTGGCGTAAGTGAAAAATTTAAAATAGTCCTTAAAGTTCCCCCATAAAAATCTTTCAAAACAAGTCTAATAAATTACGATTTCTGTCTCCTGAACTCATGTTTTGGGAGTGTTGGTGGGGATATGGAAGTCAACTGCGGCTGCTGCTAAACAAAGGAGTTCATTTTCATAGCAGAACTTCTCGACACAGCAGCGTTAGTAATACTGGATCGGTGTGGGGCCCTTTACCATAGCTGCAAATCTTAGGGACACGTCCCTACGCGTTGGGACTTTTGGCTCTTTTTTCCAAAATACAGGGATGGATTTCCGATGCCTCTGTAAAAAGTAGCGACTTTTTGTCCGAGAAAAAAAATTACAAAATCAAAAACTAAAAAAGAAAAGGTTGCCGAACTGAATAAATTTCAGACAATATCTGCGTCTGTCATCATCGCGTACAGAAAGTTGGCCTATAAAGGCCTGACTTAGGGATGAAATGAGGTGCAGAAGGAAAGTATTTTAGTAACTGTCTGGTTAGGGTACGTGACAGAGGAAATACTGAAATGTTTGTTGTTTAGCGCACCTCGTACCGATTAGAAGAAAAATGGTCAGCAACAATCGTGAACAGAAGACAATCAACGCGAAGTGGACCAAATAGGGCGAGCGAAGTCAGGGGCCCATCAGGCAACTTTTAACGCGTCTGCTGTAATCTCTGCACCATTGTTACGCCGACAATTACACTCTTAACTTCCACAGTTTCTTTGTTGGGTGTGCACATGTTGAAAATAAAAGGATTAACAGCTCGTACACGTAAGTTCAGCTCCTTTAGCTGAAACATTAGACTGAGCGAAGTGGCGCAATGGTTAGCACACTGGACTCACAATTGGGAGGTCGACGGTTGAATCCAGATTTAGGTCTTCCGTGATTTCCTGAAATCGTTCTAGTCAAATGCCTGGATGGTTCCTTCGAAACGGCAAGGCCGATTTTCATCCCTGTCTTTGACACAATGCGAGCTTGTACTACGTCTCTAATGTCCTCGATGTCGACGGGGCGTTAACCTGTATCTTCCTTCTCTTTTCCCTTAACATAAGCCTAAAGGCTTTCCTTTTTTGGATGTGTAACTCTAGTATTAGCATTTTTTATTATGGCCTCGACACCGAAAAAGCAAAGAGACTTACAAAACAGCGACAGTCAAAGGCGAAAGCCGAAATCTATCGATGTGCGGCAAAAGGAAAAAACAGTTTAGGGTGGTTAATTACAGATCCCAAGGACAGTTCTCGTGTTCGTTGCAGGGCATGTGATATTAGTTTGTGTGCTGCAGAAGGGAACTTTTGAAACGCGCAAATCGCGATTCGCATAGAAGTCTAGTGTCACAATTTAATAAACAGCCAGTGCTTTAATCCCGGGTGCATCAAACTGCTACAAAAAGCACCGCAAGTCTTAAGCTCGGAGAGGAGAACAAAGCTACTGAAGTGAGACTGGCGACAACATTTTCTGAGAACTCACTGTTTTCGTCAACAACAGTTCAGATAGGTGAACTCATAAGACATTTCCGTCGATTCTAAAATTGCCCAAAACACTAATAGCAGCAATCTCCCCAAATAATTCTGTGAATTCATTTCAAAACAGTGACCGTTCAATGTACAACTGTTAATAGAAGGTAAATGCTGCTATTAAATACGTGATTATTAGCAACGTTTTTCTTTATTTTTTATTTTTTTGGGGCTTTCAAGTTGGACGTGGGGACTTTTCATATGTCGTGTAGACAGGGTCGAAAACGAGTTGGCTGGCAACACTGCCCTTCAGAGCGAAGTTACATACAATACAGTGAAACATTTACGTTCTTATGATACCTAAGTGTGATTACATGTATTAATAGACACGAAGAATAAACAAAGTAATTAAAGGAAGATACAAATTCTCAAATTTGACACTAGCGGTATCAAACCATCTCTTACGTAAGAACTAGAGGAAAAACAATCAAACAATTAGCAGCAACTCAAATCGGAACAGCGCAAGCACTAATTCCTCTGCAGAAAAGGGAGAGAAGCACCATTAGTGGAATGACGAATGTGAGTATGTACTTCAGTCTCAACATGTTGCATACAACAACTAGAATAGCATTAAGAGGCAGGGCTAGTGATAAAACATTAAGACAATGAGGAAAGAGGGAGCCCAACTAATCAGAAAGACTAAAAAACAATTCGAAAAGAATCTACTACTTAAAATCAAGAAAGACTTCGAAAGAAACAACACATGATATTTCCATAATAACTTCAAAACCAAGCACGTAGGACATCTCCTACAAAGTCTCTGCTTCAAGAAAGAAAATCGACATTTGGTTCTAAACAAGCAAGAAGGGGACTTTCCAGGTATTTCAAAGTACTATTTAAATGCCCAGACCAACACAAAAATTCCTATCACAAGAGCCTGAAGACACCAATCCTAATTCATTATCGCCGGAAGAAGAAGAAATAGCCTGACAGGTCAAAAGACTCAAAAACAATAAAGCATCGGGGGAAGATGGAATCATAGCAGAAGTCCTCAAATGAGTAAGTTCTTACCGAGTACAAGAAGTCCCAAATATCATGTAACAGATTTGGCAAAGAGAAAAATTACAGAGGACTGGCAAAATGCATTAAATTACTCATTACACAAGACTGGAGACGGAACAAATGTAAATAACTACAGAGGAATCTCACTAATATCAGTTGGGTGCAAAATTCTCCCTGTGTGTCTCCTTGCTAGAGCACAGAGACAACTGGAACCAATAATTGGCTAATATCAGGCAGGATTCAGACCAGAGCAAATCTTGAACCTAAAGCTAATCCTTACAAATCAGAAAATTTGCAACAAAAATTTAGGCTGTATATTTGTTAATTTCAAAAAAGCCTACCTATGACTCAGTTGATTGCGAATCACACTTCCAAATATTAAAAGAACGAGGTAAGATCTGAAAACACTTGAAATCATTACACAGACATTGAAAGATACAAAGTCCACGGTTAAATTTGTGTGGGAACTCTTTGACCCTTTCGAAATCAAAACAGAAGGACAAGGATGTGGACTGTCTCCATTATTTTTCAACTCTGTCCTTGAGAAAGTGGGACAAGAACGGCACAAACAGAAATCATCCGCAAAACGCACCAACCAAACACTTTAGTTAGAGACAAACCATCACTTCAAGGCCTAGATTTATCAATATTAAATAAGTCTGAAGTTTTGAAAGAAACTGCAAAATTAGTTCCACAGTTTAAATAGCTCGGTGATACCACTCACGAGAATGAAAAAAAAAAAAAAAAAAAAACGAAATTTGATGCCAAAAGACGGAAACTGCGTACTGGCTTACACAAAATATCTACAACAAGAAATGGATCTCCAATTAATCTACAACAAGAAATGGGCCTCCAATTACACAAAACTACGATATTACAATACAGTAATTAAACCAGAATGCCTCTATGGGCCAGAAATACTTATTTTGAACAGGAACATAGACACTTAAAACAATGAGGAAAAGGAATGCAAGATCGTAAGACAAATTCCAGGCATGAACCTTCTAGACGAAGCAATCAGGAAATCAAACAATACACAAATATCCACAGTGACATTAGGACACGCAGGTTAAGATTCTATGGACACATTAAAAGAATGAATCCACACAGACTTATAAAAATAAACAAATAGTCGATTTTTTTATTTGACAACGGGAGTAAAGACAAAACAGGAACGTGAAATGGACTGGTGAGATCAAAACTGATCTGAAATGGGCAAGAATTACTCCAGAAGATAACTAAAACCGTGAAATCTTGTGCCCCAAAATTCAGACATGGCATGTTGACCAAAGGTAAAAATCAAAGAAGAAAAACTGGAACAACATGTTCTGGAGAGAGAAAAGAAGCCCACAGAAAGAAAATGAAAGAAATATGGATACAAAGGAAGGCGAATGCCACCTGTATGTGGTTTAGGTAGTCCTAGATATTCATAAATAATAGATATTCACAAATAATAATAATAACACTGACGAGTGGAAATAAAAATTACACGCTGATTAACTGCCATGCTCCTACAACTGAAGACAATAATCAGAACTCAGTTAAGGTCATATATTTCTGGGAAACGTTAAACTGAAGTATTCAAGATCGTAAAGCAAAATGTAAAATTATTGTTTTTAGATCTTAACGCTCAAACTAGAAAAAAGAGAGGTTTTGAGAAATCTTCAGAGCCTACCAAGCACACGTAAGGGATCTACAGAAGTGGTGAAAGATCAGTCTGTGCAAAGCTTTCAGTTTGGATGCTCACATATTGCAAAAAGATTCCCAGAGAACAAAAACGTTTGAGATCACCAAATTCAAATTTAGGAAAATTCCAGCTTGATCATGAAATATTAAAGAAGTAATGAACGTCAAGGTGAAGAAAGAAGCAAATATTGAAACAGACCATTGTATTGTATTGTATGTTTACCGGGGGCCAAGAAACGACGGAGAGGCTTCGGCCTCGCCGCAGCCACAGGGGTCCTGAACCCCACGACGACTACCGCAGTCCACTTCACCCCTCTGTCGCCCCACATCGAACCACTCTCACAGGGTTATTGTGTGGTTCGGCCCCCGGTGGACCCCGGAAAATAGAAATCGGAAGGAACACAAAATAATGAGGAAGTTATTTCACGTGGTCCATAGATAACCGAAATCGAAATAATAATAATACTGAAAGGAAAACGTTATTTAAGTATGCTCTCTGAGGCAATATCCTGTCATGGCAGACGCAGATACCGCGACAGCTGTAACTATATGCACAATTTTAAGGACCATCTGGGTCCTTTTATGCTTTATGTCGTCCCAGATGGCAAATGCATAGCCCAGTATGATAACCAGAATCATGCTAGAGTTGCTTAGCAGCATAGGTATGAACTCACGTTAATGTCTAGACGACCAAATCACCCGATCTGCACACGATGGAACACATCTACGACGCTATGAGGCGCCAGCTCCGAGCCTACAAAAGACCGACACGTTATTTGCAGAATTTACGTGACTTGTGCGTAGACATCTGTTACCACCATATGTGGTCGAATACACTCATTAGCCCGCATCTCGTGGTCGTGCGGTAGCGTTCTCGCTTCCCGCACCCGCGTTCCCTGGTTCGATTCCCGGCTGGGTCAGGGATTTTCTCTGCCTCGTGATGGCTGGGTGTTGTGTGTTGTCCTTATGTTAGTTAGGTTTAAGTAGTTCTAAGTTCTAGGGGGCTGATGACCATAGATGTTAAGGCCCATAGTGTTCAGAGCCATCTGAACCATTTTGAACAGTCATTATTCTGGGAACAGTGAATAACACTGTTGATGATGCCCTGTCCGTCGGTTGGGAAATTTAGCTCAGCGCTCTTCTTGGTGCTCTTCTTCTACACTATGTGCTGGCAGCTGGTTTCACTCTCTCCTCTTTTTCATCGTTATACACACGATACACCACTCTACAAATCCACAACCGTCACACAGCCATGATTCTCAGATGAGAGGTGCGAATGTAGAAAGCCTTTCCAATTTAGGCGATTGAAGTCCTTTCGGTTATTCTATACAATAATTGCATGCGAAATTCACGCTTTAGCAATAATAAACACTAAGTTACAATGAATTTAAAAAAAAACAAGGAGGAAGGTTTTAATTTATGTTTAACAGGGAGATGAGCTTCTCGTCTCTTCTGTCTAGAATTATTTAGTTCAAGTAAGGAAACGTCCACAGAATGTGGGTGCCCAGTTTCAAGGTATAGTTAATTAATGTTAACAAATATGGTAACTTAGGAGAGAAGTTACAGACGGCAGAGGCCCCGTTGCCACACAAAGAAACAGGGTCTGCTGCCTAATATTTCCGAAGTAAAGCACGAAACTGTAGATAAGGAAAATACTAATCGAAATCCGCTTGGTTAGCACAAGAGCAACGCGAATACTCAAGATGGAAGTACGATACAGGGCGAACATTAATATATCCGACAAACTGTAGGAACAGATTCCTGACTGGAAATGGAGAAAGAAGGTCCTATGAACATGTTTCTGGAAATGAGTCGATGCCGCGTTAGATGGAGCTGACGAATGAAAGTTCCTCTGGCCATGTGCCTGAGTTGTTTGAGTGTTGCACGCTGTGTGATTGACGCAGTTTCCTGTACGCAGCAGAATGGTCCGGTATTCATGTCGGGGACAAACCGATACGATGTTTGTGTACGGCCAAGCAGATGGAAACGGCTGAGAGGCAGCGCGGCTATACCAAAACAAGTAGTCTCACAGATACACAACATGGGCATTCGTGTGAGCATGAATCCTCTCAGACAGGTGGTGGACTGTGCCTCTATCAGATTTGGAGGACCGAGTTCTACAGGATATCGAGACGAAACCTAAAAAATGGTTCAAATGGCTCTGAGCACTATGGGACTTAACATCTGTGGTCATCAGTCCCCTAGAACTTAGAACTACTTGAACCTAACTAACCTATGGACATCACACACATCCATGCCCGAGGCAGGATTCGAACCTGCGACCGTAGCGGTCACGCGGTTCCAGACTGAAGCGCCTAGAACCGCACGGCCACACCGACCGGCCGACGAAACCTAGTACAAGCTCCTGGCAAGAGACCAGCCAAGATGGTGTAAACCAATGTACGATTATGTGTATCCTGCGTGATAACCGCTGCTATTCCTACCGCCTGCAACGAGTGCAAGAGTTATCAGTAGCGGAGTTTCCTATACGGAAAGGATTGTCGATGATTTTTGCACCGGCACGTTTGAAAGAGTGCGACAACCCATGTGAGAACGCGTACATTGTACACCATAGGGGCTATTTTGAACATGTGTTGTGACGTGGATGCCATGCAGCTCTGTACTGTTCCGGGACGATTGTTGTTGCAAGCACACCCTCCATTTCCGGACGTACGTTCATAGGACCTTCTCCCTCCATTTCCATTCAGGAAACTATCCCTGCAGTTTGTCGGTTTTATTAATGTTCACTCTGTATAGAGTGTTGTGAAATATCCGCACTTTTTTCCCTCAAAGCTGATGTAAAGTCATACTTAGCATGCTGTGAGATATGTCGAAAAGGTACAGTGCAAACCAATAACATGATAAATTCGAGAAACTTTTCTAGTGCAACAGAAAGATTTCGCAGAAGTTGTTAAACGCTGAATTTTAGGAGACAAGTCAGGATTATCGGTATTTACAATGTGGTATTATTGCTCAACAACAAGCGAGGGGACGCAGAAACGATATGAGTACATAACTGATCGAATCATATGAACTTCATAAACACAATGAGCGGTACTAAGCCGAATATGGAATATCTTATTCGTCTCCTCTTCGAAAAAAAAGAATCTGTTAGAAGCTGATGAGCCTTGATTATTGTACAAGCGAGCTGTTTCTACCTCTTTATACAAAGAAAGTCAATCCATTTTTGTAGCGGCGTTTACGACCGCACTAAGGGGATCAAAATTGACGAATCTGGTGGCAGCGGGAAGATAACAATTCGGAAGCAGCTGGCGGATTGTGCGATAACGTATCAGGGACTGAATTTGTTATGAGGTGGCGAGCAGTAGCTGGCAACGGAACTTCGCAGGTTCTTACGTGGAACGTTTCTACAGGTAACCATTGAACTATACGGAAAAAAACGTAAATTACTTACAAACTACGGCGTGCACACACATTATTCAACATGTAAACGTCACTGCAGATATTTGGATTTAAGTTATGACAAGTTCGATACGCCTGCCATCATTGGCGATGATGTGGCGCTGACGAATAGCGAAATTGATGCTGTCGATGACCTCCTGAATGGCTGTTTTCAACTCAGAAATGGTTTTGGGGTTATTGCTGAACACCTTCTCTTTAGTATAGCCCCACAAAAAGGAGTCGCATATATTCAGATCCAGAGAACATGGCGGCCAATCAAGGCCTATGCCAGTGGCCTCTGGGTATCCCAGAGCCAGAATGCGATCCCCAAAGTGCTCCTCCATGACATCACTCTGGTGCTTCGATGGGGTCGAGCTCCGTGTTGCATGAACCACATCTTGTCGAAATCAGGGTCATTTTGGATAATGGGGACGAAATCATCTACCAAAACCTTCATGTACCGCTCGGTAGTCACCATTCCATGAAGGAATATCGAACCGATTATTCCGTGACTGGACAATGCCCTTCACAGTTACCCGTTGAGGGTGAAGAGGCTTCTCGATAGTGAAATGTGGATTTTCAGTCACCCAGATGCCCCAATTTTTCTTATTGACGAACTCATCCAAATGAAAGTGGACATCGTCGCTAAACCAAACCATAGTCATATCAAAGTCCAGTTTGTCGATTCTGTGGACAATAGTGTTGGCGAAACACAGTCGCTGTTCCATGGCCCGGAGGCTTAATGGCTGATGGGTTTGAATTTTGTATGGGAAGAAATACAGGTCTTCAACAACAACTTATCGCAGTGTCTCCCAGTTGATTCCCACCTGTTGTGCAGCTCGTCTGATCGATTTCCTCGGGCTGGTTTGAAACACAGCGCCTGTCTTCTCGATGTTTTCAGGCGTTTTCACCCTGTTTGGACGACCGACATTGCCCGAAAACAGGTGTGGTTTTAGTGCCAGGAATTTGATAAAGACGAACAGATGTTCATGCCGAGCAAAGGTCAGGGCGTCCAAGCACAGGTGACATCGTGTGCCATATCGAAAGTTAGGTTCAAAGTAATCGTCACATTCATTAATGCAGAAAGCGCACTGATTCACCAACTCCAATGGCAGTGCAATAGATAGCGTGCACACAACGTCACACTATCGGAAAACGTATTCCCGCTGGGTACCGCAGCGACTCTCACAAGGGGACATTACGGACTGGCCTTTTCGATTTTCTTTATTCTTGTCGGATTTCAAGATCATTGTACAAGCGCGTTTCCTAATGTAGTACAACTCAATTCTAAAAACAAATAACACCGCCTTTGAAGATAGGATTCCCAAGCGCATGGGTACGGCAAGCCCCCTGTTCGGTTCGCTCCGAAGCCGGCTGGCACGATAGCGCGGTTGCGCTGATGCATGGCCACAATCAGGGTCGGAAGTATGACGCGTGCCCGAGAACAAAGGGGCCGTCCATCACAGCCGCTCGGGACCCACCCACGGACCCCTACTCATCGTTCGGGTTTTCTTTTGATCCCGAATATATTTCCTACGATACCGTCCTCCACTTTACCGCGACCAGCGCAGCTAATTCCACTGTATATACAATCACTGAAGTATGTTTTCTGTAAATAAGCGATTTCCCCATGTGTATCGTCTTCACTGTGTGTACTGCTGTGAGATAGGATAATGGAGGACATTGTTTCCTCATCGTTATTTATACAAATATGAGCTACCGCGACCGGTGTCGTTCTGGGTGTACTGTCGCGTGGTCATATAGGAGGGATGTTAAGTCAATAATGTACCCCTTTTTTTTTCTCACCCAGTTTTAGTTAAAAAAAGTGCGGAATAAGTTGTAGAATATGGTGGAATATTCCCCCTTCAGGCCCTACAGTTTCACGAAGTTCAAAATGACGTCTGCAACGGATGTGCGTTCCGAGCAGAGCCCAGTAATTGAGTTTCTTTTGTTGGAAAACCAGAGCACCGTAGATATTCACAGACGCTTGCAGAATGTCTGATGAGACGTAGCAGTGAACAAAATCAGGCCGGCCGCGGTGGTCTAGCGGTTCTAGGCGCTCAGTCCGGAACCGCGCGACTGCTACGGTCGCAGGTTCGAATCCTGCCTCGGGCATGGATGTGTGTGATGTCCTTAGGTTAGTTAGGTTTAAGTAGTTCTAAGTTCTAGGGGACTGATGACCACAGATGTTAAGTCCCATAGTGCTCAGAGCCATCTGAACCATCTGAACAAAATCAGGGTGAGTCGTTAGGCAAGGCGTCTGTCATCATTGTAAAAAGGTCGCGCAAATCTGAACGATCTCTCGCGTGCCTACTGCCCGCACACAGCTGTGTTTCCTGCAATGTTCAGCGTATTGGGTTGTTGGGGTTGTTTTTTTTTTGGGGGGGGGGGGGGAGAAGACCAGACAGCGAGGTCATCGGTCTCATTGGATTAGGGAAGGACGGGGAAGGAAGTCGGCCGTGCCCTTTCAAAGGAACCATCCCGGTATTTGCCTGGAGCGATTTAGGGATATCATCGTAAACCTAAATCAGGATGAGCGGACGCGGGATTGAACCGTCGTCCTCCTGAATGCGAGTCCGGTGTGCTAGCGGCTGCGCCGCCTCGTTCGGTTCAGAGTAACCATCGCCACAAAACAGCAGACAACTACTGCTTCTTCATGACAATGCAAGGCCTCATACAAGTCTTTGTACCCGAGAGGAGCTCTTCCTCATCCACCATACAGCCCTGATCAAGCACCTTCCGACATATATCTGTATGGCCCAACGGAGAATGCACTTCACGGGAAGCAATATGCGGATGATGGCAATTCACTGGCTGCGACGTCGACCAGTGGTACCATGCGGGCATACAGGCACTCTCTGTAAGGTTACGTAAGGCCGTTGCACTGAACGGAGATTATGTTGGAAATTAGGCCTTTGTATCCAAAATATTGAGGAATAATTTGGTGTGTTGAAGTTCTCAATAAAACCAGTCTGCTTTCAGAAAAAAAGATACGCTGATGAGCCAGAACAGTATGACCACTGTCCACAGCGAGGCTGAAAGCCTCCTAATGACGTTGCGGGCACGTGATGCAGTAAGGAAATAATGTAAGCGAACAGAGACGAATGGGTAGTAATTAGAGCGAAGATACGGGCCGCAAATGAGTAAATCCGCTGATATAAGGGGTTTTGTCAAAGTTGTGGCGCTGCGATTAGGAACGAGAATCTCGGAAACGGCGAAGCGAGTCGGCTGTTTGCTACTACTGTCGTGAGCACCCATGGAAAGTGGTTGAACGATTGTGTAATAACACGCAGACCATATGGTATTGGTCGCCCACATCTCATCACAAAACGTACAAGTCAGAGGATTCACCACTGTGCAAACCAGGATTGGCATCGACCTGCGGCATATCTGACAACAAAGCAGAATTCCGGCGCAGGCACAAGTGTTTCGGAGCATATCGTTCAAAGGTCATTGTTGAATGTGTAGCTCCACATCTCACGACCGCTACGTTTTCCTCTGTTGGCCCAACAACATCGTCAATTACGATTGCAGTTGGCACAACATCACTGAGCTTTCACAGCGGATCAATAGAAACGCGTCGTCTGTCGATTGAATCGCATTTCTTGTTACACCAGGTCGATGGTTGGGTATTTACACGCCGTCATTCAGGCGAAATGCTGCTTGAAACGTGCACCGCGTCACAGATGTAGGCCTGTGAGAGTAAATTTATGCTACGTGGTACATTGAGTTGGGTTTCTATGGGAGATATGGTAGTACTCGAAGACACCACCAGCGAACTACGTGAAAATTATTGCGGACAACCTGCATCCCTTCCAGCTGGATAACTCTCCGCGACACAAGACTAGAATCTTACTGCAGTGATTTGAGGAGCATAGTGAAGTCACATTGAAGTCTTGGCAAATAACTGCTCCTGATACGTATCCTTTGAACATATATCGGGCCACTTGGTGACACATACTTCTGGAAACCTATCAAGAACTTGCAGAGTCCATGCCATGTAGAATCGCTGATGCACTGTGTTTAAAAAGCGGACCGACACGCTATTAAACAGGTGGTCATCAAGTTTTGGCTCATCGGTATATGTTGCATTAGCTATTGATCGCTCCTAAAATACATCGTCCGCCTTCGCAGGTGAGTAGTCATCTTAGTTGACGTGTGGGGGAGAGGGGGGGGGGGGGGGGGGGGGGAAGGCGGATTCGATATCCGGCCGGGTCGGAGATTTTAACCTCCTGGAAGCTAGGTGCTGCGCTGTTCTCGTCATTATTTCATCAACCACGCGTAAGCCGGCGAAATGGCGCCTAATAAGAAAATAGCTGGCGGGACAATCCCAGATGAGGTCCCCAGACAAAAATACCATACCTTTCAGAAAATACCATATACACTCAGCAAAGTGAACAGCAAGGATTAAATTAGATTAGATTAATACTTGTTCCATGGATCATGAATACGACACTTTGTAATGATGTGGAACGTGTCAGGTTAATGAAAGATGTCTGTACACGATATTACATTACACAAAATATTGCATGACACTAATGTTTAAGTTAGTTTTTTTCCCTCCCTTAATTTATATCTAAAAATTCAGCCAATGAGTAGAAGGAGTTGTCATATAGAAATTCTTTTAATTTATTTTTAAATGTTGGTTGACTATCTGCCAGGCTTTTGATGCTGTTTGGTAGGTGACCAAAGACTTTTGTGGCAGCATAATTAACCCCTTTCTGTGCCGAAGTCAGATTTAACCCTGCATAGTGAAGATCATCCTTTCTCCTGGTGTTATAGCTATGCACACTGCTATTACTTTTGAACTGGGTTGGATTATTAACAACAAATTTCGTAAGTGAATATATATACTGTGAGGTTACTGTGAGGATCCCTAGATCCTTAAATAGATGTCTAGAGGATGACCGTGAGTGGGCTCCAGCAATTATTCTGATTACACCTTTTTGAGCAATGAATGCTTTTCTACTCAACGATGAATTACCCCAGAATATGATGCCGTACGAAAGCAGTAGGCATAGTAAGCTAATTTACTGAGATTCTTATCACCAAAATTTGCAATAACCTTAATAGCATACGTAGCTGAACTGAGACGTTTCAGCAGACCATCAATGTGTTGCTTCCAGTTTAACCTCTCATCAATGGACACACCTAAAAATTTTGAAATTTCTACCTTAGCTACAGACTTCTGTACAAAGTCTATATTTATTACTGGAGTTGTGCCATTTACTGTACGGAACTGTATATACTGTGTTTTATCAAAATTTAAAGAGAGTCCATTTGCTGAGAAGCAGTTAATAATTTTGTGAAAAACGTCATTTACAATTACATAACTTAGTTCTTGGTTTTTGGATGTAATTACTATAGTTGTATCATCAGCAAAAAGAACTAACTTTGCATCTTCATCATTATGGAATGGTAAGTCATTAATGTATATTAAGAACAGTAAAGGATCTAAGACCGAACCCTGTGGGACCCCGTACTTGATAGCCCCCCCCCCCCCAGTTTGAGGAATCAGCTGTTGTTTTAACATTAGATGAACCACTTATTTCAACTTTCTGCATTCTTCCAGTTAAGTATGAATTAAACCATTTGTGCACTGCCCCCTCAAACCATAATGATTTAGCTTATCTAAAAGAATTCCATGATTTACACAACCAAAGCCCTTTGAGAGATCACAAAAAATACCAATGGGTGATGTCCGGTTATTCAGAGTATTTAATATTTGATCAGGGAAAGCGTATATAGCATTTTCTGTTGAAAAGCCTTTCTGAAAACCAAACTGACATTTTGTTAGTACTTTATTTTTACCAATATGGGAGGCTAGTCTTGAATACATTACTTTCTCAAAAATTTTTGATACAGCTGTCAGAAGAGAGATTGGGCTATAGTTGTTGACATCTGACGTATCTCCCTTTTTATGCAATGGTTTTACAATGGCATATTTCAGTCTATCGGGGAAAACACCCTGCTCCAAAGAGCTATTACATACGTGGCTGAGAATCCTACTTATCTGTGGGGAACAAGCTTTAAGTATCTTGCTGGAAATGCCATCAATGCCGTAAGAGCATTTACTTTTCAGTGAGTTTATTATTTTACTGATTTCAGGGGGAGAGGTTGGTGGAAATACAGTTGTTTCAAACTGCGCAGGTATGGCCTCTTCTATTAGAAGCCTTGCCTCTTCTAGTGAAGATCTAGATCCTATTTTCTCCACAATATTTAAAAAATGATTATTGAAAATATTTCCAATTTCTGATTGTTTGTTAGTACATTTGTCATTCAGTTTTATGGCACTAAAGTCTTCCTGTGCTCTTGGTTGCCCTGTTTCCCTTTCAATAATATTCCAAATTGCTTTAATTTTATTATCAGAGTTACTGATCTCAGACATGATACACATGCTTCTGGACTTTAATAACTTTTCTTAGTACTGCACAATAGTTTTTATAATATTGAACAATTTCGGGGTCAGTACTTCCTCTTGCTGTTAGATACAGTTCTCTTTTACGGTTGCAAGATATTCTTATTCCTTTAGTTAGCCAAGGTTTTTTATATGTTTTCTTGGAATTAGGTTTAACTATTTTCTTGGGAAAACAATTTTCAAATACCCTTAAAAAGGTATCGTGAAATAAGTTATATTTCAAGTTTGCATTGGGTTCTATATACACTTCATCCCAGTCTAGCTGCTTTATGCTTTCCCTAAAGTTTGCAGTATTTATATTGTTAATTGAACGCACTGCTTTGAAATTCTGATTTGATATACTGCATGGAGCTATGTCATGTACTGTAACTAGCTGTGCACCATGATCTGAAAGACCATTCTCAACAGGATAAGCATTTATGTCCTTAAACTTATCTTGGTCTATAAAAAAGTTATCTCTCAATGTCCTGCTGTTCTTTGTTATCCGAGTAGGAAAATCAATGACGGAGCTCAAATTGAAAGAGCTGAGTAATACTACAAGGTCATTCTTCCTATTACACTCTTTCAGGGAATCAACATTGAAATCTCCACAAATGATAATTTGCTTCCCCCTGTCTGACAGGTAGCACAACAAAGCGTCCAAGTTTTCTAGAAATAGCTTGAAATTCCCTGAGGGGGACCTATACACTGTTACAATTATGAAAGTGCCATCATTTAGTTTTAGTTCAGTGGCACATGCTTCCATATGTTGCTCTACACAAAATTTTTTAGTTTTTAAATGTTTTGCGCTGTGGAAGCTTTTGACATATATGGCAACTCCTCCTCTCATCATATTATCTCTACTTACATGTGCAGCTAATTTGTACCCATTGATGCTAACCTTTTGCATATCAGTGACAATGTGATGCTCAGACAGGCATAGTACATCTATTACATTCTCAGTTTCTATATCTTCTAAACAAAGCAGAAGCTCATCAATTTTATTCCTTAATCCCCCAATATTTTTATGAAATAATCTAACATTATTTTTCATTTTATTTTTGTGAGTATCTTAAACTTTTTTAACATATTTAGTACTTGCCTGACTGAGTTTCCCACTGGACACTGATCTTACACTAAAAAAGCGTTACCACCATGAGATGTAGTTCCTCCCCCCTTTAAATTTCCTGCTATCAGCCCAGCCAGTTTACCCTTCCCCTTCTTGTTGAGGTGTAGGCCATGTCTAGTATAGTCCCACCTACAGAGTGAATCAACAGGAACCACACCAATGTGTGACCCTGCATCAGATCCAAGTAGCCGTTCCAACTCCAAATTAACTCTCCTGACAGAAGAGCTCAAATGAGGCCGGTCGTGGCGCTCCAAAACTACACAAACCCAACACTGGTATGACTCGATGCTGATGCAATATTTTCCAGGTCGGAGGGTACTTCTCGCATAACTGTCACTTACCGCCTTTCTGTTTCCACTTGCGACATGTCCGCGAGAAGAACGATTGTCCATAAGCTTCCGTGTGAGCTCGCATGTCTCTAATTTTACCTTCACAGTACTTTTCCCGAGGAACGGATGCTCTCGAAAATTTAACAATAAACCACACCGTGGTGCAGAGCGTCTCTCTTGTAGCGCCAATTTTTAGTTTCTCTACAGACACAGCTGTTACAAATGACTGAAGCGATTCCATAAATTCGCTGTAGCTACTTTGACATTTGTTACAAAACTCCACACATGTAGAAAATCTCGAACAGTTTTGCACTGTTAAAGTCGCACTTACGATTTCTGCCACGAGAGCGCAGCAGTGGCAGTTAGGCAAGAGGGCGACAGGCGCCGAGAAAGCGTATGACGTGCTTCAGTGAAGATGCACAATGTGCCAATCAGGGAATCCCCATGCTATAGTGCAGCACATTCGAGATTCATCAAACGTTAATGTGTTCTGTGCAGTCTCGTGATTTAAAGTTTACGGCTTCTTTTTCTTCTGCAAAAAGACAGTTGTAGGACACGTATATCTGGAAAATTGGCTCTTGCCGTAACTGGAGACCGACAGTGTGGACATCATCTACCAACAGCTTGGTGCTTCACGCCATTTCCATCAACATGTTCGTGAGTTCTTAAACCGTGGAACCGTCTTGGTGGAGTAGGTGATCAGCAATTTATGTCATGGCGTCCGCGCTCTCCCGACATACTCCCACATGAATTTTTGTGTCGGGTTAAGCGAAAGATTCAGTGTTTACGCCTCCTCTACCAGCAAACCTGTCTGAACTGCGAGCTCGCATCAACCAGTGGCAGATATACAAAAACCTCAAGGAGGGGGCGCTAAAGATATCTTGAGCTATCTTTACTTTTACCGTAATGTTGTTGTTGTTTTTTGGGGAAGGAGACCAGACAGCGTGGTCATCGGTCTCATTGGATTAGGGAAGAATGTGGAAGGAAGTCGGCCGTGTCCTTTCAGAGGAACCATCCCGGCATTTGCCTGGAGTGATTTAGGGAAAACACGGAAAACCTAAATCAGGATGGCTGGACGGGGGATTGAACCGTCGTCCTCCCGAATGCGAGTTCAGTGTCTAACCACTGCGACACCTCGCTCGGTTTTTACCGTAATAAAAAGTAATCAAGTCACTAGCAAAGTTTAAGAAAGTTTTATTTAAACTGATTAATTATTATTAATACTTCACAATTATTATTTATACCTCACAATCAACTGATCACTCTCACTCTTGACTAATCTTCACACTTCCACTTGCTACAACTACGACATTTTACTTACTCATTCTTCAGTGTTAATATTTCTGCTTCTGAATGTAACCTAGATTCCTATTCGGCGAATTCCGTATTTATAATGCTATGTATCGAAGGTTCTCTGTAGAAGAAAACAGTAAAATATTCGCGACTTTTCTCGAAAAAATGCCAGACAGAATAACGTATCGAGATCACTAGAATGGCCGCGACTTTCCTCGTAGGCATGTGCTAGCTATCTATGTGCCAGACAGAAACGTATAAAATACAATGACGCGAACGCGAGCACTATACAGGACGCAACGGGCATAAAAATGTGGTCGTATTGGGCCTATCAATCATGGCCCGAAACTGAGTCCTCCAGGGTGGTGACGGAACGGGGTGTCGGTGCCAGCGCCATGGAACTGTGGTGCCGATGGTTTGGAGTCCAGCGACCGTCTCACGGAGGGCGTCCACTTCCTGTATAGTTGTGGAGCCTTACGGCGAATTGTCGTCTTCAGAAGGGCCGTATTTGTCTCCTCGTGCAGAGTGACAATCCTGGTGAGTGGAGGGGCGTGAAGACTCCACCTGAGAACTTTATTCTGTAGGCGCTAGAGCGTCAGCATCCGGGACTTCCTAATCGTGGCCCACGCAGAGGAACCATACGTTAGTGAGGGTAGTACAACGGAGTGATACTGCCGGAGCTAGGGATCTAAATTCAGCTCTCGGCTGCAGAGATTAGTCGTACCTTCCAGCAGGTATTTATCAACCAGGCTACATTCGCGAAAAAAAAGTGTACAGTGCCATCTGTTGGCCGATTTTTGCACTCGTTTTCAGTTTCAATAAACCTCCACGTCATTTCAGGCACGTCTGTCAACTTTTATCTTCGTGCCTACATTATTCAGTGAACTTGTGCATTTTCAAATGTTAACGAATTTTCGGGTCACCTTGTACGCAGAAGAATTTTAATGAAAATACCTGTGTACCTTCCGAACTGGAAGAACGTCGCCTACAACAATATCGCCACAAATAGTTTGTCTCAATCCAGGATGAATACACTACCTACAGTTATCTGTAACATGACTTGCACTTTCCTTTTCAGCAACAAAATACAAAAGAAATATTCAGATAAACTGTCGTTCCAATGCATATCCCCTCACCTGATTCAGTCACTCGCAGGTTTCTCTAAATTATAACAGACGATTAACTGAACTTTTTGCCGGCTCTTGGATTAATGTGATAATATTAAATAGGAAACACTCTCTAACGTATTCCAGATTATATTTATTTGGTCACGAACCGGCTTAAGGTTTCTTAGGGCATTTCAGGTGACAACTGAATGTTGTATATTTCATCTGTGTTTGTGACGTTTTTTTTTTTTTTTTTTTTTTTTTTTTTAAACGCATTAAGCAACTTCTCCATGGTGTGGTTACTGGCACATGTCTCTGTCAACGCCTATGCATTTCTCTATCCTTGTTCACAGAAGATTTCACTCACTCAGATTCACAGTCTTTCCAGCTACATCTGTAATTTTATTTTACCTTCATCACTGTGTACCGTATGCCCGAAGCGCATTTATATTTGTGGTGTAATGATATCCCTTACCTCAAAGGTGAAATGCACATCCAAAATTTTTGAATATTTTGTGATATTAAATGCATAATATACGTTTCTTATTATTGGGGTTAAAATTGACGCTTTTCGGATTCTCGCCGTAGCAATTCTCTGAGATCGTTACTGGTTGTTCCCTATCTCCTTGCAGCGTAAAGAGAAACACAAAATATCAGCAACGAATCTTACACAGTCGTCAAGCTCAGTAGTTGATTCTTTTAATAGATTTGTTAAGATGGTCTCGCGTTATTCTACAGCAGAGAAAAAAATCGGTTTCGATATATCAAAATTATTATATATACACACATACACACACGAATTATAAATGTGTAAAACCGTCATGTCTGTCTTGTCTGTCTTTGAACAAAATGATCTCCAAAACTTCCACACGGATTTTCATAGAGTTTTCGCAGGTAGCTTGAGCATAGCTTGGAGCATCGTATACGCTTTAGTTCATTAAAATCGGATCACGATAAAAAAGATAATCATACATATTATGAAAATATATCTATGTATGTTCCACATCTTCTGAAACCACTGGACCAATTTCAACCAAACTTGGGACACGTATCACTTACTGCCTGGAATGAATCGCTGTGCGGGTAAGAAGTACCTACCTACCAAAGGCGTAAGTCGTAAGCATTTTTATTCGTCCAGTATTTGAGAACGAGAGCTCTTGGTGACTTGCAACCAACTTTACACATACTTTCAAACCTTCACGAAACTTTTTATTGCTGACACCCGCCCCCTCCCCCCATAATGGTGAAAGGAGTTTACTGCTTACTACATTTTAGCTGTTCATTTTCGCATCAGGCATCACATTTTAATTTATTACTTATTTACCACTAACTATATTCGTAACGCATTTTGCAGTCAATGCTCACATATACCACTGACTGTACCTGCAAAATTATGCAATTGTGCGACACATACTTCAGGAGATATGATGTCATAAACTCTGAGAAGCTTGAAAAACTGCTGCATCGTGCATGCCGTTTGAATTTATTAGTTCCTTGATACTAACTCTACACCCAACATATTTACAATGTAGTATGCACGTATGCCGTGAATGTACCTACCAAACTAATCTTTGTAGGGCACAGACAGAGGGGAAGGCCAAGATGGACAGAGTAAGGGAAGAGGAGATGGTCAGGGAGAGGGGGTAAGAGGACATGGATATAAAAAGGAAAGAGGAGGAGGTTCACAGGGAGAGGTGGAGGAGGAGATGGACAGAGAGATGGGAGTAGCAAATGGACAGAGAATGAGGAATGGAAGAGGTGGAGGGAGTGAAGGAGATGGACAGGGAGGGGCCTGAAATAAATAGATACTTGCGAAAAAGCCGAGTAATCTTATAAATGGCTGTCAGACGAAACTCTAATGTTGTACCTGTTTTCCCGTGATTGCATACAAGGTGTACTGGAGAGGTAACGAAAATATTTTAGTATTCTTTCTCTAAAGAGACTGTGCACATACTACTTGAAAGGGTATTTCAAGAACAGATTAAATGAAACTTCCTTTCCCGCAAGGTGTGCTGGAGAGTATCGGCGAAATTTACAAAGCAGGAGAGAGTTCCTGGAGGAAGTGGAGCTAGGTCGATAGAGCACTTGCCCGTGAAAGATATAGGTTCCGGGCTAGAGTCCCGATCCGCCACAAAATTTTAATCTGCCAGGAAGTTTCAAATCAGAGCACACTCCGGTGCAGGGTGAAAATCCTTTATAGAAAATGATTGTCAGTAATTCACAAACGCGTCAAAACTTCCTCTTTAATTCATATGTTTGTATCCTGCAGTACTTTAGAGGAGCGTGCACTCGTTTCTTACTCTCAGTAGGAATGTAGTTGGAAAAGGACGTCGAGCAACGTTATGCAGTTAAATATGTCAACAGCAAGGCCATAAACACTAGAAAGACACGCCGCCGACAACCTGCCTGACGAGGACACAGACTCTTTATTTCTTTGCCAGGGCATTTCATATCATAACAGTCCTCAACCCAACGTTTTTGTGCAATCTGATTACAGGGGCTACGATCGTGTCACTAAGATCTACGAAGCTCTTATAGTCAACTAAAAGATCACCGCGATGCTCAGTTTAAAAAAGTTGTTAGCAAGGCCGCTTTAATAACCAAGCGACGCAAGCCGCCGCAATGTGGAGCTAGCTGTTATGGTTTCTGTACATCACGGGTCACAATAAATTATTCATAGTGGCCGCTTGGGGGGCCAAGTACAGAGGGGCGCCGGGAAGGCCAACTGCAAGATTTGTATACAGTGCTTATCGAAATTAGCAGCGACAACTGTCACGGGTCAAAGTGTACGAGGGATGAAAGTGTACGAGGGAAACGGTTGGGGTGGTGAGGGGGGTGGGGGAGGGGGAGGCGCAAATGACATGTCGTTTGTGTGGAAAAATATTCTCTAGCCAGCTCTGGTTGTTGCGACAAAAAGACAAAGAATTTTTCCAATAGCACAGTCAGCAAGACTTCTTCGGAATGCCCCGTGCAGGGTTTCGATGCCATCAAAATGTACTACGACAGCAGGAAAATCTAACAGAGAATGCTATACAATATTTTCTTCAAATTAGAATCTAGCTGAATATATGTCATTTTAACATTGTTGAAGCCCTAGAACTGAGGCAACGTCAACATTCCTCGTAATGTTTCTTCCATTTCTACAAAACAGAAGTAACAATGAAAATTATAACGCCTACCTCTACGTTCTTTCTAATACAATGTGTCTAACCAGATGTCACTGCGATACTTCGAGAATATATCTTCATACTGTTCCGTGATATTTCGAGAATATATCGTCAAACTGTTCCCTTAATTAGCAGGCTAGTGTGGCCGAGCGGTTCTAGGCGCTACAGTCTGGAACCACGCGACAGCTACGGTCGCAGGTTCGAGTCCTGCCTCGGGCATGGATGTGTGTGGCGTCCTTAGGTTAGTTAGGTTGAAATAGTTCTAAGTTTTAGGGGACTGATGACTCAGAAGTTAAGTCTCATAGTGCTCAGAAGCTTTTTTCTTTTTTTTCGGTCTCGAGAGAGAAAATTCAGCGTACAAACTGCATATGAGGATTTTCAGTACTGTGGATGCAAGTTGTCAAGCAATGAAGAAACTCTTATTATTTTTGTTATGGAACAGGCGCGCAATACGGTGGTCGTTAGGGCCTAAGCTAAATTAACACTGTGATAGTTAATAAAATTTCATTAAAAGAATAAAAATAAATTTAGTTAAATACCAACACGGAAGCGAACAAAAGTTGCAGAAGAGACAAAAACCCGCAGTGGGGAGGACTAGTTTGCGAAATTTGCTTAATAACAAGGGTGGACATACTAAAAGGTATCAGATAGATTATATAACGGTAAGACAGTGATTTAGGAACCAGGTTTAAAATTGTAAGACATTTCCAGGGGCAGATGTAGTCTCTGACCACAATCTATTGGTTATGAACTGTAGATTAAAACTGAAGAAATTGCAAAAAGGTGTCACTTAAGGAGATGGGACCTGGATAAACTGAGAGAACCAGAGGTTGTAGAGAGTTTCAGGGAGAGCATAAGGGAACAACTGACAAGAATGGGGGAAAGAAATACAGTGAAAGAAGAATGAGTAGGTTTGAGGGATGAAGTAGTGAAGGCAGCAGAGGATCAAGTAGGTAAAACGAAGAGGGCTAGTAGAAATCCTTAGGTAACAGAAGAAATATTGAATTTAATTGATGAAAGGAGAAAATATAAAAATGCAGAAAATGAAGCAGGCAAAAAGGAATACAAACATCTCAAAAATGAGACCGACAGGAAGTGCAAGATGGCTAACCAGGGATGGCTACAGGACAAATGTAAGGATGTAGAGGCTTATCTCACTAGGGGTAAGATAGATGCTGTCTACAGGAAAATTAAAGAGACATTGGAGAAAAGAGAGCCACTTGTATGAATATCAAGAGCCCAGATGGAAACCCAGTTCTAAGCAAAGTAAGGAAAGCAGAAAGGTGGAAGGAGTATACAGAGGGACTGTACAAGGGCTATGTACTTGAGGCCAATATTTTGGAAATGGAAGAGGATGTAGATGAAGATGAAATGGGAGATATGATACTGCGTGAAGAGTTTGACAGAGCACTGAAAGACCTGAGTCAAAACAAAGCCCCGGGAGTAGACAACATTCCATTAGAACTACTGACAGCCTTGGGAGTGCCAGTCCTGACAAAACTCTACCACCTGGTGAGCAAGATGTATGAGACAGGCGAAATACCCTCAGACTTCAAGAAGAATATAATAATTCCAATCCCAAAGAAAGCAGGTGTTGACAGATGTGAAAATTACCGAACTATCAGTTTAATAAGTCGCGGCTGCAAAATACTAACGCGAATACTTTACAGACGAATGGAAAAACTAGTAGAAGCCGACCTCGGGGAAGATCAGTTTGGATTCCGTAGAAATAATGGAACACGTGAGGCAATACTCACCAAACGACTTACCTTGGAAGCTAGATTAAGGAAAGGCAAACCTACGTTTTTAGCATTTGTAGACTTAGAGAAAGCTTTTGATAATGTTGACTGGAATACTCTCTTTAAAATTCTGAAGGTGGGAGGGGTAAAATACAGGGAGCGAAAAGCTATTTACAATTTGTACAGAAACCAGATGGCAGTTATGAGACTCTAGGGACATCAAAGGGAAGCGGTGGTTGGGAAGGGAGTGAGACAGGGTTTTAGCCTCTCCCGATGTTATTAAATCTGTATATTGAGCAAGCAGTGAAGGAAACAAAAGAAAAATTCAGAGTAGGTATTAAAATCCATGGAGAAGAAATAAAACTTTGAGGTTCGCCGATGACATTGTAAATCTGTCAGAGACAGCAAAGGACTTGGAAGAGCAGTTGAACGGAAAGGATAGTGTCTTGAAAGGAAGATATACGATGAACATCAACAAACGCAAAACGAAGATAATGGAATGTAGTCGAATTAAGTCGGGTGATGCTGAGGGAATTAGAATAGGAAATAAGACACTTCAAGTAGTAAAGGAGATTTGCTATTTGGGGAGCAAAATAACTGATGATGGTCGAAGTAGAGAGGATATAAAATGTAGACTGGCCATGGTAAGGAAAGCATTTCTGAAGAAGAGAAATTTGTTAACGTCGAGTATAGATCTAAGTGTCAGGAAGTCGTTTCTGAAAGTGTTTGTATGGAGTGTAGCCATGTATGCAAGTGACGATAAATATTTTGGACAAAAAGAGAATAGAATCTTTCGAAATGTGGTGCTACAGAAGAATGCTGAAGATTAGATGGGTAGATCACATAACTAATGAGGAAGTATTGAATAGGCCTGGGGAGAAGAGAAGTTTGTGGCACAACTTGACTAGAAGAAGGGATCGGTTGGTAGTACATGTTCTGAGGCATCAAGGGATCACCAGTTTAGTAGTGGAGGGCAGCGTGAAGGGTAAAAATCGTAGTGGGAGACTAAGAGATGAATACACTAAGCAGATTCAGAAGGATGTAGGTTGCAGTAAGTACTGGGAGATGAAAAAGCTTGCACAGGATAGAGTAGCATGCAGAGCTGCATCAAACCAGCCTCTGGACTGAAGACCACAACAACAACAACAACAAGGGTAAGTCCTCCTTCAGACACTGGGACGATGAACAAAGGTTTCCAACGCGCCTGATATTTGATTGTTATAACATATCCGCTGTCAAGTTATGAACTGCCCTTTCGTTGGCAAACTGGATATCCTCTTCAAAAAATGTGACGCGACACAAGGTGGATCACCTCGCCAGAAAAGGAAACTGTCAAAGGGCAGTATTATTCCGTGAGGGATGTTAAGAGCACTTAGTCCCACGTCAGTGACTGGAAGGCGTTACGTCACGGCTTAGTGGATGGTTTCACCTACTATGACTTGCCCCTCACTTTCAGCTTCCGCTCCATGATGCGTGGCCCACTGCCGCAACAGTGAGATCAAAGCATGCCGAATATCTACAAACTTTTTCAAAGAAGGTATTTTGTAAGAGACCTTGGCTGCTGCAATCACCAATTCGTTGTTCAGAATTTACATAGTTTCTCGTACATTACACAATCTCGGCTCCTCCCTCGTATGTTATGGGTAATGAGAAGAGTAAGCCTATATTAGACGGGTTGCAGTGGCTCACCGAAGTCCAGTAAGATCAATACGTTATGATGGCCGAAACTTCAATTTCTAATCAAGTTTAAATGAAAACCCCTGCTCATATCTGGCAGCATTGCGAAATTGAGGTCTGTCACTAGGGAATACGTAATGGAAGTCAGAACATCGTTCTTCTTCGGAGACGAAGATTGATCACTGGAGACCAACCAGGAAGCGAAACAAGAAACATTGCCATCAGAGTCGGAGTAATACGTTATCTGCAAATAGCTTTGATGAACGTTGCCTTGCTGCTTAAACAACACGCCTCCAGGCGGAAACTCGTGTGATTGTCATGCAGTGCATCACTTACCACACGGATTATCATGTTTGAGATGCAGTGTCACCTTACAGCCACGTACTCCTCCATCAACACTGCCAATGTCTTTGCTGCGCGCTCCGATTCGACTTTGGTCATACATGGACGAATTCTTTGTACCTCGTGCAGCGCGCCATTGAAATGTTAAAATCTTAATGTATGATAAAACTCCCCATACCGATCAGTCAACGATCATATTCACAACAGACACAACCGCGATCATTTTATCCTGAGAAGCCTGTAATATAAATCGTCCGTTTCAAAAAGTTCCGAGACTGACTTTATTCCTGGCATATACGTGGTCTGTTCAAAAAATTCCGGAACTTTGCCCACGAAATTTTTCCACGCTTACCTTTTACTTATAATGCATGGTCTCTTCTGATACACCGCCAAAATGACATCGTCTACGAGTGTTTTCTGGCGCACAGGTACACTCTGAGGAGTGCGAGAGAGAGAGAGAGAGAGAGAGAGAGAGAGAGAGAGAGTCGTCGATAAGGTGGGAGGATATACAACTTGAACAGTGTAACTTAACAATGCCAATGATACATTAGGAATCCTAGCGGGTATCGATATCTGTGTGTACATAAAAATTCATATTAAAACTGTGTCCATAAAAATTAATTATTTGCCTGCTAAATATTTATATTTCATGTACTTAAAATAATGTTGACGTGTTACAACACAAAATTTTGTAAATTCAGTTCTATTAATTCTGCCATATATGTACCAGCTGTTGACTCTGACGAAGATGTAAACACTTCGCTTTGCACAGTGTCCCCGTTCTTCTTCACTGTATAGGCTTTCCGGGGAGCGGTTGTAAATGTAAGTCGACTCGATTTTTGAGGCTGAAGAAAGCACAAGTACTTTTTGTTTTGTTTGTTCAATTTACGCCATCATAATATGTGAAACGGTGCAGCATATAAAGTTCAGATACGTTACGTCCCTTAGTATTTCGAGACATACCCGATTTCCACAGTCCTTTCATCAGTTAATTGTCTCCTTACTAGAAGAAAACCTGCGGTTGTTATCATGCCCCCCAATAAGATAAAACGAAGACAACATCACGATAATAAGCTAAGTAAAACTTCATATTTTCGTATACGATTATGCCCTTGGATGCCTAATGTCCGGCCTGAGGACAAGTCATTGAATATGGAGCACTGATGAGGCACATTACAACAGCCAGTAACAGCGTAGACCAGTGGTGGAAAAACAGACAGCATAGGAGTGATGGGACCCACAGCTTCACCAGCAAATCGCATTCCATTCACCACTTCCACTCACGATGAATACGGGTACCGAACGACGCCTATGCAACAAGCATTAAAGAAAGTGATATAGAAATAGCACTTGTGATTCTGCTGTACATCATTCCAAAAATGGCTTGTTCAGTACATACGCAACGACAGCTCAACTCCGCGGGATAGGTCGTCACGAGTTTAGAACCTACACCGAATAAGAGCCTTGCATCGACGCTCGTGATACAGACTCATCTTGACACAGACTTATGCGGTCCGCCACAAGTGACGACTTAGAAAAAAAACTTTTTATAGCTAATATCGCATTAATTAATATTTGTTATTGACGACCGGTTTCGACAGCTGAAACTATTATCTTCTGATCTTCAAAAAATTTTTGGTTATAAATCATCAATTATGAGTTTGTCACCTATGGCATATTGTCATTATGGTGGAGAACATACAGCACATTATACATAGGTTTGTTGAAAGTAAAACCATGCATTGATAAAAAGCACGTTGTACAAATGGGCATCTTCACACACGCAACACTTCACTGAAACTTATTAGTCCTTAAAGTGGAAGATACCCTGACGACCCAAAACATTATGACCACCTGCTGAGCAGCTTGTTGGTCAATCTCTGGGACGCAATACGTCATAGATTGTGCGTATCAATCCGAAATGTCGTTGGTAGATTGTGAAGATATATAGTATCAGATCCCTAGGCGTAAGTCATGGCTTCACATCAGGCGAATATGTCGGCCAAGATATCAACGTGAGTTCATTATCATGTTCCCCAAAATACTGTCACACTGTTTTGGCTTCAAGACATTAACAATTATCCTGCCCAAATATGACATCACCGTCGGGGAAGACATTAAGGATGAAGCGACGCAGGTGGTCTGCAGCTGTCAGCGGTCTTCGATTGTAGTTTCATGCGGGCGCAGCAGAATGTCTACCACCAACAGTCCTTGGTGCGGTGCACGATTCGAACCGCTTTTCGCGTGGATGACCGCGTTTGTGGAGGGACCGTCCATCTGGTGTAGGAAAAACGTGATTCATCTGACGAGGCGGCACGTTTCCATGATCCACGGTCCAATCTCGACGATTCTGTGGCCACTGCAATCGTAATTGACAATGTCATTGGGCCAACATGAAAACACGTAGGGGTCATCTGCGGAGCCCCATGTTCGACAGTGTACGATGAACGGTGTGCCTCGAAACACTTACGCGTGCGCCAGCATTGTGCTTTTTCGGCAGAGATACCACAATCGTCACCTACCCCGATTTACAGAGCAGGCAAGGCTCAGAATCCCACGTTCTGTGAAGAGTCGTGGACGTCCATGCATTTATCGTCCAGTGGTAGCTTCACTGCCGTTCTATCACTCTCCATAGATGCCCACTACAGTAGCACGTGAACATTCGGCCAACTTGTCCCCCTGCTTAGGTGGGTGGTAGCGTACTTGCCTCCTATGCACTAGGCCCGGGTTTGATTCCCGGCCAGGTTGGAGATTTTCTCCGCTCGTGTACTGGGTGTTGGGTGGTCATTATCATTTTACCCTCATCATCGGCCGCGAGTCACCCACTGTGGCGCCGAACGAAATCAGACTTGCACTTGGTGGCTGAATCCGAATGGGACATCCCGGTCAACAATGCCATACGATCATTTCTTTTTTCATTCGACCAACTACGCCGTTTTCAAGATAATCGTTCACAGATTCTAGGTAATAATAATATCACACATGTCAGAGTCGCCTATGTCAGTAGGTTTCGCCATCTGCGGACCATGTCGTAGCTAGAACGATTCCTCATTCGTCTTTGGCCCACTTAATGTACTTTCCTTACAGTGTCACGCTCCCGCGACGGTACCAGGAGACATCCAACCTCGCGGTGGGCAGTGGTCATAATATTTTGGCTTATCGGCCTATGTAGTACAACTGCAACTCTTGAACCGAATACTTTGACTTAGGTGATCAGCGTTTGACGTGACCCTAGCGGTCTTTGGCACAGAGATTTATAAATACGCAAGCACCATATGTATCCGTACTCCCCAAACTACTGAAACGTGCATGGAAGAGGGGGGCCTTCCCATTGTAGCACGTATAAGTAGGTATTCTTCCCGTTCCACTTCCTATGAAGAGCGGGAAGAATGACTGCTTGAATACCATTGTGTGCGCTGAAACTAATACAGTTCTATTTCAGCGGTACCTACAGTAGTGATACGTTGAGGTTCTGACGATTAGAGCTTCAGAGCCATTACATACCACGCTAACCTTCACTTCATAGTTTGGTTGGGATTCCATTAACTGACGTCAGAAATGTAGTGAAAGGTAATCAACAAATGACAAAGATGAAAGGTTTGTGTCTCATGAGAAATTGCAGTTTTTCTGAAATATTTTCCATTTTGAGTGTCTTTGGGTGCCTGAACACATGACTAACATGTTACTCTTTGACTACCAGAAATGGTACTAGTATTGTTGAGCCGTGGGTGAATGAGAAGCTTTAAAGGTGGACGTGCACATTAGAGAATAGCTTTTACGTATTATGCACCTTATTATGAATGAATACAGAGAATGATTTAATAGATAGATGACACAACACTTAAACGTAAACATGAGCACAAATGTGCATTTTTAATACATATCGTGCATATTAAAAATTAACAAGCCTCAGTGGAGTGCTACACGTGTGGACATGCCAATTTCTCTAAGGCGATTTTTATCTGTATATGGCTTTACTTTTGAAATTAATAACTATTAACTAATACGATCTTGGCTACAAAAAGTTTTTTCAAGTTACATGTAGATCGCTCCTTTCGTTTCCTCAATAAGAGAAACTTCAATCAGATTGTGCCCTGAGGCTTTAGACTCAGTACTTACAGGAGCTGGATAAAAATGTGGAAACACTGAGAGAAATGCATGGTTGATCATAAAAGCAGATGCTAGCTAAGCTTGCAGGTTACGCTGTTGTCAAATGTAACCCGGTCACTGGTGTAATGTAACCGTAACGATTTTATTAACTAAAATGTAGTTATACGCAGTACAAACACTCAAAAATAGTCGCCAAAACTGTCGGCACATTTATCCCTTTGTGACACCAACCGGTCGATTCCATCGTTGAAGAAGCTAGTAGGCTGCTGTCGGATGCAAGTGTTGATGGATTATGCTGTGGACGGTGCCCACGATAACACCCAGTAACGATGGATCTCGTCCACGGTGATTCTGCGATTGTCCAAGACTAAAGCATTCACTTCCGCTACCATTTCCGGTGTGATGACACGCTGAGCCTGTCCAGGACGAGCATTGTGTTCCACTGACTCGTTTGCACCATTCCATAACACTTGAACGACTCATACTGTACTCATCGTACACATCCTTCATCCGTCCATACATTTCACGGCCTCCAACTCCCTCCGCCGCCAAAAATCGAATAACTACTCGTCATTCCTGCTTACTCGCTTGCATGTTCGGCAGTGGACGATAACTTGTGTGACCACCTTCTCTTCGGCGTGAAACCACACTGGCGCTATGCAACATCAAACGGTGCGCACGTGTCAGTCTCTCTACCAAAAGATGGCGCCACCATACCTGCAGTTACGTGGTGCCACCTTACGTGTAAGGCAAAGGTAGACGCACTGACCAGGTTTCATTTGAATGAGCCTCATATTTTTCCATGAAAGGCACCTGTGCAATGTCCTTAGTACTTTATCAAGTATCAGTCGTCGCCAGAACTGTATTCTGGGTAGTTGAGAGGACGTTATGTCAGAGCAAAGCGATTTCAAACGTGAGCAAATTGTTGGTGCTTTTATGGTGGGTGCCTGCGTAACCAGGACACCCGGAGTGTTGGGTGTTTCGACAGGCACCGTTTTGAAGACTTATACAGCTTACAGATAATGGTGAAACATCATCCGCCAAGCCAGAACGCACAAGAAAATGTGTGATGAGTGATCGTGATGGACGGTCACTGAAGAGAACTGAGACGAAGAATAAGACAGCTGCAAAAGTCATTGTAGAATTGACTGTAGCACTAGCGCACCCTGCCAGTTCCAAAACAACACGATGGGAGCTCCATAACTAGAGAAATGCAGGAGCTGGGGTGGGGGGGAGCCGGCCGATGTGACCGAGCGATTCTAGACGCTTCATTCTGGAACCGCGGGACCGCTACGGTCGCAGGTTCGAATCCTACCTCGGCCATGGATGTGTGTGATGTCCTTACGTTAGTTAGGTTTAACTAGTTCTAAGTGCTAGGGGACTGATGACCTCAGATGTTGAGTCACGTAGTGCTCAGAGCCATTTGAACCAAAGAGTGATACAAGGCGGGGATTCGTAGATGATGTGGGCATCCGCATCGTAGTGTTGCATGGGCTCTATGGTTACTCTGCAAGCTCGAATTACTGTCAAGGATTATGTGGCCATTTTTGCTCATCAAGTCATTCCCCAATGGTGACGCTATGTTCCAAGACGGCAGGGCTTCTGTTCACATCTCCCAGGACTGGTTTTGTGAGTGAGAGGATATTGTTGCACCACATATGATCACCAAGGTCACCAGATCTAAGTAGTACTGAGTCTTTGTGGTCTACTTCGAAGAGAAGAGTGCGTGATCGCTATCCATAACCATCATCGTTGTCACTATTTTGCAGGTAGAACGGTACAACATTCCACTAAAATCTATAGAAGACCTGTACGTGTCCATTCCGAGACGAATGGAAGCTGTTTTGAATGTCAAAGGGTTTCCTGCACCGTATGAGGCGTGATGTGTTGTGTTTTCGCTGTATCCGTAACTTTGTCTAACCACTGTACAACATGCCCGTAAAAGCACCAGAACCGTCGTCAACTGACGTGCCTGGCAGACATCAATATAACGCTGTTAACGTAAGAGTGCAGCAGCCTGGGTCACTCACAGGATCATTTGGCACTGCTGCTCGCGTGGGCATTCGGATCTCCACCACCGTCACTGTTATTGTCTTTCGCCTACAAGCTTCAGTGCATCGTCCGCATTGTACACTGGGAGATTTCTACCTGATACCGCCCCCTTCATCTCTTGTCTTCACAACCCTTTCTCATAGCATAGTTCAACATATTCGCCACTGCTGCTCGGCACCTTACCCAGTGGTGGATCTAACGATTGTGCCATTATTCCCACACCATAATTAATCAATATACAATTGTAATCCACTTCTACGAATGTTACGTTTTCTCCTTAAGGCAAATGTCGCGATGGTTCCTCCGAGAGGGCACGGCCGATTTCCTTCCCCATCCTGCCCTAATCCGAGCTGGTGCTCCGTCTTTAATGGCCTCGTTGTCGACGGGATGTTAAACATTAATCTCCTCCTCCTCCTCCTCTTTATGTTTTCGCCCTTTATTTCCATCCGTTTTTCCTATATTTCTAACCTAAGCCGCTAATATGTCATTCTTTTCTGCCTTTCATACAACGTAGTAGTAGTAGTAGTAGTAGTAGAGGGGTTTTGGGCGCACTACAGCAAGGTCTTCAGCGCCTGTTCAGTAATATAGTGAGACGGGTGTCAAGAAAAATCCCAGAGCAGGAATATGAAACGACACAGAAAACATGAATAACAATCGTTGAGAAACATGTGCTCACCCACACCAAAGCGTGGGATGAAGCACAGCGTCAGCAGTAAAACATGGACAACACAGGAAGAAAATGATAGAGGGAGCTAAAACAATGTAGCAGATGGAAGTGGCTGGCGGACCGCAAGGAAAAAAAGGTTAGGAGTCAGCCACTCTGCAATACACTAAAACCTCCAGCCTAAAAGTTTAGGCCAGAGTCCAGACACATCACAAAACTTAAAAACCCTAGGCACACACGTCTCATCATTAGCTAAAACAGAAGGCAGATCCCCATCAACTTGTGCTTCTGCCCGTGCATCACGGTATAAGATGCAGTCTGTTAAAATGTGCCGGACAGAGATGTGCACACCACAAGCATCACAAAACGGAGGATCCTCCCGCCGTAATAACAAGCTATGTGTGAGAGGCCAGTGCCCGATCCAAAGACGTGTGAGGGCCACCTCCTCCCGCCTGAGCAATCGGCAGGAGGAACGCCACGGCCGAGTGGTTGACTTTATCAACCGCAGTTACTTCGCCGTCACCGCCAGCCCTTCGTCCTACCAAAACTCCATGCACTTCCTGTGGAGTGCAGCGATGACTGACTGCAAGGGAATAGGACACTGGACCACATCCTGCTCTCTGCAGGCCTCCTTCGCAGCCCAATCGGCCTGTTCATTGCTCCATATGCCGACATGACCAGGCACCCAGCAAAAGGATACGATATAACTACCACTTGCACCAGCATTTTCCTCTTCAGCTTCTCTAGCACTAACGTGAATGACAATCCAAATACCAACAATACCACCAGTATCAGCAGAATACATTCATCAGCAGCCTCTAGTCATTATATGTGACCAGCACCTAGATCAGGCATCCACATACCACATCCTGACCTTGTATACACTTTTCCAATTCTCCAGGCCTCGTAGAACACCCCCTAGAGTGCCCACATGCTGCAGCACACTACTTCTTACTCCCACACCCCAATTCTCATTTCGCCGTCTGACCACAATATGCTCAACCACATCTACTTGGAGCTGTCCATCAGCAGCCAGTGCCTGTTACATATTCGAAGAACGTGAAGCAGGTGCAGTAGCACAACGAGTCACATCACCCACACCATATACAGCAGCGCCAATGGCTTTAATTGCATCAAGAACGTCTTCTCATTAACTTTCAGCCACTACACCAAAGTCGAAATGTATCACCACACATGTAACCAAGACGTGCGTATTTCTTGAAAATATCGTGTGTTACGTTATAAAACGCTGTATGGGTAATGAGAAACAATAACGCTTCTCCCAGCCTGATTAAAAAAAAGGGGGTAGGTTTACATTCCTCATCAGACTCTACATGAATCGAGGATATATAGGCAGAAAGATGCTTTACTGTATGGGTACACGATTGCAGAACAATTATTGGAGGCAGTCACATCCACAAAATATCTACAAGTATGCGTAAGAAGCGATTTCAAGTGGAACGACCACATCAAACTAATCAGAGATAAGACAGGCGTCTGAGATTCAATGGAAGAATCCTGAGTAAGTGTTGTTCACCCACATAGGAAGTAGCTTAGAAAATCCTTGTTGGACCAATACTTGAATACTGCTCGTCAGTCTGGGATCCGTACTAGGTAAGAATGATGGAGGAAATAAAGAAGGTCTAAAGAAGAGCGGCGAGTTTCGTTACAGGTTCGTTTAGTAAGCGCGAAAACGGTACGGAGATGCTCAGTCAACGTCATGGCAGACACTGCAAAAGAGGCGTTCTGCATTATGATGTGGTTTACTTTTAAAATTCCGCGAGCGTACGTTCCGCGAAGAGCCAACCGATATATTGCTTCCTCCAAAGTACATCTCGCGAAAAGACGCACAGATAAAATCAGAGATATTCGAGCTCACAGGGAGGCTTGCCAGCAATCGACCTTCCCACTAACCATTCGCGACTAGAATAAGAAATTGGGTAAGCGACAATGGTACACAAAATACCCTACGCCACATAACGTGAGATGGTTTGTGGAATGTAGATGTTGCTGTACAACCCTAAGCATCATCATAATGCCCGTGTGTCCACCGCTGCTGCCTGACCTGTTCACACTATCACTCGAGTTCATTACCGATGGACTCATCGATTGCCTTCACAATTTAGAAGAAATTCTTTCAGTTCGACCAAGTTATTGACCTCTGAAAAATAAAACATGATACTTGTGTCTTGGAACTCAACACTGCTACAGATTTCTCTGCCCTCAAAACTTTCTGCTGCTTTCCTGACTCAGGAAACTCGAGTTGCCATATATGCATTCCTTCACGAACCACGTAGTGTGCCTGCCTTAGTGGTCATATGTTACAGAACTCACTGCTTCGATACAGGTAAATTCATTTTGTAGCATCCAATGACCACTGTGTCGTTACAGATTTTTGGAACAGTATATATTGACTCTCTCTCTCTCTCTATATATATATATATATATAAAACAGTTTCTCACGTAAATGTTAATTCCGAACCTTCGTTTCGAGATCTGATTAAATAACTTCCCCCGTTGCAGGGTACAAAGTGTGAGGTATTACGCAAATGCTTCAACAAAACAGTGAACATTTCAAAAACCGTTCTCTCTGACAAGCTTGAACAAACTTCTTCATCATATTTTCTACATGACGTACAACACGCCAAGGACTGTTACCAAATCATTATACCGCTTCCTACTATTGTCGTGGTATGAAAAACAGAACTTCCAGGCTTCCAGGTACTTTATCATTTTTCAAGATGGACCCTGTAAGGTGTCTATGTGATGCTCTTTACAGATTCATCAAAACCTGCACTCAAAAGCATTAAGCACTCATAACCAGAGACGTATTGGATTTCTCTAGGAGCTTCCAACGGTCGTAAGCATAGACTGAACAGAGCCACGATGAACTAGTTCCCGGCACACCTTAGACCATACCGGTTCGGTGATCATGACTGGTGTTAGGTAAGGCGAGAGAAGGAGCAGAACCTGCTGTGTTACGTGGGTAACGTTTAGTCTTCTTAGAATTCAGTGCCAAGAATGTTTCTTCTCGTCAAAATTTCAGACGTCTTCAGTTGCGTGAGCTAGTAGCTGAATCTCTTTCTAAATAGGTTCTGGCCAAGACATACTACTATGGGTTAAAGGACTGTGACTTTCCATTCACGGCAGATTTTTTTCCAACGCCGTTTGGAAACTTTCAGCCTGGCAGTAGTGAGCACCATCCTCCTGAGTACTGCTACTGGCCGGAGCCGGAAGTTAATTAACTAACTCCTTGTGCATACTAGAGAAATGGACGTACGTATAAATGTATGTATGTTCCACATCTCCCAAACCACTGTATCGATTTCAACCAAACTCGGTAAACAAATCACTTACTGTTTGGAAATCATCGCTCTGGGTGGACTTGGGGGTGAAAAATCCACGTACCCTCTAACGAGCGAATAAACATACCTTGTATTCAGAATGAGATTTTCACTCTCCAGCGGAGTGTGCGCTGATATGAAACTTCCTGGCAGATTAAAACTGTGGGCCGGACCGAGACTCGAACTCGAGACCTTTGCCTTTCGCGAGCAAGTGCTCTGCCAACTGAGCTACCGAAGCACGACTCACGCTAGTTCTGCAAGGTTCGCAGGAGAGCTTCTGCAAAGTTTGGAAGGTAGGAGACGAGGAACTGGCAGAAGTAAAGTTGTGAGTACCGGGGGTGAGTCGTGCTTTGGTAGCTCAGTTGGTAGCCCGCGAAAGGCAAAGGTCCCGAGTTCGAGTCTCGGCCGGGCACACAGTTTTAATCTGCCAGGAAGTTTCATACCTTGTATTGTATGTTAACCGGGGGCCAAGAAACGATGGAGAGGCTCCGTCCCCGCCGCACCCGCAGTGGTCCACAACCCCACGACGACTACCGCAGTCCACTTCACCCCTCCGGCGCCTCACAGCGAACCCAGGGTTATCGTGCGGTTCGGCCCCCGGTGGACCCCCAGGGAACGTCTCACACCAGACGAGTGTAACCCAATTGTTTGCGTGGTAGAGTAATGTTAGTGTCCGCGTACGTCGTGGACTTGTTTCCGCAGCAATCGCCCACATAGTGTAACTGAGGCGGAATAAGGAGAACCAGCCCGAGTTCGCCGAGTCAGATGGAAAACCGCCTAAAAACCATCCACAGACAGGCCGGTTCACCGGAACTCGAGACAAATCCGCCGGGCGGATTCGTGCCGGGGACCAGGCGCTCCAGGCTAAACATAACTTAGTCGCCCAGTATTTGAGAACGAGAGCATTTAGTGACTTGGAACAAACTTTACACATAATTTCAAATACGCCAATGGCCATTAAAATTGCTACACCGCGAAGATGACAAGCTACGGACGCGAAATTTAACCGACAGGAAGAAGATGCTGTGATATGCAAATGATTAGCTTTTCAGAGCATTCACACAAGGTTGGCGCCGTTGGCGACACCTACAACGTGCTGACATGAGGAAACTTTCCAACCGATTTCTCATACACAAACAGCAGTTGACTGGCGTTGCCTGGTGAAACGTTGTTGTGATGCCTCGTTAGGGAGGAGAAATGCGTACCATCCCGCTTCCGACTTTGATAAAGGTCGGATTGTAGCCTATCGCGACTGCGGTTTATCGTATCGCGACATTGCTGCTAGCGTTGGTCGAGATCCAATGACTGTTTGCAGAATATGGAATCAGTGGGTTCAGGAGGGTAATACGGAACGCCATGCTGCATCCCAACGGCCTGGTATCACTAGCAGTCGAGATGACAGGCATCTTATCCGCATGGGTGTAACGGATCGTGCAGTCACTTCTCGATCCCTGAGTCAACAGATGGGGACGTGTTGCAAGACAACAACCATCTGCACGAACAGTTCGACAACGTTTGCAGCAGCATGGACTATCGGCTCGGAGACCATGGCTGGGGTTACCCTTGACGCTGCGTCACAGACAGGAGCGCCTTCGATGATGTACTCAACGACGACCCTGGGTGCACGAATGGCAAAACGTCATTTTTTTGGATGAATTCATGTTCTGTTTACAGAATCATGATGGTCACATCCGTGTTTGGCGACATCGCGGTGATCGCACATTGGAAGCGTGTATTCGTCATTGCCATACCGGTGTATCACCCGGCGTGCTGGTATGGGGTGCCATTGGTTACACGTCTCGGTCACCTATTGTTTGCATTGACGGCACTTTGAACAGTGGACGTTATATTTCCGATGTCTTACGACCCGTGGCTCTACCATTCATTCGATCCCTGCGATGCCCTACATTTCAGCAGGATAATGCACGACCGCATGTTGCAGGTCCTGTACGGGCCTTTCTGGATACAGAAAATGTTCGGCTGCTGCCCTGGTCAGCACATTATCCAGATCTCTAGCCAATTGAAAACGTCTCGTCAATGGTGGCCGAGTAACTGCCTCGTCACTACTCCTGATGGAACTGTGGTACCGTGTTGAAGCTGCATGAGCAGCTGCACCTGTACACGCCATCCAAGCTCTGTTCGACTCAATGCCCAGGCGTATTAAGGCCGTTATTACGGCCAGAGGTGGTTGTTCAGGGTACTGATTTCTCAGGATCTATGCACCCAAATTGCGTGAAAATGTAATCACATGTCATTTCTAGTATAATATATTTGTCCAATGAATGCCCGTTTATCATCTGCATTCCTTCTTGGTGTAGCAATTTCAATGGCCAGTAGTGTATATTGTGAGCTCTGTTTACATGGAATGGATTGGATCCTCTGATCCAACTGGACCAGTAATTGACTGTAAGTGTTTATGTTCGGCAACTTGGAGATCATTTGCAGCCATTCGTGGACTTCATGTTCTCAAACAACGATGGAATTTTTATGGGTGACAATACGCCATGTCATCGGGCCATAGTTGTTCACAGTTGGTTTCACGAACGTTCTTGAGAGTTCGAGTGAATAATTTGGTTATCCAGATCGTCCAATATCAATCTCACGGGACATTTATGGACATAATCGAGAGGTCAATCCGTGCACTGGCAACACTTTCGCGATTTTAACAGCTGTAGAGGCAGCATAGAGCAATATTTCTACAGGGGACTTCCAATGACTTGTTGAGTCGATGCCACGTGGAGTAGCTGCACTGTTTAAGCCGTTTCACGCCATATACGCCAAAGGCATCTGTCCAGTTGAGCACAAAACGCGATTCATCTCAAAAGGCTACCTGTCGTCACTCAGTTGACGTCCAGTTGATGTGGACCAACGTCGTCATCCCAGAACAGCTCTTGTAACACTCTCAATTATTTGTTGGATGTGTTCCAATCTCTCTCTTTCTCTTCAGTTTTTATCCTCTACCATAGAAGTTATTCCCTGAGGTCTTAACACATGTCCTGTCATCCTGACACTTCTTCTTTTAAGGGTTTTCCACACGTGTTCCTTTACTCTTCGATTCTGTGGAGAACATCCTCATTTTTTACCTTACCTCAAACGTTTTTCTCTTGTTCTCACCTTCCCCCACAGTCCATGACTCGCTTCCGTATAATACTGTGCTCTAAACGTACATTCTCAAAAGTTCTTCCTCACATTATGCTCATGCTTAATACTTTTGGCCAGGAATGTCCTCTTTGCCTGTCTGCTTATTATGTCCTGTTTGATCCGTCTGCCATGTGTTACATTTTGCTTACTAGTTGACACAATTCCTTCACCTCGTCTACGTCGTGGTCCCCAATTTTGATGTTATGTTATTCACTAATTTCATTACAGCTGCTTCTCAGTACTTTTGCATTTCTTCGGTCTTCCCCCAATCGTTATTCCGTGCTCAGTACACAGTTTATTTCATCCACCAGGTCCTGTAGTTTTTCGTTACATGTACTGCGGATAACAATGTGATCAGTGAATCTTATCATTGATATTCTTTCACTCCAAATTTTAATCCCTCGCTTGAAACCTTCTTTTATTTCCGCCATTTCTTCTTCGAACGACTGAACAGTAGGGGCGAAAGACGGCATCATTGTCCTTACATTCTTTTTAATCCGAGAACTTCATTCTAGGTATTCCAACCTAATACACCGTTCAAAAGAATTACTGGAACACATGTATAAACGTCCGGTATGTCAAACCTATGTCGAAACAGGCGGTATCTGTGGTATTATTGCATGGCTCGAGAGCTTCGGTTTCAGTGTCGGCAACAATTAAATTCAGCCGCAATCTATTGGCCGCGTTATACATTACAGTGTTAGATGAACCCTCAGAAGCAAGTGCGTAACGGTGTCCGAGTCTTTTCTAAAGAGGTACACAGATGGCAGATGTCATTCGTGGACGTTGCATGCAACCAAGCACATACAATGCAACATCTTAATGTAGTGCAAGTTACAAGGGCGATCTGTTTGATCCATAAAGGATGGACTTTCGGTCGTGTTGCTAAATATGCCAGCGACTCTCCTTGCGTCATCCATAGGTTATGGATACGTTACAGGGAGACAGGTCAGTACACAAGGCGAGTTGGACAAGGTCGCCGACGCAGTACAACCCAACGCGAAGACCGGTATCTGGCCATGTCTCCATTGTGGTGTCATGCGGATGCTTCCAGAGCACTGCAAGACGACCTCAGAACGGCCATTGGAACCGCTATGGCCGATCAGACTGTGAGAAACAGGTTACGAGAAAGGACCTTACGACCCAGACGTCCTGTTCCAGAACCCAGCCACACAAGGCAACATCCTGCAGCTCTTCAGTTCTACCGTTTCCATGTCTACTGGCAACTACGTCACTAGCGTAAGATGTTATTCACAGATCAGTCCAGATATCCTCTAACCCAAGGTGATGGCCGTGTTGGTGTGCGGAGACAAGTGGTGACCAACACCTGCAAAATGTTATTGTTGTTGTGGTCTTCAGTCCTGAGACTGGTTTGATGCAGCTCTCCATGCTACTCTATCTTATGCAAGCTTCTTCATCTCCCAGTATCTACTGCAACCTACATCATTCTGAATCTGCTTAGTGTAGTCATCTCTTGGTCTCCCTCTACGATTTTTACCCTCCACGCTGCCCTCTAATACTAAATTGGTGATCCCTTGATGCCTCAGAACATGTCCTACCAACCGATGCCTTCTTCTGGTCAAGTTGTGCCACAAACTTCTCTTCTCCCCATTCCTACTCAATACTTCCTCACTAGTTATGTGATCTACCAATCTAATCTTCAGCATTCTTTTGTAGCACCACATTTCGAAAGCTTCTATTCTCTTCTTGTCCAAATTATTTATCGTCCATGTTTCACTTCCATACATGGCTACACTCCATACACTCCGACACTTAAATCTATACTCGATGTTAACAAATTTCTCTTCTTCAGAAACGCTTTCCTTGCCATTGCCAGTCTACATTTTATATCCTCTCTACTTCGACCATCATCAGTTATTTTGCTCCCCAAATAGCAAATCTCCTTTACTACTTTAATTGTCTCATTTCCTATCTAATTCCCTTAGCATCACCGAACTTTATTCGACTACATTCCATTATCCTCGTTTTGCTTTTGTTGATGTTCATCTTATATCCTCCTTTCAAGACACTATCCATTCCGTTCAACTGCTCTTCCAAGTCCTTTGCTGTCTCTGACAAAATTACGATATCATCGGCGAACCTCAATATTTTTATTTCTTCTCCATGGATTTTAATACCTACTCCGAATTTTTCTTTTGTTTCCTTCACTGCTTGCTCAATATACAGATAGAATAACATCCTGGAGAGACTACAACCCTTTCTCACTCCCTTCCCAACCACTGCTTCCCTTTCATGTCCCTCGACTCTTATAACTGCCATCTGGTTTCTGTACAAATTGTAAATAGCCTTTCGTTCCCTGTATTTTATCCCTCCCACCTTCAAAATTTGAAAGAGAGTATTCCAATCAACATTGTCAAAAGCTTTCTCTAAGTCTACAAATGCTAGAAACGTAGGTTTGCCCTTCCTTAATCTAGCTTCTAAAATAAATCGTAGGTACAGTATCGTCTCACGTGTTCCAACATTTCTACGGAATCCAAACTGATCTTCCCCGAGGTCGGCTTCTACTAGTTTTTCCATTCGTCTGTAAAAAATTGGCGTTAATATTTTGCAGCTGTGACTTATTAAACTGATAGTTCGGTAATTTTCACATCTGTCAACACCTGTTTTCTTTGGGATTGGAATTATTATATTCTTCCTGAAGTCTAGGGTATTTCGACTGTCTCATACATCTTGCTCACCAGATGGTAGAGTTTTGTCACGACTGGCTCTCCCAAGGCCGTCAGTAGTTCCAATGGAATGTTGTCTACTCCGGGGGCCTTATTTCGACTCAGGTCTTTCAGTGCTCTGTCAAACTCTTCATGTAGTATCGTATCTCCCATTTCATCTTCATCTACATCCTCTTCCATTTCCATAATATTGTCCTCAAGTACATCGCCCTCGTATAGACCCTCTATATACTCCTTCAACCTTTCTGCTTTCCCTTCTTTGCTTAGAACTGGGTTTCCATCTGAGCACTCTATATTCATACAAGTGGTCCTCTTTTCTTCAAAGGTCTCTTTAATTTTCCTGTAGGCAGTATCTATCTTACCCCTGGTGAGATAAGTCTCTACATCCTTACATTTGGCCTCTAGCCATCCCTGCTTACCCATTTTGCACTTCCTGTCGATCTCATTTTTGAGACGTTTGTATTCCTTTTTGCCTGCTTCGTTTACTGCTTTTTTGTATTTTCTCCTTTCATCAATTAAATTCAATATTTCTTCTGTTACCGCTGGATTTCTACTAGCCCTCGTCTTTTTACCTACTTAATCCTCTGCTGCTTTCACTACTTCATCCCTCAAAGCTACCCATTCTTCTTCTATTGTATTTCTTTCTCCCATTCCTGTCAATTGCTCCCTTATGCTCTCCTTGAAACTCCGTACAACCTCTGGTTCTTTTAGTTTATCCAGGTCCCATCTCCTTAAATTACCACCTTTTTGCAGTTTCTTTAGTTTTAATCTACAGGTCATAACCAATAGATTGTGGTCAGAGTCCACATCTTCCCCTGGAAATGTCTTACAATTTAAAACCTGGTTCCTAAATCTCTGTCTTACCATTATATAATCTATCGGAAACCTGTCAGTATCTCCAGGCTTCTTCCACGTATACAGTCTTCTTTTATGGTTCTTGAACCAAGTGTTAGCTATGATTAATTTGTGCTCTGTGCAAAATTCTACCAGGCGGTTTCCTCTTTCATTTCTTTGCCCCAGTCCATATTCACCTACTACGTTTCCTTCTCTCCCTTTTCCTACTACCTAATTCCAGTCACCCATGACTATTAAATTTTCGTCACCCTTCACTATCTGAATAATTTCTTTTATTTCATCATACATTTCTTCAATTTCTTCGTCATCTTCAGAGCTAGTTGGCATATAAACTTGTACTACTGTAGTAGGTGTGGGCTTCGTATCTATCTTGGACCCATTAATGCGTTCACTATGCTCTTTGTAGTAGCTTACCCGCATTCCTATTTTCCTATTCATTATTAAACCTACTCCTGCATTACCCCTATTTGATTTTGTGTTTATAACCCTGTAGTCACCTGACCAAAAGTCTTGTTCCTCCTGCCACCGATCTTCACTAATTCCCACTACATCTAACTTTAACCTATCCATTTCCCTTTTTAAATTTTCTAACCTACCTGCCCGATTAAGGGATCTGACATTCCACGCTCCGATCCGTAGAACGTCAGTTTTCTTTCTCCTGATAACGACATCCTCTAGAGTAGTCCCCGCCCGGAGATCCGAATGGGGGACTATTTTACCTCCGGAATATTTTACCCAAGAGGACGCCATCATCATTTAATCATACAGTAAAGCTGCATGCCCTCGGGAAAGATTACGGTCGTAGTTTCCCCTTGCTTTCAGCCGTTCGCAGTGCCAGCACAGCAAGGCCGTTTTGGTTATTGTTACAAGGCCAGATCAGTCAATCATCCAGACTGTTGCCCCTGCAACTACTGAAAAGGCTGCTGCCCCTCTTCAGGAACCACACGTTTGTCTGGCCTCTCAACAGATACCCCTCTGTTGTGGTTGCACCTACGGAACGGCTATCTGTATCGCTGAGGCACGCAAGCCTCCCCACCAACGGCAAGGTCCATGGTTCATGGGGGGAGGACCTGCAAAATATAGTTCAGGAAATAGACAAATTTCAAAGGTTATGTGGTGTTGTGGGGAGGCTTCAGTGTTGACGGCTATATGTCGTTGTCCACGGTCGCCTTACCTCCAGGCAGTACGTCGAACGGATCTTCTTGGACCCTGTGGTAGCTGCTGCATACAGTGATGGCCCTGAATTCCTTCTAATGCCAGGGCTGAATTACTTCTAATGCCAGGGCCCATGTGGCAGGCGTCAGCGGGGAAGTCTTGCGCAACATGGACATTCAAGTAATGGAATAGCCGGCGGGGAGTCCTGACCTAAACCGCATCGCACATGGATACTTAATAGACGTGTTCGTGGTCGTCCTGTTCCACCACAGACTTTCCAAGTACTCTCATGTGTTCTCGCTGAAGAATGGGAACGGACACCACAAGACGACATCTGTAGACTTATACGGAGCATGCCACGTACGTATCAGGCAGTGATACGTGCTCGTGGAGGGTGTACAGGTTACCGAATCTCTCAAAGTCCAATGAATAGCATGCAGAATATCAGGATGAATGATTGTTTCTAATCTGTTTTCGTCACTTCTCGGATCTTTCAGTTCCTTTTACGAGGAGGAGTTGTAAAATCAGTTTTTCCTGTCGACTGTGGGCAGAGTTGTGTGATATGGGCGAAAGACGATACGGCAGGTGAACACGCACGTGCAAGACACCAAATCACCATTGAGTAGAGGTCGAGGTCGACCGCGATCAAGCAGATGGCGCTGTCGCAGTGCCTGCGCAAAGCGGAGGCCAGCCGAGCCTTGCAGTCTTTTCCCGGAGCTATTGAGAGAAGGTGAGTTTTGGAGTCGTGGTCAAAGGCGGAAGTGAGAGCTGTTATGCGCTATGAATTGACACGTGGAGTATCAGGCACAGAAATTCATAACCGCCTTGTTGAGGTGTATGGGTCAGGTGTGATGTCGAGGCAAATGGTGCGGAGATGGTGCCAGCAATTCTGTGATGGACGTCAGCAAGTGCAGGACATACCGAGACCTGGACGGACGCGCACGGCCACTACAGATGCAAATGACAGGAATGTGGATGACATGATTAAAGCGAACCGGCGTATCACCATCGATCGAGTAGCGGCAGAACTTGGAATCGGACATGAGGCTGGAAGGCTTTTTGAAGCTTATGCAGCGGTATGGCAAATGTCTCTATGTGCTTGGAAATTATGTAGAAAAGTAAAGATATGTCTCTTCTTTAATGTCTCATTCTCTTTTTTTTTCCTTTCACACACAACTCTGTCCACAGTCGACAGGGGAAACTTATTTTCCAACTCCCCCACGTATGTAAGCTATCGAAGATGTAATGATGTTTTGTCGTGTACTTAATTTGTGAAAGATAAGGTATAATTTGGCGATATACCCAGCCCTCACCTTATTGCTAATTCTTTTGAGCAGTGTAGTTCGCCCTTGGTTCTCGTCCATATTGTATATTATCCGTCTTTCCCCATACCTTACTCCAATTTTTCTCAGAATTTCGAGTGCCTTACAACATTTTACATTGTTGAACACTTGTCCTATGTTGACATAACCTTTGAACGTGTCTTTATTTTTCTTGCGTCTGGCTCCCCTTATCAAGCGCAATGTCGCACACATCGTCATCTGACATATCCTAAACTTTCCTTTACACTCTCCGTATATTATTCTAATCGGTAACTTCGATGGATGAGCTGTTAAGCTGACTGTGGGATAATTCTCACACTTACCTGTACTCACTATCTTCGAGATTGTGTGTATTATATTAGTCTGAAAGCCGAATGGCATGTCCGCGATCTTATAGATTCTATACACTAATTTCAATGCTCATTTGGCTGCCACTACTCCCAATGACTTTAGAAATCAAGAAGAAAAGTTATCTATCCGTTCTGCCTTATTTGATCTCAGCTCTTCCAGAGCTCTTTTAAATTCTGACTCTAAACCTGGATCCTTATCTCTTCCATATCGACTCCGATTTCTTCTTCTTCTGTCACGTTACAAGACAACTCCTTACATTGTAAGAGGTCTTCAGTCTACTCTTACCACGTGTCCGCCCCTCCTCTATGTTTAACAGTGAAATTCCTCTTGCATTATGTTGCCTTTTAACTCCACAGTTTTTCCTGCTGCCATTTCGCTTTAACTTCCCTGCACTTCCTACTGTTTCATTCCCGAGTGACTTATACTTCGGTATGCCTGCCTTTTTCATTCTTCGATAAACTGAAGTATTTCCTCTGTTACGCAGGCTTTCTTCGTAGTTATCTTCATTGTACTTGTACTTCGCGTCCAGCTTTCGCGACTGTCCTTTTTTTGAAATGTCCATTCCTCTTCAGCTGAACCGCCTACTGGACTATTACAGTATCTCGAGCTTTAGATTATTTCAAACGCACATCATTTCTTCTGTATACTACATCTTTCCACATTCATTCTTACCATTGTTTACGTTGCACATAGTTAAGACTTGGACCATGGCATGCATCATCTTTTCTTTCTTTGTGTTTTGTTGTAGCTGAAATACACTTTGCAGTACAACAGTTCGTGACTGAGAAACGTGGGAGGAATAGGCCCAACAACTGCGTGGGACAGATTGAAGGAACGAGTGGAAAGCATAAAACACAATATTTTCAACTTAGAATTCTCTCAGAATCGTCTTACGGCGTCGTTGCGCTCAGTAATCTCAGTACTTCCTTAGCGGGCAGCTGTTTTATTAAAGGAGGAGTGGTGAGTAATTCTTTCGCTAAATGCGACGCGCTTCTTGTAGGTGAGGCAATAAACAAGTCTTCAAAATGGCGATAAACGGAGACCGATGTGCGCTCGTTTTAGTCTGTTTAGGAGGGCTAGCCGAACTCATCTTGGTGCCGTCGCTCCCTCACTCCGGCAAATTCCGTTTGGTCTACGAATCTGAATGAATCCCTGCTCCGACGAAATCAATGACCAGCCTGACTATGCCATAAGAAACTGTATAAGAGAAGCGAGAGGTATTAGGTACCTGTCAGTAGTGTTTACCGTTTACGTTTTGGACAATCGGCTGAAGGCAGCCTCTGTTCCACTATCTGCGACACACGGCGTTATTTTGTGAGGCAAGGACACAGTGCGGTATATCGCACCTGTTTTAAAATCAATGGCCTCGCGCCTGCCGAGGCCGCGCGACTCATACAATTCACTGCGCTTCTGGACAAGGGAAATATACCGAAACGTTGTCAGACAGATGGGCGTCATTCGAACTGTGTCCATCACGAACGTTGCACAGCTTATGCTGACGCATCGAGAACTTGTTCTCTCTCCATCAACATGTCATCTATCACTGCTCTATTCGACACTGCCCTCGAAACACAGCGATCTGGATACGGACCACCATTGGAAAGACTCGAGAAAGGAGTGGAGAAACATACGACCGATTCATCATATACTACACAATGTATCCTTTCTAGCCAGTCAAAGACTTAAACCTAATGCGTCGCGATTAAATCAGTATTAATAATTACGATAGACTGGTTGACTCAAATATTACTGTAATACATCGCTGACCATCATTAACTGGTCTCACGCAAGTAGCAGTTAAAGCTGCCAGCACGAAATTGTTGTTAACGTATTCTGGATTGATATCTAGCTAATTAGCGAGTCATTAAAATCACTTGATTATACGACACGCTAATCAAAATTATGGGTAAATTATCAACACAATATGACTCACTGTAATAATCAGATGGCTCTGGAGGATTCCTCACACTGTTGTTGCTTTTCTTTGTGTGACAACGACTTCAAACAAAAACTCCTACCGCAAAAATACCCTTGTTTCTTTATGGCAGCGTGGCATACAAACAATAACACATGGTTTGGTGTCATTCCAACCATCTGTACTCGGATAAGTTCAAATAAACCCTATTGCAACAATCAAGTCGACTCCGGTTACAAACCAAAAAGTTGTGCCCTTGACGAATTTAATGATGCCAGAACAGGAATAAAATTTAGGAAGTGTATTCAACACTAAAAACTAAACTCCTCCCGAACAGGCCATGAAGGCCCAACGGTACCGACCGGGCGCCGTGTCAGCCTCAACCCACCGGCGTCACTGGATGCGGATATGGAGGGGCATGTGGTGAACACACGGCTCTCCCGGCCGCATGTCAGTTTCCGAGACCGGAGTAGCTCCTCAGTTTGCCTCACCCGGGATGAGTGCACCCCACATGCGCTCGGCACAGTGGATGGTCACCCATCCAAGTGCTAGACTAGCCCGACAGCGCTGAACTTTGGTGATCTGACGTGAACCGGTGTTACAACTCCGGCAAGGCCGTTGACCTAGGCTGTGTATTCAAGCACCCTTGAAACAGAGACGTGCCACCCAGAATCTACACTGTGGAAATCTGCGACGTGGAATTGTCTTGATTCACGGTAATGCACTCACACACATTGTCTATAGCACTACTCAGACGACTCGAAACACGGTGCGGAAACTTTTAAAAAATCGCGCTTAACGTCCTGGACTCACACAGCGGCTCTTCCTCCAACTCTCCAAGAAATGGTTTCTGCCTCAAGGTTTTGAATGCATCGAAACTTCCTTAGCAGATTGTATGGCACCTCGGTTATGGAATTGGCTGCTGAAGGTTTAAAAACTCTTGTTTCACGGTACCAAAACCATTTTCAGTGTATCAGAGACAGAAAATAGCAGAAACAATACGTGTGTGGATTTCAATCAATCTGACACATCCTTCAGTCCTTCTTCGCAGTGTATCAAGCACTGGCTCCATTCATCTATTGGTCACACGCTCCTGTAACGTCTGCTCATTGTCGATGGGTTGAGAATACACAAATGCTTTAAATCTCCTCGCAGTCAGAAATCGAACCGATTTCGCTCCGGTAAACGGGGAGGCCATTGCTCCTCGACCAATCCATCACCCATGAAATGTTGCGGTGAGATACTACCGCACGATCTCTAGAAAATGTTGTCGAGCCCGATCGTGCTTAAACCACAGTCTTTGTCTTTCTGTAAGAGTAACATTCTTCAAAAGAGCTGGTAAGTCAACGCGGTAAAATCGGTGATACACAGCGTCTGTTCTGTTTGGTAAAGAGTATGGCCCTATGAGACCGTCGCCGACAAATCCTGCCCATACATCGATACTTAAGTCATCCCATTTCATCTGACCATATGTGGGTATTGTGCTTATTTTCTACGCCACCTCTTGTGAACCCTGCCTCATCTGTAAACAACATGCAGGCTGCAAACTGGACAACTTCAACCGCCCATATCTCAACAAGTATTCCGGACACATCATTACAGCAATTTTTCTTCTAGTTTTTATCAATACTACTCCTATAGGAGGCATTATGGGTGAAAATTTCTCTATGCGATTGACCCTTTGTGGCTTGTCTAGGATGAGTCACAGGCCATCATAATCATCACCCACTTGACATCCACTGCTGAATAATGGTGTCCTCCAGACGCCTCCGTACATTACGATTTTCAGACATATGCATTCACATTGCTACTGTCTATCATCTTCGTACATTGCATTAGATCGTCGCCTCCACCTCTCATTGTCTCTTGGAATCCAACAAATCCCTTGATCGCCGGCCGGGGTAGCCGTGCGGTTCTAGGCGCTACAGTATGGAGCCGAGCGACCGCTCCGGTCGCAGGTTCGAATCCTGCCTCGGGCATGGATGTGTGTGATGTCCTTAGGTTGGTTAGGTTTAATTAGTTCTAAGTTCTAGGCAACTGATGACCTCAGAAGTTAAGTCGCATAGTGTTCTACCCATTTGAACCAAATCCCTTGATCCATCCAATCCTCTCATCCGGCTACATGTCCCGCCCACCTCTATTTCCTGTTCATTACAGTCATTATATCTTCCACTCCACTTATTTCCTTGATCCGTTAATATACTTTCCTGCCTTTCCCAGTAATTTCTGCATCTTTGAATTGTTTGCTGACCACAGTTCTTAGCTTTCGTACTTAATTCTATGTTTTACTGCTGTACGTCAAAATTGGTAATAGATATTGCCTATAAACTTTTCTTTTCAGACAAATCAGAAATTTAATTTCGAAAACCCAAATTAGTTTACCAAAAGAACTCTAGCAAATTTTATTCTTCTGTTTGTGTTTTTTTCGTCCATCACGTCGTTTTCAGCTGCCGTAAATAGAAAAACTCCTCAACTGGGTCTTCATTGTTTATTTGTGCTATTTTATTTTCGTCTTATTGCAGTACACAATTTCAGTCTTATAACAACTCATTTTGAGCTCTACTTTCAAACTTTTTGCAGTAGTTGTTGAAATTTGTCTGCATCAGAGGCAATCATTACAATGTTTATTAGCAAAATGATGGCTGAACGTTCAGATATGTTCCGTTAACACGCATACTAAATCGTTTCCAGTTTTTACATGTTCACGAATATACTGTAACACAGCGGAACGCAGCAGTTTCATTGAAGCTTTGTACATTTTATTCGTGTTTATATTAGTACAGGGCGTCCCAGGAGGAACGATCAGTATTCAAGGATATGACAGGAACGATCGAAGCAAAAAGTCTAGCAAACATAGGCTCTAAAATGCTTACCTTAAGAGCTATGACAACTTCTTCATCTGCGATACTGTGAAGCAGACCTCTTCTACTGCAAGCTCTTTTTGCTTTCCATATTTTGGGAGGAGGTACTATGGACTAAAACAAGGAAAAGATATCTAGTAAACATAGGCTCTTAAGTGCATACCTCAAGAGCTATGAGCACTTCTTGTTCTTAGCTACTATTCAACACTTCTCTACTACTGAACAAAAGTGCTCGTAGCTACGCATTTTAGAGCCCATCTGCTTTTTCACGTTTTATCGTCGTTCCTGTCATATCCCTGAATACTGACCGTTCCTCATGGGACACCATTTATAAATGGGTGGAAATCTTCTTGATGACACAGTGCCTGCATGGCGAGTAATCATCAGGAAAAATGATCTCGTAACGGTGTGCTCCTGCGCAACGTTATAGATGCTGTCATATTCTTAACATCCACTTATAAGCCATCGGTCAGAGCGACAGATACTCTCAGTTTATTCTACAAGAACGGATCTGAGGTATCACTGCTGTGTCAGAGTAAGGAGGAACAAAACGACAACGTCAGAATTTATACCAAGCGTAATGAATGAAAAGGGGGAAATGCGGAACGTCGATTAAGTCCAACAGACAAATTTGTTTTTAGATGGTTCCCCCTCTTATTTTCTACCCAGACACGTTTCGCTGAAGTCGCAGTTTCATCAGCGGGTTTCTTATTTTCTTTCCATTAAATATCACGGAAACTGCTCTTTACCGTCCAAAAACAACTTCAATACCAAGATGAGTAAGTCCAACATATTCGTCAAGACATTTGCTGTCGGAACTTCCTGTAAGTGTCAGGCGATTGCACTAGCTGTCTTGAAGTAGAAAACACACTAAGGAACCGAGACATTATAGCAGCACGTGACGAGGTGCGAGAAGTATAGGGTGACTAGAAAGACCGTTAATATGTGACGCACTAATTCACGGAATATATTTTACACACACATCTGATATAACATGGGGTTTTATTGAAACCGAAAACGAATTCAAAAACCTGCCGATAGATACCGCTGGACAGCGGGACGCTGCTTTTCAAACTTTCAGATGGACGAGTGCGAGGATTGCCGATAAGTTATCTTCTGTTTCAACAGTTGCAGAGTTATAATGCGTCCACAATGGACAAGAATTGTTTGCTGACGTTAATACGAGAAAGAGTAGAAAAACAAAATACGGCAATGAGACAGACAATCCCAGTCGACAAACAGTTAAGGATAACTTTGCGACATCTGGCCTCAGGCAGGGAAATAGTGTGTTTGAAATGTATTGTGTTAATATCCACAAACACTATTAGCAAGCATTTTTTTAAAAAAATAAGTCCAAAAGCACTTTTGGTGACTGTTTGCAAAGGAATGGGTTGATTCTGTAACACAAAATACATTAAGCCATCATTTGTGTGTTCATGTTAAAAAGTTTAAAAGTCTAAATCGCTCGAACTTAGCATATCCCGGCCGCAAAAGTATGCTACTGGCAAGGCACAATCGATGTCTTCTCTGCGCGATAGCAATGGAAATACCATCGACGGCAATGTTGCTAGAGGAGAGTTGCTAGACATAGCCTTCCGAAATTCCTTCACTGAAGAAGACGAAGTAAGTATTCCAGAATTCGAATCAAGAACAGCTGCCAGCATCAGTAATCTAGAAGTGAATATCCTCAGAGTAGTGAAGCAACTTAAATCACTTAATAGAGACAAGTCTTCCCGTCCAGACAGTATACCAATTAGGTTCGTTTCTGGATATGCTGATACAATAGCTTCACATTTAACAATCATATATAACCGCTCGTTACACGAAAGATCCGTACCCATAGACTGGAAGGTTGCACAGGTCACACAAATAATCAAGAACGGTAGCAGGACTAATCCGCTACATTCCAGCAGCAGGATTTTGGGACACATATTGTGTTCGAACATTATAAATTACCTCGAAGAGAACGGTACATTGACATCAGTCAACACAGACTTAGAAAATATCGTTCTTGTGAAACACAACTACTATTTACTCACATGAAGTGTTGTCTGCTACCGACAAGGGATTTCAAACTGATTCCGTATTTCTATTTTAACACTGAACCACACAACCGGCTTGTAGTGAAATTGCAAGGATATCGAATATTGTCTCAGTTATGTGACTGGATCCGCGATTTCCTGTCAGAGAGGCGCAGTTCGTAGTAATTGACGGGAAGTCATCGTATAAAACAGAACTGATTTCTGATGTTCCCCAAGGTAGTGTTATAGGCCCTTTGCTGTTCCTTTTCTATATTAATGATTTGGGAGACAATCTGAGTAGCTGCCTTAGGTTGTTTGCAGATGACACTCGTTTATCGACTAGTAAAGTCATCAAGAGATCAAAACAAATTGCTAAACGATTTAGAAAAGATATTTGTATGGTTCGAAAATTGTCAAATAACTAAAAGTGTGGTGTCATCCATATGAGTTCTAAAAGGTATCCGTTAAACTTCGGTTACACGATAAACCAGTCACGTCTAAAGGCCGTAAATTCGCTAAATACCTACGAGTTACATTTAGGAACAACTTACATTGGTAGGAAAATACAGAAAATGTTTTGGGGAAGGCAAACAAAAGACTGCGTTTTATTGGCAGAACACTTAGAAAGATCTACTAAAGAGACCGCCTACACTATGCTAGTTCGTCCTCTGTCCTCTTTTGGAGTACTGCTGCACGGCCTGGGATCCTTACCAGATAGAATTAACGGAAAACACCGAGAGAGTTCAAAGAAGAGCAGCACGTTTTGTACTATCCAGAAATAGGAGAGAGAGTGTCACAGAAATGATAGGGCATTTGGGGTAGACATCATTAAAACAAAGGCGTTTTTAGTAGCGGCGGAATCTTCTCACGAAATTTCAGTCACCAAGTTTCTCCTCCGAATGTGAAAATATTTTGTTGACGCCGACCTACATAGGGAGGAACAATCATCAGAATAACATAAGGGAAATCAGAGCTCGCACGGAAAGATACAGGTGTTAGTTTATCCGCACGCTGTTCGAGACTGGAATAATAGAGAATCATTGTGAAGGTGGTTCGATGAACCCTCTGCCAAGTACTAAGTGTGATATGCAGACTATCCATGTAGATGTACATGTTTTATACGGAAGCCAATTTGGAAAAGTGCGAACAACAGAAAAGTGAGTATCCGAAAATGCTTCTCGGGCGGAATACAATGCGAACGCCTCTCTCTCTCTCTCTCTCTCTCTCTCTCTCTCTCTCTCTCGTCCACGAATTTCTTCTGAGGATCGGATTGAAACCAGTGGCGCGTCGGATTAGGCATGCGGGTCGCCCATCCGTGGTTTAAAGAGGAGAAATTGTGTATGCCTTATGCATGAACACACTATTTAGTAAAACAAATTTATACGTGAGAAAATCTACCAGATTAATGTTTTGTAAATGTGGGCAAGTATTAAATCCCAATGTTGCTGTTGTAGTCTCCAGTTCAAAGACTGGTTCCATGCAGCTTTCCGCGCTATTCAATCTTGTGCAAGCCTCTTCATCTCCGTGTAACTACTTGAACCTACACCCTTCTGAATCTGATTACTGTATTCATCTCCTGGCCTCCCTCTACGGTTTTTATCCCCCACGCTTCCCTTCAGTACTAAATGACACCTGAGAATGTGTCCTACCAACCGAGCACTTCTTCTAGTCAGGTTGTGTCACAAATTTCTCTTCACCCCAATTCTGTTCAATACGTCCTCTTGAGTTCAAAAATGGTTCAAATGGCTCTGAGCACTATGGGACTCAACTGCTGTGGTCATCAGTCCCCTAGAACTTAGAACTACTTAAACCTAACTAACCTAAGGACATCACACATATCCATGCCCGAGGCAGGATTCGAACCTGCGACCGTAGCGGTCGCACGGTTCCGGACTGCGCGCCTAGGACCGCGAGACCACCGCGGCCGGCTCCTCTTGAGTTACTTTATCCACCCATATAATCTTAAGCATTCTTCTGTAACACCACATTTTTAACGCTTCTATTCCTTTCTTGTCTAAACTGTTTATTGTCCATGTTTCACTTCCATCCATTGCTACACTCCATACTAATACTTTCGGAAAAGGACTTCCTGACACTGAAATCTATACTCAATGTTAACAAATTTTTCTTCGTCGGAAACGCTTTTCTTGGCATTGCCAATCTACATTTTATATCCTCCCTACTTCGACTATCATCAGTTATTTTACTTCCCAAATAGGAAAACTCATCTACTATTTCAAGTGTCTCGTTTCCTAACATAATTCTATCAACATCACCTGATTTAATTTCACTGCATTCCATTATCCTCGTTTTGCTTTTGTTGATGTTCATCTCACACCCTTCTTTCAAGACACTGTCCATTCCGCTCAACTGCTCTTCCAAGTGTTTTACTGTCTCTGACAGAGTTACAATGTGATCAGCAAAACCTCAAAGTTCTTATTCCTTCTCCTTGAACTTCAATTCCTACTCGAAATTTTTCTTTTGTTTCCTTTACTGCTTGCTCAGTATACAGACAGAATAACATCGGGGATAGACTACAACCCTGTCTCACTCCCTTCTCAATCACTGACTCCTTTTTGTGCCGCTCGACCCTTATAACTGCCATCTCGTTTCAGAGCAAAAATGTAAGAAAAAAGACCTAATCTTGACTAATGTGAATAACAGATTTATGATCAAGAAATCGATATTTTAAAAAAAGTTGCAATATTAATCGATATAAAGAAAAGTATTGAGTAATTTTTGATACTGAGAATTTTTTTTAAATTACTATAACGTGTTAGAGTTAATTGTATTTAATTTCATAATAAAGTAATGTAATAATTTGAGTGTTAAAAGTTTATAGAATGATACACAACGCAGGCGGCTTGCGTCCTGTTTGAGTTCTGTCTGTATTTTGCGAATCGTTGGTCTGTATTACGAGTATGCTGGATGAATTTCCTGTGAAATACACTTCGTCAATAAAATGTGTAGTGTCTGATTCTTTAAAATTCAAACCCGAGGACTATTATTGTGAATCGGTGTGTAAGCGCTCAGTTTCATATTGTTACGTTTAAAGTTAAGTGAAGTACAAAAGGAAAGGGAAATGGTTCCCATTGTAACACTGTTAAACTGCAACTTGCAGTACTGTTTTCGGTTGGCTGTTTTGAACATCGAAGTGTTTATTGTAGACTAGGTTAGCACCCGCTGCTTCACTCATGTAGACTGTATTGTCTGCACAGATTTTCGTTTGTTTTTGTTTTTCCTTAATCGAATTTTTATGTTGCTCACAAATGCAACGTCTATACTTTCAGGCTAATTAAGGTCGTAAAACATGGGCTTTTCTGAATGTGATTCAGAATAAAAAGTGATTTGAGTAGCTGGAATCGGAGGTCTTTATTAATCCTGACTTTTGAGTTCTTGTGGTGATATATACATAGAAACTTTCAACGTCCCCTACCACATATTTATTTAGTAGCCAAATGCTTTTCGTTGATTTGCTTTAACAATGGTTTAATATAACTAAATATTTTTAAAAACACTTAAAAATGTATTTTTTTCTTTCCAACCGAGAAGTCAAATACCAGTTTTCATACACGTAGCTTTAAAAATGCTTTAATTTAAAAAAAAATGACCCGATATCTTACCCCCATACTGGCTGAATTTCAAAAAATGGTGAAACACGCATTTTTTACATTTCTGAACGAGAAACCAAATACCAGTTTTCTTAGTTCTAGCTTCAAAATTGCCTTAATAGCTACATATTTTCAAAAAACTTTTGATCCCCGTCTTCACTTCCTTAGTGGCGTAATTTCGAACAATTCCTTAATAAACCATGCCAACATTATAAGATCAACATACTCTCCAAATTTTAAATTTCTGTCAATAGCGGTTTGGGGTGAGCGATGATGAGTCTGAATCACTCAAACCCTACTTCACCCCATCATGGTTTGAATTTCTAAAATCACTAAAACATGATTTTTATTTCCGACTGAGAAGCCAATTTCAAATTTTCATAGATTTAGCGTTAAAAATGCTTTCATGAAACATTTCATCCGCTATTTCACCCTCTTCGGGGTTGAATTTCCAAAAACAGGGTCTTTTTTTTATTTTTTATCGAAAAATCAAATACCAATTTTCATAGAAGTACTTTCAAAATGCATCAGTAGTATTTCAATAATGATTTATTTTCAAAAATAATTCCATCCAATATTTTACCCTCTTAGTGGATGTTTTACCCTCTTAGTGGCTGAATTTTCAAAAACGCTGAAACGCATACTTTTTACTTCCGACCGAGAAACAAAATACCAATTTTCGTAGTTCTCGCTTCCTAACTGCCTGATTAGTGACGTACTTTCGGGGAACTTTTCATTCTCTACATCACCCCCTTAGAGGTGTAATGTCAAACGACTTTTACAGTATAAGATGAACGATCTATACAGATTTCAAATTTCTAACCTTCGCAGTTTGGGCTGGGTGATGAAGAGTCACTCAGTTAAGACATTTCCCTTTATATATATGGAGATAGGGATGGTGGTAGATTATGTTAGCCTGTTCTGTTACTGCGTGCTCCCCACAATTAATGCGCTATGAAAAGTTGTGCAAAATTAGTTCCGAGATGGACATGAAGCGTTTCCGATTCATGTCCATATAACGTATTTCCTTCTTTCATATGTGAGGTATGTGTCCTGGAAGTTTGGCCAGCGAACCAAGCCAGCGCAATATTTTGTTTCTGTACTAGTCAAAATATCACAGCGCCTCTGCGAATACGAGTGTTGAATTGCTACCTATTATTAGGCACCTGTTTCTCATATTGATTATCCATCCATTGTTTCCCCCAAATAATACCAAAGTCCACTGGGACAAAGAAACGAGTATTTGTCAGTCGCAGATAGTGCGCTCAAATATCATGCTAATTACCAATTCCGTTGTTGCTTCACTGTCCCCCTCCGCCACCGTATTGAGGTCACTACCAGAAACCCGTGAAGTGGCGCTCAGCTTGGAGGAAGCCGGTTAGAATCCTGGTGGCGGAAGAAATTTTCTCCGCCAGTATCTGGTTGCTGCCGCACGGTGTGGGGCACCTTGCACGGTTCGAGCGGCTCCCCCCTGCCCCGTCGAGGTTCGAGTCCTCCCTCGGGCATGGTTGTGTGTGTTGTTCTTATTATAAATTAGTTTAAGATAGATTAAGTAGTGTGTAGGCCCAGGGACCGATGATCTCAGCAGTTTGGTCCCATAGAAGCTTACCACAAATTTCCAAAAACTTGGCCGGCAAGGGGCGGAGAGGTCGTGCTTGATCACCAGACATTGCGCCGATTTAGTGGATTAAGTTCCAAACCTCGTCCACGTCTCTCATGGCGTGAGGACATGTGACAGTTCTGACGCACCGCTAACAAAGCGGCCCTTGAGCGCGGAGGAAGAAAGTCCTTTCCGATCTGGCGGCTGAATCTACCACTCGGGGTCTCCAAGCAATGCGATTCTTTCTTGTTTTGCCATTTTGCACTTTCTTATCAATCTTTTTGTTTTTGTTTCTAAAGTCTTTTTGCTGCATTTTTATATTGTCTCCTTTATCTGTTAAATTTAGTATCTCCTGTGTTATCCAAGGATTGTTTGCCTATTTGCTCCTCTTCTGCCTCACTATTTCTTCTCTCAAGGCTACCCATTCAGCTTCTATTGTATTCCTTTATCTTGTTTCAGTTAACTGTTGCCAAATGATCCCTACAGAACTCTCAAGAACCCCTGGTTCTTTCAGTTTCCCAGATCCCATTTCCTTAATTTTCTACATTTCTGCAGATTATTCAGTTTTAATCTGTAGTTCACAACCAATCAGTTATTTTCAGAGTCCACATCTGATCCTGGAAATGTTTTGCAGTTTAAAACTTGGTTTTTAAATCTTTGTCGTACCATTACGTAATCTATATGAAAGTTTCCGGGCCCTCATCTCGTGGTCGCGCGATAGCGTTCTCGCCTCCCGCGCCCGGGTTCCCGGGTTTGATTCCCGGCGGGGTCAGGGATTTTCTCTGCCTCGTGATGGCTGGGTGTTGTGTGTTGTCCTTAGGTTAGTTAGGTTTAAGTAGTTCTAAGTTCTAGGGGACTGATGACCATAGATGTTAAGTCCCATAGTGCTCAGAGCCATTTGAACCATTTGAAAGTTTCCGGTGTCTCCACGTGTCTTCCCCATACACAACCTACTTTCATCATCCTTAAACTAAGTAGTAGCAATGATTGTGCTCTATGTAACATTCCTCCAGACACCTTCCCTTTTCATTCCTTTCCCCCACTCCATCTTCTTTATTACTTTTTCTTAGTTTCCTCTCCCTACTATCGAATTTCAGTCCCCCATCACAAATAAATTTGAGTTTCTCTTAACGATCCGAAGAATTTCTTTTATCTTTATTGTTGTAAACTCATCATCAACTAGGACGCATATAAACTTGAACTATTGAGGTGGATCCAGTTTTCGTGTCTAGCTTATTTGCAATAATTGGTTCACTATGCTGTTCATAATAGCTTATTCGCATTCCTGTTTTCTTATTTGTTATAAGTCTGTATTGCGATAGGAACAGTGAAATGAACGTCTTTAGCTGGGTACGTCGCAAAAGGCCATTGATCACAACAGTATGTCTTCAGGGGCCAGTCGGCCGCGGTGGCCGTGCGGTTCTAGCGCTGCAGTCCGGAACCGCGGGACTGCTACGGTCGCAGGTTCGAATCCTGCCTCGGGCGAGGGTGTGTGTGATGTCCTTAGTTAGGTTTAAGTAGTTCTAAGTTCTAGGGGACTTATGACTAAGATGTTGAGTCCTATAGTGCTCAGAGCCATTTGAACCATTTTTTCAAGACGACAATGGCCATGTTCGCAGGGCAGCAGGCATACGTTCCGGGTTTGACGAACATTCAGGCAACTTATCGAACTTCCACTGACCCAGTAAGTCACTCTGTCTTAGTCCTACAACAAATGTCTGGTACTATTTGGAACAGCGGATAAAACGTAACTGCAACATTCCCGTTATTTGCTACCTCAACGAGATCTCTTAGGGGGAGCAGACGCAGGCATCTTGCACTGCCGCTCGTGGCAATATCGCAGTGGAGGTGGCTTGCTGTTGCCTTCCTCCGACCTGTAACATAGTGTCACGTGTGTATCTGTGCCGTGGGGTTGACTATGTTGCGTGCTTGTACAATATTGGGCTGGATGAAGAAAAGGGAGAGAGAGAGAGAGAGAGAGAGAGAGAGAGAGAGAGAGAGAGAGAGCGTGAAACGCGGTGCCGGCACATACCCTACTCCTCTCGATTAGCAACATCACCATCAACAGAGTCAAATGTCGTCAGTTCATGAGACACTGTGAAGACGTTTGTAATTTAATCCAGGACGGCGCAGCAAAGTAGGGTGATCATGAACAACAGCCCACAGCCCTTCTCACTTTGCCGGCCAAATTTGGCAGCGACAAATTTCATCCACCACCAGCATTCGCACTGGCTTACCTCAGGGAACAATACGTAAGTTCGTCCAGTCTTGGAGTATTGTTCGTCTGTAAGGGACCCTTACCAGCTGAGTCTGATTCAAGAGACTGAGAAGGTCCAAAGAAGAGCGGCAAGATTCGTGACTGGTACATTTAGCCATCGCGAGAGCGTTACACATCTCATACAAAGTTTGAAGCGGGACACACTTGCAGATAGACGGCGTGGCAAACAGAAGAGGCTGCTCACTAAGTTCCGAAATCCGATATTCACCAAGGATGTAGATCATATATTATTACCACCAACTTTCAAATCGTGTAATGATCACCATTCAAAGACAAGGGAAATAAGAGCTCGTACTGATGCGTTCAGACAGTCGTTTATCCCTCGAGCGATCCGCGAGTGGAACAGAGGGGGGTGGGGGTGGGGGGGGGGAGGGGAAATATGATTTCGGCGCGAATTGTGCCCTCCGCCACACACCGCTTGGTGGCTAGTGGAGTATATATGTAGATGTAGATGTAGGGACGAGCGCCACCGCACAGGTGTGTGTTAGAAACCAGGTCTACGAGTTCTAATAATTATTTATCGGCTTCAGCTGGATGTCGCACATCTGAAGAAACTTATAGCCATCTTCCTCGCCGAACTGAGACCAGTAACAGGGCTAAAAGCGGTGTTATACGGTATTAGCCTGGTGTCTTCAGGGGATGAATAATTTTTATCCATTGTTCTTATCAGACGCCTGAGCTTATTCCATCGAATAACTGATCGCTCCAGTAAGACTTTAGGGTCAAAGGTGAAGGCTAGAAGGCAGCACATAAAACACACTGCCGAAAACAAAAATTTCAACACCTGCAAGGACAAGGCCACTTTATTGAAAAGTGGAGTGACTGGTAATCTTCACTGTAGTATATGATAACAAATTCAGACCAAATGAAACACGCGAAAGTAAAGAGTGTCCAAACAGTCGCATCAGTACATAGTACTCCTCCTTCACTCCTCCTCTCTGGCGACAATGCAGGCGTGTATGCTCGCATGCAAACGATCATAAACGTGCTGAATTACATCATGCGAGACACTGTACTAAGCATCTTGCGTCTTTTGTTGCAATTCGGCAATGGTTCTTGCAGGATCTGGAGAACGAATAGGTTCCACCCTCAGTTTGTGCCATACGTGTTCAGTTGATGATAGACCTGATGATCTTGATGGCCAGTAAAGTTGTTACAGACTATGGAGAGTGGGTTGCGTAGCAGCAGCCGTAAGTGGACGTGTACTGGCCTGCTGAAAAAGCGCATCTCCTACCTGTCGAAGAAATAGCAGCAGCGGGGGTATAACAGCCTGTGCATTGTAGTGGACTGGTTACTTTAGCCTGCAAAAACACCAAATCTGACAGCAAGTTGTAACTGATGCTCTCCCCTCACACACACACACACACACACACACACACACACACTCACACACACACACACAACATAATGGCTGGGACGGGACCTGTGTGTCTGGCGAATGCACTTTGGACTAGACAGCTCACAAACTCTACGCCATACATGTGTATGACCGTCAATCGCACATAGAGAGAATCTCCTCTCATCACTGAAGGCAACACAGTGCCATTCCGCTCTCTAGCCGACACCGAAGCAGCCATGATTGACAGTGTCGTGGTGTCAGCAGTAGCCTGGTCTGATCTTCACGTGCTCTTAGTCCAGCCGCTAGCAGACAGCTCCCAATGGTCCCTGATGATATAGCAGTTGCAACACGTGCGCAGACTTCGCCCCTGAATGATGTCTCGTCGGCCACCGCTGCATCGATCTTGAAGTGCGTCTGCACTGCGCGGACATCCAGAACCTGGTATGAAGGTGTGGGAGTTCCACAGACCACTGTTGAAAGCATCGGCACACCTCCGATACACTGTGCCTAACATATGCAGCAATACATCCATCGAGCTTTCCACATTGCGATCCCCTTCAAATGGCTGAAGCTGTTCAGCAGGAGCATATACGTATCGGCGGGGCATGTGCTTGTATCCTGAAACGAAAACTGAAAACACTGTTTTCTGTAAATTCAACACAATTACTGACTGCACAGTCAAAACAGTTTGTGCACATACAGGCCTCCTGAGGGTGATCTGATCGCCGACGACCGTGGGAAATGAATCACTTACACTACAACCTCACAGTATGCACACATAACGAGGGTGGTTTGATAATGCTCTTAAATTTCAACGAAAGAATGAAACATTTTTGTCACGCCTCCGCGATTGGTAAGCTTGTTTTTCCAATTATTATATGAGGAATTTCAACAACGTACAGAACATAGTTCATTGTTGACAAGAGTCTGATTTCGTCAGTGTGTCGAGTCCAGGTGAAAATGGAGAAAACTGATTTCGTGCTATTATTAAACATTTTTTTTCAAGGGTTGGATTGATGCACAAATCAAAACAGAACTGGATGAAGTTCACGGGGGCTCTGCATCATCGCCGAAGACCATTTACTTTTGGATTAATAAATTTAAATGTAGTCGAACAAACACGGAAGACGAAGAGCTCTCCAGCCGTCCGATTGAGGGCACCACAAAGGAAACCATTCGCAAAATCCATGATGTGGTAATCCAAGGAGACCGAATAAAAATTCGCAAAATTTCTGAGACTGTAGGAATCTCAAATTAGCGGGCGCTTATATCCTGCACGGAGAACTGGCTACGAAGAGGCTGCGTGTGGGTCTGCGATTGCTCACAGTCGACCAAAAGCGCATTCGGCACAACATTTCAACGCAATTTCTGGCGATGTTCAGACTCAATCCGCAAGACTTTTTGCGCAGATTTGTTACTGTCAATGAATCAATTATTATACACTCGAGTCAAAATGGCAATTAAAACAATGGACAAAGGCACCCAAGAAGGCAAAACCATTTTGTCACCTGGTAAGGTGATCGTCACAGTTTTTTTCGGATTCACAATGCATAATCCTCATAGATTACTTCGAAAAGGCAGAACCATAAATGTATACTATTACACTTCGTTGTTGAATCTTTGGAAACTTGTGTTGCCTGAAGAAAAAGACCAAGCTTGGCACGCAAACAAGTGCTCTTCCATCAGAATAATGGACCATACCCCACATCAGCGGCAACAGTGACGGAAGTGCATGAATTGGGCTTTGATCCGCCGTACTCACCAGACTTAGCCCCAAGCGACTTCTTCCTGTTCCATAACTTGAAACTTTAGCCTGCTGGGAAGAAATTTTCATCAGATGGGGCCGTGATAGTTGCAGTCGAAGAGTATTTTGCAGAGTTTGACAGAACCCATATTTCTGATGGGATGAAAAATCTGGAGGATCGCTGGACCAAGTGCACATCCTTCAAAGGAGACATGTTGAGAACTAAGATGAGTTGCTGACGGAACAAATTTTTGTCTTGTTTCTTTTACCGCACTTATCAAATCGCCCCTAGTAAATCCCGGTGCCACTGAACAAAGTTCTTGAGGGATTCTTTTTTTCGGCAGTGTAGTGTCAGTCTGCTCTCTTCCCCGACCAAATTGTTGAAGAACGGATTCCCGGGTGTGTCGCGAAATGATAAGGGTCCAAATGGCACACTTTCCAGCAGGCCGATCAGCCATCCTCATAAACTCGCTGAAGGTGAAGTAAACGCAGAATGAAACGCGAAAACAGTTATATGAATTCTGTACCTTGGAACTTTATCCAAGTGTCTCTTTAATTCCAAATTCATTCGTTCAGCTTGATCGTGAGTAAAGAAGAGTTTGCTATTACTACTAGAAAATATCTAGATCTAGTTGTGCATAAGGGTCTGGAATTTTCTGTAACAAAAATGATAACAGGACTGAGAGTAGTTGATAGTAAAGGAAACTATTAATCCTATATCGCTGACATGGGGCCAAGAAAGTGTAACTGAAGGTAACTGCAAGAGGGAAACGGAACAAATTTGTTTGCATCACACATAGCTTAATAGCGTGCTGGTCCACCTTTGGAGCGCAATACGGAAGGGATTCTACATTGCATGGATTCGGAAAGTCCTAGGCAAGTTTCAGGTAGGTACGTGTGACCGCGTTTCTACGCACAGGTCACGCATTTACCGTAAATTATGGCCACTGGTTTGTGTGTGCCGAGCTGGTGCTCACAGCGTCCTACGTGTTCCATAGAATCCAGTATCAGATGAATTTTGTGGACGAGACACCAGAGTGAGTTCGCTATCATGTTCCTCAAACCACTGTAGCACGATTCTCGACTTGCGACACTGACACATTTCCTGTTAGCAGAAGACATCGCCTTCGAGTAAGATAACAAGCACGCAGGGACGCGAGTGATCCGCAGTGATATTCACGTAGTCCACAGCTCCCATGATGTCTTCGATTACCACTACTGGCCCCATGGAAGCCCGGGTGAATGTTCCTCAAAGCATGATATTGCTCCCACCAGACTGTGTCCTTGTGCAGTGCATGTTTCGAGCACCCGTTCCGAAGGTGAGCCAACATGTTAGTAGGTAGTAATAATATTTCGGTTCATCAGCATAGATCTATTTTTACTTTATACAGATTTTTGATATTTGATGTTTTCGCCGTACTTTAAGCTCTTTTTGAGTCCATAACAGATATGCAGTATTTTATGAATTGCAGCAGTAACACAGTTACAGAACTTCTTTTCAAATTGCTACAACAGCTTAAGTTTTGCTTCGGTACCTGCAGGTTATCATCTAACTTAGCTACAAGGTAATGCCATTTAAAATTAAATATTCGTCTCTGCTGGCAAACACTTCCACATAGTCTGTTGCATTTAAAGTAAAGTTAAATGGTTCAAATGGCTCTGAACACTATGCCCGAGGCAGGATTCGAACCTGCGACCGGAACGGTCGCTCGGCTCCAGACTCTAGCGCCTAGAACCGCACGGCCACTCCGGCCGGCCAAGTAAAGTTAAGCTGGCTTCTTTGGCACTGATACTACTTACCTCAGTTTTTGTTTCGCTTTCATACATGGGCAATATTGTTGGGTTGGTGCATTAAAGTTCGTGGCGTTTTTGTTTTGCATGTTAGTACTCCGCTGCTGTGTGTTTATTTATCGAATGTCATATCTTAATTGTAGTTCACTGTTGCTATTTGAGTTTACATATTGTCATTGTGTCAGTTGTAGATAGTGCATTGAGCTGGGGACGCTAGAAAGTGAAGAAATGGGAACATTTCCGACATATTCTTCTGTGTGAGTTCAATACAAGACACAGATGTGGAGGCAGCCAGAAATATTTGCATCGTGTATGGGGATATTGCCACTGAACAGAGCATTGCAAGAAAATGTTTTTCTTGGTTTAGGGAGGATCGTTTTACATTAGTGACTCTCCACGTTCAGGGAGAACTTCGGGGTTTGATGAACATCGTTTAAACGCTTTAATCCAAAATGATCCACATCAAGTGTACTCGAGAACTGTCAAATGGGGTTGAACTGTCATCACTCCAACACCGTGCGATATTTCCATGCAATGGGGTAGGATCAAAAGTGTGTGGGTACTGCATGCTCTAAGCCAAAATCACAAAAATTAGCTGGTGGCCATTTGTGCATCGCTTCAAATGGTTCAAATGGCTCTGAGCACTATGCGACTTAACTTCTGAGGTCATCAGTCACCTAGAACTTAGAACTAATTAAACCTAACTAACCTAAGGACATCACACACATCCATGCCCGAGGCAGGATTTGAACCTGCGACCGTAACGGTCGCTCGGTTCCAGACTGGAGCGCCTAGAACCGCACGGCCACTCCTGCTGGCTTGTGCATCGCTGCTCTTGCTCGTCATCAATTGGCTCGTGAACAACGCCAACCGTTCCGATCCTGTGCTGGTGACGAGAGATGGTGTCTTTATGCTAACATAAGAGACAGGAATGGTTGAGCCCAAATAAAGCAGCAACTCCCCGTACAAACGACCTGCGCGCATCCAAAACAGATAAATGTTACACATTCTGGTGGAACGGAGACATTGTGGTGTACTACGAATTGTTACCTCGTGATGTAACAATCCATTCTGATTTTATTGTCAACAACTGAGACATCTTGCGGATGCAGTCCAAGAACAACGACCAGGAAGACTGCATGAGGTGACGCTACTCCACGATAACTCCGTCCACATTCTGCTAGACTGACAAAAACCAATATGCAGGAGTTGGGTTGGTAAGTCATTCCGCACCCATCTTATTCACTGTCAGATTTTCACCTCACTATCGAACAACTTTCAAGGAACTTCCTTCCCAGATGAAAATGCGTTCCGAACATTGCTCGAAGAGTTCTTCACCTCAAAACCACGTGATTTCTACAGGCATAAGAAAGTTACACCAGCGTTGGCACACTGTTGTAGATTGTGAAGGAGAATATATTATTGATGGCTCAAGTCTGTGTTATGTGTATCTGTTCTGCTTATTAAACTTATGGAAAAACGCTACGAACTTCCGCACCAACCCGATACATCGTATGATACAGCTGGTATTTGGTCCTGGTATGCTACATTTGTTCGTGGGGTCAAGGCACATAGGTGAAGGTGGCTTAGAACGCTTGCGTGGGATCTATCTGAACGCAGTGGTTTACAATCACTACATATTTTGTCTCAAAATATACAATGAGAAAGGACTGCATAGTTGTCGAAGCAGCTCCACAGAGGTCATTGTTGTAACGTAACTCGATAGATCATTTATGACACAAATAGTTTTTCAGAGCAGATTTCTATCATCGCAACACAAAACACAAAAACTCGTAGACTGTAAACCAGGTGTGACCAACCTTTTAACTTACCTGGGCCACACTGCAAGAAGATAATAGTTTTGGGCCGCACATAATACACTTAACAGTAATAATAACCGATGAGAGAAAACAATTAGATGAGAGCATCGCGTGGCGGGAGTTTCAAATTGAAAATATTCAACTTCTCGTAACTTCACATAAATGGAATTTCATGGATTTGTTTTTCACTGATCGTGTGATATATCCTCACTTCTTGGGCCGCACTAAAACTTGTTTTGGGCCGTGCGCGGCCCGCGTATTAGACACCCCTGCTATAAACATAACGTCAGTAGCACGATTGAACTGTTGACTTTAAGGAAGCCTGACGAAAGAATATCACGTAGTTTCAATATAAGTACGTGTATATACATTATGAAACAGTTCTTAAAGGTTTCTGACATATGCCAGCACCATTACATAATACCATCACTTTTTTAATTGTTTTACGGCATTATTCGTGATCCCTGAACAATCAATATTTGAACTGCTGTTACACTGCATTTGTATTGCTTGAACGAATACTAGCAAAACGAAAGCAGATATAATTAGAATTAAACAATGCTAAATACTGTTGTGCTGTAAGCGCAGTCATTTGAAAGCTACTATACTAGGAGTTTACAGCTTATAGACTCAGATGTACTCGATTATAATGACTAGGAACAGTACAATTCCATCGCTGAATACAGATCTAATATTAAAATGTGGCTTTGTATGTAACTGACTTCGTGTTGATCTTAATAATTAAATTTACCGTGTTGCACTTCTGGTCGAACTTGGGATTTCCCTTATGGTGACATGTTAATCTTCTTCACATAGCTTTCCCACTGGCAGTGCTTTAGTTACGCGAAAATACTAGCTGCAGCTTGCTTCTGATTCCACGTTTAACAGTAGGTTACATTTACATCTCGCCACTGGATTTGTAAGCCCATTCATACGTTGGACAAAGACAGTGGCATAATATGTGACATTTTCTCCCCCAAACAACTACACCTGAGAAAGCACCGTTGTGTTGATACAAATATCGGGGGTGCTAACAGCTTTACCTTTCCCAGCACGAAATTATTTCAATATTGTAACGTTCCTTTTGTCCAGACGCAGCGACACACACATCCGTCTCATGTAAAAGAGAGATTCAACAGCTGTGTAACAGGCAGTTTCGAGGCGCCAAGGGACAAAGCGGAGAGCGAGCTGTCATTGCCAAATAAAGCCAATTAGACTCGACTCACGTGCGTCAGCTGCGGCCGCCCGTGCCTGCTGCCGCCGCCGCTGGCGCGCCGGCCTGCTGACCGGCCACCGCGGACGCTGAACTGCGACTGCGCCGTGGGCGACCGGGCACAGCTGCCAACCGTGCCCGCCGCCTCCTATTGGTCGCCTCAGGGACGCCGCCTGTCCACGCCAACGGCATCTGCGCCAATAGCCGCGGGAAGCGCCTCCGACATTGTTGCTCGCTGTACGCCGAATGCAGTGCTACGACTCGTGCTAACCGTGAGTAAAGCATTGTTGCTCGCTGTATGGGGAATAGAGGTGAGAAAACCTGACCGGTTAAAACCGATGTCGGTATTTTAATTCTGAATAATCGGTATTTGTTTTGTCTCGATTATAGCATTTTTTTTAAATTTTTTGCTAATACTCAGGTCCGTTTCTACCGTTATGCAAGTCTAGGGGCCGCCAAGGGCGACAATATTTTAGTGGCTGCAAAGGACGCAAAAAGATTAAGTCCAAATCACACAGCGAAAAAATTGAGCAAATTAAGAGAAAAAATGAAAAAAGTAGAAAAATCAAAACACCAAATTTTTTTCAAAAGCATACGGAACAGTTACTTAATAAATTCTTACTTACTCTGACAAAAGTAAACACCATCTCCTCGAGATGACTGGGCGTTTGTGTTGTCCTCATAATTCCATCATCATTCATGAAAGTGGTGAGATTGAAGTGAGCAAAGGTTGGGAATTTGTACGGGCGCTGATAACCGTGCAGTTGAGCGCCCCACAAACCAAACATCGTCATCGTCATCATCATCATCATCTACCCATCTCAAAACTACTAAGTACGAAACGGAAACGCTGGGGCGGGAAACGTGCGCCGAGTTGGCGATGATTAGTAAAGAATTTATGAGTTGTATCGTGATTGTTTTGTAAACGTACGATGAAGCTGAGTGGTACTTTTGATGTGAATTAAGTGTAAAATAAGAATAAAGTACTACCACTGAGAGTATTGCTTCTGACAAATTTTAAATGCTACTCCAAAGGAAAGCACATAAGAACAAAGCTACATTTTGATTTCGTCCAGAAATTTCATTGTGATCCTGTACACGAAAAAAGCTGAAGCATAAAATTTGCTGTTCAGAAGAAGAAATACTGCATATCCAGCAATTATACTTCAAGAAACAGTTCAATGTAAAAATGTACTTAACAAAAGTTTTTTTAATTATTTTATTTTATTTTGTTTTTTTACTTTGGGGGAACAACCACCACGAGGAACTCAATGGGCTATAAGCAGTTGCCCTTTCCTAATTTAGGGCCATGCACTTCATGGAGGAAAGAGCCAGTGCCTTTACACAAACACAAATCGATGCCTCACTGGCATTCGAACCTGGACCCATCTCGGACAAATGAACAGAAGCCAATTGCTTAGAGAACTGCTAATACAAGTTGTAGACCTCTCAATGGTAAATGCAAACAAGGTGTACTTTAACTATTTAATCGCAAGATTGTTGATGCTGAAAAAGATAAGATTCAATCCTCAAACCAGAAATATTTCAGTTAAAACAGAAACTAAATAACACCACGGGTTTCCAGATGATATACTCTGATGCTTCGGAATGTCTCCCACCAGTACAGAACAATTTTTAAATTCAAGGAAAAATTCATTCATATCATGTTTAGTACTCATTTTCTTGCAGTAAAATGAAGTAAAAAATATGATGCCAAATTTAGGTGCACTGGCATATTTAGCTGAATTCTAGTTTAAAATGTTCAACACATTCTTCCTGTTCCAATTATTTTGAGAGATTTCGAAAATTGAGGACAAAAAATAATCAACTACATTTACATCTACATGATTACTCTGCAATTCACACTTAACCCATTACTGGCCAAAACTCTATTGGATCATTTTTTGCAAACTTTTGTACATAAATACGTTACATTGAGTGATTAACTGAATAAAAAGTTGTTTTGAAAATGTTCAGTTTATTAGAACAAAAACTACAGACCGTCCCATTTTTGGGACATTGGCCAAATGCGCTCTCCAAATTCACTACCTTATTCTCCATGCATAATATTGTAAGAAACAACACAAACAATAAATAAAGAATGTTTTAATATTATTGAATGTCTATTCAGTATGAAATGAAGCAAAACACTTGTCGTGTACACCAACATTGCACCTCTCACTTTTTTTTTCTTACAGTAAGCACATCTCTTCTGTGTTTTACTCTCTCCTGTGTTTTACTTGGCACAATGAAATGATTTCCTGGATCTAGTCGTACATCTGTGATCACCGGTCCTCCCATCAATTTGCTTCCTTGTGGTCCTCTGCGTTTTGGTACTGATCCTGTTTTCTTTGATAGGTAAAACATCACTATTCTCTGTCGGACATCCAAAAGTGAGAGCTTCTCACTCTTAAGTACCAGCTACATCTCGTACAAAAGACTCATTGTTCAATACATTTTCGTCAATGTCTTCTTCATCTGTTATTACATCTGCGTCGGGTGGAATAGTCTCCAATTCTACGTCATTATCTTCATCGTCACTCTCTTGATGGTTCGCTAGTTCTGCTAGAATTTCTTCAAGTGTAAGTCCACGCGGCATGTTTTTATCCTATTGGAATCTTAAAATTCGAATAGAACACGAAAAAACGCAGATATAAAGAATATAACATGCAATTCTTCTCTGTATAATACGTGTATACAAGAATAGGGCACATCAACAATAAATGATAGTGTAACATGCCATTGTCCCATTATTGGGACGCATAAAATAAATCGATATTACTTGAAAAAATCTGAAGTATACTTAATCTTACGTGGACATCAATATGTTCATAACAAACACGCCCAGACAACTAAATCACAGCTCATTGTCGTCCAGGAACTACCAGCAGACATACAGTGCTGCCAAGTGCGAGAACAAAAAATCGGCAAGTTTATAATTTTTCTGACGTGAAGTACTTAGAAAAAAGTTATTTATTTTACACTTACAGGCGTTATAGCAGTTAGTTGAACCTACAGGTGCAACAATAAAGGCTAAAAGATCCATTGCTTACGTGGAAATAAGTAAAATATACGCGTCCCAAAAAAGGGACAATGGCCAGTAATGGGTTAAGTGCCTGGCAGAGGGTTCATCGAACCATTTTCATACTACTTCTCTACCATTCCACTCTCGAATGGTGCGTGGGAAAAAGGAACACTTAAATCTTTCCGTTCGAGCTCTGATTTCTCTTATTTTATTATGATGATGATTCCTCCCTACGTACGTGGGTGTCAACAAAATATTTTCGCATTCGGAAGAGAAAGTTGGTGATTGAAATTTCGTTAATAGATCTCGCCGCAAAGCAAACCGCCTCTGTTTCAGTGACTGCAGCCCCAACTCGCGTATTATATCAGTGACACTCTCACCCCTAATGCGCGATAACACGAAACGAACGGCCCTTCTTTGCACTTTTTCGATGTCCTCCGTCAACCCTACCTGGTAAGGATCCCACACCGCGCAGCAGTATTCCAGCAGAGGACGGAAAAATGTAATGTAGGCTTTCTCTTTAGTAGATTTTCGCATCTTCTACGTGTTCTGCCAACAAAGCGCAGTCCTTGTTTCGCCTTCCCCACAATGTTATCTATGTGGTCTTTCCAATTTAAGTTGCTCGTAATTGTAATTCCTAGGTATTTAGTCGAACTGACAGCCCTTAGATTTGTGTGATTTATTGTATACCCAAAATTGATCGGATTTCATTTAGTACCTATGTGGATGGCCTCGCACTTTTCTTTGTTTAGTGCCAGTTTCCACTTTTCGCACCATACAGAAATTCTCTCTAGATCATTTTGTAATTGGAATTGACCGTCTGATGATTTTACTAGACGGTAAATTACTGTGTCATCTGCAAACAATCTAAGAGGGCTGCTCAGATTATCACCTAGGTAATTTATATAAATCAGGAACAGCAGAGGGCCTATAACACTACCTTGCGGAACGCCAGATATCACTTCTGTTCTACTCGATGATTTACCGTCTATCACTAAGAACTGTGACTTCTCTGAGAGGAAATGAATCCAATCACACAACTGAGACGATACTCCATAAGCACGCAATTTGGTTAATAGTCGCTCTTGAGGAACGGTATCAAAAGCCTTCTGGCAATGTTGTTGTTGTTGTTGTCTTCAGTCCTGAGACTGGTTTGATGCAGCTCTCCATGCTACTCTATCCTGTGCAAGCTGCTTCATCTCCAAGTACCTACTGCAACCTACATCCTTCTGAATCTGCTTAGTGTACTCATCTCTCGGTCTCCCTCTACGATTTTTACCCTCCACGCTGCCCTCCAATGCTAAATTTGTGATCCCTTGATGCCTCAAAACATGTCCTACCAACCGATCCCTTCTTCTAGTCAAGTTGTGCCACAAACTTCTCTTCTCCCCAATCCTATTCAATACCTCCTCATTAGTTACGTGATCTATCCACCTTATCTTCAGTATTCTTCTGTAGCACCACATTTCGAAGGCTTCTATTCTCTTCTTGTCCAAACTAGTTATCGTCCATGTTTCACTTCCATACATGGCTACACTCCAAACAAATACTTTCAGAAACGACTTCCTGATACATAAATCTATATTCGATGTTAACAAATTTCTCTTCTTCAGAAACGCTTTCCTTGCCATTGCCAGTCTACATTTTACATCCTCTCTACTTTGACCATCATCAGTTATTTTACTTCCTAAATAGCAAAACTCCTTTACTACTTTAAGTGTCTCATTTCCTAATCTAATTCCCTCAGCATCACCCGATTTAATTTGACTACATTCCATTATCCTCGTTTTGCTTTTGTTAATGTTCATCTTATATCCTCCTTTCAAGACACTGTCCATTCCGTTCAACTGCTCTTCCAAGTCCTTTGCCGTCTCTGACAGAATTACAATGTCATCGGCGAACCTCAAAGTTTTTACTTCGTCTCCATGAATTTTAATACCTACTCCAAATTTTTCTTTTGTTTCCTTTACTGCTTGCTCAATATACTGATTGAATAACATCGGGGAGAGGTTACAACCCTGTCTCACTCCTTTCCCAACCACGCTTCCCTTTCATGCCCCTCGACTCTTATGACTGCCATCTGGTTTCTGTACAAATTATAAATAGCCTTTCGCTCCTGTATTTTACCCCTGCCACCTTAAGAATTTGAAAAAGAGTATTCCAGTCAACATTGTCAAAAGCTTTCTCTAAGTCTACAAATGCTAGAAACGTAGGTTTGCCTTTTCTTAATCTTTCTTCTAAGATAAGTCGTAAGGTCAGTATTGCCTCACGTGTTCCAACATTTCTACGGAATCCAAACTGATCTTCCCCGAGGTCTGCATCTACCAGTTTTTCCATTCGTCTGTAAAGAATTCGCGTTAGTATTTTGCAGCCGTGGCTTATTAAACTGATAGTTCGGTAATTTTCACATCTGTCAGCACCTGCTTTCTTTGGGATTGGAATTATTATATTCTTCTTGAAGTCTGAGGGTATTTCGCCTGTCTCATACATCTTGCTCGCCAGCTGGTAGAGTTTTGTCATGACTGGCTCTCCCAAGGCCGTCAGTAGTTCTAATGGAATGTTGTCTACTCCGGGGACCTTGTTTCGACTCAGGTCTTTCAGTGCTCTGTCAAACTCTTCACGCAGTATCGTATCTCCCATTTCGTCTTCATCTACATCCTCTTCTATTTCCATAATATTGTCCTCAAGTACATCGCCCTTGTATAAACCTTCTATATACTACTTCCACCTTTCTGCCTTCCCTTCTTTGCTTAGAACTGGGCTCCCATCTGCGCTCTTGATATTCATACACGTGGTTCTCTTCTCTCCAAAGGTCTCTTTAATTTTCCTGTAGGCAGTATCTATCTTACCCCTAGTGAGATAAGCTTCTACATCCTTACATTTGTCCTCTAGCCATCCCTGTTTAGCCATTTTGCACTTCCTGTCGATTTCATTTTTGAGACGTTTGTATTCCTTTTTGCCTGCTTCATTTACTGCATTTTTATATTTTCTCCTTTCATCAATTAAATTCAATATTTCTTCTGTTACCCAAGGATTTCTAGCAGCCCTCGTCTTTGTACCTACTTTATCCTCTGCTGCCTTCACTACTACATCCCTCAGAGCTACCCATTCTTCTTCTACTGTATTTCTTTCCCCTATTCCTGTCAATTGTTCCCTTATGCTCTCTCTGAAACTCTGTACAACCCCTGGTTCTTTCAGTTTATCCAGGTCCCATCTCCTTAATTTCCCACATTTTTGCAGTTTCTTCAGTTTTAATCTACAGGTCATAAGCAATAGATTGTGGTCAGAGTCCACATCTGCCCCTGGAAATGTCTTACAACTTAAAACCTGGTTCCTAAATCTCTGTCTTACCATTATATAATCTATCTGATACCTTTTAGTATCTCCAGGGTTCTTCCACGTATACAACCTTCTTTCATGATTCTTAAACCAAGTGTTAGCTATGATTAAGTTGTGCTCTGTGCAAAATTCTACTAGGCGGCTTCCTCTTTCATTTCTTAGCCCCAATCCATATTCACCTACTATGTTTCCTTCTCTCCCTTTTCCTACACTCGAATTCCAGTCACCCATTACTATTAAATTTTCGTCTCCCTTCACTGTCTGAATAATTTCTTTTATTTCATCGTACATTTCTTCAATTTCTTCATCATCTGCAGAGCTAGTTGGCATATAAACTTGTACTACTGTAGTAGGTGTGGGCTTCGTATCTATCTTGGCCACAATAATGCGTTCACTATGCTGTTTGTAGTAGCTTACCCGAATTCCTATTTTCCTATTCATTATTAAACCTACTCCTGCATTACCCCTATTTGATTTTGTGTTTATAACCCTGTATTCACCTGACCAGACGTCTTGTTCCTCCTGCCACCGAACTTCACTAATTCCCACTATATCTAACTTTAACCTATCCATTTCCCTTTTTAAATTTTCTAACCTACCTGCCCGATTAAGGGATCTGACATTCCACGCTCCGATCCGTAGAACGCCAGTTTTCTTTCTCCTGATAACGACATCCTCCTGAGTAGTCCGCGCCCGGAGATCCGAATGGGGGACTATTTTACCTCCGGAATATTTTACCCAAGAGGATGCCATCATCATTTAATCATACACTAAAGCTGCATGTCCTCGGGAAAAATTACGGCTGTAGTTTCCCCTTGCTTTCAGCCGTTCGCAGTACCAGCACAGCAAGGCCGTTTTGGTTAATGTTGCAAGGCCAGATCAGTCAATCATCCAGACTGTTGCCCCTGCAACTACTGAAAAGGCTGCTGCCCCTCTTCAGGAACCACACGTTTGTCTGGCCTCTCAACAGATACCCCTCCGTTGTGGTTGCTCCTACGGTACGGCCATCTGTATCGCTGAGGCACGCAAGCCTCCCCACCAACGGCAAGGTCCATGGTTCATGGGGGGCTTCTGGCAATAGGAATATGGAATCGATCTGAGATCCCTTGTCGACAGCACTCATTACTTCATGGGAATAAAGAGCTAGCTGTGTTGCACAGGAACGATAGTTTCTGAATCCGTGTTGGTTATGTAACAATAAGTCATTTTCTTCAAGGTGGTTCATAATGTTCGAATACAGTATATGCTCCAAAATCCTACTGCAAATTGGCGTCAGTGATACGGGTCTGTAGTTCAATGGGTTACTCCTATTTCCTTTCTTAAATATTGGTGTGACCTGTGCTACTTTCCAGTCTTTAGAAACAGACCTTTCGTCAAGTGAGCGGTTGTATATGACTGCTAAGAAAGGCGCTATTGTGTCTGTTGTGTCTACATATTCTGAAAGGAACCTGACTGGTATATCATCTGGACCGGAAAACTTGCCTTTCTTAAGTGATTTGAGCTGTTTCTCAACACCTAAGATATCTACTTTTGTCACTCATGCTAACAGGTGTTCTGGTTTCGAATTCTGGAGTATTTACTTCGTCTTCTTTCGTGAAGGAATTACGGAAAACTGTATTTAGTAACACCGCTTCAATGGCACCATCATCGGTAACATTTCCATCGCTATCGCGCAATGACGGTATCGACTGTTTTTTGCCACTGGTGTTCTTTACATACCACCAGAATTTCTTTGGGTTTTCTACCATATTTTGAGACAACATTTCATTGTGGAAACTATTAAAAGCATCTCTCATTGACGTCCGCACTAAATTTCTACGTTCCGTGAAACTTAGCCAGTGTTGGTGATTTTGCGTTCTTCTGAATTTCGCATGCTTTTATCGTTGCTTCTGCAATAGTGTTCTGACGTGTTTTGTGTACCATGGTGGATCATTCCCGCCTCTTATTAACTAATGCGGTATGAATCTATCTACTGCTGTCGATACTGTATCTTTGAATCTGAGCCATATCTGGTTTACACTTACATAATTAGCTTTGAAGGAATGGAGACTCTCCTTAGAAAGGCATCAAGCGAAATTTTATCTGCTGTTTTAAGTAGATATATTTTGCGTTTATTTTTAGTGGTTTTGGTTGATATAGTTTTGAGCCTCGCTACAATGACCAGTTGAGCATATATTGTTGTCCTCAATCAGTTTTGGAAAAACTGAGGACAAAACACCCAAAAAATGAGGACATCTAATCACCTTAGTTCAATGATTAAAAGTGTAGTAGGAGATTTGCATTTTTGTGCCGTTGGATGTTGGTGGTGGTGGTGGAGAGGCAGACATTCCGGAAACCGATGGCAATGAAAAAGCGGGAGCGTAATGTTTCAGTTCTCGCCTGAGGGAGGGGGGGGGGGGGGGCAAGACGCTTAGCAACGGCTCTACTAATAACAGAGTGAGAAAATCGGAATGCCATTTAGCCATTGTAGCAATGCTAATTTTTTTCGCTTTTAAATAAACTTCTTTTAGTAAAATGTTAATTTTTATTCGTAAAATTTGTATTGGTTTGAAATATTGCGTTATTATAGAAAATGGGAAAAGCAATCAGTGCTATTTTAATAACAATACCGACGAAAAAGAGCAACAAACAGATGGCGCCAGAATCGGTACAGCAGTGTTGAGACAATAACGTCCTGCAGTGTGTCGTGGCTTACAGCAGTGCAGTGTGCAAGACTTGTCCCACGTGGTCCATTTGGGGGTGTTGCTGCCATTGTACACAGAATGCACAAGATTTATGTTCCAGAATGGTACTAACCCTAGTCTGGATATACACTCCTGGAAATTGAAATAAGAACACCGTGAATTCATTGTCCCAGGAAGGGGAAACTTTATTGACACATTCCTGGGGTCAGATACATCACATGATCACACTGACAGAACCACAGGCACATAGACACAGGCAACAGAGCATGCGCAATGTCGGCACTAGTACAGTGTATATCCACCTTTCGCAGCAATGCAGGCTGCTATTCTCCCATGGAGACTATCGTAGAGATGCTGGATGTAGTCCTGTGGAACGGCTTGCCATGCCATTTCCACCTGGCGCCTCAGTTGGACCAGCGTTCGGCTGGACGTGAGGACCGCGTGAGACGACGCCTCATCCAGTCCCAAACATGCTCAATGGGGGACAGATCCGGAGATCTTGCTGGCCAGGGTAGTTGACTTACACCTTCTAGAGCACGTTGGGTGGCACGGGATACATGCGAACGTGCATTGTCCTGTTGGAACAGCAAGTTCCCTTGCCGGTCTAGGAATGGTAGAACGATGGGTTCGATGACGGTTTGGATGTACCGTGCACTATTCAGTGTCCACTCGACGATCACCAGACGTGTACGGCCAGTGTACGAGATCGCTCCCCACACCATGATGCCGGGTGTTGGCCCTGTGTGCCTCAGTCGTATGCAGTCCTGATTGTGGCGCTCACCTTCACGGCGCCAAACACGCATACGACCATCATTGGCACCAAGGCAGAAGCGACTCTCATCGCTGAAGACGACACGTCTCCATTCGTCCCTCCATTCACGCCTGTCGCGACACCACTGGAGGCGGGCTGCACGATGTTGGGGCGTGAGCGGAAGACGGCCTAACGGTGTGCGGGACCGTAGCCCAGCTTCATGGAGACGGTTGCGAATGGTCCTCGCCGATACCCCAGGAGCAACAGTGTCCCTAATTTGCTGGGAAGTGGCGGTGCGGTCCCCTACGGCAATGCTTAGGATCCTACGGTCTTGGCGTGCATCCGTGCGTCGCTGCGGTCCGGTCCCAGGTCGACGGGCACGTGCACCTTCCGCCGACCACTGGGGACAACATCGATGTACTGTGGAGACCTCACGCCCCACGTGTTGAGCAATTCGGCGGTACGTCCACCCGGCCTCCCGCATGCCCACTATACGCCCTCGCTCAAAGTCCGTCAACTGCACATACGGTTCACGTCCACGCTGTCGGGGCAAGCTACCAGTGTTAAAGACTGCGATGGAGCTCCGTATGCCACGGTAAACTGGCTGACACTGACGGCGGCGGTGCACAAATGCTGCGCAGCTAGCGCCATTCGACGGCCAATACCGCGGTTCCTGATGTGTCCGCTGTGCCGTGCGTGTGATCATTGCTTGTACAGCCCTCTCGCAGTGTCCGGAGCAAGTATGGTGGGTCTGACACACCGGTGTCAATGTGTTCTTTTTTCCATTTCCAGGAGTGTATTTTTACGAAGTGACGAAGCAATGAAGTATACTATGCTTCATCTGCTTTAGAAGTTTGAAGATTTGTCTGCCATTTCAACAAACTAATAAAAGAGAAAGGAAAGTTTTGTAACAGTAATAAAGTAAAAACTTAACAAAAATATTTTCATAGTACACAATAAAAATAGAAAAGAGCTGCTCTGCTGCTGTGTCTAAATAATATACCTTTATCTTCTTGCAGCGCTTGTAAACGGACCAATTAACACTAATACAGTGCTTTTCAACCTCAGTTTTCACCTTTTATTACCGATTATTCGTAATGCTCCAAATAGTGGTATGATCCCCAACTACAAACCGAGCCAGATAGCGCAGTGGCTAGCACACTGGGCTCGCATTCGGGAGGACGATGGTTCAATCCCGCGTCAGGCCATCCTGATGTAGGTTTTCCGTGATTTCCCTAAATCACTCCAGGCAACTGCCGGGATGGTTCCTTTGAAAGGGCACGACCGACTTCCTTCCACTTCCTTCCCTAATCCGATGAGACCGATGACCTCGTGGTCTGGTCTCCTCCCCCAAAAACAACAACAACCCAACTACAACATGGTTTTCGAGCAGAATATCAAAACACAAGAATCCATATTGGTGACCTTTTTATAGAAAAGCAGCGAACGTTTTCTTTTATTTGCCTATTTAATTTAATATTTTCATTCTCTGTATCTTGAAACTGAGTGAACCGAAATTTTTCAATCTATCTTCAATTCCTTCGTTTATTGCAGGAAATAACTGGAATAAGAAACCTACAATTAATTATTTCAGGAACCAGTTATTTTGAACGGTTTTAACAGTCAGGATAAACTGGCGTCGAAAAAAACAATACAACTGAAAACCGGTTGTTTCAGCGATAACCACCATCCCTAATGCAGAATACAGTACTTAAATTCGTGCTAACGATGGTTGAAGCAAAGATAAAAAAATTATGAAATACCTTGTTAAACTAGTGAATTTAGTGCCTTTGCGGCTGCAGCTAAATACACTACTGCCCATTAAATAATTATAATCATATTAAGACAATATATACACTACTGGCCATTAAAATTGCTACACCAAGAAGCAATGCAGATGATAAACGGGTATTCATTGGACAAATATATTATACTAGAACTGACATGAGATTACATTTCACGCAATTTGGGTGCATAGATCCTGAGAAATCAGTACCCAGAACAACCACCTCTGGCCATAATAACGGCCTCGATACGCCTGGTCATTGAGTCAAACAGAGCTTGGATGGCGTGTACAGGTACAGCTGCCCATGCAGATTCAACACAGTACCACGGTTCTTCAAGAGTAGTGACTGGCGTATTGTGACAAGCCAGTTGCTCGGCCACCATTGACCAGACGTTTTCGATTGGTGAGAGATCTGGAGAATGTGCTGGCCAGGGCAGCACTCGAACATTTTCTGTATCCAGAAAGGCCTGTACAGGACCTGCAACATTCGGTCGTGCATTATCCTGCTGAAATGTAGGGTTTCGCAAGGATAGAGTGGAGGGTAGAGCCACGGGTCGTAGCACATCTGAAATGTAACGTCCACTGTGCAAAGTGCCGTCGATGCGAACAAGAGGTGACCGTGACGTTTAACCAATGGCATCCCATATCATCACGCCGGGTGACACGCCAGTATGGCGGCGACGAATACACGCTGCCAATGTGCGTTCACCGCGATGACGCCAAACACGGATGCGACCGTCATGATGCTGTAAACATAACCTGGATTCATCCGAAAAAATGACGTTTTTCCATTCGTGCACCCAGGTTCTTCGTTGAGTACACCATCGCAGGCACTTCTGTCTGTGATGCAGCGTCAAGGGTAACCGCAGCCATGATCCCCGAGCTGATAGTCCATGCTGCTGCAAACGTCGTCGAACTGTTCGTGCAGATGGTTGTTGTCTTGAAAACGTCCCCATCTGTTGACTCAGGGACCGAGACGTGGCTGACGATCCGTTACAGCCAGCGGATAAGATGCCTGTCATCTCGACTGCTGGTGATATGAGACCGTTGGGATCCAGCACGGCGTTCCGTATTACCCTCCTGAACCCACCGATTCCATATTCTGCTAACAGTCATTGGATCTTGACCAATGGGAGAAGCAATGTGGCGATGCAATAAACCGCAATCGTGATAGGCTACAATCCAACCTTTATCAAAGTCGGAAACGTTATGGTGCGCATTTCTCCTCCTTACACGAAGCATGACAACAACGTTTCACCAGTTAACGCCGGTCAAGTGCTCTTTGTGTATGAGAAAACGGTTGGAAAATTTCCTCATGTCAGTACGTTGTAGGTCTCGCCACCGGCACCAACCTTGTGTGAATGCTTTGAAAAGCTAATCATTTGCATATCACAGCATCTTCTTCCTGTCGGTTAAATTTCGCGTCTGTAGCGCGTCATCTTCGTAGTGTACCAATTTTAATTGCCAGTAGTGTACATATACCGAGGGACAAAGGCAATCATTCAACAAGATCTCAGAAACAACTACAGAGCTCTGTATTTTAATCACGGAATATTGTACAGGCTGATGTACATAAGACACGTCGCCCAAGATACAACCAGAACTAGTAAATCGGTATGCATGCGACAGCAATTTTACCAATTCGTTCTTACAGCGAGACCTTCAGAGGTGCCGGTCCAGGTTGCTGTACACACCGGTACCTCTAATACCCACTAGCACATCTTCTAGTATTGATGCATGTCTGTATTCGTTGTAGCGTACTATCCACCAGTTCATTAAGGCACTTTTGGTCCAGGTTGTCCCATTCCTGTACGGCGATTCGGCGTAAATCCCTCAGAGAGGATGGTGAGTCACGTCGTCCATAAACAGCCCTTTTCCATCTATCCCAGGCATATACAATAGACTTCATGTCTGGAGAAAATGGTGGCCACTCTGGTCGAGTGATGTCGTTATCCTGAAGGAAGTCATCCACAAGATGTGCACGATGGGGACGCGAATTGTCATCCATGATGACGAATGCCTCGCAAATATGGTTGCACTATTGGTCGGAGGATGGGATTCACGTATCGTACAGCCGTCACGGCGCCTTCCGTGACCACCAGCGGCGTACGTCGGCCCCACATAATGCCACCCCATAACAGCGGGGAACCTCCACCTTGCTACACAGTATGTCTAAGACGTTCAGCCTGGCCGGGTTGCCTCCAAACACGTCTCCGACGATTGTCTGGTTGAAGGCATATGTGACACTCATCGCTGAAGAGAACGTGATGCCAATCCTGAGCGTTCCATTCGGCATGTTGTTGAGCCCATCTGTACCGCGCTACGTGGTGTCGTGGTTGCAAAGATGGACCTCGCCATGGACATCGGGAGTGAATTTGCGCATCATGCAGCCTATTGCGCATGACGTCCTGTAGCTGCACGAAAAGCATTATTCAAACATGGTGGCGGTGCTGTCAGGGCTCCTCCGAGCCATAATCCGTAGTAGCGGTCATCCATTGCAGTAGTAGCCATTGGCCGGCCTGGCCGAGGCATGTCATCGACAGTTCCTGTCTCTCTGTATCTTCTCCATGTGCAAACAACATCGCTTTGGTTCACTCCGAGACGCCTGGACACTTCCCTTGTTGAGAGCCCTTCCTGGCACAAAGTAAAATGCGGACGCGAACGAACCGCGGTATTGACCGTCTAGACATGGTTGAACTACAGACAGCACGAGCCGTGTACCTCCTTCCTGCATCTACATCTACACCTGCGTGATTACTCTGCTATTCACAATAAAGTGCCTGGCAGGGGATTCAATGAGCCACCTTCAAGCTGTCTCTCTACCGTTCCACTCTCGAACGGCACACGGGAAAAACGAGCCCTGATTTCTCTTATATCATCTGATGATCATTTCTCCCTATTTAGTTGGATGCCAACAGAATGTTTTCGCAACCGGAAGAGAAAACTGGTGATTGAAATTTCATGAGAAGATCCCATCGCAACGAAAAACGCCTTTGTTTTAATGATTGCCACTCCAATTCACGTATCATGTCTTTGACACCATCTCCCCCATTTCGCGATAATACAAAAGGAGCTGCCCTTCTTTGTACTTTTTCGATGACATTCGTCAGTCCCACCTGATGCGGATTTCACACCGCACAGCAATATTCCAGAATAGGGCGGACAAGCGTAGTATAAGCAGTCTCTTTAGTAGACCTGTTGCACGTTCTAAGTGTTCTGCCAATGAATCGCAGTAGTGAAGGACATGCAAAATTTTCGTGCACATAAAATGGAGTCTGAAGTGTAAAATTGGTTTTGGGTTGTTTTAGTTTCACTCAAGTAAACTATCAACGTTTTACAGACGCGTCAAGTTACATTCTCTTCTTTGGCAGGAAAGAGGAGGGAACCAGCGGAAAAAAGCTCCCATCGGAGCATAAAAAAGGCGAATATGCTTCTCTTTATTAAAGACTGTGACTGAAAAGTGTGGTACCAGCTGCTTCATTCTGTCTGCCTCAGCAGCTTTAAAAAATTTCGTAAAAATATAGCTTGCGAACACATTCGTGACTTTTTATACTGAGAGAGAAGGAGACAGTGACAGCGGGAAAGATAAGGAAAAGTAATTAATACTGGAAGGTGGTTGACAGTGGTTGAGGTTGTTAAGTAGGCTGTTTTGGTTTTTATATTGGTAACGCCACGTAGCGCTCTGTATGTGTACTGGCTGTGCTGTGTACAGTCTGTGGCTGGTTAGCATTGTTGTAATATTCGCTATTGTAGTGTTGGGCAGTTGGATGTGAACAGCGCGTAGCGTTGCGCAGTTGGAGGTGAGCCGCCAGCAGTGGTGGATGTGGGGAGAGAGGTAGAGAAGTTTTGAGAGCGGATGTTCTGGACGTTGTGTCCATCAGAGACAGTAAATTTGTAAGACTGGATGTCATGAACTTATATATCCGAAATGACAGGAAACAAATACTGCAGATTCAGGTTTTGGGTCCTTACCGTTTTCTCAAATGAGTCAAGACACATTTTCTGCTTGTCAAAATGTGAATGTTGCCGGTGAAAATGCACTGCGAAAAAGCATAGAGAAACAGATTCCAGACACTAATACATTATTATTGCTATTAATGCAACAAATGAAACAAAATCAGAGACGAACACAGCAAAAGTTAGACACAGTGGAACAAAATCTTCAAAAGTTATATACAATGGAACAACATCAAAGACAAACACAGCAACAGCTTTAAAAGTTAGATTCATTGGAACAAATGCTTGAACTAACACGTGAAGATTTAACTGCAGAGTTGCTTAAAATCGAATATAAATGTCGAAAAGTCTGTAATGATGTAAAAACACAAATTTGTGAGCATTTTCAACCTATTTTTTCGCGTCATGAAAATGCATTACAAAATCACGAAGCAGCCATAAAAGATTTTGGATTTGATTGGTTGGGGGAAGAGACCAAACACGAGGTCATCAGTCTCATCGGATTATGAAAGGAAGTCGGCCGTGCCCTTTCAAAGGAACCATCCCGGCATTTGCTGGAGCGATTTAGGGAAATCATGGAAACCTAAATCAGGATGGCCGGACGCGGGATTGAACCGTCGTCTTCCCGAATGTGAGTCCAGTGTGCTAACCACTGCCCCCACGTTGCTTTTTTTTTTTTAATCTACGACCCTGCCGGGAATCGAACTCGGGCCCTTATGATTAACAGCCCGTCGCGCTGACCACTTTTTTTTTTGCCTTTCGCGGGCAAGTGCTCTACCAACTTTTTTTTTTATCGAACAAAGGCAGCGTGCACCTGACAGTCAAGCACGTTACCCTTTTTTTTGTAAGAAAAAAAAAGATAACAATAAAAACGCGGTTCCTCCGCTTTATGGAAAAATTGGAAAAGTAAGTCCTGTATTTCGTATTACTCCGTATGAGCTCGTATTGTTCTTGTAAATACATCCAATAATCCATCACGGACTTAATATCGTACGAATACAAATATTTCGTCGCATGTCCAGCGATCCAATTGACCGCATACGTCTTTTGTTTGGGAAAAAAGGTCTTGTCCGGTAGAAAAAGCACATCCGATGTGATTTCTGTGTAGTTAGTGCGCCGAAGGAAGGCCAGTATTCGACGCGTCAGCATCCAGAGGTCCCTCGCTGCGCCACACACTAAACCATGTTCTTCGGTTGCTAACAGTCCACAGTTTGTGCAAAGAGGAGAATCGATCAAATGAATTGTATGTCATCTACTCCTGGTCACTAGTTTACGGTTTATAAGAATATGCCTCATCGATCTCGGTGCTGTTGACAGTAATGGAGTATGCACTGCACACCAAATGTGGTTCCACGTTCTCGACGGGTATTTGAATTCCATTATATTGCGGCCATGGTGATCCATCAACATCTATAGATCTCCCGAGTCGTGGCTATTCTCTTCGAAGGTACTTTCAGACGAACATAACTGTAATCAACAAGAAATGAGCCAATGTGTGCAAGAGAAGGCGAAATATTGCCCACCGCAATAGGGGGTTCGTACGAAGGCGTAACAAGTACTTCTATCAGAGCTGACGTTAAGGTATGCTTTCTTTGTTGCCAATTTCGTATCATCGCTCGCATGTAAAGAGCCAGAGCTTTGTTTCTCGCGTTTGTGAGGTTGAGGCCACCGTTCCGGAACTGTAGCGTTAACGTATCATACTTGTTCTTAAATAACATCCCAGTACTAACATAGTAACCAAAGGCAGCCATGAGGCGGTCTGCAATACCCTTCGGTATTGGTAGGATCTGCGCTAAATGGGGCAGTCGTGACGCTATGTGAACGATGGTGAATGCCACACGTTGGATCATGTCAAAGGCTCTCAGTGAGTTGTTGCGTATCGTCAGACGAACATTCTGCAGAAGCCGCCGAGAACTCGCCGCTGCTGACCGCCGTAGTGAACGGGTAAATGTAATCCCCAGACATCTCAGCGATTCCACCGTCTGAAACGGTCCCGGTACGTCTTCCAGACCCTGTCCAATGTGCATAATTTTGGATTTCGTCATGTTAACGATACTGCCTGCCGCCGTCCCGTAAGAGTCTAGATGTTCAACAGCCTGACGCACTTAATGTCCTGATCTGACAAGGAGGATCATGTCGTCCGCATATGCGCGACAAACGAAAGAGTTCTCATTAAGCGCTATCCCAGTAAGTGAGCGCCTCATAACACACATCAGCGGTTCAAGCGCTATCGCAAACAGCATCATGGAGAGTGGGCACCCTTGTCGGACTGAGCTGTTAATAGGAATCGAGCCCGCTTCCCGGCCGTTTACAATTACCTTCGATGTAGCCCCTCGTCTTAGCCCCATAACGATGGAGATAAAAACAGGTGGAATCGCCATTCGGCTCATGACTGACGCAAAGAAGTCATGGTTTATCCTGTCGTACTCACGATCGAAGTCCACAGATATCATCGCTGCTCGCATTTTACACGTTTCCGCAAGGGCGAAAACGTCACGGTATTCACTTAACGCCGAGGAGATGTTGCTTCGCACCCCTAGGCAAGCCTGATCAGGGGATATTGTCCTGGATATCGCCAGCTTGAGACGAGTGTCGTGTTTAGCATAGTGAGAGGCCGATATTGATTCACGGTGCCATAAAAGAACTGCAAACTATTGTTCATAAAAATCACGACACCTTGCAAGCTAAAATTGACTCAGTTGCATCTACCGATGCGGTTACGCAACTTGCAAAAACTATAGGCCGGTATCTCTGACGTCGGTCTGTTATAGAATTTTGCAACATGTTTCATACTCGCGTGTTGTGGGATTTCTCGAGACCGAGAATCTCCTTTGTACGAACCAACATGGATTCTGAAAACAACGATCGTGTAAACTCCAGCTCTCTCTTTTCGTACTCGAGACACAGAAAGCAGTATATACACGTGACCAGGTAGACACCGTGTTCCTTGACTTCTGGAAGGTATTCGATACAGTTCTGCATTGCAACCTAATGATCAAAATACGAGCGTATTGACTTATCAGACCAACTGTGTGACTGAACTGAAGAGTTTCTGTCAAGCAGAACACAATATGTCATTCCGAATAGAGAGAAGGTTTCAGACGTAAAAGCAACTTCGGGCATGTCCCGGAGGGGTGTCCTAAGACCATCACTTTTCAAAATATATATAAAAGTCCTCTTAGATAACATCGGAAGTTACATGAGAATCTTCGCGGATGATGCTGTTGTATACAGAGAGGTCGTATAGAAGTACAGGAAGAGGATCGACGCTTGGTGCAGGAGTATCCAAGGAACATAGAAAGAGTATCAACTGACCCTCAACATAAACAAATGTACCGCAATGTGAATACCTACACTCTTTCCATTTTAGTTCAAAATTGCAGACGAATCACTAGAAGCAATTACTTCAAAAAAATGGTTCAAATGGCTCTGTGCACTATGGGACTTAACTTCTTAGGTCATCAGTCGCCTAGAACTTAGAACTACTGAAACCCATCTAACCTAAGTATGTCACACACATCCAGGCCCGAATCAGAATTCGAACCTGCGACCGTAGCGGTCGCGCGGTTCCAGACTGTAAGGCCTAGAACCACTCGGCCACTTCGGCTGGGGCAGTTACGTGTATGGTGCGATTTGAAATAGAACGACCATATAAAATTAACTGCGAGTAAGGCGGATGCCAGACTGAAACTCATTGGAAGAGTCCTCATGAAATGTAGCCATCTACAAGAGAAGTACCTTATGAAACACTCGCTTGACCAATCCTTGAATACTGCTTGTCAGTATGGGATCCATATCAGACAGGACTGCCAGAGGAAAAAAGAGAAGGTCCAAAGGGGAGCAGCACGTTTCGTTAGATGTTCATTTACACTGTCCAGTCACTTTAATGTAAAAATATTTCAAATGCCTGAATAGCCGTCTTCTGCAACGCGAATGTGCAGGAAGAGAGTGAGTGAGGCACTGGAAGATTCCGACTGGGATGTAGATCCATGCTGTCTCAGGTGCCGTGGCCAGCTCCACTAGGTTTCTCGGTTGAGGACCCATGGCGCAAATAGCCCGATCGAGATGGTCCTACAGGTTCTCGATTGTGTTTAAATCTGGGGATATTAGAGCACCTTTTGTGTCTACCGTTTAATAGGGAATTCTCACAAAACAGAAGGCTCAGTGTGGTGTAGACGTGTGAAGCAACCTGGCAACAACCCACGGTGGTGCATCCATACTTCTTAGAGCCAACTGAGCGAATTTAAAATGAGTCAAATTGTGTACTTCCGAGTGGTGGGATTGTTCTTTCGGAGAGTAGCCACACGGTTTGGACTTGTTGAATCAGTTGTACGACAACTGATATCGGTGGCCACGTGGACATTCTCACATCCATAGACGAGATTCTGGACTTCACGTAGCACACACACCCTCCAGGCTCGTCGTACTGTAAGGGCAACAGTGGCTGATCATATAGCTACCACAGCACAGATATACATCTACATCTACATTTATACTCCGCAAGCCACCCATCGGTGTGTGGCGAAGGGCACTTTACGTGCCACTGTCATTTCCCTCCCTTTCCTGTTCCAGTCGCGTATGGTTCGCGGAAAGAACGACTGCCAGAAAGCCTCCGTGCGCGCTCGAATCTCTCTAATTTTACATTCGTGATCTCCTCGGGGGGGGGGGGGGGGGGGGGGGGTATAAGTAGGGGGAAGCAATATATTCGACACCTCATCCAGAAACACACCCTCTCGAAACCTGGACAGGATGCTATACCGCGATGCAGAGCGCCTCTCTTGCAGAGTCTGCCACTTGAGTTTGCTAAACATCTCCGTAACGATATCACGCTTACCAAATAACCCTGTGACGAAACGCGCCACTCTTCTTTGGATGTTCTCTATCTCCTCTGTCAACCCGATCTGGTACGGATCCCACACTGATGAGCAATACTCAGGCATAGGTCGAACGACTGTTTTGTAAGCCACCTCCTTTGTTGATGGACTACATTTTCTAAGGACTCTCCCAATGAATCTCAACCTGGCACCTGCCTTACCAACAATTAATATTATATGATCTTTACACTTCAAATCGTTCCGCACGCATACTCCCAGATATTTTACAGAAATAACTGCTACCAGTGTTTGTTCCGCTGTCATATAATCATACAATAAAGGACCCTTCTTTCTATGTATTCGCAGTACATTACATTTGTGTATGTCAAGGGTCAGTTGCCACTCCCTGCACCAAGTGCCTATCCGCTGCAGATCTTCCTGCATTTCGCTGCAATTTTCTAATGCTGCAACTTCTCTGTATACTACAGTATCATCCGCGAAAAGCCGCATGGAACTTCCGACACTATCTACTAGGTTATTTATATATATTTTGAAAAGAAATGGTCCCATAACACTCCCCTGTGGCACGCCAGAGGCTACTTTAACGTTTGTAGACGTCTCTCCATTGAGAACAACATGCTGTGTTCTTTGTGCTAAAAACTCTTCAATCCAGCCACACAGCTGGTCTGATATTCCGTAGGCTCTTACTTTGTTCATCAGGCGACAGTGTGGAACTTACCGAACACCTTCCGGAAGTCAAGCAAAATGGCAGTTACCTGGGAGCCTGTATCTAATATTTTCTGGATCTCATGAACAAATAAAGCGAGTTGGGTCTCACACGATCGCTGTTTCCGGAATCCATATTGATTCCTACAGAGTAGATTCTGGGATTCCAGAAACGACATTATACGCGAGCAAAAAACCTGTTCTAAAATTCTACAACAGCTCGATGTCAGAGATATAGGTCTATAGTTTTGCGCATCTGCCCGACGACCCTTCTTGAAGACTGGGACTAAATGTGCTCTTTTCCAATCATTTGGAACCTTCCGTTCCTCTAGAGACTTGCGGTACACGGCTGTTAGAAGGGGGGCAAGTTCTTTCGCGTACTCTGTGTAGAATCGAACTGGTATCCCGTGAGGTCCAGTGGACGTCCCTCTGTTGAGTGATTTAAGTTGCTTTTCTATTCCTTGGACACTTATTTCGATGTCAGCCATTTTTTCGTTTGTGCGAGGAGTTAGAGAAGGATCTGCATTGCGGTCTTCCGCTGTGAAACAGGTTTGGAAAAAGATGATTAGTATTTCAGCTTTACGCGTGTCATCCTATGTTTCAATGCCATCATCATCCCAGAGTGTCTTGATATGCTGTTTCGATCCACCTACTGATTTAACATAAGACCAGAACTTCCTAGGATTTTCTGTCAAGTCGGTACATAGAATTTTACTTTCGAATTCACTGAACGCTTCACGTATAGCCCTCCTTACGCTAACTTTGACATCGTTTAGCTTCTGTTTGTCTGAGAGGTTTTGGCTGCGTTTAAACTTGCTGTGATGCTCTCTTTGCTTTCGCAGTGGTTTCCTAACTTTGTTGTTGAACCACGGTGGGTTTTTCCCGTTCCTCACAGTTTTATTCGGCACATACCTGTCTAAAACGCATTTTACGATTGCCTTGAACCTTTTTCCATAAACACTCGACATTGTCAGTGTCGGAACAGAAATTTTCGTTTTGATCTGTTAGGCAGTGTGAAATCTGGCTTCTATTACTCTTGCGAAACAGATATACCTTCCTCCCTTTTTTTATATTCCTATTTACTTCCATATTCAGGGATGCTGCAACGGCCTTATGATCACTGATTCTGCCCTTACAGAGTCGAAAAGTTCGGGTCTGTTTGTTATCCGTAGGTCCAAGATGCTATCTCCACGAGTCGGTTCTCTGTTTGATTGCTCGAGGTAATTCCTACAGCGAACTGAGCGAATTCAAATGGTGTCCTTCCGAGTGGTGAGATTGTCCTTTCGGAGAATTTCCACACGGGTTGGACGTGTTGCGTCAGCTGTGCAACGATACTGGTATCGGTGGCCATGTGAACATTCGTAGACGAGATTTTGGACTTCATGTAGCACAGACGCCCGCCAGGCTCGTCGTGCTGTAAAGGCAACAGTGGCAGATCACACAGCTACCACAGCACAGATAAGAGGGCCTGTGAGCCACATGTGTGAACACGAACTGTTGCGAGCCAGTTACTAGCAGTGGGCCTACAGGCACGCTCACCTCCAGCCAGTCTGCCACTCACCCCACAGTACCAACAAGCACAGCTCGACTGCTGCCGTCAGAGGATCACCTGGAAGATGGAATGGTGTGCTGTGGTTCACAGTGACGGAAGCGGATTCTGCCTGCATACAAGTGAAGGTCATCGGCACACACGACGTACACCTGGTGAGTACTGTCTCGTAGACTGCATTCGTGCAAGACACATTGGCCCCATCACAGGCCTTATGGTCTCGAGTTCAATGGCCTACAACTGTCGTTCACGTTTCATGTTTCTGGGGGGGGGGGGGGGACGCTAACCAGCGCTCGGTACGTGCAGAACGTTATTAGACCTGGTCATTTTCCCATCCTCGCCAAAGGAAGGCGATGCTTGTTCCAACAGGATAATGCTCGCCCACACACTGCCTGTGAAACTCGACGTGCTCTGCAAGACATATAGCAACTTCCCTAACCAACAGGATCTCCAAACTTGTCTGCAATGGATCACTTGTGGGATATGATGGGACGAGAACTGACTTATCTGAATAATCAACCAATAACTCTTACAGAACCACGTGAAAAAGCCGAGCAGTTGGGGAATAACGTATGCCATTTGTACGATCGAGTCGATGCCAGAGTCATCGCCTGCATTGCCGCCCGTGTATGCTGCGCCACGTACTAAGATGGGCGTTTCAGCATGGTTCGATACCCGGTACCACAGAACCGCTTGTGCTCTTGATCTGTAAGTGTGCACTGTTACAACAAGAAATCTTGAGTGAATTGGAAACATCTAAAAGGGTGTACTGGTTTTTTTTCCGGCAGTGTTCTTTCAATTTTCATCGTGTTGCTATTGACAACTACCACAAAAGAGTCTACAACGAGTAAGTGTATTGTTTATCTCTTGCCTACATCTGTACTCCACGAACCATTGCGAAGTACATGGACCACGGTTCAAATGGCTCTGACCACTATGGGACTTAACATCTGAGGTCATCAGTCCCCTAGAACTTAGAACTACTTAAACCTAACTAACCTAAGGATAGCACACACAGCCATGCGCGAGGCAGGATTCGAACCTGCGACCGTAGTTGTCGCGCGGTTCCAGACTGAAGCGCCTAGAACCGCTCGGCCACAGCAACCGGCGCGGGCGTTATTGACAGATTCCTTAAAAATCTTGTGGCTGCACAGAAAAGGAAGTTAAATTAGGTTAGGTTTTTTGTCGTTGAGTGGAAAAGGAGTTCCAAAGAAGACAAAGAGAATTACTGTTAGAGTGCATCGAAATGAATAAATCGTTTCCGGCATTGTGGGATGATAGGGGAAATTTGTACAAAGACAGAACCGTTAAGAATGATGAAACATATAATTTGTTGCTCAAAAAGTGTAGGAACAGGGACGAAGGGAGATTAATTAATTAGAAGTTATGAATAATAGTATATACAGATATTTATCTCTGTGTATACTTTACCTACCCGAACATAATCCTATACAGCAGGGTGGTTCCCTTTGTGCCACATATTAGTTTTTTTTTTAAATCTTTATTTACAACTTTATAATAGTTATACAATCTTAACCCACTTCCTTAAATGACTAGTGGGTCTTAATTTTATCCAACATTAATTGCAGCTAATTACAAATTTAGTTAGTGAGCTACACCTATAACTGGATAACTATTATAAGACCTACGCTTAACTAATCTCTACTGCCTGCAGCGTCACAGGTGTGTCAGTGGTTTACAAACCTACTTTTAGAGCCCTGCTCATCGAGCTAATCCCGACGAGCGTGCCCCTGACACTGGGCAGGCCAGGGATGTTGGTAAGTAGGCTGTTTAGGTCTTTATGTTGGTAACGCCACGTAGCGCTTTGTGCTGTGAGAAGTCTGTGGCTGGTTTGCATTGTTGGAGTATTTGATATTGTGGCGTTGTGGAGTTGGACGTGAGCCGTCAGCAGTGGTGGATGTGGGGAGTGAGATGGCGGAGTTTTGAGAGTGGATGATCCGGACGTGTGTCCATTAGAGGGAGTAAATTTGTAAGACTGGATGTCATGAACTGATATAGCAATGCAGGCTGCTATTCTCCCATGGAGACGATCGTAGACATGCTGGATGTAGTCCTGTGGAACGGCTTGCCATGCCATTTCCACCTGGCGCCTCAGTTGGACCAGCGTTCGTGCTGGACGTGCACACCGCGTGAGACGACGCTTCATCCAGTCCCAAACATGCTCAATGGGGGACAGATCCGGAGATCTTGCTGGCCAGGGTAGTTGACTTACACCTTCTAGAGCACGTTGGGTGGCACGGGATACATGCGGACGTGCATTGTCCTGTTGGAACAGCAAGTTCCCTTGCCGGTCTAGGAATGGTAGAACGATGGGTTCGATGACGGTTTGGATGTACCGTGCACTATTCAGTGCCCCTCGACGATCACCAGAGGTGTACGGCCAGTGTAGGAGATCGCTCCCCACACCATGATGTCGGGTGTTGGCCCTGTGTGCCTCGGTCATATGCAGTCCTGATTGTGGCGCTCACCTGCACGGCGCCAAACACGCATACGACCATCATTGACACCAAGGCAGAAGCGACTCTCATCGCTGAAGACGACACGTGTCCATTCGTCCCTCCATTCACGCCTGTCGCGACACCACTGGAGGCGGGCTGCACGATGTTGGGGCGTGAGCGGAAGACGGCCTAACGGTGTGCGGGACCGTAGCCCAGCTTCATGGAGACGGTTGCGAATGGTCCTCGCCGATACCCCAGGAGCAACAGTGTCCATAATTTGCTGGGAAGTGGCGGTGCGGTCCCCTATGGCACTGCGTAGGATCCTACGGTCTTGGCGTGCATCCGTGCGTCGCTGCGGTCCGGTCCCAGGTCGACGGGCACGTGCACCTCCCGCCGACCACTGGCGACAACATCGATGTACTGTGGAGACCTCACGCCCCACGTGTTGAGCAATTCGGCGGTACGTCCACCCGGCCTCCCGCATGCCCACTATACGCCCTCGCTCAAAGTCCGTCAACTGCACATACGGTCCACGTCCACGCTGTCGCGGCATGCTACCAGTGTTAAAGACTGCGATGGAGCTCCGTATGCCACGGTAAACTGGTTGACACTGACGGTGGCGGTGCACAAATGCTGCGCAGCTAGCGCCATTGGACGGCCAACACCGCGGTTCCTGGTGTGTCCGCTGTGCCGTGCGTGTGATCATTGCTTGTACAGCCCTCTCTCAGTGTCCGGAGCAAGTATGGTGGGTCTGACACACCGGTGTCAATGTGTTCTTTTTTCCATTTCCAGGAGTGTATATATATATATATGGGGCACATGCGTGTTTTGTAAGAAATCTCCTTGTAGGGCATTCTGTATTTTAAGCATTATTTTGTATATTGTAGTTCTTCTTATTTTCTGTGCTTGTTAAGAAAACTTGAAAACGAATTCCTCCTTATGCAAGATACCGTTACATAGTTTTGTTATTACCCAAATACGCGTTAGCACGTCATGTACTGTTTTCACTGATATTTTGTCAATCTTCTTTCTGAATAACTATTATTAGATGACAGGTTTATTTCAGAGGTATTTACCTGTACAAAGCAGAGATTATTAGGTGTCAAACACATTACTTTCTCCTACATACGATGTAGACTTAAATACACATTTCACTGAGTTGAGGCAGTATTATGCTACTGATGTAAGCAAAGCATAAAGATTTAAGTTTAAGATACTAAATTTGGAAATAATACCGTTATATATTTATTTACATGACCCTATTAGGTGAGATATTTCAACAAATATCCGGGGTGTCTCAGGACCAATGGTCCGTACTCAGCGATATGACAGGAATGCTCATTTGAAGCAAAACACTTTATATGAACAGATACTATTCTGAATGGTTTCCGAGATAGAAACACATTTTTTGTATGAACTTCCTGTAAGATTAAAACTGTGTGCGGGACCGAGACTCGAACTCACGACCTTTGCCTTTCGCGGGCAAGTGCTCTATATCTGAGCTACCGAAGCACGACTCACGACCCGTCCTCACAGCTTCAGTTCGGTCAGTACCTCGTCTCCTACCTTCCAAACTTCACAGAAGCTCTTCTGCGAAGCTGTGAGGAGGGGTCGTGAGTCGTGCTTGGTTAGCTTAGATGTAGAGCACTTGCCTGTGAAAGACAAAGATCCTGAGTTCAAGTCTTGGACCGGCACACAGTTTTAATCTGCCAGGAAGTTTCATATCAGCGCACACTCCGCCGCAGAGTGAAAATCTCAGTCTGGAGACAGTTGTATATTTGTTTTTGGGCTAGTGGTGCGCACGTATGTATTTTATCCAGCCAACGTCTTTGACGTTTTATTGTAGCGCAACCTACGTCTTTGCTTTCAGCCTCTTTACCATCTGAAAGCGCTCTTGTCCATGGTACTGCGTGAGTGAGGTAGTGGGAGGGACTGAGGTTGCATCCGGCAGAAGCACCTACATCTACATCTACATGGTTAATCTGCAATTCACACTTAAGTGCCTGGCAGAGGGTTCATCGGACCATTTTCATACTACTTCTCTACCAATCCTCTCTCGAATGGCGCGTGGGAATAAGGAACACCTAAATCGGTTAACTGCGTTTGTATACGCACTGTATATGTTACATATCTGCACTAATGAAGAATATGCAGATGTGGTGTACGTTTATGGCTTGTGTGTACTAGTGTTCCTGCTACTGTCGAAGAATACCGTCGGCGCTTTCTGTCACGCCGAATTCCCGATCATAGGGGGTTTACTAAAGTTTTCAGCACACTGCGTGAAATAGGTACTATTCCAAGTTCCCATTTTCCTTCTGAACGTTTAGTTCAACATTCTGTGCAGGAACAGCAACACATTGTCGAAATATCGTACTCCTATTAATCATACTCGGCGACTTTCTCCATGTATCAATGTTCCACGAACACGTGTATAGCGGACATTACATGTGAAAAACTTTGTAAAAGGCATGTTACAATGTTTACTGACTGTTCTACATATGTACATATTTAAATCTGTCACTGTATCGAACAATACAGAAAATAAAGGACAATGTAAAAAGAAAAATAGACCCTACATTAACTGTGTTCTATCTCGAAAACCATTCGGAATACGACACGTATTCATGAGGAGTTCTTTTGCCTCCCATGACACGGCAAATCCTCCTGGATTGGTAAAACACCATGTATAATCGCATGATTTCCAAATCTAGTAATCCTAAATCTAAATGTTTAAACATAACAAGTGTCAATAGCGTAATTATAATGCCTTACGTGACGCAATTAGGTGCGTTATGTCAGTAAATATGTGACCTATTGTCTCTAAATTTAGTATCCTAAATCTAAATCTTAGAACATAGCGTAAGTTAGCAACATATAATGCTTCAACTCAGTAACATATGTCCTTAACTATACTGAAACGCCAAAGAAACTGGTACAGGCATGCGAATTCAAATACAGAGAAACGTAAATAGATAGAATACGGCGTGCGGTCAAAACGGCTACATAAGACAAGCGTCTGGCGTAGTTGTTAGATCAGTTACTGCTGCTACAACGACAGGTTATCAAGATGCGAGCGAGTTTGAACGTGGTGTTATAGTCGGGGCACGAGTAATGGACACAGCATCTCCGAGATAGCGATGAAGTGGGAATTTTCTCGTACGACCATTTCACGACTGTACCGTGAAATCAGGAATCCGATATAACATCAAATCTCCGACATCGCTGTAGCCGAAAAAAGATCCTGCTAGAACGGGACCAACGACGACTGAAGAGAATCGTTCAACGTAACAGAAGTGCAACCCTTCCGCAGATTGCTACAGATTTCAATGCTGGGCCACCAACAAGTGTCAGCGTGCAAACCATTCAACGAAACATAATCGATATGGGCTTACGAAGTAGAAGACCCATTCGTCTACCCTTGATGACTGCACGACACAAAGCTTCACGCCTCGCCTGGGCCCGTCAACACCGACAATGGACTGTTGATGACTGGAAACACGTCGTCTGGTCGATTCTCGTTTCAAATCGTATCGAGCCGATGGACGTGTAGCGATATCGAGGCAACCTCAAGAATTCATGGACCCTGCATGTCAGCAGGTGAAGGTTCAAGGTGGTAGAGGCTCTGTAATGGTGTGGGCCGTGTGCAGTTGGGACTCTTGAAACGTCTAGATACGACTGTGACAGATGACATACGTAAGCGTCCTGTCTGATCGCCATCATCCATTCATGTCAATCGTGCATTCCGACGCACTTGGGCGATCCCAGCAGGACAACGCGACACCCCACACGTCCAGAATTGATGCAGAGTGGCTCTGGGAACACTCTTCTGAGTTTAAACACTGCACAAAGAGAGAGAGAGAGAGAGGGAGAGAAAGAGAGCTTTGGAATGACACAAGAATATTTAAGCAATGTGCGATGTAATTATATATTTTATTCCGAGGAATACCACAACCGCCTAAAAAGAAATCTCTTAATAATAATCTTTCTCATAAAAAATAACTTTTGACAATCATTCATTTCAATTTAAAGATTTTACTAACTTCTCCAAACCTTGGTTATCCTGATTATCAGTTCTTTCTTTTTATACATGACAAATCTATCTGCCAGCATTGCACTGGGCTGTGCCAGAAAAGTTTAGTTTCATATAGGAGCAGATATATATGCGTTATCCGGCGACTAGACTGAGGTAAGAATTTTCAATTTATTCAGTATGATCTTTCAGGGCCATGACGCAGCACTGCTGACGTCCAAAATTTACCAGGTTAAATTGACAGTCAATTATTGAAAGGTTATAAGTGAGCGACAATTTTATCGAGAGGTTTGTCACATTGTATTATTGGTAGGTTACGCTAAATGTCAATGCTATACATATTTTCACTGTTGGGTAGTTACGCTAAATGAGAATATTATTTATATCATTTTTTGCTGTTGGGAGGTTTCGGAAGTTATTTTGTGGGGAGGTTACACTTTTTTTTTGAGAAAGATTATTATTAACAGATTTTTTTTTAAAACATTTACATGCGACATGATATAACAATACTACATATGCGCGGGGCCGCTTTTACCTTATATTATACCGCTCAGGCACCGCCATCGCTCCCACGACCGGCCCAGCCAACTCCACACACACACGACTGCTAGCAACTACTTACTCCTATTGCTACACAGTTCCTACTGCAGTCAACACTGCTCTTTGGTCTCAGATTCTCTTATAGCTTACATATCGCAGGCAGCACGTGAGCAATCCATCGAAATTACATCAGCACGAGTGCGCTAGCAACAAATTCTTTAATCATGGACCTCTTACAATAGTTCATGTGAAATAGTATGGGTAGAAACTTCCTGGCAGATTAAAACTGTGTTGCCGGACCGAGACTCGAACTCGGGACCTTTGACTTTCGTGGGCAAGTGTTCTACCACCTGAGCTACCCAAGCACTGATCCCGCCCCGTCCTCGCAGTTTTACTTCTGCGAAACTTGCAGAACTAGCACTCCTTAAAGAAGGGATACGGGGAGCCATGGCTTAGCTACAGCCTGGGGGATGTTCCCAGAATGAGATTTTCACTCAGCAGCGGAGTGTGCGCTGATATGAAACTTCCTGGCAGATTAAAACTGTGTGCCGGAGCGAGACTCGAACTCCGGATCTTTGCCTTTTCGCGGGCAAGTGCTCTCCCATCTGAGCTACCCAAGCATGACTCACCCCCTTTCCTCACAGCTTTACTTCCGCCAGTACCTCGTCCCGTACCTTCCAAACATTACAGAAGCTCTCCTGCGAACCTTGCAGAACTAGCACTCCTGAAGGAAAGGATGTGGGGAGCCATGGCTTAACTAGCACTCCTGAAGGAAAGGATATGGGGAGCCATGGCTTAGCCACAGCCTGGGGGATGTTCCCAGAATGAGATTTTCACTCTGCACCGGAATGTGCGCTGATGTAGTTAGGTCAGCTGCATTCTTGTACTCCAGCCCGTTCAGCTCGGACAGCTCCCGCCATAAGTATGAAATGTCAATGGTTCTGGTCACTGGTCTCCACACCCGGCAGAATCGTCGTGGGAAGCCGGCCATGTATGTTTTATCACTGTGCTTACAATTAAATATTGCGACTGCAGTCTCAGTCTGACAACTGACAATGAGCGAAGTATCGGAAACACCCCCTCCTGACGACTGTGGCTCTAGAAGTATAAAAATCTGTAGAACTCTTATGAATGGACATAATTTTCCACTAAAGAATCTTTCGTTCCCTTTACGGCTATCGCAATTTTCTGCATCAAGTCCATACCCTCCTTTTGACAGGACAAAGCAATTTTCTTTGCACATGTCGGGACACTAACCACAGTACACATACTTTATAAACCTGAGGCGACTCTATCACACATTCCCTACCAAGTACAATACTTCGCCAGTAACTGAATGCTGATGACACCAAACAATATTGCGGGAAAATCTGCGATGTACCTGCCTCATTTGTTTTTCTTGCGAGTGTACCAGTGCGTCTTAAGAAAAAATACGTAATCGTCATATAAGTTACCAGCTATTAAGAAAACCACTATCGCAACGACTACGTTACTATCGCCCTGAATAAAAAGCGGTCTTGTTTCTACCGGCGAACACAAGTATCGCTAACAATATTCATGTTAAAAAGTATACACGCTTTAGTAAACGTGATATGATATTGCTTTCGAATGAAGTAGTTTTCTACAAAAATACTGCGACATTGAATGTAGGCAGGTGATCGCCGGGGTGTGTGTTAACAGACTAGGTACACGTCGCTGACGGTATTGGCTCGTAATAAAATCAACGAGTTTAGAAAGAGATTCGGCTAAGGAACATCGTATGAAGCCGGTATTTGCAGCTCCCTCACACCGCCACTAGATATTTCTCCAGTATTTGTAACATATTCTATCACGATGCCATATCTACATCTACATCCATACTCCTCAAGCCGCAAGCGGAGGGTACCTTGATTACCTCTATCGGTTCTCCCCTCTATTCCAGTCTTGTATTGTTCGTGGAAAGAAGGATCGTCGGTATGCTTCTGTGCGGGCCCTAATCTCTCTGATTTTATCCTCATGGTCTCTTCGCGAGATATACGTAGGAGGGAGCAATATACTGGTTGACTCTTCGGTGAAGGTATGTTCTCGAAACTTCAACAAAAGCCCGTAACGAATTACTGAGCGTCTCTCCTGCAGAGTCTTCCACTGGAGTTTATCTATCATCTCCGTAACAGCTTTCGCGATTACTAAACGATCCTGTAACGAAGCGCGCTGCTCTTCGTTGGATCTTCTGTATCTCTTCTATCAACCTTATCTGGTACGGATCCCACACTGCTGAGCAGTATTCAAGCAGTGGGCGAACAAGCGTACTGTAACCTACTTCCTTTGTTTTCGGATTGCATTTCCTTAGGATTCTTCCAATGAATCTCAGTCTGGCATCAGCTTTACCAACGATCAACTTTATATGATCATTGCATTTTAAATCTCTCCTAATGCGTATTCCCAGATAATTTATGGAATTAACTGCTTCCAGTTGCTGACCTGCTATATTGTAGTTAAATGATAAGGGATCTTTCTTTCTATGTATTCGCAGCACATAACACTTGTCTACACTGAGATTTTATTGCCATTCCCTGCACCATGCGTCAATTCGCTGAAGATTCTCCTGCATTTCAGTACAATTTTCCAATGTTACAACCTCTCGATACACCACAGCATCATCCGCAAAAAGCCTCAGTGAACTTCCGATGTCATCCACAAGGTTATTTATGTATATTGTGAATAGCAACAGTCCTACGACACTCCCCCGCGGTAACCCTGAAATCACTCTTACTTCGAAAGACTTCTCTCCATTGAGAATGACATGCTGCGTTCTGTTATCTAGGAACTCTTCAATCCAATAACACAATTGGTCTGATAGTCCATATGCTCTTACTTTGTTCATTAAACGACTGTGGGGAACTGTATTGAACGCCTTGCGGAAGTCAAGAAACACGGCATCTACCTGTGAACCCGTGTCTATGGTCCTCTGAGTCTCGTGGACGAATAGCGCGAGCTGGGTTTCACACGACCGTCTTTTTCGAAACCCATGCTGATTCCTACAGAGTAGATTTCTAGCCTCCATAAAAGTCATTATACTCGAACATAATACGTGTTCCAAAATTCTACTACTGATCGACGTTAGAGATGTAGGTCTATTGTTCTGCACATCTGTTCGAGTCCCTCCTTGAAAACGGGGATGACCTGTGCCCTTTTCCAATCCTTTGGAACGCTACGCTCTTCTAGAGACCTACGGTACACCGCTGCAAGAAGGGGGGCAAGTTCCTTCGCGTACTCTGTGTAAAATCGAACTGGTATCCCATCAGGTCCAGCGGCCTTTCCTCTTTTGAGCGATTTTAATTGTTTCTCTATCTCTCTGTCATCTATTTCGATATCTAGCATTTTGTCATCTGTGCGACAATCTAGAGAAGGAACTACAGTGCAGTCTTCCTCTGTGAAACAGCTTTGGAAAAAGACATTTAGTATTTCAACCTTTAGTCTATCATCCTCTGTTTCAGTACCATTTTGGTCACAGAGTGTCTGGACATTTTGTTTTGATCCACCTACCGCTTTGACATAAGACCAAAATTTCTTAGAATTTTCTGGCAACCCGAGATTCTGTGATATATCGACGGGGTTGTGGCAGACGGAGGATGATGATTGATTGAGAATGGTCACGTATAGTAGATGGACTTTAAAAAATGCAGTGCTAGACTGAGGTTGTTTTGGAAGGAGAAGGCGTTCGCGCCTTACAGTGTATAAAGCTATTGATAATATATCTATTACTACGAAGAGCGCAGTACGTGCGCAAGCTATGCTTCATGGTCCTTCAGTGCTTTTCAGAACTATAGTGTTATGCTTCCCGGTAGAAATGCTGTCTGGGATTTAAAATCTAGTCTTTCCATTGAACCACGTACCTTAGTTGGATCCTACAGAGATGTATTTCAATGATCACAGCCACTGGTTAATCATATTCGTGGCACTCTCATATCTCGAAGCGAATCATCTTTTGCGAACCTATCTGTTACAATAATACTCCAACATTGTTTTACACAGTCCCTCTGCATCTTGTAACTGTCCCTCATTCTCTGTCTCGCCATCCCTGGGGCGTTGTGCATGTGATCGTTCCAATTTAAGTCGAAATGAGCAGTAGCTGGAGAGCGCTATATCTAAGACCTTCTGCAACCCATGGAGAAACAGGATGAGCTGAGTTAATACGACAGGACCGTGTTTTTTGACTGCTCAGTGGAAAATGGGAACATGTTGTCATAGCTCTGCCAAACGTGTACAATGTGTAAGGCCAGCGCCAAACGAAGCTTTCTCCTGCAACATGAGGTGGTATAAAAGACAGTAAGTACATGCAGTTAAAGGACTGGAGGAAGTATGAGAATTTTGGTGTTCCATTATGGGACATCTCCAAACTCCATACAAGTACTGCATTCCGAAGGAGATCTACATCCCTCGCCGTGCATTCATGTCTATCACCCAAAAATTCTCTCCATCATCATTATTTTGTACTATCCAACAGAGAAAAAACTACGAACTATAAAAACTCCGCTAACACTTTCAGACAGAGAAGTCGATAAGCATTTTACCGCAACCCTGTCTTCTCATACTGCAATTAGGCTGTTTAGGTTTTTATGTTGGTAACGCTACGCCATGTTCTATCCTGTCACTCTCAAAGATGAGTTTAAATGTAGAGGGCATCAATCGTCTTTGGATATCTGTTTGGAAACGTTCCACAACGCTGTAAAACTCTTCCAATTTCCTTATATTGTGACTGTATTTTATTTCAGTTATCCAGTGTGTGTTTTGTGGAAGCAGCAGCAACATGATTTACACCATGCGATGTTTAGTGTTCTGTGAGAGCTATGGATCAAAACATGTTTTAATGCCAGTTTAGAACCTGACATAGACCTCAGCGTCATTGTGAAAAAAAAAAAAAATGTATGGCGGTGTACAAAGATGTAATCATACACTGCTTAGACATATTACAGCAGGAAAAAAACAATGTATCAAACAATAGCACAAGGACCCTCTCTTGTGCTGATAGTGTGCGGGATGCGGTCCTCCTACAGTATGGGTGATGAAACTTTACACCAGCCTGTGCAGGCGATTTTGATCAATGAGTGGATCAGTACCTGTATAATTAATAGGATTGCCACATATGCTCGATTCCAGTACATAGGTGGCATTTGTTTTCAATATATAGTGAAACGTCCCCTTGGAAAAGTTTATAAATGACAATGATGGAAAAATTCTTAGGTTATTAGATTTTCAAACAGCTGTGCAAAACTGAACGTTCTCAGACATTTCCCTCTTTACTTATTCTGATTATCACTAAACTGACACACAATATTTTTAGCGAAACACAATCTGACTTTCAATAATCCCTACAAAAAATGGCCCTGACTAACAATAAAACTACTGCAATACAGTGAGCGACAATACTGCCAGCTAAATAAAAGATTCTAACTACTGAAGGCACTAACTACTGATAGGCATAGTTAGTAAATGAAAGATTTTGATGGAGAACAAACAATGTATTTACCTTAATAGTGTTCAAAAGTCATAATATATGTAATTCTATGTTGGAGAAATATGGTACCGATGTGTAAAGTCGTATAAGCAAATACCATATTAGCTAGGGCTCCTAGCACTTGCCACACGCTTAGTACACATAGTAGGCATGTACCCCCTGAGGACAAACGTAATTATACCCTTAGGTGTTACAAATTACAGCAATGGGATGAAATGTATCACCGTAAACCTTCTTTGTATCTTTGTAATTCAAAAATCTTTAAAAATAAATGTTTTAAGTACAAAATTAATCATTCAAATACGTGTACTGTAGTGCTAAACTGTTCGTCTTGTTGTAAGATTATCTCTGTCATCACTTAAGGGTAAAAATGTGCCAAGTGTCGTAATTATCGTCGTCCGTAAGCAAATTTCTGTAGAAGTCAATGTACTTACCTCATAATAAAAAAAAGTGAAATGTTATGCGTACAGATATCGTAGTTATTACATACATTACCGTGATGAAGAAAGTACTATATTGTAACGTATTGTTGTGCTACAGAAAAGGCTGTCTCATTGTAGCTATACCACAAAAGTTACTACTAGAACATGTTTTACTTTCCAGAAGAATTCAGAAAAACTGTGTAGATATAAAACAGATACAGTGCAAAAGCAGTAATGTAAAAAGTGTTACTCATTAGTAGCATCGTGATATAATCGTGTAGCTGTCAAATAACTAACCACTGGGTAGTCTGGTATCTCTCAGAAAGTACTTTAAATCCAGAATGTATTTTCAAGTAAACCAAAATCTCGTTAGCAGTAACGGTGTATGTTCTAAGTATGTGAGTCTTATAGTTGTTAGGTAATCGTTCAATGAACAAGGAAGAATGTACATACAAAAACACTGTGTCGTCTGTTCGCTATAACAATGCATTCGTAATTACTGTCTAAATAAGTTCCCTAGGTTCTTGACTGGTTAGTTAACTTTGAAACATTGTTGCATGTTAACAGTTTCTAAGTGTGACAAAGCGTACTAGTAATGTGAAATGAAAGATTTTATGGCAAAGACTAATTTAAAAAGCAGGTTATCTCTAAATAAATGGTTTTACATGTGACATGTGGTGTAAACCTTTTCTCTTTCTAGTACGCAGAGTTTCAGCTTCAACACAATTATCATGTGGTATACATCAGTAAAGAATGCTCAATTTTTTCTCAAGGTTAGCGTCTCTGTTATTTTTCTCTGAGCCAGATGGTGCACGTGGCTGCCTGCGGTGCGAGTCATTGTCTGTTATCTTTGTTGTCGCGCGTCGTTACTGGGATTTGGAGATCTAACTTCTAAAAATTCACCTTGTCAAGAGGGCCCTGCTCTGTGTGAATCCAGCCAGTTCTGATTAAATTCTGATCTGTTGTTAAGATTATATCGTCTGTCGTCATGTCGGTAGTTTCTGTAATTTCTTTCTTGTCGGTCACATGGTAGAGAACTCCTCCCTGAGTCGTAAATGCGTGGGGAAACGTTGCGTCTGAAGTTATGCTGTCTCCCTTGATAATAATTATTTTGGTTCCCATATTGTCTGTTTCTCTGAATGTCTGTGCCATAGTCATTACTGTGGAGAGGTCATCTTTCCCTGTAATTATTATTACTCTGCCAACGGTTGTCATACGGGTGGTGTCTGTTTTGGTCATGATTTGCGTTGTAAGAATAGCCTTGTCATGTCCGCTTATTACTCATCGCGGAATTGTGACGCATGTGACGTGTAATTTTTGTGTTCCTGTTTTCGCCTCCCGCGATTGTCAGTGTCAATTTCCAATTCTTGTAAGAGTCCCTGAAAAGCTTCGATGTCGTCTTTCAGCATCCTGTCAAAATAATACGTCGTAAATGTTCAGGCAATTTGATTAAGCATATGTGAATAAGTTCTGAGAGGCTGTATGGGTTTGACAGATACTGGTTCTTATGCAACATGTCTTCAAGACATTTGACAAGACTGGAAAATTCAGATTGTTCGAAATGTTTCATCATTATGATGCTATGTTTTACACGATATTGAGTAGCTTGAGACCAATATGCTGAGAGGAAGGCATGATAAAATTCTCCTTCACTGTGACAATCGTGAATGACCGATCGCATTCTTACAGCTGGTTCATTCTCTAAGTAGCCACACATAAATTCTAATCTGTGCTCCAATGACCAGTTGGGAGGAAAACATCTACATCTACATGACTACTCTGCAATTCACATTTAAGTGCTTGGCAGAGGGTTCATCGAACCACAATCATACTATCTCTCTACTATTCCACTCCCGAACAGCGAACGGGAAAAACGAACACCTAATCCTTTCTGTTCGAGCTCTGATTTCTCTTATTTTATTTTGATGATCATTCCTACCTATGTAGGTTGGGCTCAACAAAATATTTTCGCATTCGGAAGAGAAAGTTGGTGACTGAAATTTCGTAAAAAGGTCTCGCCGCGACGAAAAACGTCTATGCTGTAATGACTTCCATCCCAACTCGTGTATCATATCTGCCACACTCTCTCCCCTATAACGTAATAATACAAAACGAGCTGCCCTTTTTTGCACCCTTTCGATGTCCTCCGTCAATCCCACCTGGTAAGGATCCCACACCGCGCAGCAATATTCTAACAGAGGACGAACGAGTGTAGTGTAAGCTGTCTCTTTAGTGGACTTGTTGCATCTTCTAAGTGTCCTGCCAATGAAGCGCAACCTTTGGCTCGCCTTCCCGACAATATTATCTACGTGGTCCTTCCAACTGAAGTTGTTCGTAATTTTAACACCCAGGTACTTAGTTGAATTGACAGCCTTGAGAATTGTACTATTTATCGAGTAATCGAATTCCAACGGATTTCTTTTAGAACTCATGTGGATCATCTCACACTTTTCGTTATTTAGCGTCAACTGCCACCTGACACACCATACAGCAATCTTTTCTAAATCGCTTTGCAACTGATACTGGTCTTCGGATGACCTTACTAGGCGGTAAATTACAGCATCATCTGCGAACAATCTAAGAGAACTGCTCAGATTGTCACCCAGGTCATTTATATAGATCAGGAACAGCAGAGGTCCCAGGACGCTTCCCTGGGGAACACCTGATATCGCTTCAGTTTTACTCGATGATTTGCCGTCTATTACTACGAACTGCGACCTTCCTGACAGGAAATCACGAATCCAGTCGCACAACTGAGACGATACCCCATAGCTCCGCAGCTTGATTAGAAGTCGCTTGTGAGGAACGGTGTCAAAAGCTTTCCGGAAATCTAGAAATACGGAATCAACTTGAGATCCCCTGTCGATAGCGTCCATTAGTTCGTGCGAATAAAGAGCTAGCTGCGTTGCACAAGAGCGATGTTTTCTGAAGCCATGCTGATTACGTGTCAATAGATCGTTCCCTTCGAGATGATTCATAATGTTTGAATACAGTATATGCTCCAAAACCCTACTGCAGACCGACGTCAACGATATAGGTCTGTAGTTAAATGGATTACTCCTACTACTCTTCTTGAACACTGGTGCGACCTGCGCAATTTTCCAATCTGTAGGTACAGATCTATCGGCGAGCGAGCGGTTGTATATGAGTGCTAAGTAGGGAGCTATAGTATCAGCGTAATCTGAAAGGAACCTAATCGGTATACAATCTGGACCTGAAGACTTGCCCGTATCAAGCGATTTGAGTTGCTTCGCAACCCCTAAGGTATCTACTTCTAAGAAACTCATGCTAGCAGATGTTCGTGTTTCAAATTCTGGAATATTCCATTCGTCTTCCCTGGTGAAGGAATTTCGGAAAACTGCGTTCAACAACTCCGGTTTAGCGGCACAGTCGTCGATAACAGTACCATCGGCACTGCGCAGCGAAGGTATTGACTGCGTCTTGCCGCTTGTGTACTTTACATACGACCAGAATTTCTTCGGATTTTCTACCAAATTTCGAGACAATGTTTCGTTGTGGAACCTATTAAAGGCATCTCGCATCGAAGTACGTGCCAAATTTCGCGCGTCTGTAAGTTTTAGCCCATCTTCGGGATTTCGCGTTCTTCTGAACTTCGCATGCTTTTTCCGTTGCCTCTGCTACAGCGTTCGGACCTTTTTTGTGTACCACGGGGGATCCGTTCTATCTCTTACCAATTTATGAGGTTTGAACATCTCAATTGCTGTTGCTACTATATCTTTGAATTTGAGCCACATCTCGTCTACATTCGCATAGTCAGTTCGGAAGGAATGGAAATTGTCTTTTAGGAAGGCTTCTAGTGACACTTTATCCGCTTTTTTAAATAAAATTATTTTGCGTTTGTTTCTGATGGATTTGGAAGAAATGGTATTGAGCCTAGCTACAACGACCTTGTGATCACTAATCCCTGTATCAGTCATGATACTCTCTATCAGCTCTGGATTGTTTGTGGCTAAGAGGTCAAGTGTGTTTTCGCAACCATTTACAATTCGCGTGGGTTCGTGGACTAACTGCTCGAAATAATTTTCGGAGAAAGCATTTGGGACAATCTCGGAAGACGTTTTCTGCCTACCACCGGTTTTGAACAAGTATTTTTGCCAACATACCGAGGGTAGGTTGAAGTCCCCACCAACTATAACCGTATGGGTGGGGTATTTATTTGTTACGAGACTCAACCTTTCTCTGAACTGTTCCGCAACTGTATCATCGGAGTCTGGGGGTCGGTAGAAGGAGCCAATTATTAACTTAATTTGGCTGTTAAGTATAACCTCCACCCATACCAATTCGCACGGAGTATCTACTTCGACTTCACTACAAGATAAACCACTACTGACAGACACAAACACTCCACCACCAATTCTGCCTGATCTATCTTTCCTGAACACTGTCTGAGACTTCGTAAAAATTTCTGCAGAACTTATTTCAGGCTTTAGCCAGCTTTCTGTACCTATAACGATATCAGCTTCTGTGCTTTCTATTAGCGCTTGAAGCTCAGGGACTTTTCCAGCGCAACTACACTCCTGGAAATTGAAATAAGAACGCCGTGAATTCATTGTCCCAGGAAGGGGAAACTTTATTGACACATTCCTGGGGTCAGATACATCACATGATCACACTGACAGAACCACAGGCACATAGACACAGGCAACAGAGCATGCACAATGTTGGCACTAGTACAGTGTATATCCACCTTTCGCAGCAATGCAGGCTGCTATTCTCCCATGGAGACGATCGTAGAGATGCTGGATGTAGTCCTGTGGAACGGCTTGCCATGCCATTTCCACCTGGCGCCTCAGTTGGACCAGCGTTCGTGCTGGACGTGCAGACCGCGTGAGACGACGCTTCATCCAGTCCCAAACATGCTCAATGGGGGACAGATCTGGAGATCTTGCTGGCCAGGGTAGTTGACTTACACCTTCTAGAGCACGTTGGGTGGCACGGGATACATGCGGACGTGCATGGTCCTGTTGGAACAGCAAGTTCCCTTGCCGGTCTAGGAATGGTAGAACGATGGGTTCGATGACGGTTTGGATGTACCGTGCACTATTCAGTGTCCCCTCGACGATCACCAGAGGTGTACGGCCAGTGTAGGAGATCGCTCCCCACACCATGATGCCGGGTGTTGGCCCTGTGTGCCTCGGTCGTATGCAGTCCTGATTGTGGCGCTCACCTGCACGGCGCCAAACACGCATACGACCATCATTGGCACCAAGGCAGAAGCGACTCTCATCGCTGAAGACGACACGTGTCCATTCGTCCCTCCATTCACGCCTGTCGCGACACCACTGGAGGCGGGCTGCACGATGTTGGGGCGTGAGCGGAAGACGGCCTAACGGTGTGCGGGACCGTAGCCCAGCTTCATGGAGACGGTTGCGAATGGTCCTCGCCGATACCCCAGGAGCAACAGTGTCCCTAATTTGCTGGGAAGTGGCGGTGCGGTCCCCTACGGCACTGCGTAGGATCCTACGGTCTTGGCGTGCATCCATGCGTCGCTGTGGTCCAGTCCCAGGTCGAAGGGCACGTGCACCTTCCGCCGACCACTGGCGACAACATCGATGTACTGTGGAGACCTCACGCCCCACGTGTTGAGCAATTCAGCGGTACGTCCACCCGGCCTCCCGCATGCCCACTATACGCCCTCGCTCAAAATCCGTCAACTGCACATACGGTTCACGTCCACGCTGTCGCGGCATGCTACCGGTGTTAAAGACTGCGATGGAGCTCCGTATGCCACGGCAAACTGGCTGACACTGACGGCGGCGGCGCACAAATGCTCCGCAGCTAGCGCCATTCGACGGCCAACACCGCGGTTCCTGGTGTGTCCGCTGTGCCGTGCGTGTGATCATTGCTTGTACAGCTCTCTCGCAGTGTCCGGAGCAAGTATGGTGGGTGTGACACACCGGTGTCAATGTGTTCTTTTTTCCATTTCCAGGAGTGTACAACAATTTACAACTATAATTACGACTGTTCCTTGATCCAAGCACGGCCTGTAATAACCATGCACCCTTTGACATTGCAGCCTACCCCGTACTTTCCCGAGGCCTTCTAACCTAAAAAACCGCCCAGTCCACGCCACACAGCCTCCGCTACCCGTGTAGCCACCAGCTACAATGAGAGAATTGATGAAGCCATGCTTGTGGATGAATGTTGTTGCCAGAATTCTTAAATGTTTTGAATTTACGTGTAGTAATAAACAGCTAATAGTCAAAATCATATCGGCGAGCCGCATATACTCTTTCGTGACAATAAAGGCTAATGGTGTTGTGTCATTCAGATCATCATCTACCTTTGCAGATAAATTAGTGAACTGATCCGAAAGTTTGGCTACTTTCTCCGATAGTGAACTGATTTCCTCAGTGTGTTTTTCTGAACCAAGTTCCAGAGTGTCCATTTGTGTTGAAATCGTATTTACTGTGTCCTTTAAGTTTTCCTAAGTTTTTGCAAGTTGCGTAACCGAATCGGTAAATGCAACTAGATCAGTCTTAGCTCAAGGTGTCGTGATTTTCATGAACAATAGTTTGCAGTTTTTTAATGGCTGCTTCGTGATTCTGTAATGCATTTTCATGACGCGAAAAAATAGGTTGAAAATTCTCACAAATTTGTGTTTTTACGTCGTTACAGACTTTTTGACATTTATATTCGATTTTAAGTATCTCTGCAGTTAAATTGTTCACGTGTTTGTTTAAGCGTTTGTTCCATTGAGTCTAACTTTTGAAGCTGTTGCTGTGTTTGTCTCTGATTTTATTCCATTGTGTCCAACTGTTGCTGTGTTTGTCGCTGATTTTGTTTCATTTGTTGCATTAATTGCAATAATAATGTATTAGTGTCTGGAATCTGTTCCTCTATGCTTTTCGGCAGTCCACTTGCACCGGCAACATTCACATTTTGAAAAGCAGAAAATGCGTCTTAACTTATTTCTGAAAACGGTGAGGACGCAAAACCTGAATCTACAGAATTTGCAAGATTGTATCCTGTCATTTCGGATTCCTGAGACGAGCTGTTGCCGACCGATCGATCGATAATGCTTCCCTGTTCACTAATTGTTTCACTGTCTACACCATTATTTGCCGCCTGGTCCATTTCCCTAAGCACAATTACCAAATCAATACTTTGAATGTCTGTTAATTCATTACACGGTAGTGCTGATAAGCTACGCTCGTCGTCATTATCATTTCTCAATTTACTTTGGAGCCTAGTATTACGTTTTTCACACGCCATTATTACCACGTATTTCACACGATAACAAGAAAACCACAATTTGAAGAGCAAAAACAAGAAAACACATTAACATTGCACTGAAAATAATATCTAATTAATTGCAAGCACGGCTACGAATTTCTTTGGTGAAAATCTACATTCATGCCACAACTTTTTTACAGTACAACAATGATAAACTACAACTACAAAGCAGAGTATCTCTACAATTACGCACTAGCAATAAACAGTAATCACACTAATTGCGCAAACTACAAGAAAAAAGTCAGAAGATTCCAGTGAGGTATCCCCGGTTTAGAGTCGACATGAAACGTCCCCTTAGAAAAATTTATAAATGACGGTGCTGGAAAAGCTCTTACGTTATTAGATTTTCAAACAGCTGTGCAAAACTGAACGTACTCAGACATTTCCCTCTTTACTTATTCTGACCATCACTAAACTGAGACACAAATTTTTAGCGCAACACAATCTGACTTTCAATAATCCCTACAAAAAAATGGCCCTGACTAACAATAACCTTTACGTTTCATGAGTCACTTACCTCACAAAAATCTTTGTTACTCGAACTACTGCAATACAGTGAGCGACAATACTGCCAGCTAAATAAAAGATTCTAACTACTGAAGGCACTAACTACTGATAGGCATAGTTAGTAAATGAAAGATTTTGATGGAGAACAAACAATGTATTTACCTTAATAGTGTTCAAAAGTCATAATATATATATATATATATATGTATCAGTTCATGACATCCAGTCTTACAAATTTTCTGTTTCTGACGGACACACGTCCAGATCGTCCGCTCTCAAAACTCTGTCATCTCTCTCCCCACGTCCACCACTGTTGGCGGCTCACCCCGGACTGCGCTATGCTACGCGCTGTTCACATCCAACTGCCCAACACTACAATAGTGAAAATTCCAACAATGCGAACCAGTCACAGACTGCACTTAGCACAGTCAGTGATTTTTATACAGAGCGTAGCGTCTTGTGATGCTTCCAATCAGGCAGTAGGGTATGTTTTGAGTGATGGTGTCACTTACTTTATACTTATCTGTATGACAAAAGGTTCAAAGTGTTAACAGATCATACAGTGCCGATGTGCCTGTTGTGGTTAAAAGATCCTTGCAGCATACTCATGCACTGGGCATTGACGCCTAAGTAAGTTTGAGTTTGAAGTGGTTCATAAACATGGCAAGAAGCATGGTAACATAGATGGGCTTAGCAGGAAGGTTGGGATAGTGTGGGCGTTAGGTCATAGCCTCGTGGAGTGGCAAGAGGCACAGGCTGCTGGCACAGAATGACAGCAGAGGCACAGTTAGCGTGCATAATGAGTTGTTATGTAGATCAATTAAGCTGTGGCCATGCATAGCGGTACCTGCTGAGCTTAAAGATGAGGTGTTGAAGGACGCACATGTTTATGTGCTACCAGTGCACGGAGGATGTGGGACAACAGATCAGAGAGCGGAGGAACATTATTAACGGAGGACAAGGAAGAAGGATGTAGACCAATATGTAAGGAAATGTGTACTGTGTGCATGACACAGATCTAAGCCAAGGAATTGTGTACTGTGTGCGTGACACACAGATCCAAGCCATCAGCATGTATCACTACAGAGATTGCTAGAGGCATCCAGACCGTTTGAGATGATCGAAATTAACGTTTTAGAATCTTTTAGCTAGACGCCAGTGGGAAACCGCTCCATTCTGCCTGTTATTGATCATTTCTCATGGCAAGTTGCAATGACTCAGGTTGTTGATGTTTGATGTCAATGAGACAGTGATGAAGAACAAGGGTACAGAATTCATGTCAGATTTGATGAAGCAATGTGTCACTTACCATGGATTCGAAAACTAAGGACTAGCCCATTGCAACCACAAGCTAAAGGGAGGATGGAATGTGGGCAGTGTGCTGTTGATAAAACACTGAACTCTTATGTCAATGGTCACTATAATGACTGGAATGTTTACTTACCATGTGTAGTGGCAGTGCACAATTAAAAAATCAATATCAGCACTGGTCTTTCTCTGTATGAGGTAGTATGTGGGAGGAAAATGTAATTGCCATTTGATGTAGTCAAACCGAATTTGAAGGTAATGGAGAATTAGTTCAGAACTTTGCAAGGATGTTGATGGAGGTATGGAATGTACATAAGTTGAACAATAAGGCCCTGGAATGTCAAGAGGAGATACGGATACATGGAGGTAAATTACTGCAGTTTTGTGTAGGACAATGGTTTACGTTGCCAAGTCCATATACCCCTGAGGATATAACGAAAAAATTCATCAAAGGCTGTATCAGGTAATCGAGATAACGTCACAAATTAATGTCCAATTACTATCACCAATGCGAATTACTGTGGTTCACTGGGGTGCCTTCGAACATTTCATGGCATCCAGATGCTTTGCTGCACGTTTTGGTTTAATCACGAGGAATAAAGAAAATATGAAGAGGAAGGGAGGAGAACAAGGGGGACTTGTCCAAGCCACATGCGAAATGCCATATGTACACTAGTGTGCAAAACTTAAGGACAAAAGTATCTTGCACATGATATGTCAAGGCCAAGAAAGGTAGCTCAAAGAAACCTGGGACAGACACAGAAAGAAGCATTATAGTACAGTGTAGTATAGCATAGTACAGTACAGTAGGGCAGATAACTGAAGTAAATACTCAACGAGGCAAACAGGACACTTTCATTCAAAGACAATAATTACAATGAACTCACTAACATTTATGTTGGTGCCCTGGACATTGTAAAAGGCGGGACATGGTTTTTAATAGGGTGTGTGATCTCCATGGATGGCAAGGCGTGCTCTGCAATGAACTCTCATAGTGGTCACAAGGCTGGTAAAGAGTCTTGCCATGTGGTGTTCAAATCCTCCACCAGTGCAGTTGACAACTGAAGATGGTTATGGACGCATGTGGACATGCTACAATACATCTCCCCAACGAATCCCACATGTGTTTGATATGGTTTAAGTCAGGGAAAGGGACAGGCCACTTCATTCGCCGAATCTAATGTCTTCCAAGACCTCCTCAGTCTGCACAGTTCGATGTGGCCACACGTTGTCACCCAAAAAAATGAAGTCATTACGGAGTGCACCCCTGAAAAGACGCAAGTTGGATAAGAGTACAATGTCACAATAATACTGACTGGTGAGTGCACTGTGTTAAAAGATTTGTAGGTCAGTACACCCATGCAACATTATACTTCCCCACACCTTAACACCTGGAACACAGAAACGATCATGTTCGACAATGTTTGTGGATACCTGCCTCGTGGCACATGAGGTTATGTCCAGAATAGCTACTCAGACTGAATCCGCTCTCATCCAAGCAGAGCACCTCACCCCACAACTCATTGGTCCGTATCCTACACCCTTGTCGTACCACAAACACACTGACTAATGTACATAGGTCAACAAAACACAACTTACTAGTCGTCAGGCTAAGAGAGACTATGAAGCTGCTCTACCACTGTGAAGCGTAAGACTTCATGCCTTGCAATCCTGTTAAATGTGTCTCCAATTGCACCTGCTGTTTGATATGGGTTCCTTCCTGCCAGTTGTACGATGCAGCAGTCCTCTGCACAGTCGCATTTCGAGCTATAGTCACACTGACTTCACGCCATTTGAAGTCCAGCTTTCTCAGGCCTCCTGGACTGTCATTCATTTCCCCTGAATTGTTAATATGCCACGTTACTTTATCTGTTTCGTTCTTAAGCTTTGCAGAGCAGTAGATTAAGGTCATGGAATTGTTGTGAACGTGTTCCCTGTGTAAGAATTTTTGTTTGTAATTCTAGCTAGCAATGTTTGGTGTTATGTGGATAAGAAAGATCAGTGGCACCTCGTCCATATTGTGTACATTTAGGTTATTATATTGTTAATAAGGGAAATTAAGGATTTTCTGTGTTCTTTTTTTTCCTTTGACGGGACAGATTACAAATGTTGGGTTTTTTGAAGGGGGAGGGAGAATGATTGTGGTTCTCTTTTCCTAGTTTGTGACAACACCATAGACGGTTATGAGGGGAATTGTAAGTCTTGCAGTACTGCATCTCTTTGAAAAGGAAGGAGTATGGGCATTGCAGAAACAGCAGTTGGAATGTGGAGTATTGTTCTCCAGACAGGAGAATGTCATGCTCGCCACTCACCAGTGGACGTTAAGGCTGACGCATAATGCATGGGATATGAAGAATGAAGTATGTACAGGAAGCATTTCTGAGGTTGCACTTAGAGGCAGGAAAAAAGGGAGTGTTGGATGACATGCATGGTTAATATCAGAGTATGTGTGTTTCCTATGAATGGTTCCACTAACAGTTGTCCCAAGCAACAGACATGGGGCCACATACAATGGCATAAGACAGGATGGTTGGATGTGGGAGAAAAGCTATTGAAGATGATATCTGGGACAACAGATGCTGATGCTATCCAAGAACTAAATAGTATTCTACGACAAGTGGGACAACAGATGCTGATGCTATTCAAGAACTAAATAGTATTCTACGACAAGTGAGGTAAGTATCAGAGAGTAACAAGGCTGTAGCAGAATGGAATACTATGCAACTGGTAAACATAGGACAGGGCACATTGAATAATGTGCATACACCTCAGGAGTTAGTGGTGCAGTTAAGGGGGTATGTAAAAAAGGCTGATGGTGTAGTAAATCGTGACCTGAGTGTTACACAGACCCAGTTGAATCTACCAGACATATTGGTAGCCAGACTGACACTCTTGTGGTCATCAGCTCATAGCATAGGGGACATGCAAGTAGAAGTGGGAGATAGGGGCGGTTGTGAAGTATGGGCAGCTATATCCTACACTATAGCCTGTGGAGCAATTTTGGCCTTTTGGAAGGTGGAGAAAGAGCTATCGCCGGTATTAAGACACGTTACTACACTCAATGAGCAGGCTCTGCTGCTGTATGACAAAATCATGACAGCAAGAATTAGTGACTCTAGGTGCCAGTCAGACTCCCAGTGGTAAGTGCCCACATAGGATACCAGTGTTACACCATTCATCCCTACCAAGTGAGATGGGAAGCTCTAGAGAAGTGCATACAGAAGAGAAATAGAGAGGTGACATACGTTTCTGAAGATGGGGCAAGGTATATGTTCATGTCAACAGATGAGTTCCATCGCTATCAAAGGAATCATGGCGCAATATGCCCAGTTTGAGTAGTACAGACCAATATCGATGCAAGTGATGTTCAATTATTTTTAGACAAGGCAAGAGGAAAGGGTACCTGTGCTACCTACAGTTGCAGCCCTGCTTGCGAAAGGATGGCATGCACAGGTTCTACTAGATGTATGATTCTGAGGTGATTGCTACCAGTTGCTGTGAACAAGAGAGGTCTAAAAATGCGGTACTGTTGGAGGTAGTGGGCTGCTGATTAATGGTACAATTTGTGATGATATGGGTTCGAGTTTTCATCTTTCAGCTACCATTACAGGCAACCACTATACATGTGACACAGGCTTCGTTGTACTGGACAGACAGACAACTGGAAGTACTCTCAGCCCAGAAATTGTCTTACCTACCGAGTGAGGGGCACAGTGGTTAACACATTGGACTCTCTTTTGGGAGGACAATGGTTCAAACCTGCATCTGGCCGTCCGGATTTACGTTTCCAAAAATCTGTTCAGTCAGATGCCCAGATGGTTTATTTGATGGGGCACAGAAGAATTCCTTTCCCATCTCTGACACCATCCAGCTTGCACTCCATCTCTAATGACCTTGATGTCGACGATATGGTAAAACCAATTTTCTATCCCTCCTTCCCTTTGACTTACTTCAGCAATGCCTGGAGACCCAATCTTATCCACTCCTTGAACAAACCAATAGCTACACGAGAGGGATGCATTTCGGCAGAGCAGTTGTTTCAATGCGTGCAATATCATTCCACAGTCGTAACTGTGAGTCTAACAATATCTGGCATATTAATAGCTCTGGCTGTGCTTCCTGTTGCCTTCATCTATATTAAGCAGAGAACTGCCACCCTGTATGGAACTCGAGTACATCAAATACTGATAAGTGGGATTACTCATAGCCAATTAGTGAAATTTGGTACAGATTAGGGGTATCCAACAAGCTGCCCACACACCACATGCAGCCCAAAACAAGTATCAATGCAGCCTGAGAATTGAGTATCTCACTGGTATCTGACTTGAAAAAAAAAATCCATAAAATTCAGTTTATATAAAGTTATGATAAACTGGATATTTTCAATATGAAACTCTCACCACATGATACTTTTCTCTCGTTAACCCTCCCTTCCCCCTTCCGTCCTCTCTCCCTCCCTCCCCCCTCCTACTCAACCTCCCTCCCTGCTTCCCCTCCTCCTTCCTCTCTCTTTTCCAGCAGTTATTGTTAGTAGTGTGAAGTATACCATGTGCACCCCAGAAACACACATCTTCTTACAAAATGGCACAGATAAGCTAAAAGATTGGGCACCCCAGTTATAGATGCTGCTTTGACAGGTGTAAGGAATTTACTGAATTACGTATTTATTGTTAAGTGGTTATTAGAGGATGAGTCGGTAAAAAATCTGCTAATAATATTTTTCAGGTAATAAGTAGTCATTCAATGAAATCAAGGTCATTTGTAAAAAGGAGAGAGCCCAGTGGGATAATCATGGAAGTGTCATCGTTTAGGTTAAGTTAATGACCAATCAACTTTTTTGGTTTAATGTACTGTACGCAATTATCAATTTATAGGATGTGTATTGAGTCTTGGCAGAATTACCGTGAGCTGAGATCTAGAGGCCAGACCTACCAAACATGAGAGGTGTGTAGCACCACTACTTTTTGGAATGACTGGATAAAATAATGGCACAGTCACGTCAGGTTACCCACTGCTGCTACAAACTGCCATGACAAAGTCAGGTGATTACCACACAGCCAGGCCAGTGAAGGGATCAGCATTGTAATAACGATGACACAGCAGGAAGATAGTCACTGTGGCGTGGTGGCTTGATTACTTCATCTGATGTAGGCATTGTTAGGGCTATGTGATGAGAATCAATGCATTGGCAAAACAAGTAAACACCAAGCCTGTATAAAAACCCCTCGTTTTTAGATATATGCAGGCTGTCTGGCAACGGCAAGCTTCAATGAGAGGTCCACATAAATCCATGAGATGACATGACTCTACAATCTGTAAATCACAAGACTCTGCCTCCACTAACTGCAGGCCTACTGCTGGCTCTGAGTCCATTGCTGTGGACTTAGTGTCTTCCAGCTTGTGGGCCACTTCCATATCTACTTCCAGTCACTCAAAGCCTTCTGCATTGTAGGGCGCTGATCAGCCGCTCAGTCACCTTCACCTTTGCACGAGTACTACAGCTGTCTGACTCCATCTGCAAGTGCAGGGATTACCGCTTAGGGCTGTCTTCCTCTATGGGGTTCCACGGCAGCATTCCCTCACTTCCAGTGTGACATTTTCTGAGTTGTGAAAAACGAGCAGCATCCAGTCGGTGCACAAGCAACCACATACACCTCATGTCACCATTATCACTGAGCCACTGCAGGCAGTTTCAGGACGCAGGCCACCTCCTTACCTCAGCACCTCCACACCACTCCCTCTTCAGCAAAAGCGCTGGATGCTGTTGCCCCTTAGAGCGCCACTATGATTGTTGTAATCTGTTCACCAATAAAATGTGTCTGTAATCAATGATGTTTCCTTGGAGACATGGCAGACTGCAGCCAGATAACCACTCGCCACCTCACTGCTGCTCTGCCCAGTGTGATGAACTACTGGCTCATGATGCTACCAACACAATTCCAGCGTGGACTTTAGTGGCCACCCGTCCCCGATCATGACATTATGATCTCCTGGGTGGCACTTTACTACTAGGCCACAAAGCTTGACAATATTATTGTTATTGGATGTCTTCCTAAGGATTTTCATACCAAGTTCTGTCCAATTGGCACGTTAGAGTGTCAAAATGCCGAGATGGTTGGAGGGCCCTGCCAATAACGCTTCAAATATTCCCACCTGGGTAGAGATCTGGCGACCTTTCTGGTCAAGGTAGGGTTTGGCAAACATGAAGACAAGCGGTAGAAACTCTAGCCGTGTGCGAGCGGGCATTATGTCGCTGAAAGGTACACCCAGTATGGCTTGCTTGAAGGGCAACAACATGGGTATAGCATATCATCGCTGTACTGCTGCGCTGTAAGGAAGCCACAGATGACAATCAAAGGGCTTCTAATATAAAATGAAATGGCATCCTCTGACTTTACGGTTGGTATTCCTGCAAGATTCATGGTATGTCTAGACACGTCTTCACTGGTCATCGGGGCTCAATTCGAAGCGGCACTCATCACTGAAGGTAGATCTACTCCAGTCAATGAGATTCTGGGGTGAAGACGCATCTAGAGAAGCCCTGGGCACCAGTGGGATAAAAACCTGACTCTGGGATGATGATGGCATTGAAACAGAGTATGACACTCACAGAGGAAGACGGCACTGCAGTTCCTTCTCTAAATCCTCGCACAAACGAAAAATTGGCTGACATCTAAATAAGTGTCCAAGGAATAGAGAATCAACTGAAATCACTCAACAGAGGAAAGTCCACTGGACTTGACGGGATACCAATTCGATTCTACACAGAGTACGTGAAAGAACTTGCCCCCCTTCTAACAGCCGTGTACCGCAAATCTCTAGAGGAACGGAAGGTTCCAAATGATTGGAAACGAGCACAGGTAGTCCCAGTCTACAAGAAGGGTCGTCGAGCAGATGCGCAAAACTATAGACCTATATCTCTGACATCGATCTGTTGTAGGATTTTAGAACATTTTTTTGCTCGCCTATCATGTCATTTCTGGAAACCCAGAATCTATTCTGTAGGAATCAACATGGATTCCGGAAACATATTAGATACAGGCTCCCAGGTAACTGCCATTTTTCTTGACTTCCGGAAGGTGTTCGGTAAGTTCCACACTGTCGCCTGATGAACAAAGTAAGAGCCTACGGAATATCAGACCAGCTGTGTGGCTGGATTGAAGAGTTTTTAGCACAAAGAACACAGCATGTTGTTCTCAATGGAGAGACGTCTACAAACGTTAAAGTAGCCTCTGGCGTGCCACAGGGGAGTGTTATGGGACCATTTCTTTTCACAATATATATATATTTAACCTAGTAGATAGTGTCGGAAGTTCCATGCGGCTTTTCGCAGATGATACTGTAGTATACAGAGAAGTTGCAGCATTAGAAAATTGCAGCGAAATGCAGGAAGATCTGCAGCGGATAGGCACTTGGTGCAGGGAGTGGCAACTGACCCTTAACATAGACAAATGTAGTGTATTGCGAATACATAGAAAGAAGGATCCTTTATTGTATGATTATATGATAGCGGAACAAACACTGGTCGCAGTTACTTCTGTAAAATATCTGGGAGTATGCGTACGGAACGATTTGAAGTGTAAAGATCATATAAAATTAATTGTTGGTAAGGCGGATGCCAGGTTGAGATTCATTGGGAGAGTCCTTAGAAAATGTAGTCCATCAACAAAGGAGGTGACTTACAAAACAGTCGTTCGACCTATACTTGAGTATTGCTCATCAGTGTGGGATCCGTACCAGGTCGGGTTGACAGAGGAGATAGAGAAGATCCAAATAAGAGCGGCGTGCTTCGTCACACGGTTATTTGGTAAGCGTGATAGCGTTATGGAGATGTTTAGCAAACTCAAGTGGCAGACTCTGCAAGAGAGGCGCTCTGCATCGCGATATAGCTTGCTGTCCAGGTTTCGAGAGGGTGCGTTTCTGGATGAGGTATCGAATATATTGCTTCCCCCTACTTATACCTCCCGAGGAGATCACGAATGTAAAATTAAAGAGATTCGAGCGCGCACGGAGGCTTTCCGGCAGTCGTTCTTCCCGCGAACCATACACGACTAGAACAGGAAAGGGAGGTACAGTGGCACATAAAGTGTCCTCCGCCACACACCGTTGGGTGGCTTGCTGAGTATAAATGTAGATGTAGATATGGTCCGACAGCCAGGAGTGATGGGTGTCATTTCTTTTCATAGCAGAACTCATTTGGTTCTTATCTGTAGCACCCTTACAGCACAGTGGTATGTCGACTATGTTCTATGCTCCGTTTTGTTGCCCACCATGGCAGGCCATCTTCGACTTCCATTTCAGCAAAATAATGCCCGCCATATTTCTTTGTGCTTATGAAACACAGCAGCAAGGTTGCCAGATCTCTCCCCAACTGAGAATGTTTGGAGCGTTATGGGAAGGACCCTCCAACCAGCTCGGGATTCTGACGAGGTGACGCGCCAGTTGGACAGAATTGCGCACAATAACCCTCACGGGACATCCAACAACTCTACCAGTCAGTGCCACGCCGTATAGCTACTTGCATAAGGTCCAGAGGTGAACCTACGCCTTATTGACTTGCTCAATTTGTCAAGGTATTTCTCTTGAATAAATTATAGAGTTTTTCTGAAATTTTTATCATTTGTTTGTCTGTACATGTACATCACCTCTACCGATTTCGGTCCCATTCGGATAATTCCTACGTGCTGCGTCGCTTTGAAGTCTTAACTGTATTTTATACATTCAACAATTAGTTATTGGCTTTTTTATGATTTCTATCGTTCCTTAGCTGCTTCTGTATTCTTGGATACGTGGTCCATATATACACAGGTTTGACACAGAAACAAACACACTTTCTTGTAGTTGTGTAGACTGACAGCACATCCAATAACAATCAGTTGTTCACGTCAGACGTACGCAAGCATCCTCAACGGAGAGAAGTGTGTGTACATTTTTGGTATATGTGTAAGATCTATATCAATTAGTGAGTGGAAAATATTTGCTGCCATCTTGGAATATACATTGGTGTCCAAAATTAAAGCAACAAACCGCTATTTCCCCATCCTGTGTCTAATTCACGATATAGTCATACAAGCTGTCTACCAGATTTCTGTACGATCGTGTTCTGTACAGAAGATGGCACTCCGGTCAACGGACAACCATGCCAACGATGACGTCAGGCCGGCTGGGGTGGCAGAGCGGTTCTACGCGCTACAGTCTGGAACCGCGCGATCGCTACGGTCGCAGGTTCGAATCCTGCCTCGGGCATGGATGTGTGTGATGTCCTTAGGTTAGTTGGGTTTAAGTAGTTCTAAGAGGGGACTGATGACCTCAGAAGTTAAGTCCCATAGTGCTCAGAGCCATTTGATGACGTCAGGGAAACTAAGGAAACGACATAGTGTTTGCCGGGTAGCCCCGCATCCGCAATTGCTGTGTGCACAGTCACGAAAGGTGCAGTTTGGCACAGAGGAGATGTCTACCAGACGGAGGCGGTGGAGGGCTAGAGAAAGAAAGAAAGAAAGCAGGACAGTCCCAAACTGATGTGGGCCGATGGACTGGTGTGAATTGTTCTGTTGTTTCTCAGATATGGCGACAGTGATACAGACCGAAACTGTATCCTGAAGACAAGGGCAGAACCAACCACGTGTGATTTCAGAAGAGAGGACCGTTGTTTGGCTGTAAGGGCACTACAGTACCACCTTAGTACTGCACGGCAACTGGCATGAGAGCTAGCAGCACCCACAAGACGTGTCGTATTGAGGTAAACGGTGTGCAGAAGGCTGCGGCAGAGTGGCCTTTATTGTAGAAGACCTGCTGTATGTCTGCCTCTGACGCGTCTTCACAGAAGGGAATGTCTAGAGTGGAGTCATCAGCATGCCACCTGGACGGCCGAACAGTGGGACAATGTTGTTTTCACAGATGAATCCCGAGTTAGTGTGGAGAATAATTCTCAAGGGATTCGCATCTGGAGGGAACGTGGAACACGATTTGGGAACCCAAACATTATGGAAAGAGACCAGTATCGAGGAGGATCCCTAATGATGTGAGAAGATATTATGTTGCCCATGCGAACTCCTCTTCATGAGATGGTACGGGTGAATAGGCAAGGTTTAACTGCTGTCAGGTATCGTGACGCAATCTTGGGACTTCACTTGCGGTGGTTGCGAGGTGATGTGGGCCCAGACTTCATACTGATGGACAATAATGCTCGACCTTATAGAGCACCAGTGGCTTGATGTTTTCTTGGAAACGGAAGATATTGCATGCATGGCGTGGCCTGCTCGCTCTCCCGATTTGTATTCCATAGAACAGTGGTTCCCAACAGGTGGTCCGCGGACCCCCAGGGGTCTGCGAGTTATGCCAAAGGGGTCCGCAAGATGCTATTAAAATAAAAAAAAATATATTAAACATATTTCGTAAGATAACAGATTTTTTTGGCCGCTCAATATTTTTTTCAATAATGAATATGTCAATGTTTTTTCTGAGTACTAAAAATAGAAAACGTATAAAAAGACACTTAATTTGACTTTTTTAGGTACCTGATATTGTGATATGACAAGGTACCAATCATGCTCGATGAAGGGGTCCTCGAGAAAATTTTGTTGGGAACCCCTACCATAGAGCATGTCTGGAGACAGCTTACATCACTTCAGCATCCACCAACAGCTCTCCATATACGAGCAGCCCTTCGGTAAGAATGGGCGTTATTGCCTCACCATGAGACTGATGACATAATTCACAGCATGAACCGTCGTTGTTAGGCCTGTATTGTTGCCAGAGGTGGTCACACCCCCTGCTGAACACATTAACCAGTTGTCGGAATGTGTGTGGAAATCCGTTAAGCTGAAAAAAAACGAAGAAGATTTTTGTCTACCGCTATGGAGTTTGCAGTTGTATACGTTCTGCATTCTTTACATTCTTTCTGCTTTACTGTCACCTGTTTATACTGTTTTGTCGCAAAATAAAAGCAACCTTGCAAAATTTCCGTTTGTTGCTTTTAATATTGGACACCGGTATATTTTGAAGACGTCCATTAATTCCCAAAAATATTGTTCTCGTCTATTTGTGAAGGTCATTGAGACAATGACATGTTTTTCTGCAACTTCAAAAGCAGATTGTTGGAAATCATAGCAAATCTGGGCTTCTACTTGCTGAGAAAAAACGTAATGATGGAATGAATATAGATACGGACTAAGTTACCACATATTCCTACACAAACGTCAAAGTTCTAATTTGCTCTTTGTACCAAGTTAGTTATATCATGATTTAGTCTGCTATACAGTATTAAGATGAATTTTCCTTTATTCCATACTCCCGATGTCTCTTCAGTTTGGTACATTTGTGTAAACCACTCTTTTTCTGTTCCACATCTGGTATAGCTGCTCAAAGTATTACAACGGAATATCACTCCTAAATCAACTTTTTCAGACAACTTTTCGTGCATTTATGGGTAATCAGCTAGTTACAGTTTCTACTGTGTATTTTAGTGTCATTTTTTTTCATTTAAGGAACTTATACACAGTGGTCAGAAACAGTGTGAAAAACTTGTAAGGGTTTTATAGCGTCTTTTGTGCTGAGAAATAATTGTTTGGGGGAAAAATCCGATGCGTTGCGCCATTTCCGAGTTAATTAGCATTTTAAAATTCAAGCGGTCCGCCACGTACAATTAGTATCAATTGTTCTCTTAGCGCCGGCCGGAGTGGCCGAGCGGTTCTAGGCGCTAGTCTGGAACCGCGTGACCGCTACGGTCGTAGGTTTGAATCCTGCCTCGAGCATGGATGTGTGTGATGTCCTTGGGTTAGTTAGGTTTAATTAGTTCTAAGTTCTAGGGGGCTGATGACCTCAGAAGTTAAGTGCTCAGAGGCATTTGAACCATTTGTTCTCTTAGCGTAGATGACAGCTCACGAGAACGCTCGGGTTCGAGCCTCAGTACCGCCCCTGTACAGTCTTGTATCACTCTTGTTCAGTTTTAGGAAACCAAACGTAGAACACTTTTGACTACACCGTTTTTGTCGAGTCGCTTGAATTTGCGCGCGCTACGGCCTGATTGGCTAACTTCAATGCTAATTAACTCGGAAACGACGCAGCGTATCTGATAACTGCCGAGAAATTTCTTATGATTTGACTTAAACTCGCGAACGTCGCTTACGACGGCATTTTGTTTTTAATTAGAGCAATGTGTCACTGAGTCAATTCTAACAACAAAGTTTATTTTATGATTCGTTTTCTTTCTGATAAATGATTAAAGTTATTTTGCGATAACCATTTCGATTTACTCTTGATTTAAACGTATTCGCAGAACTATGTATCGTACTATCAATTTGAGCTTTAATAAGCTGAAGTTTATTTTGGGACCAAGAGAATATTCAGCAACGGTCAGGGGAAGGTAGCTCCCCCGCCATCCGTCCCCTCCACCCCCCGCCTCTCAAAATCCAGAAAAAAAAAATCTTTGCCATAAAGAAGGCTAGCGTATCAATTCAGAATCAGTTTGAAGAAAGCCAGAACTTGTTACGGATATTGTTGGCAGCAAGTAGAAATAGACGTATTTCTCGCGAAATCTCGAAAGTGTTTCGTCGTTCACCGCGAAACTAATAATCATGGGTTCTCTGCAGATCTCTCGTTTCCGAAATTAGCTTCGTACATTTTTCGATGTACATGCTTTTTGTTTTAGTTCGTACTAGAGATAAGTGGTTTGTAATGATCACCATTCCAGCTGACAAAATTTGTTTTACGATACTCATTTCGTTGTCTCCAGTCAGTGTTTCTTGCATTTATGAGTTTAACTCGTGATTTTGTCTGGCGTATGCCTACAACACTGGCTTAATTGTGACAGCCTGTTTTATTTACGGCTCAAAGTGGGTGCAACGATATGACGTTCTATTTCGAAGCGTTTCTTGGAAGCCTCCGACGGTTTCCTTACTTGTAGCCTCCAACGCTTCCTGTAATCGTGACAGAGTTAGGTAAATACAAAATATCATTACACTTCTACTGCGAAATTTTCTCTTAAACACGCATAAATTTCTGTGACAAAAAACTACAAGAGAATTCTTTCTCACAAGGGAACATCCCAAGTGTCAATAAACGATCATGATGAAGTTTGGCGAGTATTTACAGGAGCCGAAATAGTGCAATAAGTATTTTTTGTTTGTGCCCAATTTCATTTTTAAGGGGTAAAACGCACTCCGAAAAGTAATTTCGCATTTTTGGTTTAGAGGGAATATCTTCGAAACGATGATATATAAAAGAAATGTTTTTCGTATAAAAGTTCACACGTAATGAATGTTCTTGAAAATTATATAATCAACTTTTGTAATACTTTGAAATTATGCAAAATACCCCCCTGCCATTAATTAATTTTGTAAAATAAAAACTTTTGTTATGACTTAAATTAAAGAAGCTTTCAAGCCATGTACGTCCTTGTGTAATAAAACTAGTTTCTGAAATACCATTTTTAGAAAATAAGGTGGGCAAAATGTGCTGCCGGAGTATTTTCAGCTTACCTGTCCGCCTCTGTAGCGCAGCGGTAGCGTTACAGCCTACCGCGCAAGGGGGCCTGGGTTCGATTCCCGGCAGGGGACTGGGTGTTGTGTGTCCTTCATCATCATATTCATCATCATTGACACGCCAGTCGCCGAAGTGGCGTCAATTAAAAAGACTTGCAATATTGCGGGCGAACCCCGAAGGGGATATCCCAGCCAATATATGCCATACGATCATTTCATTTCAGCTTAACTAATTAAAATATCTGAACATTCATTACTATTATAACTAGCAAATTTGCAGGTGAAAAATAGGTCCCCAGCTTGTATTACAACTGAAATAAATGATTGTAGCGTCGACATGAGTTGCACTGAGAAGTATCTATTTTTTATTTCATGATGTTGACTAGTTTCGGACATCTGTGTCCATTTTCAAACCAATCATGCTGTAAGTGTGACAAATACAGGCGACAGTCCATGTACGGTAACTGCCCCTGCACTAACCAAAGCAGTATGTGACCGATAAGCCAGTCATCATCCTTTTTTCTCTTGAAACTGTTTTTGTGATTTTGAATTTCGATGGCCACTCTGTACATCCTACCATAGTAATTACTAGACCTTGCTACAAACACAGTATCAGAGAAACGAATTTGGTGGTTTCCTGGTCTTAGGGCATGGACTGTGCTGCTGATTTGTCCATCTTGCCCAGGTGACAATTGCTGGTGTGCCTTAAGGCAGGTGTTAATGCCCCTTTCTGTAATTCCTGTATACATTTGGCCATAAGTGTAGAGTACTTCATGTTCTTCTGTTGAGAAGAAAAAGCTACTCCGACAAAGAGATAAATAGGGCACTACATCTTAAAATGAAATCTTTAATGAAAAAGCATCAACTAAAGGGAAAATTTTCCTTCCATTTGTAAAACCTGTTACAGATCTCATCAGAAGAGTATTCAAAAACCATGGTATTGATACAGCGTTTAAACAAATAAAAAAGGTGCGCCAATATTTAAACAGTGCAAAGGACCTACACCTGCTGCTTGCCACAGCAGGTGTATGTAAAATTCCCTGAATTTGCAGCCAAATATACATAGCAACTACAAGAAGTGGCATTAACTCCTGTCTTAAGAAACACAAGAGCCAGGGCCAGATTTAGGATGAGAGGGAGGGGGACAAAGGGGGTGCTTTCCATGAGTGGTAGAACTTAGTGGGTAGAGCAAATTTTGGGCGAAATTGTATTATTAGGTTAAATATAAATTGTATTTTTAGGTTAAATATAAAATATTTTTATTTCTGCTAACATGTATATTTTTATTTCTGCTAACATGTAAAACAAGTGCAACAAAAAAGTGGTGCAATTAATAAAACTCAAGTCCTTCCAAGTTGACGGGGAAATGGTATCAAACATGATCCATGTACAGTCTATCCCCTCCCGTAACGTGACATTCCATTGCAAGCTATTTGTGTATTTGAACCTGTTTAATAACTTAATAATGGATGATCGATAACAATTTAGTGTACTGAGAAAAGAGGAAGAAACTAAGTGAGATGTTGCCCCAATACTGGATTCGTTTTTCACAAAGCCTGCTACTAGTAATAAAAAGAAAATATCATGTAAGATTATATAAATAAAATTAGTAATGGACACTTGAAAATATATAAATGCATTTGTATTTTACATGTTTAAAACTCATGTTTGTAATTGTGTCTGTTCCGATTTTATCATTTAATATTAAGTCTTTTTCATGAGTTCAAGTGATCAAAATGGATCCTATGTGCGGGAAATAGAAACACGCACTGTAAACAAAACATTAAGCCATATGTTTTTGTTTTATTTCTATTATTGGTTGTTCAAGTCGTGAGTCTCCATTATGTTTGTGTATGTGAAAGACCTGAACGATGCAAAGTAGAAAAATGTTCAAATGTGTGTGAAATCTTATGGGACTGAACTGCTATGATCATCAGTCCCTAAGCTTCCCGAGGGAGGACTCGAGAAACTCCACCGGGATCAACCGCACAGTCCATGACTGCAGCGCCTTAGACCGATGCAAAGTAGCAAATAGCTTCTGTTTTCAGATATACATGCATAGACAAATGTATCTATTCATATCTAAATATAGAGCTTATAACAACCTTCTTGACTGTTGAATGTTCTAAAAATTTGATGTATTGATACGAAATAGAGGATGAAGAGTATAAATATTAACAGAAATTTACGGATGAAAATATGTACCTAAGCTTGAAGGAAAAAGTGACTGATTTGGGTTGCACTGTCTCATGCGACTGTTTAGATTTTACATAACTGATGAACTGATACTTGACCGTGTTTTTTCCGGAAACAGTCATGCAAATTCATAATAAATGATCCATTTGATCAGAACATTTAGTTGATACTGAGGAATATGATAACCAGCAGCACTAGTGATCGCCGGTAACTGATTAATGCAACCTTAAAACGCGACAGTAAAGACAAAGACAACCGAACTGTGCACACACACACACACACACACACACACACACACACACACACACACACACACACACACACACGAGAGAGAGAGAGAGAGAGAGAGAGAGAGAGAGAGAGAGAGAGAGAGAGAGAGAGAGAGAGAGAGAGAGAGAGAGGGGGGGGGGGGGGCGTAGGGACGGGGCAGAGGGAGGGATGGAAGTGGCTTTTTTCTGTGGAAGATGTAGATCGTATGTTGTATGTTGTTAACCAGCTAGAGGAAGTTGACAAGTGCTTTCTATGGAGCATTTTATCGATAGGCACTCGGAAGGTGAGCCCAGCCAATCTGAATCTAGTAACAGATGCAAGATACAGGAATGTAATGTTTCCTTCTGATTAACAATCGATCAGAAATCACTCGTACTTTACGAACCTTCAGCGCCAGACATTCTCACTGAGAGCAGAGTCGACACTGCCAGCCTGGCGCGCTGCCTGAACTTCTGTATCAGAGACTTGGAAAAATTTCGAGGTGATCTGAACTTAGCCACTGGTGAAGGTCTATGATTCTGCATCCACTTCAGCTTCCACCTTCAGTACTATGATGAGATCGAGCCGCAACTGCGTAGGGACATTAAAGTCAGTTCATATAATTTGGCTATTTCAAGCTTCACTCTGAAGATCATATTTTAATGTCAATGGTCAGTGTGCTTTCACCTCTGACCACAGGTGTGACGTATTCCTTTCTGTAGTCCTGTCCATTTTCAATGAACTACAGGACAATCACTGGGCACCTTTCGATTACACTTATTTCACCTAACCCATTACCTGCATCTTCCTCCTGGCCCCTAAGTCACATATGACAAGGACTTATTATAATAAAGTTGCCACTGTTTGTCACTTGTTTTTTCAAGAATATTTTGGAATAATGTAATTGTGATTTGTGTTTCATTTATTACAAAACAATATTTTTCAGGGCACTAAATACTATTGCAAGTCCTACAGGGCTTACCTTGTAGTTTTAAAACCCAGCCCGTAAATCAAGAGATAATAGCTTTATTTTGTATCTTTTTATGCGTCATTTTATAGGGATTAACCACAGGGCTTTGATACAGAGCTGCAAGAACAGATTAAGAAACCTCAATGGAAAGCACAGTGGCACTGTATTGTTGATGCTGTTCTTTTTATAACAAAGCAAGGGAGTCCGTTTAGATGAAATATAAGTTGGTGAATATTGTGATCCAGAGAATGGCAAATTTCTAAATACAATTGATCTCACATCAGCATATTAAACGCTACAAGAAAGGGCAGATTTGCTATTTTTCCACAAATATAAAAGACGAGAACATTGACGTAATTGGCAACAAAATAAAACAAGAAATAATTAAACATATTTTAGATGCAAACTACTTTTCATTGATGTTTGACTGAACTCCATATATCAGCAACAATGAGATGATGACTCCAATAATTTGCTACGTCAAGTTAAATGACTCTGAAGTTGTGGAAGGTTGTATTGACTTTTTTTATAGTTACAGACAACAGCGGAGAAGGTGTTAATTAAGAGAGTCTGCATAAAACAGAAATAGATGGGCTGTACATTAAATATTGTAGAGGACAGTCTTTTGACAGTGGGGCAAACTTGACTGGGAAGTACTAAGTGGTCCAGTTAAGTAAACTTAAAAGGAATGAACTGCCTTGTTTTGTACCATATGTTGCTCATTAAATTTATGAGGAGCACATGCAGCTGACATCTCCCAAACCTCAAACTGTTTTTGGAACTATCCATTGTTTATATCTATTCTTTGTGGCACCAACTTCAAGATGGAAAATCTTACAAAAACATGTACTCGTAACAATAAAATCTCAGAGTATGAGTAGGTGGTCTGCAAAAGCAGAGGCAGTCAAAGCCATTTACAGGCATTTTGAAAAGATATAAAAGGCTTTGGAGGAAGCTGAAATTTAGAAACCGTCAACACCAGAAACAAAAACTGAAGCAAAAGCTATTTTAATGAATACGAGAAAACTCGAATTCATTGCTTTCTTTCTGGTATGAAATATTTTAAAAAATAATGTCAATTAGTTTCGACAGAGAGAAGACCTTACGGTTGACAAAATAACTGGAAATATTCAAGGCCTTTTGAGCTTTCTTTAAGGTCACAGAGATGCTTGTACCTTTGAAGACATCTCTGAGGCCAAAGTATAAGCACAGAATAATGACATATCAATGGAATGCTCACAAAAAAAGGATTAGAGGAAACAAACAAAAAAAAAAAAAAAAAAAGGCCGACAAGCTCTGTGATGATGAAGTCTCCAAGCATTCACAGAAAGATTTGTTCAGTATGCCCCTGTCAGAAATAGCTGAGAGAGCGATAATGGAGCCGAGTGCCAGGTTCAAGACACTGGAGAAAATTAGTGCAATGTTTAGTTTTCTGTGTAGTATCCAAATTCAAGAAACAGAAGTAGAAGTAGAAGACTTCAGGGGAGATTGTGTCCAAAAATACATAGCAATACTCATGCTTTGAAGTCCACACCTCGATTGCTTTTTTTTTTTTAGTTTTGAATTTTTAATGTGATTTTAATGGTATTTTTGGAAACCAACTTTTGGTATTAGAAGTCCAATTTTCATATTATAGAGTTTTTAAATACATTCACAACACATTATTCAATAGTACTATCCAGTTGGTTTACGAGAAATGCAATTAATTTACTTGCAGTATTTTTTTCAAGTTTCAAATTTAAATTGTTTATAATTATTAGTACATAAATGTGATAATAAAATAGGGAAACGACTTCTCGTCCTGTACGGTAAGTCGCCCTTGACCAGCGGTTTTGGGTGACTTTCCCAAAATCTACCCTTTTTCCTAGGCCTCTCCAGTCTTTTCCTTCTCATTCAAACCTTCTGCCTGAAAGAACCACTGGCTCCAAAAGCTTGCCAATCACAACAACTTTTTATGTGTGTGTTTTGCCGTCGCTTCACTTGGTGAGTAGTTTTTTATCCATCCAATTAAATAATGCTGTTATTGTCTAGATACATTTTGTAAAAAAATTGTAAACAACCATGAGCGAGAAGTGTTTGGGCTGCCGTAGGTAAGTTAGTTCTGGGGTTCTATGCAGCTGTTGTGACAGTTATGTTGAGGGAATGTAGTGTATGGGAATTAGAGAAATATGGGTCTCTTCCATGGTATTGCAGAGTATATTCAAGGGATAGGAAAACAGCTGAACGGAAACAGAAGATCACAGCCCTCAAGGCTGAACTGAGTAGCGTTGTGGAGGAACTGATGAGGTTAAAGGGGGAGAAGGGTGAAGACAGGTGGGAATGGTAGCAAGGGACAGGGGGCACAGAAAGAATACAGTATCTGACAGTTTCATCATTTGCACAAACAACAGATTTACCTAGATACCTCAGTGAAATAAGGAAGAGGCTCAAGTACACATAAGTGTAATTAATACTCAGCAGACTTTCACCAGGAAACCAACTGTTTTAAAAAAAAAGTAGAACATAGGAGGAAAGTTCTGTTGCTAGGTAGTAGCCAAAGAACAGGTGTGGACCAGATTTTGCTGGAAAAATTAGGTGACAGATACCAGGCCACAAGTTTTTTAAATTTTTTTAAAATTTTTTTTATGCCCAGTGCATGTTTTAGCCAAGGAATAGAGGATGTAGGATCATTGTGCAAGGATTTGCAAAGCAGGATCATGTTGCGATAGTGGGTGGTTCTTTATTTCATGCAGTATGATCAGCCTCAATTGAATAGCTCTATCACGTGGGTCAATATGGTGTAGATCAGCTGTTTCGGGCAGCTACTTTGTCAGGCATGGGTTTGGTTCCTGTTGATGTTGGTAGGTGGGACTTCACGAGGCATAGCCTGCATCTCAGTAGGAAAGGGAAGGGTAAATTGGCTGAGATGATAGCAAAACCTTTAAGGGGGCAGGGGGTGGACTGAAACTCATGAAAGTACCTCTTTTTAGTCTAAGATCAGTCTTCAATGATTCAACATTGAATGAAATTAAGCTTAATGAGAAGATCAGACAAGCGGATACTAGAGATGTGAAAATATCACAAGATTCTCATAAAAGTATAGTGAAAAATAACATTAGTATAAGTGTCAGAATATCAAAGGATTAAAAAACAAAGTAGATGAGCTTCTTGTTGGTTTAGAAGATTTAGAAACTGAGAGTGGAACAGATGTACTCTGCCTGTCTGAACATCATATAGTCACAGATATGGGAAAGGTAAATGTAGATGGATATAACTTTCAGCATACGTAAATAGTGATACTATGAAGAGAGGAGAAGTGTCCATGTACTTGTATGTTGAATATAGCATAGTGTGAAAAATTTAGAAACTAGAAAATTTTTTGTGTAGAGCAACATGTAGAAGCATATGCGAGTGAACTTAAACTAAATGCAGCTCTGTACAGATCCCCACTGGGAAATTTTCAGCTGTTTCTGAAAAATTTTGATTCTTTGTTGTACCATCTGTCAGACACAGGGAAGCAAATTATTGTTCGTGGGGATTTCAAAGCAGATTTTCTGAAAGAGACTGATAGAAAGAATGCCTTACAGTATTACTTGTGTCTTTCAGTTTGTCATCAGTTACTGATTTTACTACTTGTACGGGAATGCAGTGCAGTGATACATAATGTTTTTATAGACCAAGGTAAATTTAATCAAATAAAAACTTTTTCTGTTAAGAATGGTCTTTCTGACTATAATGAACAGTTAGTCACAGTATATGACATTGCTCCATATAGTAACGCAAAACAGTCCTCCAAAATAGTGTGCTCAATTAATGATTTAACAACTGCAAATTTTAGGGAGAGCTTGCAACAGTTACACTGGGATGAAGTGTACTGGAAGCCTTACCCTAATTTAAAATTTAATCTATTGCACGATACCTGTGTGAGTATATTTGAATACAGTTTTCCTAAGAAAACAGTGAAACATAATTATAAGAAACCATCTACAAAGCTGTAGATTACTAAAGGGATAAAAAAAGCTTCTAAACAGAAAAGGGAAATGTATCTTACATCTAGAATGAATAATGATCCAGATACAGTCAAACATTATAAAAACTACTGCACTGTATTAAGAAAAATTACTAAGAAGTCCAGAAGCATATGCATAATGTCTCAATTAGCACCTCTTGTAATAAAATTAAAATAATTTGGAATACTGCCACAAGGGAAACAGAGAACACAGGAAGACTGTATTTCTACATAAACTCAATGGAAAGTTTGTTAACAAAAACAGAGGTAGAAAATATAATACCTATGCAATTTGATAAAATTGAAATGCAACCCACCTCTCCTGTTGAAATCAGGAAAACAATAAATTCACTCAAAAGTAAAAGCTAACATGGAATTGATGGCACCTCCAACAGAGTACCAAAAGCTTATTCCCAACAGGTAATTAGGATTCTCAGGTCCATATGTAGCTCACTGTAAAAGACAATTTTTCCAGATAGACTAAAATATGCCATTGTTAAAAATTGTAGAGGGAGACCAAGAGATGAATACACTAAGCAGATTCAGAAGGGTGTAGGTTGCAGTAGGAACTGGGAGATGAAGAAGCTTGCACAAGATATAGTAGCATAGAGAGCTGTATCAAACCAGTCTCTTGACTCAAGGCCACAACAACAACAAACCATTGCATAAAAAGGAGAATAGGTCTGATGCTTAGACTACTGCCCAATCTTACTTTTGACCTCTTTCTCCAAAATTCGTGAAAAAGTATGTATTCAAGAATGGCTTCACATATTTGTAAAAATGTCAGTTTGGTTTTCAGAATGACTTTTCATTAGAAAATGCTATACATGCTTTCACTGATGAAATACTAAATGCTCCAAACAACTGAACATCATTTATTGGGATTTTCAGTGATCTCTCAGAGGTTTTTGACTCTGTGAATCATGAAATTTTTCCAGGTATTGTGGTGTGAGTAGGGCAGTGCACAAATGGTTTAATTCATATTTAACTGGAAGAATGCAAAAGGTTGAAATTAACAGCAGAGATAGTTTGCAAAAATCAGCAGAGTCCTCTAACTGGGGAGGTATCAAGAACGGTGTCCCACAGGGTTCAGTCTTTGATCTCACATTGTTCATAATATATATTAATGGTTTGTTACTTTATATTCATGAAGATGCAAAGCTAGTTCTTTTTGCTGACAATACAAGTATAGTATTCACATCCAACAAACAAAAATTAACTAGGGAGATTGTAAATAATGTCTTTCAGAAAATTATTAAGCAGTTCTCTGCAAATATTACATTTTTAAAAAACACAGTATACAGGGTGAAAAGTATTTAAACTGACAAACTCTGGGAGGTTGTAGGGGACATCAAAACAAATATTTTTCCCTAATGTCATTTCTTCCTATGAAGAGTATTTAAACCAGTAGAGGAATATTTCTTGGTGGCAAATTAATTAAACCAACAAACACTTATGCATATTTTTATGACAAAGAGACAACATATTAACACAATCCAATTTAAATTACAGTAGATTTTGAAAAATGCCTCCATTGACATGTAAACGAAGGTTACACCATCGAATTATGTTCTGTCTGACACAGGCAAAAACCCCAGGAGTATCCTGAATTGTTCCCGCTGCTGCGACTATCCGGGCAACCAGATCCTCTTCTGCTGCAATAGGAGTTGCGTAAACAAGGTTGCGTATCTCTACCCACACAAAAAATTCCAGAGGGGCATATCCGGGGAGCAAGCAGGCCATGGTACAGGACCACCACTGCCAATCCACGTTTCTGGGAACCGTCGGTCGAGGAATCGATGCATGCGACGACTGAAATGTGCCGGTGCCCTGTCATGTTGGAGCCACATGTGTTGTCTTGTAGGGAACGGGACATCTTCCAGCATTTCTGGCAAGAAAACTGTAATATTGCCTGCCATTTAATGCCTAGGTAGCAGATATGCCCAATTAAACAGTCCCCCAATAACACCGACCCACACATTAACGAAGAATCACACTTGATGAGCGCTACTAACTGTGGCCTGTGGGTTATCCTCACTACAAACATGTGAACTGTGCATGTTGAAGACTCCATCATGCCCGAATGTTGCTTCATCAGTAAACAACACAAAGGATGGAAATGTAGGATGCATTTCACACTGTTCCAGGTACCACTGCGAAAACTTTGCTCTGAGTGGATAATCAATTGGTTCCGAGTTGTGGACACACTGTAAGTGAAATGGACATAGCAATTGCTCTCGGAGGACTGTTCTTACATTTGTCTGATTTGTCCTCATGTTACGTGCAATTGCACGAGTGCTAATTGAAGGATCCCGCTCCACATGCTGCAAGACAGCTTACGTGCAATTGCACGAGTGCTAATTGAAGGATCCCGCTCCACATGCTGCAAGACAGCTTTCTCAAATTGCAGCGTTCTTACCGTGTGACGGTGTCCCTGTCCAGATAATCTGCTAAATGACCCGGTCTCATGCAAACATTGGTACACAGCAGCAAAGGTCATATGATGCGGGATACGGCGATAAATCCACTGTGTAGCTTGTCCAATGTGGTGCACTACGTAGTACGCACCAACCACATCAGTGTACTCACTCCAGGTGTATTGTTCCATTAGTAAACAGAGACAATGCACTACTACACTGGTGGACAGCAGTTGACTACAACTGAAGAGGGTAATATGCCCTGTAACAACTTAAGATCGTAATACGGCCTCTACCAGTTTAAATAATCCTCTTCGGAAAAAATGACATTAGGGAAAAATATTTGTTTTGATGTTCCCTTCAACTGCCCAGAGTTTGTTGGTTTAAATAGTTTTCACCCTGTAAAGAGTACTGTGCATTATTTGGCATAACACCATTGATGAATATGGACTTTGAACAGAAGTTTGTTGGTAATGCAGAATGGTCAAAATTTATGGATGTATGCATTTATGAGAAATTGAACTGGAAGAAACACACTGATAATCTTTTAAAATATTTGAGTTCAGCTACTTATGCTATTAGGATCACTGCAAATTTTGCTGATAAACATACCATAAAGTGGGGTGACTTGGAACAGTTTAAATTCACTTTTGTAAATTAAACAAAAACTGCTCAAGATATTGACATGAAACTTTTTGGGAAGTTGCAAGAGGTAGAATCCTACAAATGTCATCTTTCTCAAAACCTGCCATATTGGTAACATTAGGCCACAAAAAACTTCATCTGATTCCACCATGGAATGCCATTTCCTCAGAAGTGTAATTTGATCATCAGTGATATCATGTCCAACACAATATTTGACACTTTTCTTTGAAGAAAACTTCACTAAAACATGTTTTCCACAGAGCTGATGTGTAAAAGAATAGGGAACACACTGTTCAAAGTCGCCCCTTGAAAGACAAGCCTTCACATTTTATTTTTTTACGTCACCAAAGAGTAATTTTAACATTTTATGCTTTCTGTAAATGTTCATTCAAGTGTTAATCTTGTCCAAAAAACTCTTTTCAAATTCTAAACTAAAAAATGTTTCTAATAATGGGGAAATGTTTTTGCAGTTGTGAAGGAACTTATATTTTTAGAAAATTACGAGGGTCGGTCAAAAAGTAATGCCTCCCATTTTTTTTTCTACTTAAAAAAATTAAGTTAAGTGAAAAATTTGAATTTGGCGCCATTCCTCAAACCTTCTTCTGCAATCCACTGCAGTAGTAACTTTCTGTGTCAACAGGTGGCAGCACAGCAGAAGTTTGTAAGATGGCCGACATCGATGTTCGTTTGAGACAGCGTTGTGTGATTGAATTCTTGAATGCAGAAGGTGAAACGCCCATACGCATTCATGAAAGAGTGAAGAAGGTGTATGGTGTTGTGACAGTGGATGTCAGCACTGTTAGACGATGGGTTCGTCGTTGTAAGGAAGCTGAAGGGCAAACACCGTTGACTGACGAAAAGCGGAGCGGCAGGCCGGTGAGTGCAGTGACTCCACACAACATTCAGCAAGTTGATGACATCATTCGTGGTGACCGTCGGGTGACTGCAGATGAAGTGTGTCGCATTATTTCTCTTAGTAAAGGCAGTGTGATCACGATTATTAAACAAACAATTGGGGTACTCAAAAGTTTGTGCACGGTGGGTTCCAAGAATGTTAACCGATCAGAATAAAGAGGCAAGGAAAACAATAGCCTCCCAACACTTGCAGCACTTCCGTTTGGAGGGAGATGAGTTTCTGAAAAAAATTGTGACCGGGGATGAAACATGGGTGCATTTTTTTGAACCCGAATCAAAGAGGCAGTCAATGGAGTGGCGTCACACAAGCTCGCCGAGGAAGAAAAAATTCAAAACTGTGCGATCGGCAGGGAAAGTTATGGCAACAGTTTTCTGGGATACAGAGGGTGTGATTCTGGTTGATTTTTTGGAGCAGGGATGCACAATAAATTCTGTTCAATACGTCACAACCCTCAAAAAACTTAAAGCACGTCTTCAGCGAGTTCGCCCAACAAAATCAATGGCAGATGTTCTTCTTTTGCATGACAATGCAAGACCACACACCAGTCGTCACACCTCTGACGAGATTGTCAAAATTGGATGGGAAGTTTCGCCTCATCCCCCATACAGCCCTGACCTGGCACCATCAGACTTCCATCTGTTCGGGCCATTAAAAGAAGCTCATCGTGGGATTCATTTTGAAGATGAGGAGGCTGTCAAAACATCCGTGCGTCAATGGCTTAGGAAGCAGAGCTGTGATTTTTACCGTGCTGGGATACATGCCCTTGTTCAAAGATGGACCAAAACTGTAGAGATGGGCGGAGATTACATTGAAAAATGACAAAATGATCCTCAATGTTGTGGTTTTCAACCTATGTAATTGCATTTAAATTTCCTGACAATTAAACGTAGAAAAAAAAATAGGAGGCATTACTTTTTGACTGACCCTCGTATTTTATTTTCTGGTATTGGTATACGTTATTTCATAACGACTTCGTATCATCTGAAAGTATCGATTACTGGCGATATTTAACGGCTCTGACCTCAGTTCCATTTTTACACACTGGAGTGCAGCATTTACTTTAAAAAGACACTACATTGCTGTTCAAAGTTGCCTTGCTGTTCAAAGTCACCTCACTTTAAAGTATCAGTAAATTAGCCTACTATGGCTACTTTCATTCACTGCTTTCATATCGCATCCTATTTTGGGGTAATTCATCATTCAGAGAAAAAGTATTCATTGCACAGAAGTGTGTAATCAGATTAATAGCTGGCACCCACCACCACCTTGTAGACATTTATTTAAGGAACTAGGGATATTCAGAGTACCTTCAAAAGACAGATATTCACTTATGAAATTTGTTATTAATAACCAATCTCAAATCAAAGTGCATAGCTGCAACACTAGAAGAAAGGATGATCTTCACTATTCTGGGTTAAATCTGACTTTGGCACAGAAAGGTGTGCATTATGCTGCCACAAAATTCTTTGGTCATTTACCAAATAGCTTTAAAAGTCTGACAGATAACCAGCCAATAAATTAAAAGTGTTTCTGAATGACAACTCATTGTACTTTATGAAGTAGTAATTGAAGATTAAGAAATATCGTATTCATGATCTATGGAACATGTATTAATGTAATGTTATGTAACGGAGGCTGTAATTGTGAAGAATGAATAAATAATAAAATTTTGCAACAATCTCTACAAATAAACCTTTTGTGGGTGCATTTTTTGTACAGACTCAACGAAACTAACTTTTTTGGTGTATTGTTGGTAATTCTTGATAATTGTATTTTTGTGGTTTAAGACCAAAAACTACAGTGGTATGTATTAATCCAGAGGCCCTTTTGTGATCAGTTATGGCTTGCAATCACACAAACTTTGAAGTCCCCTTGATGATATTAAACATCATTACAAGTGGACTTGCTAGTCTCCGGATTTGAAAATTTGGCAGTTTCTGCTTGTCCTCACTAATTTGGAGTCTGTATCACTAAGTGACTATTTTGGAACCCATTTCAGTTACCTACCTAAAGGCTTCTAGGGGGCAACAAAAATTTGATTTTCAGTGCTTCACATAATGATGGATTGAGCTTAAAATGTTATTATTATTTACTCATTAAGAAGTATAATCTTGTGTTAAAAGTTAAATGCTTGACTACAAATTTTTAGCACAGTCCCTCATTTGTTAAGTAATCAGATATTTGAAACTGTTTTATACACAGGAGTGTGATTCTTTAAAGAACTTGGTGTTTATTGGTGCTGTAGAAATGGAGCAATGTGCTCTGACTTCATAAGTGACAACAGTGGTGATTGCACAGCAAACAAACTGATTGTTGTAGCAGTTTTTAAACACCACAAAATATCAGGCCTGCCGTTTCCACACGCCTTGTACCGTGTACTAGCACAAGATATCAGGCACATACAGAGATTGCAAGACTTATTCCCATAAACAAAGTAAAACATTAAGTTGGCGGAAATATGCTAACTGGCTCCTGCACTCCAAAAATAAGTGAGTAAATAAATACAGTATTAATTTTGTATAAGTATACTTCCCATATCCCATACAAAAAAATACTTCAGTGGTAAGTATACGTCCCACTGGCCTATAAAAAATGTTAATATACATAACAAATGACAAAGGTAATATAATCATAAAGGGAGATTCAATACCAAAAACAGAAATGATTTAGAAAGGTCAGCATTGAGATTTAAATTAGGATTTTTATTTTATTTGACCCCCATGAATCCTGCTTTGTGTTGTTACACACCATATGGACCAACTCTTTAATTTGTAACAATAAAAATAACAGTTATGTCCATAAACTGAAATAAATCAGCTATTAACTTATAGAACATAATAAAATACACTCCTGGAAATTGAAATAAGAACATCGTGAATTCATTGTCCCAGGAAGGGGAAACTTTATTGACACATTCCTGGGGTCAAATACATCACATGATCACACTGACAGAACCACAGGCACATAGAGACAGGCAACAGAGCATGCACAATGTCGGCACTAGTACAGTGTATATCCACCTTTCTCAGCAATGCAGGCTGCTATTCTCCCATGGAGACGATCGTAGAGATGTTGGATGTAGTCCTGTGGAACGGCTTGACATGCCATTTCCACCTGGCGCCTCAGTTTGACCAGCGTTCGTGCTGGACGTGCAGACCGCGTGAAACGACGCTTCATCCAGTCCCAAACATGCTCAATGGGAGACAGATCCGGAGATCTTGCTGGCCAGGGTAGTTGACTTACACCTTCTAGAGCACGTTGGGTGGCACGGGATACATGCGGACGTGCATGGTCCTGTTGGAACAGCAAGTTCCCTTGCCGGTCTAGGAATGGTAGAACGATGGGTTCGATGACGGTTTGGATGTACCGTGCACTATTCAGTGTCCCTCGACGATCACCAGAGGTGTACGGCCAGTGTAGGAGATCGCTCCCCACACCATGATGCCGGGTGTTGGCCCTGTGTGCCTCGGTCGTATGCAGTCCTGATTGTGGCGCTCACCTGCACGGCGCCAAACACGCATACGACCATCATTGGCACCAAGGCAGAAGCGACTCTCATCGCTGAAGACGACACGTGTCCATTCGTCCCTCCATTCACGCCTGTCGCGACACCACTGGAGGCGGGCTGCACGATGTTGGGGCGTGAGCGGAAGACGGCCTAACGGTGTGCGGGACCGTAGCCCAGCTTCATGGAGACGGTTGCGAATGGTCCTCGCCGATACCCCAGGAGCAACAGTGTCCCTAATTTGCTGGGAAGTGGCGGTGCGGTCCCCTACGGCACTGCGTAGGATCCTACGGTCTTGGCGTGCATCCGTGCGTCGCTGCGGTCCGGTCCCAGGTCGACGGGCATGTGCACCTTCCGCCGCGCCGACCACTGGCGACAACATCGATGTACTGTGGAGACCTCACGCCCCACGTGTTGAGCAATTCGGCGGTACGTCCACCCGGCCTCCCGCATGCCCACTATACGTCCTCGCTCAAAGTCCGTCAACTGCACATACGGTTCACGTCCACGCTGTCGCGGCATGCTACCAGTGTTAAAGACTGCGATGGAGCTCCGTATGCCACGGCAAACTGGCTGACACTGACGGCGGCGGTGCACAAATGCTGTGCAGCTAGCGCCAATCGACGGCCAACACCGCGGTTCCTGGTGTGTCCGCTGTGCCGTGCATGTGATCATTGTTTGTACAGCCCTCTCGCAGTGTCCGGAGCAAGTCTGGTGGGTCTGACACACCGGTGTCAATGTGTTCTTTTTTCCATTTCCAGAAGTGTATTTAACTTAGTTAATTCTGACTAGCATTCAAAAATTATTTTTCTGTATAGAAGTAGTTCCTCTGAAATAATGTTTTCCCTTAGACTTCTCACTTTGATTTGAAGTTGCTTATTGTAAAGAACAACTCCCATGTGCCTTATAATGCTGTGCCCTTTACATAGCTCCTCACTAACTATAGAAACATCACTGGAATGACATATCTGATGGTAGATGTCTTCTTTTTTTATATATAATAAAAGATACATTTTCATGAATAATACTCATGCTTTTGCTTATACATACAAGGCACTGATAGGATACTGAAGGACTGAAGCACTTGTCATTACCTCAACCCTCCAATGTTACCATTTATGAAGCTGAAATTTCTTTGCTTGCCTTGGTAACTTTCATAAACTTTTCAAGTATGGAGAATTAAATGTGAATGATCTAAGATTTGAGGACTTTGTGGGAAGTGTTTTTGAGGAAGATGATGACTTATTTTCAAGTGAGGAAGATAATTTAGAAATACAGGGTGTCCCACATAAAACTGGTACACCTCACACCTGAGATTCAAGTAACAAAGATCTAATTAAAAAATATATATAACAGCAAAAGGCATGCAGTTACCTGTTGATGAGAGATGCTGGAAGTGGTGGCCATGGGCATCCAGGCACTGCTGACTTTGTGCAATGACGTTACCAGCAACATGCTGTAATTTTGCAGGTGTGATGACGTTACCTTCCATAGTAATGTTCCATTTAAGGTTTTCCTATTGTGTGAGGATTCTCAGCATACACTGTGCTTTCTAGCATGCCTCATAAATAAAAATCACAGTGTTAAGTCTGGTTTCTACTGTCGAGTCTGTCTCCAGGAGACATGTTGGTGATACAGGCAATACTTTGGATTTGTGAACAGTTGCTCCATCTTGCTGGAATACTGCACACAGCTTCTTTGCGTCTGTTAATTGTGCGTAGAAAGAATCAAATATCTCGAGATATGTGGCACTGCTTAAAGTGTAATTTAAAAATACGGGGCTAATCATGTGCAAGCAGAACATTGCACACCAAGTGCCTATCTTCTCTGAATGGAGAGCTGCTTCAGGCAGAATATGTGGTTTGTCCTATGACAAGTACCTGCAACTCTGGGAGTTCATGTGACCTGAAAAAACTAGACCTCATCTGGCATGAAGTAAAGCAAGTGGCCCAAATAACCATTAGCAATTTATGTTAACAGCCAGTTACAATAATGAACTCATTTCTTTTTATCATTCTCAAATTTCAACTCTTGCTCCACACTCACATGGCAAGCTTTTAATTTTGTATCTTTTAGTACATAATGACACAATGTATAATATCATCAACCAGCTGCAACTTCTGGGGACTTCCCATAATATCAATCCAAATTATGTCTACAGTTTCAGGGGTCCTGACTATTGGTTGCCTATTCATCTGCACATTCTAAAAGGATCCTGGGAGTTAACGTCCTGAAAAACTAGACCTCATCTGGCATGAAGTACAGTACTGATTGTGGGGAGTCTACTACCAGGATACTTTGCTTGAAACATTGGTGTTGGTGTTGTTGAATCATCAATAAACACAATCAAAGATTAAAATTGATTTTTATACACAAAAGTAGCACCTATGAAAAGTAAAACCCAATTTCAAAACATTATGAAAACTCCTAACACTGCTAACTTTGCCAACAAAAACTGCAGATCCAGAAAACTGCAGTAGCAATCAAGAAGTCATTATTCATTTTCTAGAGGTAAAGACAGAAAAGTGAAATTAGCTTGTGTAAAATATGGTATGCCTACATTTAATGATAATAGAAACAAAATTTTCATATCTAAAAATTGGTAAGTCCAGGTTGGAATATCAACTGTTATGGGAAGGATAGACTGATATTCTCCATACAGATGACACTTTGAGTTGCAGACAGGCACAATGAAAAACACTGTTACACATTAAGCTTTTCGCCAAAGCTTTTATCAGAAAAGTAAAATACATATACATTCACACGAGCAAGCACACCTCACACATGACAGCTATCTCTAGCTGCTCAGACCTGACAAACTGAGACATGTCAAACATGAGCACCCATTTTTAATGGAGTGGGGAAGGGGGCGGGGATAGCAGAGTACGGGTAGGAAGAAGGCAAACAGTTCTGCCTGGCAGAGCATGCAGGGACTAGAGGTGGCAGACAAGGCTAGCTGGTGCACCATCGGGAGGCTGTGGGGAAGGGTATGAAGGGAAGAAAAGAGGGGAGCAGAAAGGAGAGGAGTGGAGTGGATAGGGGGATAAGATCAGCAGGTGTAGCAATGGAAAGGAGTATCCAGATGACTTGCTTTGTGAAGCAGCCATTGAAACTAAGTGTGTTATGATCAGGTCCGGGTTGTGCAACAGGGTGGTCCACTTTGCTCTTGGCCACAGTTTGGCGGTGACCATTCAACCTGGTGGGTACCTGGTTGGAAGTGTTACAGTTTTAAAAAGCTGAACAATAATTGCAGTGGACCTGGTACATGATGTGGCTGCTTTCACTAGTGGTTGGATAAGCCTGGGGTAGGATACGCCGTGACAGAAGTGGAATACAAAGTGCTGAGTGGCCACTACTTGCACCTGTGTATCTTTCAAAAGCATATGATCCCTGTGGCAAGTGGTTGGGATTGGAGTGGCACATAGAGATGAACTAGTATGTTGTGGAGGTTGGGTGGGTGACAGAAGACCACATTAGGAGGGGTGGGAAACATTTTGAGTAGGATTTCCCTCATCTCAGAGCATGACTATAGATAATCAAAAGCCCTGAAGAAGCATGTGATTCAGTTGTTCCAGTCTGGGGTGGTAATGTACTGGGTGAAAAATGGAGGCAAACCAACACAGCCAGTTTTTGTGGGTGTTGGGAGGATCTGGGGTCTGTGGGGCTAGGTCATTGGAAATTTTTTGTGGACTAGTTCTGGGGGTAGTGCCTGCCTGTGAAGATATTTGTGAGATCTTCAATATACTGTGCAATGGCACCACTGTCATTTTAGATACACCAGCTAGGCTAGGCTGTATGGAAGGGATTTTTTTGGTGAAGAAGAGATGGCAACTGTTGAAACGCACCTATGTTGGCAGCTGGTGGGTGGATGGAGCCCTCAGAGAGGAGGTGGTCAATATCCACGTAAATGGCATGCTACATTGTGAAGTGCCAGTGAAATGGATGGGAGTGTAGATATTGAGGTTGTGAAGGAATGAGGATAGTGTGTTCTGGACCTAAGTCCAGGTCATGAAGATATCATCAATAAACCTGAAACAAATCAGGGGTTTGGGATTTTGGGAGGCTAGGAAGATTTCCTCCAGAAGCCTCAAACAGGTTGGCATAGGAGGATACCCCGTGGATGCCCACTGTTGTGCTGCAAATTTGTTTGTCTACCTTCCCTTAAAAGGAGTAGTTGTGTATTAGGATATAGTTAGTGAGGTGTATGAGAAATGAGGTAGTGGGTTTGGATTCAGAAGGACATGAGAGAGGTGGTGCCCAATAGCAGCAAGACCATGGGAATGAGTGGTGTTGACGAGTAAGGTAGTGGTATCAACAGTGATGAGAAGGGATTCAGGAGGTAAAGGGGTGAGGATGGTAGAGTGTCAGTGAAGGAAGTAGTTTATACTTTTGATGCTGGAGGCTATATTTTGATCAATAGGTTGGAGATTTTGGTCAATATTGTTTCCATTCAATCACTAGCTACAATAGGGCATTGAGGATTGTTGGGTTTGTAGATTTTAAGGACCACGAAGAAAGTGTGTGTGCGGGGTGTGAAAGGTGTTTGTAGGAACATGGACCCAGGGGACAGGTTCTGGGAAGGGCCTGAGGCTTTAGGGAGGGTTTGGAGGTTACGTTGGACATCTGGGATCAGATCACCCTGGCAGAGCTTATATGTGGAGGAGTCAGACAACTGGCTGAGACCTTCCACCAGTTAGTCACTGCTATTCATTATGGCAGTGATGGAACTTTTGTCTACATGTAGTATCATCAGATCAGTGGCTAGGTGGTACAGACATCTCCAGTGTGGTCAAACAAGCTTCAATAGTGAAACGAGCAATGGTAGCTCTGCTGCTGTGCTACTGGTATATCAATTTCAATGCAATACAGGATTCAGTAAATCAGTTTTCAACATCTTGCACAGCATTTTCAACATGAGAAAGGTCACTGCCCATTAGATTTCACAACCAATCTCACACATTCTAATGACACACTAAACTGAGGCAGTGGCAGAAATGTTGGCAGCTGTGTTAGGCCTATCCACATGACTTCTTTATCCAACACCATGGATCAGTGCGATCACTATGACCTAAAGACAAAGCAGTGGCAGCATGGAGATTCACTACTGCCAAAACTAGCACAAACTCGACCATAATCTGGCATGGTGATCATGAGTGGTTTTTGGAACCGTCAGGGAATGAAGCAAAAAGATTTTGCTTGAAGAGGACAAACTTTCACAGGTAATACTCCTGAAATCTCCTATGTTATGGGAGACTGTCAAGACAAACCATCACTGGAGTTATGCCCCACATCAAGTAAGATATACTTTCTTATGTGATCTGGGGTTTTGTTTGATGATGTCATACCAGCCCATTCTGCTGGAATACAGTCAAACATGCTGCTTCTTTGGATTATCAATTTTGCCTTACCCTACATGTTCTCCTGATGTGGAGAAGTGAATTCTTCCTGTTTCCTTGGATGAAGAAACCATTGCTTGGTATCCATTTCCAGAACAATGCCTAGGTTATTTCTGAAGTGGAATGTTTCCTCAACATCCGAAATATAGGCTGAAACAACCTAGTCGTCCATCACTGGGAATAATGTGATGCACTGATGGGTTAAGAAGTAGTAAAGAACTAACACCATCATCAAGTTGCAGAGGTGCAGCTCAATTTTTTTTAAGATAACTTAAACTTTGACTACAGCTAGTACATCTATGCTTCACACACCACATTGTGGCATCTGATGAAGGTTAAGTCATTTACCAGTACTCCTTCCCCTTTCCTGCCAAAGTTACAAATGATTTCCTGCAAAATGTCAAAGAGAAAAGAAGTAATAAAAGACAATACACTGTAGAGAGAATGGTTGGGCACTGATTAAAACATGGATTTATGTTGAAAGATATGCTGGATGGAAAGAATCACTGGGGCAAACCTAGGAATGAGTATACAATACAGACTGTTGATGCAATAAGCAGCCCATGTGCTGAAATGGAGAAGTGGCAAATGATATGAATGGAGAACTGTGTTAAATAACTCTTTGGACTGATCATCAATGTGCACACCAAGTTCTCATACAAATTTCATCAATGGAAGTGCCACTATTATATCATGGCTCTGCCCTATGCAGCAGTCTGAATGTGTAACATGTTTTGAATATTCTTTAAAGGCAAAACCTTGGCATCATCATCCTTATACAAATATTTTTCCCCTTAAAGGAATAAAGAGGAAATTTGCAGACACAATGTTCCTTGAAGTCTCTAGTTGCAGTTTGAAGCAACCTCATTCAAACCTGTTCGGCTTTTCTTGGGTGTACCTTTCTGACGAACTTTAACAAATTAGTTTTCCTTGGTTTCTTCCAACAGAAATCTTTGTTACACCCATCACAATAGTTGTGCAAATTTATCAGTGGCACCTTGAAATGAAGATTAAATTCTTCACAAGGCTTATAGTTTTAATATTTTGTTTTGGAGAGTGTTCTTGGTACTCAGTACATTTCTGCATGTACTGATTGTACGTTGTTCACAGTTAATTCAGAGTGCAAAACACTTTGTTTTGCAATTTTTCTTTCCATTGTAGCAACTGAAATGCAGGAAAAAACTGTAAATGAGAGAATTCAGAATCATCTGCTGTACAGCTGAGTATTTTCTTGCCTCGAGATACAGTCTGTGCAAATACATCTGGCTTTGGCAAACACTATCAACCATCAGAGATTCTATTACAAAAGGAATCTTTACTAACTTGACACTATCTCTTTACATCCATAAAACAATTAATCTAAATTTTCTATGATCACTAACATTTCTGACTCTGAATTCGTTGTAACTCTACCTGAGTGAACCATATGATCTATCATTTTATTTGATGCAGGATTCTTCACAATTCATTTTACAATCAGTGTTTCATTTCATCTAGAATAAACAGAATAAAAGTAAGTAGCCACAACATCCTTCCACACACTTGACCTAAGACTTGCTTCCACTTTCTCCTCAATCATAAGTAAAATTTTTTGGTCGCTGCAGAGTGCTGTCAGCAACAAATACTAAGGACTAGCTTCACTATTATCCTGAGATAACAATGAATGGCCACACTGACTACTCATTAGATGAGGACGTTAAAAGAATGTTGACAGACACTAGAATGTGTGAGAGATTATGTTTGTGTGTGTAATGACAACAAAACCCAACTTTAAACTGAAAGCATTTTCAGGGGCAGATGTGGACTAACAAAAATTTACTGGTTCTAAACTGCCCATTAAAACTGCAGGAATTGCAGAAAGGTAGAAAAATACAAAGATAGGGCCTGGATAAGTTAACAGAAACAGAAATATTCGAGACTTTCGAAGAGAACATTAGGAGCAATCATTGATTAAAATACAGATAAGAAGTAAACCAGGAGATGAATGGTTAGCTTCAACATACGAAATAATGAAGGCAGCAGAGGATCAAATAGATGAAAGTAGAAACTCTTTCATAACACTTGAGGTATAGAACTGACAGACTGCGAAAATATAAAAATGCAGCAAATGGAGCAGAAGCAGACATAACAGAATAAAGAGGTTAATAAAATAACAGAGATGGTGAGTCACAGATATACACAACAAAGAGACTGTCACAAAATAAGCTTTCACCAGTATCATTAATCCTGTACCTTCGAAGACTGCTCTCCCTGTGTCACTCTCCAGTATTTCTGTGTGTTACTTCCTGCATCTTTTTGGTGCCACACGACATTTTATCACATCCTACCACCCAACTCACCACCCACTACTCCAACATTCTATCCCAGTTCCCACCATTTCACCTCATCCAGTCACATTTACCATTACCCTTCTTCACTTATCCTCCCTCAGCCCTGCAACCCACGCACACCCAAGAAAAGATATAAATATCTTTTCTTTGATCTCATTGTGACTTCATGCCAATTTTAGTGACATTTTGCCTTTCACTATCATCGTACTCCCTCAGATTTCATCCTTTTCATTCTTTTTCTCACGTATTTGAGTGTAGTTTTGCGAATTTTTTCGGGTGTAGTTCTACGTTATTTATGTATTTTTTCACCACAATGGATACTTGCTCTTTCCACATCTGTCAATACAGAAAGGTTTCCTTATCACTAGCCAGAATCCAGTCCCACATACTGTTCCTCTGTTGTTGCTTGGCTCATAGATTCCCCCCAAATGGCCTCACAATGAAATAACCCATCTCCAGCTGCCACCCATCCGCCAACAATGACCTCCATCTGCTCATATTCTGCCAATCCTAAGCCCTCTCACCAACATAGTCCTGCAAAACCAGATCAACCAAGCTCAAACCTCCTTGCAATACCTTCTTTCCATCCGTAAAATTCTACTGTTATGCAACCTCAACGTCCTGGAACCCAAAACACACATTGAAACTACTGCCCTCCAGGAACTAGAGAACATTCACAACGCCACCTCATGAACTCTCCATCCTGCTCACTTCCCACTCCCACTTTGGAGTACCACCATTCACCACCTCTAGAACAACGTCCAACCCCCCTCCCCATCACTACCACCACACAGAATCCAGAACATAAAGAGACCCGAAACACCAATCAAGAATCATTCCTCCAGAAACCTTATCCCCGCAGAAATATCGGTCCTTTCCAAAACCTCACCTTTTGGCCCACTCTCAAATTCAATTATGCTTGACCACCTCTCCTTCTCCCGGTCCCTACAGTGAAACACTTTTTTTGCCACCAACCCTACCAATCAGACTCAAAGACTAATGTTAAACCCTGCCTGACTCAGTTCACTCTTCCATCCAACTGTGATCCACCCCCCCACTGACCCCAAGTCACACCATTAACTTCCCAGAACTTCTTAATGTCCAACCTTACCTCACCATCATTCCCCAAATCCCTGAAAATGCAAACTAACCTTAAATACGCAGATAGAACTGCAGTCCACCACCTAAAAACTGATCCCAACCTAATAATCCTACCTGCGGACAAAGGCTCCACCACTGTTGTTTTAAACGGCAAGGATTAACTGGCAGTTGGACTCCGCCAGCTGTCAGATACATCTACCTACAAACCTTGCCACAGTGATCCCATCCTAGAAATCCAGCAGGACCTCCAGTGTCTACTCAAATCCTTAGGCCCATCCCAGGACCTTTCCCTGGAGTCCACCTCTCCCTTCACCTCTACCACTCGCCACACTCCTACCTTCTACATGCTTCCTGAACCACCAATGACACCCAATTGTGGATGGTTACTGTGCCCCCACCGAGAGAATCTCTGCTCTCATAGACCCACACCTTCAACCTACAGTCTGGAGCCTATCCTCCTATGTAAAAGATACCAATCATTTCCTCCACTGACTGTCCACAGTTCCTGCTGAACACCCAGTGCCCTGCTCATCATTATCTATGCCACATCTCTTTGTACTAATATCCCTATTGCCCATAGCATTACCTCTATTGAACACTACATCTACCTACAAACCTTGCCACAGAGATCCCATCCTAGAAATCCAGCAGGATCTCTAATTCACCTGGTCCTACTCAGCCCAAGAAGCCACCTTCCTATTGTCGACCTCCACCTCAAAGACTTTTACATCAGTATCTCTGTCCATATCAAACCTACTAACCACCAGCTTTACCTTCACTTTGACAGCTGCCACCAGTTCTATAGCAAGAAGTCCCTTCCATACAGCCTAGCCACCCATGGTTGTCATATCTGCAGTGACAAGTGGTCCCTCTCGAAACATACCGATGGTCTCATTGGAGCCTTCCAAAACCGTAATAATCTTCCCAACCTTGTACAAAAACAAATCTCCCATGCCTTATCTTTACAATCACACACCCTCTCATAGAGTCTCATGGTCTGGCCAAAGAGGCGCATTCCCCTCTTAACTCAGTACCCAGGAGTGGAGCAACTAAACTACATTCTCCGACAGGGTTTCCAACTACCTCTCCTTGTGTCCCGTGAGATGAGGAATGTCCTGCCTACTATCCTTTGCACCCCTCCAACAGTGGTATTCCGTCATCCACCGAAGCTACACAATATACATCCACCCCTACACAACCCCTTACCTCAAGGACTTATATCCCTGTAATAGACCTACGTGCACCACCACCACCCAACACGGCATCCTTCATTTCAAAGACAGCTTCAGAAACTGTACCATATGGATCCTTCCCATCAACACCAGTGTTTCCGAATTGCGCAGGACGGAACTCTCCCTTCAATATATCCTATGTTCCTGTAACCTCCCTGGCCTCAACCTTAGCCAGTCATTGTGCTCACTGATTTAGCCCCTTCCCTGTTCCCATTCCTGCACTACACAGCCCTCTATTCCACCAACACACACTGTCTTTTCACTTCTCTCTTTTTCCGCTAACCCCCCCCCCCCATTTTTTCCCTCTGCTCTGTCTACCTTCCAACTGCACCTAGCTGGCCTACCCTCTCTCCTCCTCGTCCCGGTATGCTCCCTGGCAGCACTTAACCATTCCTCACCCCTACCCTGCTATCCGTCCCCCTCCCTGCCCCAGCCGCCTCCTTACCCCCACCCAGTTGCCTCTCCCAACATGCACTGCTGCTGCGTGTAGTGTGGCTACTGCCACAGACTGTAGTCATGTATGTGTGAACTGAGCTTTTGAACGCGCAAGGGAGCGTGCGCGTCAGTTGTCTATTTTTGACAAAGGCCTTGTTGGCCAAAAGCTTCTTGTGCCTATCTGCGACTCAGCATCTCCTGTATATAAGCAGCAGCTATCCCTTTCATAATGTTATTACATTCCATACTGGATTTTCCACTGTTTGATGTTAACAAAATGAGTGACGAGAAATGCAAAATGGCAAAGTAAGAACGGCTAGAAGATAAATACATATGTGTAGTATGTTGCGCAATGATGTGACAGACAGATGCTAATTGTAGGAAAACTGACACTTCTGGAGAAAAGAGAAGCAGCTGTACGAATATCAAAAGCTCAGACAGCAAGCCGCTATTAAGGAAAGAAGGGAACATAGAAATGGAAGGAATACTGTCCATACAAAAGCTATAAATAAAGATGTCACACTTTAAGATAACATTATTAAAACTGAAGACAAAGTAGCTGAAAATGATTTGTGAAGTATGAAACTGTGTCCTGAATTTTACAGAGCAATTTTCACCGAAATCAACATGGTGCCTGGAGAAGATAACATTATCTCTCTGAATTAGAGATATCCACCTGGTATGCAAAATATGAGACAGATCACACACCCAAGATTTCGAAAGAATTTAATAATACCAAAGCATAAAAGGACCCACAGACATGAATATAACCAAACTATCAGTTTGTCATAGATGTAACAAAAAGGATTACTCACAGAGAAGTGGAAAGCCTGGTGAAATCTGTGTGGTATCAGTTTGCATTCCAGAAAAGTGTATGATCCTACCAGGCAATACTGACCCTACATTTATACACAACTGGTATAGACTCTTTGAATTATGAAAGTAGCAGGGATAAAATACAGGGAGCAAAAGTTATTTACAACTTGTACAGAAACCAAACTGCCGTCGAAAGAAACGAAAGGGAAGCTTTAGTCAAGAAGGGACTTGCACCCTACCCACAATGCTATTCAATCTACACATTAGGCAAGCAGTGAAGGAACCTAACACCAAATCTGGAAACTGAGAAAGTTCAGGTACAGGAGATAAGAAACTTTGCTGTTTGCCAATGACACTTCAGTTCTCTTTGAGACAGCCAAGGACTTGGAAGACCCATTGAATGGAATGGATAGCATCTTGAAAAGGAGACTAAAAGATTAATACCAAAGAAAGTAAAACCCCAATAATGGAAGATAGCCTAAATCAAGTGATGCAAGAGAAATTAGTTGGGGGGGGGGGGGGGGGGGAGAGAGAGAGAGAGAGAGAGAGAAGAGAGGAGAGAGAGAGAGAGGAGAGAGAGAGAGAGAGAGAACTAAGTTTTACTGTTGAGGCAGTAAACTGCTGAAGTAGAAAAACTGTAGATGGCCAATATCAAGGAAAATGTTTCAGGATGGGAGGGGTTGGGGGAATTTGAGACAGTTTAACATAAATTTGTATGTTAGGGAATTTTTTGTCTAAAGGTAAGTAGAGCCTGGTGGTCTAGTAAAGTGCTTACCTGGAAACAGAGGCTGCAAGATTGAATCCCAGCTGGACCCAGGGCTTTTCAGTCTGTGTTTTAACCTAGCATCCACATCCCAACAATGTGAGGAGCTGCAAACCACATGGTTCAGATCCCACATGTAACTTAAATGTTCCGTTTCCTCAGTTGGTTAACTGGTAGGTTTGGAACATGCAAGACGCCAAAGTAGCATCCATTGAAATACCAGGCTGTTGAGCCACTCTAAGCCTAAACTATTATTATATTCTGAAGATATTTGCAAACACGCGATCTAGTGTTGTATGGAGTGTGTGGAAAAGAATTGTGGACGATAAGCAGTGAAACTTTTGAAATGTGGCACTATATAAGAATGTTGAAAATTAGGTGGGTACATTGAATAGCTAGTCAGAAGATCCTGAATGTAATCAGATAAAATTAAACGTATGGTGAAACTTGTCTTAAAAAGTGGACTGGTTGTTAGGACATACCATGAGATACGAAAAAACTGGCAATTTGGCAATGAAGATGTGTGGGAGGGGATAAAAACTGTAGAGGGAGACAAAGGCTTGAATACAGTAAGCATTTTAAAACAAAGTCAATTGCAGTAGTCATGCTGGCTTGCAGAAAGGGACTAACACAGATATCTCAATGAAAACAGGCTTCTACCTGAAGACAACAACAACAACAACAACAACGATGAATGTCTGCATCTCATCCCAGATGCTACACGTGTAGATGTGGTGGCACATTTTCGGAGCTTTGGTGTACCTGTAAATTGTTGACAATATTACTGATTTAAATAATCTGTTACTAGATGACTGCAAGCACATTCCTGATCCCTGTGTTCACTCACCTATGGTGTGCAAGTTCCCGAAAATGACCAACACTACCTCGCCTAATGACAGCTTGCATATCCTTAGACAAGGCACATAGATGCTAAGTTTCAGTGTGCACTATTCCACTGGCCTCACACTATTGTGGTTTAGCTTATTGCCAAGTTTCCTCAGCAGCATTGGAAGGTGCCACATTTTAGGTTGCAATTGCAGAGAACTTTCCTGCTTGAAAGCAAGTGAGACTGAACCGTGTGGACTGTGTGACCTTCGCATGGATGTAAAGGAGTATCTAAAACACAAACAGCCCCCCCCCCCCCAACACACATATCTCTCTCTCTCTCTCTCTCTCTCTCTCTCACACACACACACACACACACACACACACACCATGCTGTATCATACTGGTAACGTCTCTACATAAAATTTCTTAACCTGTTCATGAATGGAATTAAATGTTGCTTACTCTGGAACTGCTAACTCATACAGCCCTCCAACATTCTGTTAGCAATACAACTATTTTATGGTATTTGCACAAAATTTCACATGTGGTATCAATTTCTCAAATTGACATTAGATTAAAAGAACAGAGAAATTTCAGTTACAATGTGTGTGTGTGTGTGTGTGTGTGTGTGTGTGTGTGTGTGTGTGTGTGTGTGTGTGTGTGTGTGTGTGTGTGTGAAATTAAGGGAATATGAGCAGGACTGTATACGAGAAAATACTGTGAAAACCATTGAAAAGCTTCTGCAAAAGATACTGTACACAAATGTCTTATCACAGGTTGATCATTAATGCACATACAGCAACGAGTAAAACATTGTATTCTTCCATACAAGAATGAAGGGCTCAAGAAAGGCAACAGTTTGCTGCAGTTTCAGATTTATATCCCAGTTTGACACGTGAATTTATTGAAATATAATGGAGGAAATTAAATGCTATCGTAGAATGGTTGCCCAACGAACAACCAGATGACGAATTCTACTCTTGAGGAATTTGCAGTACAATAAAACGAACATCACAGATTACAAACTACACGAATTCACTATGTTACTAGGAAACCAAATAAAATTCACCTAAATACAGCTAGTTTTTTGCTATTATTGCAAACTCTGCAAAGGCAGTAATGATGATGATGATGTAGGACACTGACTTAGAGGACTTATTGAAGTTCATTTTTGGGCTCTTCCTTGTAATTACAACATATTTACACGAGCAATAGTAAAAAACAAACCTGCACTGATAGGTTTTCACTTCACAATGAAAGCATTTAATAGGGTGATAAAAAGGTGTAGTTTTTAATCAAGTGTATGCCTCACAGCTGAAATGCACAATGTGCATTTGACATGTAAAGGAATGCAGCTGTGCAACAAATTTTATTTGAAAACCTGGCTATATGCAACAATTTAATACATATATGAATTGCCAACTAAGATAGTGCTTTTATATTGTAAATTTAATTCAGACTTTATACACTGCTTTCTATTGCAGATTTTGCTTAAAACAAAAGATTTCATTTCAACAAAGAAATATATATATATTCGTGCATACAAGGGAGCGCACAAAAAAAAAACACACACACATACACATCAGTTTCTATTAATATGTTTATTAAACCCTTTCCTTGAGGTAATTTGGGAAAGACTTCCATCTTGTAGATAAAATAAATCTCATTTACAAAGATTCTTTTCTATTTGGCAGCATGATATAAACATTGGCAGACACGGCCGATAACTTCACCAGACAGACTATACCATATAAACAAATATATAAAAAACAGAAGGTGATAATTAATAAACTTCAGTTAGAATTGAGTTACCTTCTAACGTGGTGTGGTATTTTCATCTCTAACGAATTTATTTACATTTTTAAAAATACCAATGCAATAAAAAATTTTAATCAGTGAATCAATAACAAATAAATGACCTTAAGTGTTCTCTTTCAGAACTCAGAAGAAATTTAAGACTATGAACTTTCCTTTATCTCGCTGACATATGACTACTGTACAAAGAGAAGAATAAGGCACCGCAAGTCAGAGATGAATATACCATTCTCGTTGTTCCTTAAAAGTAAGTTATGAATTAATCCTGTGAGTAATATGCAGTAAAGAAATGGAAACAATTTTTCACAACTGTTGTTCAGTTCAAGAGTTCAGTATTTCTCCGATTTGACTGCATCCTTGAACACTACACCGAGATGACCTTCCAGAAAACTGTTAATTCTGTAACAACAGCAGTTCCACAATTGTTCCTTTTCTTTAGTCTTCCTCCTCACCAGATTCGGATTCTGTAATAGTAGTGCAGGATGTTACATCATTGCAATAATAGTAATTTCAAAAATATCTTCAATAAAAATCCTTCAAAAATATCTTCAATAAATATCCATAAGTAAAAGTAATAAGTGTTTACCTTCTTCAGCATTCTGTAGCCACTCGACAAATTTTTTCATTTGGTCCAGAAACATCATCTTTCCTTTCACTGAGTGACCTTCCTTATACCATTTCAAAATTACACCCTCTGACAATACATCAGCTACATGAAACAAAAATAAAACAAAAAACTGTTATATACCAGTAATTGAAGGACAACAAATATCATTACTGAACAGAAAATGAAATTTAAATTCTTGTTTCTGGATATATACTATATTGGAAATGGCTATTAGACTTCAGGTCTGTCACAAAATCATTTGTTACAACATGATGTTTCTTTTACTTTATCATTTGACATCCCAAAGGTTGGTTTGAGCAACACAGTGGTCCTATTAGAAGAGGTATGTCATTATCACACTAACTACAGTACTTACCCTGACAATTTTAAGGGGAACCACAGTTCAATGGTGACTCCGACACACAGGGCATGTTGGCATTTTCCATATTAACAAATATTTTCTGAGGTGAAAGATTTGATAGATAGGAATCCTAAGACTGGCACTTCACTAATGAGTCACCCAACCACACTTAAGTTGGGGTAATAAAACAATTTTGACAGATACTAGAAATTTAATCTGATTCTGTCTACCCTGCAAAACCAAAACCCTGTGCCCACCTAGTGTGATATTAAAAAAAATTACAATCCAAACTGTAAAACTCCTTAAGGTATTTGAGTATGAACTGACTTGTCTTTAATGTATCTCATCATTTTAACATTGGCTTACATTAGTTGTGATGCCTTCAAAAGACTGCAAATAACCGAACTGCTTGGCCACAATTAAAGGCAATTGTAACGACTTCCTGAAGGGGGGGGGGGGGGGGGGGGGGGGGGGGGGGGAAGAAGAAGAAGAAGAAGAAGAAGAAGAAGAAGAAGAAGAAAGAGAGAGAGAGAGGGGGGGGGAGAGGTTATGGTTGGTTGTTTTACTACTATTCAAACACGAATTCTCAAAAGACAGTAAGAGGAACAAATGGCAGTGTTGTCCAAAATACTGCCAAAGCATTTATTTCTAAAAAGACTGGTATTAAAAAAATACTCATATCATTTTTATAGTGCCTTACATATGACAGTCTAATCTTAACAACTAGGAAGTTCATTCATGTAATTAAGACTATGTCAACTTTAGAAGCTGTGCCAGCAAGCCCATGTATGATTTCTCTTGCGTGCATACATTTCTGGATGACAAGATTGACGAAAAAGAATAAAATAATTTCACTTTAAACTTAGGTAGTTTATTATTGAACACATCTGTGAATCTAATTGCTACTAAAATTTAACACACACAAAATTTTCTACTTACTCTTGTAGAATAACAGGATAATTTTCTGGAAAACTTTCATGAAGTTCATGTTTCCATAACAATACTCTTGCACTTTGAGCATCAGTGCCAGTTCAGAGCGTGCTGTGGTTGTGAAAGCTTCAAACAAAGGCGTATACTGCTTCAAATGTTTTAGTGCCTGTTCAGCTACCAGTTCCTCCTTTTTATTCCATTCAACTTGTGACATAACTGTTGTCCACACCTACAATAACAAAATGTGTCCTTTTTGTAAATGAACTCAAAAAATGGAACATGTGACAATACACTAACCCACTGGTAAATATTCTTCACAGAAAAAGATGTTGAAGCATACCTTTACAACAGCAGAGGAGAATTCACTTTCTGGTCACAAGCCAATGAAAGACTGTCACACACTGCTATTCTGTGTCAATGCAAGCAGCGATTTGAAAATTAAACTGCTGCTTGTTTAGGATTCAGAAACTCCATGAACCTTCAATAAGTGTGAAGTCAAGAAGAGCAGGTTAAATGTGATGTGGAGGTCCAGGAGCAAGGATTGGGTGACGCATGATCTTTCTTGTGATTGCATCAATGAAGACTTTGGGATTTAGGTGAAAAAAATATTTGCTTGAGATGAATCTTCAATTCTATGTCTTGCTTGTTATGGAGATCGCTCCTGCCCCTTCCCTAGGCCTACAAAATCACCTCCTTGAAGAACTTCAATTCATCAAGATCCAATTACTGCCTCTCAACATCACTCCGTTATGCCAGCATATGGACCACAGGTGATTTCTAATTTTAAGAAGCTCTACACTAAAGCACACTTCGAGCATTGCTTTCAGTTGACTGAAGCTACCATTCTTACTCTCAGAGTTCTGGATATATCACTTCAACATCACTGTGTTTGTCAATGATGATTGAAAAGGCATGGGAAGGGTCACCAAGAGACCTCTAACTTCCGCTTGATAGAACCTTTGGCCAGTGTGCATTGTTAAAAGTGACAGACGTTTGAGTCAGTACCTGTGGAGCCTGTAGTGAAGAAGATTGTGACTATGGCCAAGAGCATGGAACCAGAAATGGGTAACACTAATATTGATGTACTTCTGGAAAATTGTGGCCAAGAAAAAACTACCAAAGAGCTTAAGGAGTTGTGTGTTTCACAGCTTTCACACCAGGAAGCTGTGGAGAGGAGTTCTTCATAGGAGGAGGAGGAAAAGACATCAACAGTAAAGCAGTAATCTTCCGGCAAAATAAGAGACATGCTTAAAGCATGCGAATCAGTTGCATCGTACACTGAAAACCATCACCCTAATAAAGCAGTGGCTATGCGCACAACAGATTTGTTTGACAATAAAGCTGCGTCACATTTGTCAGCAGAAACAATGATCATAGATAGCTCCCTAGTAAAAAAAAGAATTAGTTATGTATTGTGAATAATATAGTACACAATACTATATGTATAATTTCCTTTGAATGAATGGCATGAATAAGATAAAACTTTAATAGCGAAACAGATTTACCCACACGAGTAAGCGATATAGGTCTCTGAACTTCGTTAAAACTAATGCAACATACTTAACTACATTAACTGTTTCAGAGTACTGAGAATTTTTGGAAGTTTATGTAACAACAGATCCTCTTGACAGAATTCTTCTGAAGTGTCAAGCTTTGAAAATGCGTCACTTTATTAATTATTATTATTGTACACAGAAACATTTCATTGTTCTCTTTTACAGCAACATCAATGAATTCTGAAATTTAGACTCTAGGTTTTAATATTTTAGCCAACGGCCTTGCCACAGTGGTAACACTGGTTCCAGTTAGATCACCGAAGTTAAGTGCTGTCAGGCTGGGTTAGAATTTGGATGGCTGACCATCTGGTCTGCCGAGCGCTGTTGGCAAGTGGGGTGCACTCAGCCCTTTTGAGGAAAAACTGAGAAGCTACTTGATTGAGAAGTAGCGGCTCCGGTCTTGGAAACTGACATACGGCCGGGAGAGCAGTGTGCTGACCACATGCCCCTCTATATCCGCATCCAGTGATGCCTATGAGCTGAGGATGACACGGCGGGCAGTCAGTACCTTTGGGCCGTCATAGCCTGTGCGGGACCTTTTAAGTTATCTCCTGTAGAGGTACATTCACTACACAGGTATAATGTGTTGTGTGTCACACACAACTGACAGCACTACAAGTATAAAATCTTAAAAATATACTGGACCAGGTTTTTGCTTGCAGTTTTGCCAAAGTGCACACACATCACACGTAGCACACATGCACACAAAAACCACGTGTGAATTTATTTCACATACACAACATATTACACACATTTCCTGTACCTGTGGTGAACTTTGTTCTGTAGTTTCACCTGTATTCTAAGGAAACTTAATTCTTCCAGTAACTAGTAGTTGTTTTGAGAAAAAGTATTCTCACTGGTAATTGTCCGATCATCCACTGTTTTACACAACACAAGTTTACACAGAATGTTAAGCTCATTCTCATGTGGTTGCGGCACTAAACAACACAAATAAGAAAGATTGTGTGTCATCCTTTGAATATTATTAAAGTCAACTAATTACGAGAAAGAAATACTAACAGGTCGTCTTCAGACATTTTGACATGTCATTCTCTCTCATTGTCAACACCACCCCTAGTGGTAGTGGGGTCCTGTTACTCCCACATAATTTTTATGCAAATAATGAGCCATGTATATGCCAAATTAGGTGGAGATACTCCAGGTGTTCCTGAACTATGCTTTTTATGTTATGCCTTTTCCCGCAAACCCTCAGTCATATGGATGCTAACGATGTCTCGTTGCCACAAGGAAGTTTTCCAGGTAGCAAGTGATTCTTTGCACACCCCCCTCCCCTCCCCACGTACCTCTCTAACTCTAGGGGAACAGCATTACTGTGACAGTCACCAATAAATCTAGCAACACTGAAAACTAGGGATTCGATATGTGTGTGTGTGTGTGTGTGTGTGTGTGTGTGTGTGTGTGTGTGTGTGTGTGTGTGTGTGTGTGTGTTTCAGAAGAAGGCCTTCTGGTCGCAAGCTCAAATGTACAGCAGTCTTCTTTGTGACTGACTGTCCTGTTCATAGTATTGTTGAAGAAACAAATTTTAACTTTTCATATTAGATGGTAAAAACCACTTTCTCTGGAATGATACTAAGTAGAATTAGAAGAAACATTCCAATAAACATCTATCCAGAAACAAATAATTTTGAGGTAGGGGCCTTTTTACTTTTGTTGTGAATATGCAGTGTGTGATGGTGTACACAGTATCCCTGTTCAAGTTAAATGCTTTGAAATTTATTTTACAGCACATTTTTGTATCAGCTATTTTCATGTGCAGTCACTGTTCAGATTTTAAAATTTGTCAGTGACTCATGCATTTTTGTAGGCGTGCATAATCATCTGCCATGAAGCTGTTGAGCCAGTCACTCAACCTCTTTCAACTCAATGTCATTTCCATAGCATTTTCTGCCCATAAAATCTTTTAACTTGGCGACGGATGGTAATCACCTGAGTCAAGTCCAGGCTATAATGCAAGTGTTCAAAAAAATACTCAATTAAACTGCAGAACCAAATTCTTCACCAACACAGCAGAATATGGGTGAATTTTATCACGAAGAAGCAGAATTCTGACTAACACAATCTATACAGATTGTTTTGAATGACATGATGTAGTCTAAAACAGCCTGACAGTAGGTTGCTGCATTTATCATCTCACCTCTGGGCATAAAGTCTCCGAGTAAGATGTCCTTTCAATCCCAAAACAGTGTGACCCTGTCTTTTTTGATGCTCAGAGTTCTGAATTTTTGATTTTGTTGGTGGTTGTGAAAGATTCCTTTCCAATGACTGGCACTGTTTTTAGATTTTTTATGAGAAATCCGTGTCTTGTTACAAATAACAATTTGGTTAAGGAACTTCTTGCCATCCTTGTTGTACAGAGTCAGAAGTCAGTGCAGCTTTCATTTGTTGTTATTTGTGTACATTTGTCAAATGTTGTAGGAGAACCCAATGGCATACACTTTTACAGAACCCAAATCACAACTAACAATTAGATAAAGAAATGATTTTGAAACTTCAAGAAATCACAAGCTTAGTCCCCATCAATAGTGAAACATCTATATCATTGATTTTTTCCTTCAATCAAATGAGATAAATAACAATATGGAAGAGAGGGTCTGCTACTCATTACATATTTTAGCTTTCTGACAAGTCCTTCCTCAGAAGTAGAAAAAACACACACATGTGGCCACTGTCTTTAGCCACTAAGGTCTGACTGCATCTGATACGACCAACAATCTAGCTGATGTGGGTAGTAGAGGTAAGAATGAGCACGAGATGGGGAGGGCAAGCGATAGCAGGGTAGGGGCGAATAGTGCTGCCTGTGGGACCGTGCTTAGCCCTACACTGGGGCCTACTGAAAAAGGGAGGGGAGAGAAGTAGAGGAAAGGACAGGACTATGTTGACGTGTTGTTGGGATAGAAGGCTTATGTAGTACTGGAGTTGGGGCAAGAAGGCGATCAGCACATGGACGACAGGGACTTGCAGAGCCTGAGGCCAGCAGGACTACGGGAATGAAGAAAATGTCGTAGGGAGAGTTCCCACCTGCACAATTCAGGAAAGCTGATGAGAATAATCCAGATGGCACAGGCTGTGAAGCACTCAAACATTTTTGACTGGTCATTCACGCATACCAACAGCTTGTGGAACTGTCATGGGGAAGTAGAATGCGGCACAACTGTTGCAGATAAAGTAGGAGGTAGTCCGAAGATGCATGGGACACATCTTGCACCTAGATCTATTGAAGGAATATGAGCCATTGGCCAACAGGTTAGGAGCAGGGGTGAGTACGGAGAGAGAAGGCTATTGTGTAGGTTGATTGGCTAAAGACCACTGTGGCAGAGGTGGGAAAGTTACTTCTAGTTTCAGGGGCATGATAAGCGGTAGTCAAAAGCCTGGCAGACGAAGTGATTCAGTTGCTCCAGTCACGGGTGGTACTGAACCACAAGAGTCGTGCTCCTTTAAGTTGGACAGTGAGTATGTGGGGAATGGCAGCTGGCTGGAGAGAGAAGGCACGAGAGGTCCGTTTCTGACAAGGTTCAGAGAATAACTTTGATGCGCGAAGGCATCATGGAAATCCTTGACATATTTGGAGGGTCTGGTACCGCATGCCGCAGATTTTGAATCTGCGCCAGACAGCATGGACGTTTAAGACCCCTAGAGACCATCGTGCCATAAGCCGTAGCGGCGTGCGCCTCCTGGTCCACATTTAATGTGAGGGCACCACAGTGGAGCATGTCCCAGCGGCCAATAGTGGCACCCCCAATCACGTAATTGGCGCCTGCCTCTCGCTCAGTTAGTAATTCTAATCTTGGTGTGCATCCTATCGACATCTCGCCTTAGACAGCGTATTTACATTCTTGTTCTGTGTAAGAGTGTACGTGGTTGATTGGTTAGGTTTTCTTGTGACTGCTGTTTCTATCCTGTTGTTGTTGTTGTTGTTGTTGTTGTTTGTAAGGCCCTTCGTTGTTCATGTCCGTCCTCTCCCATTTGTGTTTTCGTGGGCTGCTCTGTGGGTCCCGCCGCGCTTTCCGTCACATCAACCCCACGACCGCTCCGGTCGCAGTTACAACAGAGGGGGACTGCAGATGTGACGACCATGGGTGGTTGGCTGTACAGAAGGGACTTGATGGGGAATGGATAGCAGTCAAAATGGAAGTTTGTGTGTTTTATGTGGACGGAGGTACTGATATAGCCATCCTTGACAACGATTACAGTGGCTTCTTGGGACTGGAGAGGACTAGGTGAAGTTAACTGGGGAGAAAGTGATCAGGTTCTGGAGTGTCTTCACTGTCATTCCCGATCACAATGATGTCAACAACAAATCTGAACCAGGTGAGGGGTTTGGGATTATGGGTGGTTAGGAACAATTCCTCTAGATGGCACAAGAACAGACTGGCATACGGTTGTTAGCTATAGTTATAGTAAACAGGAATGAGGTTGCAAGTTTTGAGTAAGTCAGGAAATGGGAAAGGTAGTGTTCAATAGCAGCAGGACCATGCCCATTGGTGACAGTGTAGAGGGTGGTGGCATTGATATTGACGAGCATGGTGCCGGATGGTAAAGGAAGAGGAACTGTGGAGAATTGGTGGAGGAGATGGTCGGTGTCTCTTGTATAGGACAGTAGGTTACAGGTAATACTTTGAAGGCACTGGTTGACAAGAGAAGTAATTGTCTCTTTGGGGGCACAGTAAACAGCCAAAATGGGGGTGGGGGTTCAGTGTGGTTGGTTTTAGACATTTTAGGAAGCACATAGAAGGTAGGAATGTGTAGAGTTGTGGGGGAGTAGAGAGAGACTCAGGGGAGAGGTTCTGGGACGGATGTACAGATTTCAGGAGGGATTTTAGGAGGGGCTGGAGATCATGCTGCATTTCTGGAAAAGAGCTTGTAGGTGTATCTGCGAGTCTCTGTACGCGGTTTCTGCAGTTCATAACCAGAGTAGTGAAGACTTTTCTGGTAGGTAGGATTATATGGTTGGTATTAGTTTTTAGATGGTGGATTGAGGTTCGCTCTGCAGATGAGAGGTAGGTTTCCATGAAGAGGGATTTGGGGAATGATGGTGAGGCAAGATCCAATGTTAGGAAACTCTGGGAAGTCAACAGCGTGGTTTTCAGGCAGTGAGAGTGGATCCCAACTGTATGAAAGAGTAAACCAGGTTCTACAGGGTTCAACACTGGTTCTGGAGTGAGATTAGTGTCAAAAAAAGTGTTTCTACTTTGGTGCTCAACCCCAGCATAATTGAACTTTGTAGTGAGGCAAAAGGTAAGATCTTTGGGAAGGACAAACTTCTGTGAGACTGAGGCTTTATCCAAGTTCGCAAGTCACGAATGATGACCAGCCTGGGCATTCTTTGTCAGTAATGTTAATTCATCTACAACTAAACTTGATGCACCACTTTGGAACACATGGCAAAAATAGAAATTGGGTTTTGGTTGTGATAGTTGGTTCAGTTTAGTTTGGATCACTGGTACTATTTCATTTGCATCCTGTAAACATCACAATGTTCTGTTAAAGGATTCTCTTTTTTTTTTTTTTTTGATGAATCTGACTATCATTCTGGTCACTGCGTAGAATTTTTTGGACCAGCGATGCCCATCTGGACTTCTCTAAAGCACCTTCTTTGCTGCAGGAAACAGCTACCAAATGACTGCTGCCGAGCCCAGGTGCCGTGCCGCTAATGAAGCGATTGCCTTTGGTGACGTCTTTTGCAATAACGACTGCACGAATTGACGGTATCTTGAAAGGAAAGAAAGAGCAGCATATGCTGCTGAGAACTCTCCCTCGAGCGTTTCCGATGACTTCTTGAGCTCTTATTCGTTGTGGCATTCAGGCAGCCAAGGGTGCTGTCGATTGTTGCACACGAATGCGAAATACCTGCATTGTGCGTTTCCTCAAAGTGATTTTAACGCCACAATGGCGATCGTCCTACAAGTTGTATCAGATGTGGAGGGCAGAGCATAGCAGTTTCCGTGGTGTAGCGGTTATAACGTCTGCCTAACACGCAGAAGGTCCCCGGTTCGATTGCGGGCTGAAACACGTTTTTGTCGCACTCAGCACTTTCTACCACCCATTTCTAGCTGTATATTGCGTAACAGCATTTACAATTCAGTCCATTAACACGATGCTAATACATTCTTTCTCTATGAGAATTCAAACAAGAGCACCACCGATCTAACAGCAATACAAAAGCTTTCCTACATAAAAAATATAAATAACAAATCACAACTTGTTTTTCGTCCAAGAGATTCCATAATCCTGTTTATTCTGTGCGTGTCTTTTGGGTCAATGGACAGCATACCAAATGTCCAACATAATCAGCATTCTCCTGGCTTCCATACACAGGGCTACATCTTCCCTTGTAGGTCCTCTGTATGGATAGCAGTTCTGTCAATATCAGACCCCCCTATTTTACTTAAACATAAGAAACATCTTTAGCTGATACGACAGTTCTTCAAATAGTGGAGCAAGACTTGATCCACCATTTCCTGTTACATTACAAACAGAAGCTTAAGTAATCACATTTCCATGAATTTGCATTTTGTATCTATTAATTTTGACAGAGCAGACTTTTATTGCAATCAGAAACAACTTAATTGTATCACTTATTTTAAAATTGCATTATCTCTGTAGCCGAATGATTAGTGCCGCTGTCTTCAGTGCAGAAGGAGTTGGGTTCATTCATTACCAGTACGTCATCAGATTATTATTATTATTATTATTATTATTATTATTATTATTATTATTATTATTACATCATCATCATCATCATCATCATCGTCATCATCATCGTGTCAACGTAAGCAATTAATTATCTACTGGCATAACAGCTAGAGGGATTGGCAACATGCTGATCACATGTCCCACATCACAGATCATCCCTTTTACTGCCTTGTAGACAGCAGTTAGTACAATCCACAAGTAGTATTCACATTTCACATACAAACACCACCCCTCCTTTCTGTTAGTGTCACACTGGCACCAATGATTAGTAACTTTTGACACAGAGGGGAGGGGAGGGGAGAACTGCACGGCTCGTCCGATCGAAAAATTCTTTACTTGTATTATGACACTTGTACACACGAGCATGCATCCCATCCGTGTGCCATCGTGTATTTTTGAATGTATTCATGCAAGAGGAGGGGGCTGAAGGATGTTCAAGAATTGTTGGTAAACACATGAATACCAACTGGAATGTCAACAGACAGGTGGCTATCTATGAATGTTTCTTTCTGAAACCATGTTTATTACTTTTGTTGTTGATTACGGATGAGATTACAAATTCTTGCACAGTAACAATGAGAGGAGGACCATTTTTACTAGTTCGCAACATGAACAATGTTACTGAACATTTGATTAGTGAGACTACTATACACACCAATTAACAAAAACAAAATGACAGCTCAAGTATAATTTTATATACCGTTCTCACTTGCTATGAATTTATCTTCTAATAATAATTAATATTAATGTAATATCATAAAAGGGATCAACTCCTGACATTCAATCAGGAAGAAAACATTACTCACCAATGTAATTGTTTCATGCTCAGGTATTCCACTTTTTGCTGCCATTTCCTTTATATCTGCAATAATTTCTTTGATGGGTCGATATTCTGAAAGCTGTTCCTCCAGTTGTTGCTGCAGGTCACGTTTTGCCTCTTGACTTGCCTACAAGGTTTATTTGGAACAAATTCATTAGCTTCTTAAGCCCTTGTCTCATTTATTTATTCTATTGGATAAAACATCAACTGGTCTTACAGTTTTTAAGGGGGGGGGGGGGGGAAGTTGCATAGAAATGCAATATTTGAGACACACACACAGTGCAAATTGCACTTCTGTTTTACTTACAGAGCTATATTATAAGCTGCAGACTCCAAATGATTTCATGTTAAAATTAACTATCTTCTTTTAGTGTGTAAAATAATGCTTTTTTTAAAGACTTTTTTCGCATTTCGACTTACTTAGTTAACAGTGTTAAGACTGCAGACTAAGCTTCCAGTATTGACAATCGTCATACATGCTCCAAAACTGAATTAAATTGCTTGGAACGGTTAAGGCAGACAGACACATGTATAGCTATGTTCCTCACCTTGGAAACCGTGTGTATTTAGAGAAGGGAGGATTTAGGAAACCCTAAAAGATGAAAATACTGCAAATGATACCAGCCAGGGTTGGTAATCAAAAAACAGCAAAATATCACTAGGATATTCTGTCCTGTTTATTCTTCCCAATTCTTCCTATAATTTACTTTCACTTTTACACACTGTTTCACCATGTGTTTCTCACTAATGTCAGCTTTGAGATATTGATCACAATTGACTCGGAAATGGAAGTGTGTGACATAATTCAAAATCTTTTACTGTTATAAATTATCTGTCCTGTTTTCCACTGTGCTTATCTTCCAATCTTGGGTTCTGACTGACTAATCCTCTTTTTTTTTGGTTTGATTTCGTAGGTTTCAATACCTATGATTTTCTTAGTCTCCTTTATCTCATACCAAGATGAGCTGATCTCTCATTCGGTTCCTGTATTCATATTTTAAAATTTTCCATTAGAAGTGGAGCTATGTACATCTTAGAGAGAAAGTAATCTCGTATTCCACTGGTATTTTCTACAGTTTTACTTCCACACCACATTGTACTTTTAAGACAATTTTTCCCAATTCAAGCTTTTTAAGCTTATTAGGAATTGTTCTTATCTATTTTAACAACAACTGTCTCACACAAACTTTTACAGGAGAGAGTATCTGGCAGACATAAATGGAGAATGGCACAGACAAAGCAGCAAGAGAGAATGATAAGGGAGTTTGATTGGAATAAGGACGAATGTTTTGTGGAAGAAATTAATCTATAAATATTCAAAAGCACAATGTACAGTAATTGGGAGGGGGGGGGGGGGACGCTCTTCTACAGTCCACATTTGCTCTTGTAACATATAATAAGTCCTCTGAATTATACTCATATTGCACAAATTACTGTGCTGTTTGTGGAAAATGTTCCGACACGTGATGGTAATATCCACTACTGTCACTGAAGAGTCAGTCCCTGTATTGAGTCCCAATACACACGGTTTTGATCCGCCCCAAAATTTGAAAAAATATACTTATTTTGCTCGAAATGAATAGCCCATTCCTTAATAATATACTGTATTAACTCAATAAGATGAGGTTCTCCTAAATTTGTCACCTGAAAAATACAGGGTCATTTTTAATTTGGGTATAGTGTCAGATTAATATTTTTACGTTGTTTAATAACTTAATATAGGATTCCATCTTACCTTTACAGAGGAAACTTTGGCAATTGATGTCACATGCAGATGTATTTTGAAAAATATGGAAAGGTTAGATGAGGAACAGTGACACCAGCTTGGCTGAGAATTAGGACGAATGTGGTGAGTGGATGGTGGGCGAGCAGCATATTTCATTGTGGCGGAAACCATGAGTATGTGAATCACGTACTTTAGTTTTTTGGAACATCTGGCATGGTTAAACTGCAGTTTGTGTTAATCCATTTGTGGTCAGAATAAAATTCATGTTAAAACTGGATAAATACTCAACAACAGAATACATTTCTGCAGGAGATAGAAGAAGTATAGGTACGAGCCAATGGCGTAATTATTGTTTCATGACGCACTGTTATTAACGACTGCTGTGAGGTATGACGATTCTGTGCAGCCAATGTGGAAGCAGAGTGCGAAGGACATGTCTGGACAATATAGTCTCACACTCTCATGTCAATATAGATGTGAAATCTGCTACATATTTGGGAGGAGGAAGCTATGCGCTCAGGCTCCATTGTAATCACAACATATGTGGAAGAATCAGTCTCATATTTGTGACAACGATGATTATTAATTCCACTGCTGTTTGGTATACAGGGTGATCCAAGGATAGTGACCGGGCCAAATATCTCACGAAATAAGCATCGAACGAAAAAGCTACAAAGAACGAAACTCATCTAGCTTGAAGGGGGAAACCAAATGGCGCTATGGTTGGCCCGATAGATCGCGCTGCCATAGGCCAAATGGATATCAACTGCATTTTTTAAAAACTAGGAACCCCTCCATTTTTATTACATATTCGTGTAGTATATAGAGAAATATGAATGTTTTAGTTGGACCACTTTCTTCACTTTGTGATAGATGGCGCTGTAATGGTCACAAACAAGTATGTGGTATCACTTAACATTCTGCCAGTGCAGACGGTATTTGCTTCGTGATACATTACCTGTGTTAAAATGGACCATTTACCAAATGCGGAAAAGGTCAATATCATGGTGATGTATGGCTATTGTGATCAAAATGCCCAAAGGGCATGTGCTATGTATGCTGCTCGGTATCCTGGACAATGTCATCCAAGTGTCCAGACCATTCGTCGGATAGTTACGTTATTTAAGGAAACAGGAAGTGTTTCACCACATGTGAAATGTCAACCACAACCTGCAACAAATGATGATTCCCAAGTATGTGTTTTAGCTGCTGTTGCGGCTAATCCACCCATCAGTAGCAGACAAATTGCACGAGAATCGGGAATCTCAAAAACGTTGGTGTTGAGAGAATTCTACATCAACATCGATTGCACCCGTACCATATTTCTATGCACCAGGAATTGCATGTCAACGACTTTGAATGTTGTGTACAGTTCTGCTACTGGGCACAAAAGAAATTATGGGACGATGACAGATTTTTGTACGCATCATTCACAAACAGCAGTAATGTAGACCGGCATAATTTGCACTATTGGGCAATGGAAAATCCGCGGTGGCTGCGACAAGTGGAACATCAGCGACCTTTGAGAGTTAATGTATGGTGTGGCATTACGGGAGGAAGGATAATTGGCCCCCATTTTATTGGTGGCAATCTAATTGGTGCAATGTATGATGATTTCCAATGTACTGTACTACCGATGTTACTACAAGATGTTTCACTGCATGACAGAATGGTGTTATACTCCCAACATGATGGATGTCCGGCATATAGCTCGCGTGTGGTTGAAGCGGTATTGAATAGCATGTTTCATTACAGGTGGATTGGCCATCGAAGGACCATACATACCACGGCCCGCTCGTTCACCGGATCTGATGTCCCCGGATTTCACTCAGTGGGGAAAGTTGAAAGATATTTGCTATCGTGATACATCAACAACACCTGACAACATGCGTCAGAGCGTTGTCAATGCTCGTGCGAATATTACGGAAGGAGAACTACTCGCTGATGAAAGGAATCTCTTTACACATACTGCCACATGCACTGAGGTTTTGAGCTTTTATTGCATTAATGTGGTATTTACAGGTAATGATGCAGTAACAGCATGCATTCTCAGAAATGGTAAGTTAACAAAGGTGCATGTATCACATTGGAACAACCAAAATAAAATGTTCAAACATACCTACGTTCTGCATTTTAATTTAAAAAACCTACCTGTTACCAACTGTTCGTCTAAAATTGTGAGCCATATGTTTGTGACTATTACAGTGCCATCTATCACAAAGCGAAAAAACATTAATATTTCTTTACACACTATACAAATATGTAATACAAAATGGGGGTTCCTGTAAAAAAAATAATAATAATAATAAAAGAAAAAATGCAGTTGATATCCGCCTGACCTAAGGCAGCGCCATCTAGCAGGCCAACCACAGCGCCATTTGGTTTCCCCTCAAGCTAGATAAGTTTCGTTCTTTGTAGTTTTTTCGTTTGACGCTTATTTCACGAGATATTTGGCCCGGTCACGATCAATGGACCACCCTGTATACAGTACGTCAATAGGCATATGGATACTTCGGGTGGTAGTCATCTGTTGTGGCTACAGCCAACCTTAACTTGTTAACAATGTTGTATGAGATACTATTGTTGACTGCTGTGTTATTGTGTTGTATTTTATTCTACTTCATGCCGTTTCCTTTCCTGGTGGTAAGTGTACGTAATTGTTGCAGTTATGATTTTCATTAAACATTTCAATACACATGTCAATTTCTATTTTGATTATGAACAACATTTAAGTGACCTTTACTTCCATGAGCAAGTTCTGCTTCCATGGATGCATAAGCCATATTGCAGGAAGTTAAACGTAACACACTGTAGAAAGATACTGCTTCTTTTATTGCTGCTCACTGGTTAAGCGAAACTATCAACCCAGATAATGATACCAACTATGAAGATAACAGATGACCGACTTAAAAATCAAAAAGAAAGCGAAGAAAAAAAATTAATGTAAATCTTTTTTTGTTTATTTCATTTCTCTTTGTTTTATCAAATTATATGATACTCTCAATTATTTGGGGTAATTTGAGTGGGGAACATACACAAATAATTGGTATTTCCAGACATGTATTCTTTGTTTGAAAGCTTATACAAATTCTGTGTACAGGTACTGTAGGTCTGTTTATTTCTTAAAGTAGTCTGTGATGTTGGTCTGTTCTGAGAGGATATAACATTTTTTCACAAGTCACGTCAATATGTCTTGCAGTAATAATTTTATTGTACTGAAACCTTCTGTGGTCCATATAATTTTCGAGAGTGGTTTGAAAAGTTCTCAGAATCACTACGAGAGGTCAGCAACATTTGAGCAGTGATTAAGTACTTCATAAAGAAATGTATGAAACTGAAGGGTTTTCATGTCTATTTCAAGGATACTATAGGGGACTCTGCTCCTCTATATTCAACTGTTGCCAAGGGGACAAATGAATTTAAATTTGGTTGGGAGAGCTTAGATGATCTGCACAGTGGTCAGCCGAGATGTGTCACTAGTCCAGAAATCATTGCGAAAGTGCACAAAATGGTTATGGAGGACCGTCGATTGAAAGTGCTCGAAACTGCTCATGCTTGCCAGATGTAATCTGAAAGGGTATATCACATTTTAACTTAAGAATTACAAATGAAAAAAAATTCTCTGCAAGATGGATGCTGTAAATCTTGACGATGGGTCAAAGACATGTGCCATCGCCGTGGCAAAATTACACGAACTAAGGTATGAATTGCTGCCACACCCACGTTATTCACCTGATATGGCTCTGTCAATCTCCCACCTCTTCCCAAAACTAAAAATTGTTCTTGGTTGACGAAGATTCACTTCAAATGAAGAAATGATAGCTGGATATTTTTTTTTTTGCTGGTGTGTGTGTGTGTGTGTTTAAGGGCGCTCAACTACTGAGGTCATTAGTGCCCAGTCACAATTGTAAGAGCACATAGAATCCAGTAAAACTCAAGGGGGGGGGGGGGGGGGGGGGGAGAGAAACTAACACCAGAAAATTCTTACAAAGATGCAGATAAAATAAGTGAAAGAGTTAGATGTCTTTGGACAAGCCAGTCAAAGTAATAAAACGAAGAACACGAGCAGCTGCTCGAGCGTCATCAGCTAAAATATCCTGTAAAGTAGATGGCAGAGACAGGACAACACGAGATTGACTAAAACGGGGACACGACAATAAAACATGGCGCACTGTCAATCCATGACCACAAGGGCACTGCGGGGCTGGGTCACCGGAGAGCAGGTAGCGGTGGCTAAACCGGCAATGCCCAATCCGCAACCTGGTCAGAAGGACCTCTTCTCACCGAGATGGTCGCGAGGAGGTTGTCCAAGCAATGGTTTTACGGCCCGGAGCTTGTTTCCTTGAAGTGATGACCAAGTATCCCACCACAATGACACAAGCCACTTACAACAACCCCACTAATGTCAGATGACGGGACACAATGGGAGGCTGGCCGAGGCAGGAGGACCGTAGCCTTGGCTGCAGCATCAGCAGCCTCATTCCCAGGCACTCCTACATGGCCAGGAACCCACAGAAAGCTGACAGGAGAGCCATCATCAGCAAAAGAATGGAGGAACTGCTGGATCCGTTGCACCAAGGGATGGACCGGATATGGAGCTCCAAGGCTCTGAAGAGCACAGAGTGAATCTGAGCAGAGTACATACAACGAATGGCGGTGGCGGGGCATACTGAACGGCCTGATGGAGAGCAAACAGCTCGGCCGTAAAGCTGGAACACTGGTCGAGGAGCCGGTATTTAAAGGTGACAGCCCCGACGACAAAGGCACAGCCGACACCATCGTCAGTTTTGGAGCCATCAGTGTAAATAAAGGTGTGACTGGCAAGTCGCGCACGAAGTTCGACAAACCGGGAGCAATACGCTGCAGCCGGAGTACCCTCCTTCGGGAGCGAGCTGAGGTCGAGATGAATATGAACCGGAGCCTGGAGCCAAGGTGGTGTCGGGCTCTCACCCTCTCTGAATGTGGTAGGGAGGGCAAAATCCAATTGTCGAAGCAGGCAACGAAAGCGGACACCAGGGGGCAGCAGGGCAGACACGTACAACCCATACTAACGGTCGAGAGAATTAGCGAAAAAGGACTAAGAGGGGTGGTCGGGCATTGACAACAGCCGGCAGGCATACCGACAAAGCAGTACGCCACGCCGGTAGGTCAATGGTAATTCGGCAGCTTCAGCATAAAGACGGGACTAGTGCAGAATGCTCCGGTCGCAAGACGTAACCCCCGATGGTGGATGGAGTTGAGACGGCGTAATAGGGATGGCCGAGCAGAGGAGGCTCCCATAATCAAGCTTTGATCGGACTATGGACCGATACAAGCGAAGCAGGACAGTGCGATCCACTCCCCAAGATGAACCACTAAGAACTCTGAGGACATGAAGGGAACGTGTACAACGGGCAGCCAAATAAGAGGCGTGCGGAGACCAACAAAGTCTCCTGTCCAGTGTGAGCCCTAGAAACTTAGTTGTTTCCACGAATGGGAGAACAACGGGATCGAGATGTAAGGATGGCGGAAAGAATATATCGCCAAAAGTTGATGCAAACCGTCTTCTCTTCAGAGAACTGGAAGCCATTAGCCACACTCCATGAGTATAGGCTGTCAAGACAACGCTGAAGGCAGCGCTCCAGGAGGCATGTTCCCTGGGCACTGCAGTAGATCGCGAAGTCATCGACAAAAAGAGAGCCTGAGACATTAGGTGGAATGCAGACCATAATTGGATTGATCGCTATGGCAAAAAGGGCTACGCTCAAGATGGAGCCCTGAGGCAACCCGTTGTCCTGGAAAAAGACTTCGAACAATACGGAACCCACACGTACCCTAAACTTTCGATCTGTTAAAAAGGAATCAATAAAAAGGGGCAGGCGACCGCATAGACCCCACCTGTGCATAGTGCGGAGGATACCCCCGCTCCAACAGGTATCATAAGCCTTCTCCAAATCGAAGAACACGGCTACCATTTGGCGCTGTCACAAAAAGTTGGTCATGATGAATGTCGACAAGGTCACAAGGTGGTCAACAGCGGAGCGGCGGCAACGAAAGCCGCATTAAACATTGGTAAGTAGCAGTCGAGATTCAACAATCCAAACTAACCGAGCGTTAACCATGCGCTCCATCACCTTACAGACACAGCTTGTAAGAGAGTACTAGAAGGAAGGTGTCTATCCTTCCCGGGTTTGGGATGACAGCGTCACGCCAACGCATGGGGACATGACGTTCGGTCCATACGCAATTGTAGGTACGAAGAAGAAAGCTTTTGCCTGCCGGAGAAAGGTGTGTCAGCATCTGAATGAGAATGGCATCTGGCTCCAGAGCATAGCCGGAGTTTACAACTATTTTGCAGGTCTCGAGGAAACTCATTTTCGAGATGGGATCAAGGCACTAGAACATGGTTGGACCGGGTGCATTAATCTACAAGGAGACTACATTGAAAAATAAAAGTTTCAGTGACGCAAGTACTTTTTTCTATTCCGTTCTGAGTACTTTTCAAACCACCCTCTTAGAATAGTATCAACACACTGAAATGAAATATAGTGACTGACATGGTCAATGTCTTCACATTCACTGTCTTTTTGTTTTGCTGTGAAGCAGCAGTCAAAATTTCAGCATCACTCATGTACTGGAAGCTGGGTTCACATGCATCTATCTTCAGCTAATAATTCAAGTTTTCTTCATCAACTTGATCAAAACCATTGTCAACAGAGCAATTATTTGCGCAGTTGTTATTTCTTCACCACTGGAACCTTGCAAATCACTTTGTCTTACATCTGGAAGAATTTTCCTCCACAGTCTCACAACTGATTATGGCTCAACTTCCTGCCAGGCATCAGAAATCTCGTGTATGGCATCTAGAATAGGTAATGCCACAAAATCAGCCTCGTCAACTAGCATTCTCAGTAGACCAACCTGGTAATGCCATTTTACCATGCAATTATGTCGTGGTCCATTGGCTGTATAATGGCAGTCACATTAGGAAGTGAAAACTTAGGTTATAATGAGACCTCCATCAGGTACGAGAGTCTTCATCAGGATTTAAAGGAGCATTATCAAACAACAGAACAGGCTTCTCTGACAAGCATCTCTCTTCTAGAAATCACTTAACTTGTAAAAAATGTGTGTGGAACCAATTTTACTTTTTCAAAACAGACCACTCATGTCTGCACTAGAGATCTGTCCTGAGTGAAATTCTCTTCTACAAATTTCTGAAATTCTTCAAAGAAGGCATCAGCTGCCCAACATTTGAACTAAGCTGCTCTCTTTCACCACAAGTTTGCAAATCCTGTGACATCTAAATCTGGTTAGTCATCCAGGTGAGCCATTAAATTCTCTATCTAACCCTAGGTCACCACAAAAAATTTAGTTTTTTTTGGCACACATCACGAACCTGTGACACCTTCTGACTGTTTTTGGATAAACCATTGCAAAAGATCAGTATTCAATTCATCAACTGCAGATTTCTTCACGCTTTTTGTGCAGATGGTCCAGAACTAGAATCCCATTTGCTGACAAAATCCTGAATGTTCTGCTTATTCTTTTTTAATGTCCTGAAGTCTGATTTCCAATATCATAATCAGCACTTTCCCTCTTCTCAATCCTTTCAGTTAATTCTAATTTGTTTTAAATTCAACAAGTTTCTTTTGTTTCTCCAACAAGTTTCTTTTGTTTCTCCAACAAGTTTCTTTTGTTTCTCCAACAAGTTTCTTTTGTTTCTCCAACAAGTTTCTTTTGTTTCTCCAACAAGTTTCTTTTGTTTCTCCAACAAGTTTCTTTTGTTTCTCCAACAAGTTTCTTTTGTTTCTCCAACAAGTTTCTTTTGTTTCTCCAACAAGTTTCTTTTGTTTCTCCAACAAGTTTCTTTTGTTTCTCCATTACCCTATTTACAATTTTTTTTTAACTTGCTCCGGCAACTCTTATATGCCGATTAACATCAGAAAGCAGAGTTTGTTTTTTGTTTATAGAGAACAGGCTGGCTTTAGCAATGGAAACGGTATTCTGTTGTCAGACGGTAGCCATTTAAATGATGGAAACGGCACTTATTGTCACGTGGTGAGTTGTTTATTGAGTTTTGCTCAATAAATGAATTCTACTTTTTTATTTTATATGCACGAATAATACACAAACAAATAATTAGTAATATACCATACAGACAACTAATAAATGGCATGAATTTAGAAAGATATAAAGTTAACTTCTTTAGAATTTCTATTGTTGTCTTTTCCATTTTAAAATAGACACAACAATGCAATTATGATCTGTAGCTGTTCAATACCATTAATATGGTTTACAAGCACAGACATATACAGTTGTAGGGGCTTATTTGTGTGTGTCAAAGAGCCCTAACAAAGACATGAAAATGTGTATGCAATCTGACAAAATATGTAAACTATGTTGAAATTTGTGTGGCAGCAAGACAAATGAAACCAAATCTCTGCATCACTCCAGTCACAATCTTTCCAAGGAAGGAAAATTTAAAACCATATAGAGTATAGTGGCAGATAAGACAAATATGCGCACCATATTAAAGTAAGTTTGTCCTTGCCACAATGTCAATGAAAATGTGATGTACTTTAAATTCACAATCCTTCACACATTGTCTCTAAGGCAAAATGCAAAGGCATGATCTGTGAACACAACAACATCACCAATATTGCCACCTATTCTGGTAAAATAATGTATGTTGAGTAGTGGGCCTACTATTTCTGTTAGACACACACCTGAGATTACAGATCTTCTGATGACTGCCTGTCCAGTGCTGCATGTGGAAAAGATATTCAAGCTGTTATGAATTTCACTGCCTAGTTAACATGTTTTACTTATTTGATTTAAGTATTGCATTGGACCATACACTTTCCAGGAAACTGAGAAAATAAAAGTTAGCTGTTTGTCTCAATAACTAATTTATCCTTTAGTAGCAAAGCAAATTTCCATGTTTTTAAAATTCAAGGTGACCATTCCATTTGCTGCACAGAAGTTTTACCGTTTCGGAGTTCCGAACTTTTAGACCTGTTGTGGTTTTACGAGATCTGGTCAGAACTTCTCTTACAATTAGACAGTATTTAACAGTAGACCAGAGTCCAATTTAAGTTTCCTTATTTCTTGAACCTTGTTCCAGGCAACAGTTGATTTATCTTTCAAAGCTGGCACACTTCCTATATAACAGAATTCTGCATGATATTTCAAACTAAAAATGGTTCAAATGGCTCTGAGCACCATGGGACTTAACTTTTGAGGTCATTAGTCCCCTAGAACTTAGAACTACTTAAACCTAACTAACCTAAAGACATCACACACATCCATGCCCGAGGTAGGGCTCTAACCTGCAACTGTAGCGGTCGCGCGGTTCCAGACTGAAGTGCCTAGAACCGCTCGGCGGATATTTCCAACTAACAAATGTATCACATAAACTTGAAATTTGTTGCTAAAAATCAAGCACTTGTTAATACATTCAAAGTTTCTTCTGTGATCAACGTGATTTAAAGTAAATACCTAACTGATCTAATACTACACATTACTAAACAAATAGAACTAATTATGAAGCTGGAATCTACATTGAGTCCAACGCGCCCCCCCCCCCCCCCCAGGCGTGCGCACACAGATGGACAGACGGACACACACACACACACACACACACACACACACACACACACACACACACACACACACACACACACACACAAGGTGACAGCTGAATACATATTTTAATGAGGTACATTACAGAATCAACATGAGTGGACTCACCTGAGCTTTATGCAGTTTGACTATGTCAACAAGGCCCTTTTCCTCAAACACTGCTCTGAAGTTTTCTTCTGTACGCTTGTTCTGTGGTACAAATTCCATCAACCTAAAAAAAATAACTCTTAATGTAATTAGGTTTTTGTCGCACTAAAAAACAATTTTCCCCCTTCAAAGAAAGCTACAGTTCATTTAAAAGAAATTAACTTAGTGGGAAAAATTTTGACAACAGGGGTACTTTACAATTAGCAAATGAATTAATTTATACCAATTAGACAATGTTGCTAGTCAGCATTTTTTTAAAAAATACTGCTGTTTGGAAGATAATTATTGTGGTACATTGATGGCAATTTTTAAAATCTACATATAATCAGCAAATTATGCATTTCCACATTCAACTGTTTGTGTATGGAACAACATTTACCATGTCCGAAGCTGTCATTTATAATATTCCCAATTTTTGATTGATATAAATCCCATCAGACATCCAAGGAAGAACAATCACCATTACTGAAGTGAAAAACAAAAGGATATCATCATATGAGAATCTTTGCAAACGACCATTATGTGGAAGTGCAAATTTTTAGTCACTACGGGGTAGAATAATCAAATAATTATCTGTTGCTTCACAAAGAGGCAGAATGGTTGTCCAGTAATTACCATTAGGAGCCGAAATTCCAGTACTGCATATGCACTCATTTAAAGTAGAAAAAACTACTGCTAATTCCTTTCTCTGGGAGGAGAGATTGTGTGTGTGTGTGTGTGTGTGTGTGTGTGTGTGTGTGTGTGTGTGTCATAATATTTCATAGAATTCAAAGTCAGTAACCATGAAATAATTATAAATATGAGTGAATTACAGCTTCTGCAAGACTCCTGGCTGGTTGGTACCTTTATCAATTTTTAGAAGTGTAAACAATTTGCAAGACAACACCCCCTAGCAATATGAATTGCACAATTGATTCTCTAAAACCTATAACTACTAATTTGAAATATAACTAAGAATCCATGTCTAAACTAACCTGCTTTCAATTCCACCCTTCTTCAGAGCAGCCATTAGGCTACTGAGCCCTTTTTCTTGTTTCCATGTCACAAATACTTCTAACAAGAAATCCAATGCCAGGTTGTCCTTTATAAGATGTTCCTATGGGGGAAAATATTAGCTTTACTTACACACATATTGCAAATTTAAAGACAAACATGTGTACACAAATTTATGAGCACCAAACTTTTCTAAAGGAACCATTAATAATATTCAATAATCAGAACAACAAACAGCAACAATGAACCTGAAAAATTTGTTATTTCATAGTGAACTTTATCCAGATGAACTATATCAGAGATCACTAGTGTCTAGTCCCTAGCGAATGAGACAGGAACTGAAATTGAGGGTAGCAAAGCAAAAGCTGAAATGCTTAACTCAGTTTTCAAAAGTGTTCCTTTACAAAAGAAAACTCAGGAGAATTGCCCCAAGTCTAATCCTCATACCACTGCAAAAATGAGTGAATTAAGTATTAGTATCAGTTGTGTTTAGAAACTGCTGAAATTGTTAAAATTAAACAATCTATCCCACATCCCTTGACATTAAAATAAAATTTTAAAAAGTGCCCAGTTGACCACCTCAGTGCCAACCAGCATGGAAACAACTCACTTTTCTCACATGACATACTGAAAACCTTTGAATCAAGGCAGGCAGGTAGATGCCATATTTCTTTGTTTCCAATAAGCAATTGGTTCCGTACCACACCTATGCTTACTGTCAAAAGTACCATCATGAAAGTGAAATTCGTAACTGGATTGCAGACTTTTAGGGAGAGTCGATTGAGAGTCATTGTTAGACATGGAAATACCTTCAAGTGTGCCCTAGGGAGGTGCGTTGAGACCCTTGCTGTTTATGTTTTATATTAATGGCCTTGCAGACAATATTAACAGTAACCTCAGACTTTTTGCAGATGAAGCAGTAATCTATAATGAAGTACTATCTAAAAGAAGCTGCACAAATGTTCAGTTGGATCTTTATGAGATTTCCAAATGGTGCAAAGACTGGCAATTTGCTTTCATGTTTAAAAATTTAAAACTGTGCACTTCACAGAGGAAGAAACATAATATCCTACGACTACTATGAATTTGAGTTACAACTGGAATCTGCCAATTCATACAAATACTGGATGTAACACTTTGTAGGGGCATAAAATTGTGTAATTACATAGACTCAGCTGTGGGTAAAACAGGTGGTAGATTTCGGTTTATGGGAAGAAAACAAGGGAAGTGAAATCAGTCTACAAAGGAAATTGCTTGAAAATCACTTGTGTGACCGGTTCTAAAATACTGTTCTAGCATGTGGGATCTGTACCAAATAGGACTAACAGGGGATATTGCACATACACAGAGAAGGGCAGCAAAAACGTTCCCATGTTTGTTTCATAAACGGGCGAGTGTCAAGAGTTACCGAAGAAACTGAAATGGCGGTCTCTTGAAGATAGACATGAACCATAACGAGAAAGTCTAATAATAAAGTTTCAACAACTAGTTATAAATGATGACTATGAACATAAGGGGTTGTATTAGGTGTCGCTCATATAAGGTAGGAGTAACGGCACCACACACAGAGGCGTTCAAACAAAACATTCTTTCCGCACTACACATGTGAATGGAACACGACGAAACCCTAATAACTAATACAATGGAGTGCACCCTCTTCCATGCATTCCATGGTAGTTTGCAGAGTATAGATATAGATGCAGATATAAGGTGGCAAGCATGTGTTGGTGCCATAAGGTATATTAAGCTTCATGCAGCAACAAAGTACTGATACACGGAAAAAGCTGATTGGATAGCAGACTCCAGGTGGACTGAACTATCTGCAGTAGAGTGGCATCTGTAAAAACCAATGTGGGTCAAAGCAAAAGGTTCTGGGTTTCAAGCATCCAATGCAGCCTTTGACACAACATATATTCAATGAACATTGGTTAAAATGAGGACATTGGTTAAAATGATAGGACGATAGCTGTCCATATGAAGTGGATCACCCAATTTCAAAACTGGAAGGATGAGACTTTCTCACCACTGGGAATGGAATTCTCACTCACTCCAGAGTCTATCAGAAATGGCAAGTATATGATGCTGCCTAGCCACCAATAGGTATTTAAGCCTATGCACCTGCTCCAGTCCATGAGCTGTGTCCAGGCAGAGAGTGAGGGAACTGGTGATAAAGGGAGTCACTCCAGATGGTGTTTGATAAAGCAGAATGGAGGCACACAGTGGACAGACACCGAGGCCTGGGCAGCAGAATACTCAGCGATATGACAATACCTTTCAGGGAATTTATAAGGACACTTGTAGGAGGATGGCAGCCTAAAATGTGCTTGATCTTTGCCTGAACTGCGGAGAGGGAGTATGTGGATCTATGGCAGGGATAAATTGTTCCAACAAATACGTTTCTGACATTTAATCAGATAAAAGGCACTGGACACGAAGCTGTTAAAAGGCTAGGGGATGGTAGAGATGGATGTCTTTTATAGTGTTGGAGGGCATGACGCAGGTCTTTAAGGAGACATTGTACGCGAAATTCCATGAAATTTGACATTTTCTGTTTTCTACTCCATAATGTACTTTGGACTTTCCTGAAAATTTTGGTATTTAACACACCAAAATCAGAAAATTGTGAGGCCTTCAAATGTTTTGAATGTTGACGTGTGGCTGTCAAATTTAGTGGCTACCCTTATACTGCCACAATTGAGCAGTTATATCTTGGGAACTACACAGTCTAGAAGGCTGTAAATTACTTTGTTTTGTGCCTACTGCTATATCTCACACATTGTCATTACGAATAAACAAATCAGTTCTTTGTTTCTGATACTGTCTGATGGCAGGATGACAAAATGTGCTGGAAGACTAACAGACAAAGTAACTGATGAATTACAGGAATATTATGGGAAGGCCAGTACAGATAACTGTGACACTTTAGAGAAGATGAAGAGCTGTATGGAGCACTTTCTTTCATCGAATATCAACCAATGAAAAGCCATGTCATGCTTTGTGTTCACCTCCACCAAACACTTGGTGTAAATATAGGCAGTCGAATATTCCGATTTTCTGACACCCTGCACACTGTACACATAACCATTCTCTTCCTTTGGCAGTAATGGGGGCAATCGAACCTATTTACAAAGATTTGGCAAATCCTGAGCCACTGCAGAAGTGTTTACATGGGAAGACCCAGAATGTGAATGAGTCCTTCAATAATGTGTGGTGCCGTGTGCCTAAAAATGTATTAGTTGGCCTTATGACTCTAAAGATTGAAGTGTCTGATGCCGTAATAACTTTTAATGGTGGGAACTATGAAAGACTTAAGGTTCTGGAGAAGTTAGGGGTAAGATTTGGACAGAACACAGCTAAAGGACTGCGGGAACTGAATGAGCTTTGTGTACATGAAGCAGAGTTAGCTACTCAGCAAATGACAAGAAAGAAAAGGAGGCGGCAAGCATTGGGCTATCGTGACACTGAAGCAGACACAGACTATGGTATGGGCTAGGGCAATTCTAGAGCATAAAAGACATAGAAATGTAAGCCTGTATAAGAATTTGTAATTAACAAAGTGTTAAATCTTAACATCTCAACTACATTTTTTGCAATAAATGGTCTGTTTTCTAAAAAAGTGCTGATGGTAGAGACATGAAATTTTCACAGCATACCAAGTGTAAGATCCAACACACATGGCACTAGAATAATTAAACATGCTCCACAACAATTTTAGTAATAGTTCTACTTCAATGTATCTAAAAAGGTGCATTCAGTAATTATGGAAAATTGTAAGTTGGTGTCTTAAAAAGTTTAAGTTTCCAAAATCATGGGTCACAAAATTCGATGATTTAACAGTGATGGCATAGGACATACAATGTCCCCTTAATAGCTGTAGCAATTTTGGGGGTGCACTATGGGATGGTCTTGCGTCTGGGAGAACCTGAGCAAGACTGAATCGCTGAAGCAGCTGCCAAAAGCATGGTGCCTGTCAACCTCTGTATTGACTGACCCCAGGTGGTGGAGCAGTTGAGATGAAAACCAAAGGAAAGGCGCACGAATCCACATTACTAGAAGCTGACCTGGAAGTGCATCCAGGCAAATGATGCTGGAGGAAAGATACGTGATCGGAAAATGATCTGTTTCACAAATCAACTCTCCACTGAACGAAGGGCTGGAATCTACGGTTACATATGGAAAGATCAATGGCCAAGAAAGTGCCGTACTAAAGTGTGTGGGAGCTCTGGCGTTGTTGAGGCACCAATCTACCCCACCTGGGTAGGAGGTTCTTGAGGAAGCCCCATCCCTGGCGAGTGCTATTAACGATTTTTCTCTGACTGAGGATTATTATGATCATGACTGCATGGTCAGCAGCACTCGTACAAAGTTCCAATTTTTTGAGTCCAATCTAGCCAGTCACGAATGATGAGAAAACACAAAGCACCAGTCTCCAGGCAGAGAAAATCCTCGAACTGGCCGGGAATCAAACCCTGGACCTGATGAGCCAGAGGTAGCAACGCTAGCCACTAGACGACAATCTGCGGACTCTGAATGAGGAGAAGGAGCAGTGTTCTTCAAGTGGAAAGAACAGGAAATGATCAGGAGGAAGAAAGAGGACAAGACAAAAGCAATGGGGAAGGAGGTGGAAAAGTTGAAATGGAAGCAAAGTTAAGTATTATAGATACCGGGGTGGGGGGTGTCGTTGAATCTGTCAGGTCTCATAGGACAGGTTTGGATTCCTAATTCTTCCTTTCCTTTTCATAGATCACGAAATCCAGTGAATAAGAAGAATATGGACAGGAACAGCTCATTTACTTTGAGATGGCAGCCACATTCACAAATAGTGTTCGCCTCACATCACAGAGAAATATGACCAAAATGGAGACATTGGAAACAAAACGTGAGAGGTTGGTTATAGTGCTTCACATCACACAATAGTAAACCACAACTGACTTTTTCTGGAGGGTATCACCCTCAAAAGCCACGATGAAAGTGTTTCTACCAAAGTGATTGTCTTTAGGACCTCACAAGACTCGCCCGACGAAATGAACGCTGCGGCATGCCAGATTAGTCGCCAGTTCATCGTCAGATTGAAGATAGTGATCTCTACAGAACGTAAGGACCTGGATCATACTTAAGGGCTACACTGGCCGACAACGAGAGGTAACAAATCTCAGAACATTGTAATGATACACACAAAAGAACACGATGTCATAATTTATAATGGAACCACTATAAAAGCCAAAATTTACTTACATTAATCAGTACAAGCAGCACCGACGGAGGGACAGATCCATTTGAGATCCAAAGAGCTGTCATTCGAGCCAGTTTTATTCGTTCTAGTTCAGAAAATCCCTTTATAAATATAAGCACTTTCTTCATCTCATCTTCAAACATTTTCTCGAGATACTTGTAACGCCGCATGAGCTTGATAAATACCTAAAATAAAAAGTAAAATCCTATCAATACCTGTAACTTATAGGTGATAACCACGAAAATTTGTGTGTTACATCCTCAAATTCAACTATGAACACAATCACTCCCTACTATCAATTATATTAAAGAAAATTCCCCCCCCCCAAAAAGTTTTGATGTAACAGAGATATCTTCTTCAAAATACTACCTTCATTTTTGAAGTTTTATTCTGCCATCACCACACCTCTGCACAATCTTAGTCCACCCCCACGCTATTCCTGCTCCAAACTAAACACCTGTGGATGATTACAGTTTACACAAAACAGCTCTCTAGTCCCATCTGCAAACACCTGCCCTCTCCCAGCTATTTTGTGGTATCTGTATGAATCCAAACTGTCCAACTATCTATAAAAGCCATCTTCCATCTCCCATCCCCATAATACTTTCCAGCTATGACCCTCCCAGAAAACACCTTCACACCCACCTAATGTTTCCAAGTCACCTGTCTGAACAAAGACAGTCTATTTGATTTTAAGAGATTTTACGAAACTTGCATATGCTCGAATGCTTCTATCTTGTTCCCTTGTGAGAAGCAGCACATAAGGTTTAGATTGTAGAGTTGCATCTAACTAGTTTTCAGATTGCAAACACAACATGAGCTTTGATGCTGTAACCTATTATTGAAGAATTAGTAAGCTCTCATGTGCACTTTTCAATTATCTGCTGGAAGATTCTGAGGTTTCTGTCTAGGATGATCATAAAAAAACAACTTTCATGGGGGGGATTGCAATGCTGCTCAACAGTATTAAGTTATTAGTACCCAAGATGATATAATATGAAAAAACAAAATCAAGTAAGTAGTATGCCAATGTTCACGTATAACTTCATTAAAAAGAGCTTTAAATTTACTACACGCTGCTTCAAACTTTACTACATACTATTCTGACTCAGAACTTGCAGCATATGTACTTCATACTAGTATTATGAATAAGGAACTTAACATGGTAACTACACAAGCATTTTTGGAAATATACCTGTTCAAAACTCCGCATCGACTCCATATCTTCAGAGGCCTCAAACACGCAAGCGTTGGTTTTGCAAGGTTTGTCGCCATCTTGTGCTATCGACCCACCAGGCACTGAAACAATATATATTTTTGTATAACTGATGTAACTGTTGATCACACAATGGTACAAGATTTGTGATCCTCCTACACACCCAGGAGATTTAACATTTCAGAATGCGCGAAAGTGTGTACGCACCAAATTGTCTGGTGCATGCAGAGCTCTTGGTAACTGTATATTCTATGTTATGCCCCACAGTTACAGGCCTTTTTTCCCACTACCTTTCCACATCAAACAGTGGCTTTCCTGTACACTATTCTGGATTAGCACCCACAAGACAAATATTGTGGAAGATGCTATCATCACAGCCGAGATATTTTAGTGGAAGAATCATTCACTCTTAACAATGTGAAAAAGACAAGATTGCTACTTACTGTACATAAGACACATCAAGTTACAGGTAGGCACTATTAAAAGAGGTGCACATAAAGCTTTTAGCTGCAGCCTTCATCAGTAAAATACACTCTCTCTCTCTCTCTCTCTCTCTCTCTCTCTCTCTCTCTCTCTCTCTCTCTCAAGTGCTAGTCATCTAACAGTATCATTTGCAGCAGTGGATGGTTCCCAGTTAGAATGTGCAACCGGGAGAATTGGTCACAGAAACGGAAAGACAACCTTCCACTCTCATACCAGAAGCTGGCCATCATTGAAGCAATACACCCTAGGTGTGATGAAATGGTGTGAGTGGCCACTATTCACACATGGTAGGAGGTTTTCAAATGACCAATTAGCAAAGTTATGTTCTTTATCAAGTAAAGTGATACAAAATGAACAGAGCTTTTGTTCTTTTTTACCTTTAATATTTTCTTTTCTTTGTTGTATGTGTATCATGCAGCAGACTCACGTGTAGTTATTATTTACGTTTCAGTGTATTTTTTGCTTATGTGATTACGATTTTCAGGCACCACTTACAATGCAGACAGAATACCTGATGACAAGACAGAAAAATGTGTGTATTCGGGTTGATCTCCACAATTTAGGACTTTTGTTATTTGTATTATTTTTGAAAGAAATTAGAATTTTTTTGGCAGCTAATATGTTTGGTCACTGCATTTGACTGAGTCACTGGAATGTACTGCCCTCTCTGGAGGTATTTGTACCTGAGGGACAATGGTCAATAGGCGATTCCTTCCAGGACACCTAATGGTACAAGCACTGCTGTAAGGGCAAGAACAGTTGTGACGGCTGTTAGAGAATCACTTATTAACGCAGATGACGAAGAAATTGAAGAAATGTATGATTAAATAAAAGAAATTATTCAGGTAGTGAAGGGAGACGAAAATTTAATAGTCATGGGTGACTGTAATTCAATAGTAGGAAAAGGAAAAGAAGGAAATGTAATAGGTGAATATGGATTGCGGCTAAGAAATAAAGAGGAAGCCGCCTGGTAAAATTTTGCACAGAGCATAACTTAATCATAGCTAACACTTGGTTCAAGAATCATGAAAGAAGGTTGTATACATGGAAGAAGCCTGGAGATACTAGAAGGTATCAGATTATATAATGACATTTCCAGAGGCAGATGTGGACTCTGACAACAATCTATTGGTTATGAACTGTAGATTAACACTGAAGGAACTGCAAAAAGGTGAAAATTCAAGGAGATGGGATCTGGATAAACTGACATAACCAGAGGTTGTAGAGAAATTCAGGGAGAACATTAGGGAACAATTGACAGGAATGGGGGAAAGAAATACAGTAGAAGAATGGGTAGTTTTGAGGGATAAAATAGTGAAGGCAGCGGAGGATCAAGTAGGTAAAAAGAAGAGGGCTAGTAGAAATCCTTGGGTAACAGAAGAAATATTGAATTTAACTAATGAAAGGAGAAAATATAAAAACGCAGTAAACGAAGCAGGCAAAAAGGAATACAAACGTCTCAAACATGAGATCGACAGGAAGTGCAAAATGGCTAAACAGGGATGGCTAGAGGACAAATGTGGGGATGTAGAGGCTTATCTCACTAGGGGTAAGGTAGATACTGCCTACAGGAAAATTAAAGATACATTTGGAGAAGAGAGAACCACTTGTATGAATATCAAGAGCTCAGATGAAAACCCAGTTCTAAGCAAAGAAGGGAAAGCAGAAAGGTGTAAGGAATATAGAGGGTCTATACAAGGGCGATGTACTTGAGGACAATATTATGGAAGTGGAAGAGGATGTAAATCAAGATGAAATGGGACATACGATACTGCGTGAAGAGTTTGACAGAGCACTGAAAGACCTGAGTCGAAACAAGGCCCCGGGAGTAGACAACATTCCATTAGAACTACTGACAGCCTTGGGAGAGCCAGTCCTGACAAAACTCTACCATCTGGTGAGCAAGATGTATGAAACAGGCGATATACCGTCAGACTTCAAGAAGAATAAAATAATTCCAATCCCAAAGAAAGCAGGTGTCGACAGAAGTGAAAATTATCGAACTATCAGTTTCATAAGTCACAGCCGCAAAATACTAACACGAATTCTTTACAGACTAATGGGAAAACTGGTAGAAACCGACCTCAGGGAAGATCAGTTTGGATTCCGTAGAAATGTTGGAACACATGACGCGATACTGACCCTATCTTAGAAAGTAGATTAAGGGAAGACAAACCTAACTTTCTAGCATTTGTAGACTTAGAGAAAGCTTTTGACAATGTTGACTGGAATACTCTCTTTCAAATTCTGAAGATGGCAGGGGTAAAATTCAGGGAGTGTAAGGCTATATACAATTTGTACAGAAACCAGATGGCAGTTATGAGACTCGAGCGACATCAAAGGGAAGCAGTGGTTTGGAAGGGAGTGAGACAGGGTTGTAGTCTCTCCTGGATGTTATTCTATCTGTATATTGAGCAAGCACTAAAGGGAACAAAAGAAAAATTTGGAGTAGGTATTAACATCCATGGAGAAGAAATAAAAACTTTGAGGTTCGCCGATGACATTGTAATTCTGTCAGAGACAGCAAAGGACTTGAAAGAGAACTTTGTTAACATCAGGTATAAATTTAAGTGTCAGGAAGTCGTTTCTGAAAGAATTTTATGGAGTGTAGCCATATATGGAAGTGAAACATGGCAGATAAATAGTTTGGACAAGAAGAGAACAGAAGCTTTCCAAATGTGGTGCTACAGAAGAATGCTGAGGATTAGACAGGTGGATCACGTAACTAATGAGAAGGTACTAAATAGAACTGGGGAGAAAAGAAATTTGTGGCACAACTTGACTAAAAGAAGGGATTGGTTGGTAGGACAAGTTCTGAGGCATCAAGGGATCACCAATTTAGTATTAGGGGGCAGCATGGAGGGTAAAAATTGCAGAGCGAGACCAAGAGATGAATGCACTAGGCAGATTCAGAAGGATGCAGGTTGTAGCAGGTGCTAGGCGATAAGGCTTGCACATGATAGAGTAGCATGGAGAGCTGCATCAAACCAGTCTCTGAACTGAAGACCACAAAAATAACAACATACTGAAATGTTTTTGTCTAGGTCATATTTTTCAAGAAAGCAGTATCGAAATTAGAACCCATAGAAAAGTTTAACTTTTCTCGTGTACTCTCGCTCTAGAGGTACTATGCCAAAGGACTGCTGTTCCTTGAAATTTTAACACGATGACTACTATTACACAGTGTAACCTCACTTTTACGCCCAGGGAATAAACGTTTTCCTGCTATTTTCAACATCTTTTTATCCTGTCAAATTCTTTATGTTCACAATGTTACTTTGCATCCATTTTGTGTTAACATAACTACAATTTTCCCATAATTTACACTTTATGAAACATTGTTCATGGAGGAAAAAAACTTGCATTATTGACATAAAAATGAAGCAGGCACTGTGTTGACCTCCAAGTAGTGTTTACAAACATTACATGGTCGACTTTCTTGACATCAGGGCGCTTTACTCAGCAGATAACAATTGGCAAACATCAGAACAATTTGCAATTTTTCCTTCTGCCACTTCAACCTTTACTGTACATGGTGACTGATGGGAGTAATTGTTTCAAGAAAAGTCTGAAGAAAATACGACTTCAGAGGAACAAGCATTTGTTTCGTCATTACCAATTTAATCTTTCAGTACTGTTAGCCACACAGTATGTAGTACCCTTACACTATTGTAGCCATATTGTTTCTTTTCAGGATTAACTTCGCCCTATGCTTCTAATCATATGCTGAGGATGTCAATTTCCCAGTATTTTAAACATTATGACCCCCCCCCCCCCCCCCCCCACACACACACAGTGTCATTTGCTTACTAAAGTTGACAATGTTGGCAGCAGCACTGACATAACTGTTTCTACAATGGAGGCGGTTGATTTCAATCGACACAAGTTACTCTTGTTAACTGCCACGCCAGGAGTTTATTTGTATACTGTGCAGCATGTCCATAGCCTTGTGTTAAGTGATCGAAATGTACTACTAATCGTTTCTTTTAAGTTTTTCTCTGTTGCAGCTTTAAGATGGAAAATACATGTGTTACCAAAAGTGACAAGAAAATGCTTTCTATGGATCAAAGAAAAAAATTCTCAAGCCAGTTATTCTAAAAAAATGCAGATCTAGAAGAAATTATGAAGAACTGGATTCAGGCACCATTTGCTTTGAACATTCTAGTGAAGTTTCATGTTGCACAAAATGGCACTGAAAATGGCCAATGTGCTTGGAATCGAAGACTCTACCTCATCTAATGGGTGGATTGCTAAGTTTAACAAGTGGTACAATTTTGTGTACAAAACTGTATATGGTGAAGAAAACAGTATAGATACAAAACCTGTTAGTAAATGACAGAGTGGCAAGTTACAAGAACTTATGAAGTAATGTAAATCGAAGGATATTTTCAACAGTGATATAAAACTTATCACTTTTTCAGCAGCTTACCAAACAAAAAGCTTGCCTTCAAAGGTGAAAACTGTCATGAAGGCAAACATAGTAAAGTTTGCCTGACAGTAATGCCAGGCACAAACACGAATCTTTCCACAAAAAATTGAAACTCATGACCGGCGAACCAATCCAAGTCGTTTTAAAAATATAAAAACACTGCCAACAAAGCATGGAGCCATCAGAACTATTTGAGAAGCAATTATGTTGCCTTGATGCGATGATGGGAATGCACAACGGGAAAAATCTTGTTAGTGGATTGTTGCCCTGCGCATCCCAAAAACATAAGTTTACATAATGCGCAACTAGCATTTCAGTCACCACACTGTACAAGCAAATTACAGCCTTGGATCTAGGTATTATTCATGCCTTCAAATAATACAGGAATATTGCAGAAAGCATCAACTTTGATGGAGGCTAGGAAATACCCAGTCTGTTTTGAAGTGTCCTTTTTAGATGCTTTGCATTATAAGGCCAAGGCACAGACATAAGTTCTATCAAATTGCTCCTGAAAAGTGGAATTCGCTGAAGCCAGCACAGGAAATGGATCTGACAGACAACAACTGAGTATTAATGATGACAACGAGAAACTACAAGCTTCATCATGGAAAAAGTTGCAGCTTGTGAATCTGGTTCAAAATTTCGTACAAATTGGCATCAGCAATGTTGTCACTGTGGAAAGAGTATCTGCTGATGATGTGATTGACTTCCATACACATGTAAACCTTAAAGTGCAGAAAGTTATAGTAATGTTACCTCAATTGCAGTTGTAAGCCTAAATGTAGGAATGGAAATAAAAATATTTAAAACGCTTATGGTTTTCTTATGCAAAAAGTAGTACTACTGTACCCATCTGCTCACATCACAGTTATATAAGATCACTCAAATGTCAATGTAATAAAAATGGCTCATTAATGTTTTATAAAATGTGAACTTAAAAGGCTTAAGTGCAGTATGGTACCCACCCCTGTAATCATCATGGATACAGACTGATCTGTATCATAGCCCTGATATCTAGGTGGATTCAAAGGTGGCAATTTGGTTGCGAGCTGACGAAACCAGAGAGTGTGTTTAAGGCTGCAGTGACAGACTGTTCCATAGTGTAGTGCAGCATTGCAATATTTCACGCACATTTCTTCACAAACCCTACACATCTGAAGTTGTGAAAACTGTGCACATCTGCTGACGTCACTTTTTGCAGGAAAGTTACACTAAAAATGATGTGGTTTCGAGAGATCTTCAATGCAGTGTACACTTTAACTGCACTTTTCGTAGGTTGCAAGTATCACCTTAGCTTTGCAAACACGTAAATCACCATTGTAGCTGCTTGGTTTGCATTATTTTAGTGTGATTTGTTGTGCTAAGGTGTCTTAAATATCATCTCAGCTGCAAAAACCCTAACAATCTTTACTAGCTACTAAACTATCTTTAGTAAGTAATTTGATGTCTATTATGTATGTGTCACACTGAACTACAAAAACGCAAGGGTGGACTTATACAAAGCCTGTACAGCTTAAAAAGCTATTTCCCATATTTTACATAATTTTTTTTCCAAGTCCCTTGAAAAGTGCAGAAGCATAGTTTCACTGCATAACCAGGAGACTATAAAGGCACATGAAAAAATTGTTGTAAGGATCAATATCAGGGACAGGATATTACTCAATGCTTACACCATTTATAAAGTTGTCTATCACAGAAGCCTGTAACAAGTAAATTCAATACCACAATTGGCAAATTCTTCGAATTGAATTGTAAGGATGCCAATGTACAGTAACTGCTGAAGGGTACTAAAAGAAGTGTTAATAGTCCTACAGAAAGGAAATGGAATAGGAAGCTAATGATCCGGACTCATTCCACATCCTTGGTAGGAACCAGTGAATATGGCAGATATACTATCAGAAATTTCACCCCCTAAAATATATTTTGCCAAAATCTGTAAAGGCCTACTTCCTCCACAATGAATTCACATCTACAATGCTATAGCACACAGTATTGTTTCCTGGCTAAAGTTGACAATTGGGGGGAAACAAACCGTACTAGCATGAAGTCGTACAAATTGCACCAGTTCCTATGCTTCCAAAAAATGTGCCGAGTTGTATCGCAACATAACTCGAGTAAGAAGGCCTATAATTGTGGCACATTACTTGGGTCAACGGATGTTTTCAATTCCACCTGCCCACTTTGAACCATGACTTAACTGTGTTGTGTTGAGCGATGTCACTGAGACAGGCCTGTCTGAAAGACTGTGTTTTGAGTAAGTGGTGGTGCGCACTGGTGTGGGCTGTATATATTTCTGAATTGTTTGAGAGTGATATTAGTGTGGCATTGGACTAAGTACAGTTTCAATGTTTTGGAAGATTGGATTTTTGTTGGCCCGACAGTAACTTTCAAGTTGTTTGTTATTGGCTACTGATTAATTATGGTTTTGATATTCATAGTTCATTGCATTCCTAATGGTTCGAAAGTTTTTCGAGCAAATTTCATTTGGTACTACATATGGATCTTAATGTGATTTACTACTAATTCTTTTGTCACTAGTATGTGCAACAGGGGGGGGGGGGGGGGAGGAAGAGGAGGTGTGTGTGTGTGTGTGTGTGTGTGTGTGTGTGTGTGTGTGTGTGTGTGGGCGCGCGCGCGTGTGTGTGTGAGAGTGAGAGATATTCCTTGGTATGCGGGTATTGAAATATATATTGGAGAAGTTTCTTATGTTTTTGCAGTTTGTGTTGTCAACTGAAGTTCAAAGTTAGGAGCTTAGAGTTCTAGGTATTCTGGAGTAGCTATTTTGGTATAGTTAGGTTACGATAACAGTTCTGGTACATTATTAACAGAGCTTAAGTCGAGGGCTGCCTGTGACTGATTTCCATGTTATGGATTACCAATTAGCTAATAATATTCTGTCATCAGTAACAGTTTTTATTTCTTTATTTTTTACTTGCAGTCCAACACAATTCAAAGCCACAACTCCATTTTCAAGGACTGTATGACTAATGGGCACTGAATCTGGTTCAGTTTTATACCTAATATTAAGAGAACAAAACAGTTATTATATTGAATGGGGTAAACTGCACCTCAGGTGGAATTAATGAGAAAATTCTAGAGGAATATGAGACGTAAAGTCTAGTCTCACATTACTGACTACAAACTTTCATCTTCCGAGGGACCACAAACTTTCTTCTTCTAAGGTGGTGAAAAACTTCCATATTTGCACTCACATTTTGAAACTATTTAACATGTTTAAGATAGTAATAAACGACTCAAATGTTGCATAAATACCATGTATTACAGTGATATGATGGTGAACTGGATTTACTATTATGCAAACAGAAATTGTAAATCCCATCTATAATTTTTTTTCACAGCAAATCTCATTAAATTTAACAGCTATGTCATTCTGTCACCATTAGGTGAAAAACTGAAGTGGATGTAATGCCTATTACAGCCATGAAGTCCTTGAAAACGGGGCTCTAGCTCTGAATCAAATTGGACAGCACTTTAAAAAAATAAAAAATTGTCACTTATGATATTATTAATAAATAATTCTTAATATACATAGTTCTGCTAGTTGTAGGTTCTCATTATCGTGGTGTTGGTTTGACTGGTAAGTCAAGTGATCTTCCCAATATTGGTTTTTATAGTTGTAATGGCGGAGTTTTTGTATCACTATCTTAGACACTTCTGTATTGTACATTTGTTTAGATAAATTACTTGATTAATTTCAGGTAAAAGTAAATGGTTTAGCTACCCATAATAAAGTGCTGAACTACTTCAAAACAACAACTGAAAGTTTAAGTCTTCCATGCAATAATATAAATTTGATTTGGACTTCACAGGAGATATTTACCTAAAAGACCTCCAGCTATGAGGATATCAAACAATGCTTCCCCATAACGTCTGTAGTCCAGTTTAGACCCGGCAGTATCCAGAAATTTGGAAACTGCTTCTAAGTCAGTCCCAGCTTTGTTAAGCCCTTGTAGTATAGCATCTCTAAACCCAGCTGGATCATATTTCTCTTTTTCATCTGGAAACAAAAAGTTAATTGTGATACTGCGCAACAATAATTTATATGTATTACAAAGTAATATTTTCTAAGTAGAAGCCACTTAAAAGTTCTCAAAATTCGTCTAACTAACAACACTATTATAAAAGCCATGGCCTCACTGTGGGGTCAATGATAAAAAATGAATTTAGTCTTCAACAATTAAGTCTAATGTGTGGTACTGAATCAGATATTAGGAACACACACACACACACACACACACACACACACACACACACACACACTAAGCACATTTGACATCTAATATATTTTTCCATGTAATTTGCATTCTCATTTAAATAAAACCTGCTCTGTATGGGAGAAGGGGTCCAACAACCAACATTTTACTGAATGTAAACAAAGGTTCAAATACGATACATAGAATACTTATAAATGACCTACTAAAAAGTTGTACAACAGCAGTACAGATAAAGTGATGAAATCTTTTTCTATCTGGATGGAAGTATTTTTTTTTTCCTTCAAATTGTTTTATTTACTGCCACACGGCGATATGGAGGTGCTATGAAATGTATTTACTCAACTTGAATTGTGAACTGAACAACAGTGGTAGGTATGAACCTGCGGCGGATTTCTGTATGTAACTGTAACGTTGTGCAATAATAAGAGGACCAGCCGAAAAACCACGTTTCCTCACCTCTATTACAGTACCGTTAACACATATGGTGTCCCTTTATTGAACTGTTTCCTGGGTTTGTAATAGTAACCCAATGTTACTCTAAGCATAATACGTAAATCTGTTAAGATTTATGAAGGAAAACTTCCTAGCTGGTTATTTAACTTTACATGTATCATCATCCTGATACGAAAATGGAACTCCCAAAACCTTAGAGATACACTTTTTAGAATGGTTGTGTTTAGACTTTTATTGAGGGGGCACTTAGTAACGACGGGATTTTGACATACCTCTTTTCCGTGTCTTGATTCGCTGCCCTGACAGTACTGGCTTTTCTGTTTTTTGACTCATACAATAACTGGCTGAAATTAAAGAAAATAGTTACATTAGAAATTACTTCCACTGTTCGAAAGCTTTAACTAAGATAAACATCTGTCCACATCCGAAAGCCGTTGTTATGGGTTTGTTAGACCAATTCATTCGACAATAACTTACGGTAGCATGGATCTTATAACTTCACTGAAGAAACGATACGTACGAGATTCTAGAGAAATTACACATACCACTAGAACAAACCACAATAAAATACACATTTTAAATACTTACAAACTATGTCGAATGACTAATGAGTTTGTATCAAGGTTAACTTTTAAAATATTCTTGACAATTCCAAAATTACACTTATTCCTAATGCACGCCAAACGCCTGCCACCGTAAGAAAAAACGAGAGATGTTTAAATTACAAGATCTTCAAAATACTTACAAAATTACTTGTTAAACTTGCAGCACCAAACCCCTCGTGAGGCCTTTGATGTTCAGAGAGTATTGAGCAACGTGTGACGATAGAGGCGGAACTAAATACTAGTCAAATTAACTGATAATTTGCAAAGATCGGAGATCAGCAAAGAAATACTTGAGGTAAGTATTTATTACACGACTGCTTATGAGAATGCACGAAAATTAATAAAATAAGAAATGACAGGTGTGATATTACTTTATCACTTATAGGAAGGAATGCGAAATGGCGGTGACGAGTGGCTTGAGTTCGGGGATCAGTCGACTACGATTTCTGCAGGTTAGAAAATTTTTGGATGCAGCATCAAACCGCCTGATTTAAATAGAAATATAGCGACGCGAAACTTACGATAGTTATAGGAAAAATCGATTTGTCTGTATAATTTTAGATAGTTCCTGACTTAACCTAAGAAACTGAAACAATAGATGTAGGGTATGGCACTAAATGTGACAGCAAAGAATAAACAATAAAAAAAATGACGATTTTCATTTGGTTATGCAGTGTATATGAATGAAAGTGAGTTTGTAAGAATATGTTTATTTTTTTACTTAACCGTAAAAGCATAATATCATTTACGTATTTCCCTTCTTTCCTTTCAAGCTATAAACCTGACCAAAAGACTTCTTAAATATTACAACGATTGGGAAATCGTAAAGAAGTTCATGACACCCTCTATCATTAGATGGAGTGCTTGTTGAATAAACAAACAGAATCGTTGCATCGCTGATACCAATGTGCTGCTTGTATTTCATATTTCCATTAAGAATTAACTAGTGCGAAACTCTGAATAACTGTTACTATTATTTACGAAAGTAATTTACAGACAAAAACAGGATCGTGTGCAAGCCTTGAAGGAGGGGGGGGAGGGAGAATTTTTTTTGAAAACAATCATAACTGCTACGTAAAGCACTTGCATAAACGCCACCAGGAGCTTTGTGTCGAGAAAGTACAACATGGCTTGCAAAATGCTGTTCATAAAACAGACAATAACAAAGTAATTCAAAGAAGAATTTTCTTACAACACATCAAGTAGGCCTACATTTTAGATCTAGTTGCTGCTTTGTTGATAAGCTGAATCCTGAATTGCATTACAGAACCATCATAGATCAAATGCTGTATATTTTACTTTGTATCGAGATTCCATTATTTTCATGTGTAAAAGTTTCTTGAGTGTCATTTCAATCCATTACTGTGATAGTTTTACTTATTTTACGTTACAGAATTCTCTTCTGTGTGACAGCTGCAGCAAAATATTTGTGTGCTGTATAATTTTCATCTGTGGCAGTAGCACTAATTTATCAAGGGATGCTAGTGCCTGTGATAACTCACAAGATTGTAACAGTACCGGGCAGTGGATTATACAAAACATTGGATACATATTAAGAACGTTATTCTGCAGACATCAGTTCAGACAAAAGTGTGATACTCTGAATACCATAAGTAGAAATGGGTAACATCTTTAGGGTTGGTTAGTCTTCTACTGGAGTGAATGAGCAAAGGAGTGGGGGACTATTAGAACTCTTTAAGGAAAGGAATAGGCCTACTTTAGAACAAGGGGAGACAAAGGATAAAATTTCATGGAAATTAATAATGAGCTGTTAGAAATAAAATAAGTGGTCGGTACGTCAGTCATCAACTCACAGATAAGGATAGACTGGGAAGAGAAGCATGAGAGAGAGATTTGTCTATTGTAGAATCTTAGAACATATTCTGAACACAGAGGTATCTCAAACGGAATTACCACCTCCATGCCATCCAGCATGGATACCAAATACATCGGCCATGTGCAACCTTGCTCTTACTTTTCACACATGGATCAACGTAATTTTGTAGATCCAGTATCTCTTGACACTCAAAAAGAATTAACTTAGTACCACTCCAATGCAAATTAATTGAAAGTGTGATGATGTGGAGCATCAAATGAAATTTTTGAGTGGAGCGAGGATTTCTTGGAGGAAAGGCCCAGTATGTTATCGACGATGGAGAGTCATTGACAGATGTAGAAGAGACTTCAGGCTCCATTGATGCGTGTTGAAATCTTTGCTATTTATATTGTATATTAATGAAATAACAGGCAATATTAACAGCAACATCAGACATTTAGGATATGATGCAGTTATACTGAATGAAGCAGTGTGTGAGAAAAGCTGCATAAATATTTGGTCAGATCTTGATAAGATTTCAGAGTGGCACAAAGATTGGCAACTTTATTTAAATGTTAAAAAATGTAAAATTTATCACTTCACAAAACACAAGACTGTAGTAACTTAATAATCAGTCAATTGATACAAATACTTAGTAGAATAATACTTGGGAATACAAGCTTGAATGATCACTTGAGTGCAGTTGTATGTAAAGCATGTGCCCAAATTTGGTTCATTGGTATTATGCAGCAAAAATACAAGCAGTCTACAAAGAAGACTGGATACAAAACATTTGCTGGGCCCAACTAGAACACTGCACAAGTGCATAAGGCCCATACCAAATAGCACTACAGGGCCCAATGAATGTATATGGAAAAGGATAGCATGAATGGTTGCAGGTTTGCTCGACTTCCAGGAGAACGTCACAGAAATGCTGAAGGACTTGGAGTGGTGATTGGTACTTACCTTCAGGAGGTGAAGTATTTACCTAACCGTAGATGACACTATCATAGCTTTTGGAACTAATACTTCCTTGCCCAGAGAGGAAGAAGGAAAGGTTGGAGAAGATTAGAAAGGAAAAATAGGTCACTCAGACTCCAGGATGAAAGACTCACTTGTCAGGTGAGACCCTCTCATCCTATGACCAGTCTGGCATTGCTGTTTTGCTCTCTCTCTCTCTCTCTCTCTCTCTCTCTCTCTCTCTCTCTCTCTCTCTCTTATAATGTTTAATCCCAAGTGCTAAGCTTCAGTTGCCATTTACTGGTGATAGGCAACAATGAATGATGGTCCATGTGGGGATGCATTGTCTTCTACTGATGTATAACTTTTTTCTGTAAGTTTTGGCATTTTTTCTTTTGTGTCATTTTAGTCTCTGTGGTATTTAGTAATTTGTAAATGACCTACAACAGTGAGTGATGATCCATATGGGGATGCATTTTCGTTTATAACGTGTTTATGTGACTTTCGGCATTTTTTCTTTGTGTCATTTAAGTCTTCGTGATATTTAGTGATTTGTAAATGACCTGCATGTGGCTATACACACACACACACACACACACACACACACACCAGTCATGTAAATATAGCCTGTTACCTGACACATTCCACATGATTTAGACATAAATTGTGCAAATTATCTGTGTAATGTGCAATTTACTGACTAACTATGAATACTTGATAAGAAAATATGTATCACTAAATGCTCACTGTCATTTAAATAAAAGTTAAATGTTGAATATGTACGAATACTTGATAACAAAATAGGTATCACTAAATACTCTTTGTCATTTAATAAAAGGTAAATGTTGAATGTTGATTCCAAAATGCATGTAACAGATAGAACTGATAGTACATTGCATCAAAGGAGATTTCATTCAAGAAGATTAATAAATTGTGGGACAGCATTGCTAGCCAGTTCTACCTTCAAGAGATGAAATGTGTAGTACTGTCGATAGACAAGTGTAAAAGTGGAAGTGATACACTTTCTAGCTTTAGGAACTCAGAGAGGAGAGAGGAACAGGTTGTGGAAGGTTTAAAAGGGAGGGAAAGTCAGGTACACTCCAAGGTGAGAGGGACCAACTACGGACATGTCTCTCCTCCCCTAGCAAGTAACTATTAGTCCTAAAAGATAGGAAGTGTATAACTTTTACTTTTATATGTATTTGCTGACAGTTCTACACATTTTGCCTCCTGAAAATAATTATGGTCCCTTAATTTATTATAATTGATAGCATGGCAGAATTGCAGTGTGTGCCATAAGGTACCCTTCATCCCGCTACCTCCCGTCATATACACCTAGTAATCATTAAAAAAAAAATTATTAATAAAAAGAGCCTTATTGGGTTGATTAGTGCTTATTTAATTTACTTTCAGACTCCTTATGCTCTGAAATGGTGGAAAGTAACTTAGTTGGAGGGATTTTCTGCATAGACATTAATTAATGGATAGCAAGACTGACGGCACATGATAACATGTAATAAGGGCAAAATAATACTGCTAAAAGAGCATGACTGGAAGCCTGTTCCTAATTGTAAGCATAACGAGAGTCACTACATATGAAAGAAATCATAGCCACCGCATAAAAAATATTGATACAGCTGACAAAAAATGTAAAAAATAGAATTTAGGCATAACCAATCTGTATGCATAGTGTGCAGCAACAACAGGAGAAAAAAAAAAAAAGCACAGAGGATTGGTTTTCCTGTCAAATTAAAAAAAAAGAAACCTTTCATTGTTAGGACAGAAAAAGCATCCCATACTGAAATCTGAATAGACACTTACTGTCTCATAACATACAATTTCAAGTCATTAACTCAGTGTATGGGAGACTTGTCAAAACAGAAATATTTTGTACAGTTTTTCTTAAAATATCATTAATGTACTGAATACACAATTTACACTCAGCTGATTTCTATTTTAATAAAAAATAACATCATCTTAAATACGTGTTCTCTCTTTCTCAGATTCTGAGTCGTCCTTCATGAACTCTTCATTTGAATAGTAACATTTCTGCACTAGTTTTCCATCTGAGACTGTTATCAATATTTCTAAGTTGATATGGAGCATGAATAATTGGGGTGAAAGGAATGGAAAGGAAATGGGAAGGGAAAGAGATGGGGAGGAAATATTGACTTTCATCTGCACTGTGTATTGCAGCAATGCAATGGAGAGTTGAAAATTTGTGCCAGACCAGGATTTGAACCCAGAACTTTCTGCTTCCCTAGAGCAGTTGTCTTAACTGCCTTGGTCATCCAGATGCACTTCCCGTCTGACCCAAATTCCCAGCTTACCACTCACTGTACCATGACAGTCCCCACAGATTTACCTCCTGCTCACAGATGTCTGATTCCCATAGGAGTTTGACATTGAACCCATGTCCATACTGAAACTTTTTCATCAGACTGCCATCATTCCCATAAAACCATCAATATGACTGGTGTCGATTCTGTTGGGCGTGTCTGACAGAGCAGACACCACTTGTCATGAAGCAGCTGAGGCATACACATGAATAATTGGGGTGAAATGAATGGGAAGTAAACAGGATGGGAAATAAATGAGAAGAAAATAATACTTCCAGCCGCACAGGGCATTGGAGCAGTGCAATAGCTACAGTTGAAAATTTGCCTGATTGGGACTTGAACCCAAATGATCTGCCTCTTTATAACAGTTTCCTTAACCATCTCAGCTGTCTGGACATGCTTCTTGTCAGAATCACATTCCCAACTTCCCGCTCACCACACCTCAACAATCCTTCTCCATTTACCTCTGGGTGGCATGGGTAGAGCAAGAGGCAAGCAGGAGGCAGGGCGAGGGACTGGGGATGGGTAGCTAATGGCTCGGAGGGAGGCGGCCAGTTTGCTGGCTAGGAATGTGGTACAGAGGGGTGGCATGATTGTAGTGGCCAATGGGAAGAACCACACACTGAAGACAACATGGGGACATGTATCAGTAGGGGTGACAGGATGGAGGAGGGGTAATCGTGACAGGATGGAGGAGGAGTAATCGTGGGGTGGAAGGTGCGGGAACACTGAGTTACCTGAGAGTGAGGCCAGGACAGTTACAGGAGCAGAGGGTGTATTGTAAGGATAACTCCGATCAGCATATTTCATAGTGGCTGGTTGTAGATGGAATGATACAGATGGCTCAGGTTGTGGGACAGCTGTAGAAATTGAGCATATTGTGCTCATCTGCATGGTATGGCATTGCATGTACAACTTTGTTCGTGACAACAGCTTGGTGTGCCCATTCATCCTGGTGGACAGCTGGTTGGTAGTCCTACAAAACATGAAAGGCTGTGCTGTGCTTGCAGCAGCCTCTGATGGGATAGGATAAGTCTGTGACAGATGCTAGGTGGCTGGATTGGGCTTGGTGGCTGGATTTGGCAGGTCCTGCACCTTGTTCTACCACAGGGATATGATTCCTGCGGCAAGGGGTTGGGAGTGGCAGTGGCATAGGGATGGACTAGAATATTGTATGCATTGGGTGTGCAATGGAACATCAGTTTAGAAGGGGCAGCAAGGATCTTGGCATGATGTACATCATTTCAGGGCAGAATGACAATAATCAAAAACCTGCCAAAGGATGTGGTTGAGTTGTTCCAGTCCAGGGTGATAATCATCTACAAAGGAGTGTACCTGTCATCATTCAGTATCACCCTGGATTGTGACAATTGAACCATATCCTTTGCCAGACCTTTGATTATCTCTCGCCCTGTCCCAAAATAGGGGACATTCTACCCAAGATCCTTCTCATCCTTCCTAAAGTGGTGTTCCATTGCCCATCCAAACTGCGCACCATCCTAGTCCATCCCTGTGCCGCACCCACTTCCAACCCCTTGCCACAGGAATCATATCGCTGTGGCAGAGCAAGGTGCAAGAGCTGCCCAGTCCACCCACCCAGCACCTCCTACTCCAGTCCTGTATTCAGGAGAACAATGGTTCAAACTCATCTCCGGCCATCCTGATTTAGGTTTTTTGTGATTTCCCTAAATCACTTCAGGTGAATGCTGGGATGGTTCCTTTGAAAGGGAACAGCCGGTTTCCTTCTACATCATTCCCTAATCTGAGCTTGTGCTCCGTCTATGATGAACTCAGTGTCGACAGGATGTTAAACACTAATCTTCTCCTCCAGTCCTGTAACAGGCTTATCCCACCTAATCAGAGGCCAGACTACGTGTGAAAGCAGCCATGTCATAAACCGACTCTGCTGCAAATGCTGCACATCCTTGTATGTTAGTGTGACTACCAACCAGCTGTCCACCAGGATGAATGGCCATTGCCAAACTGTTGTTGTGGACAAAGTTGACCACCTGATGGCACAACATGCAGCTGAGAACATGCTCAATTTCAGTGGCTGCTTCATAAGCTGAACCACCTGGATCCTCAACCTCCCCTTCTCTGAACTGTGCACATGGGAGTATCCTCACAACACATCCTCTGCTTTGGTAATCATCCTGGCCCCACTCTCAGATAACCCACTACACCTTCCATGCAACAGTTTACCCTCCTCTATTGTGTCATCCCATCACAATAAATCACTCCATGTCGTCTTCAGTGTCGGCAAACTGACTGCCTCTTTCCGAGTCACTTCCACAAACCCCCAGTACCCTCTCTTTGATTCCTGCCTCGCTCTCCATCTACCCACTCCACCTGATATTATACCCACCTCGACCAGTCCACACGCAGAAAAATAGCTTTAACACTGCTAGTCTAACCCGCACCATGTGAGGGTCTAGGTACAGGCGTGCGCGCATGCTATTGTGTGTGTGTGTGTGTGTGTGTGTGTGTGTGAGTGAGTGGTGAGTGAGTGAGTGCGTGCGCGTGCTTGTGTGCGCCCGAGTTTACTGTAGCTCGTCAAAGGGTAATTCCAAAAGTTACCAAGTTTTCTTTCTTTAGTGTGTGCCTATCGCAAGCTCAACACTTCTGCTTTTTGGGGAGTAGTCTCACTTAATACTAAAGTATTTAGATTATTTTCAGTGAAATGGACACTGAAGCAGACTTTTAAATCTATTATTTCACAGATGGAACTTAGAAGTACCTTTATTTTTCCATGACTTACAGTTTCTACAACCAAAATCAAGGGAAGCATTTGAGCCTTTCATGCGATAATGCTCTTGATGCATGAGTGGCTTGTAAGGTGGTAGAATTGTGATGAACGTTTTGGGAATTTTATGTCATTGAATAGACCATGTCTTTTCAACACTACGTTTATAGTCTGCGTACCTTAAAGTGGCAGCTGCTGTGGTTGGAGCATAGCAGAAAAGTCCACACTGTGCAACATCAGCCCTTACAACATGTGCTTCAACTGCTCTCCTTGCATCTGATAACACTGGAGGATACTCCGTATGGGTACTCAGTTTCTACTTCTGATACTCCACTTGAAAATAGAATCAAGCAAAAGTGATGGTATTTTGTGTTTAATGCTAGCCATTTCCCTATACTATCATCCACAATGAATGCTATGATAAGAAGACGGTTGTCACCAAACATGCACTAAACTGAAAATCGTTGTTAACCATTCGACCCAAACTCCAAAGTTCTTTTAACACATGGAATCAGCGGATTGGCCCTACTGGCTGTCGCATCACAAGGCATACTTCTGTTTGTCCGCAAACAGTGATTAATGATTGCAATGATGACAGTAATCTTGAGTTAAAGGCCCTCCAAAAGTTGAACAATTTTTTTGATTTTTGATGGATCTGAATTAGATGAAGTGTTTACCTCTAATGTGACACACATGCAAGTACATTCATAATATTCAATGATTTGTGGGTAAAGATACACTGATGGATAAGCTAATGAATTATAAAAGGTGCCCGTGAATATGCAATGTTGGAAATATAAATATCCTTCCTCTCAGTAGAGTGCATGCGCGCGCGCGCGCGCGCACGCGCGCGCCCACACACACACACACACACACACACACACACACACACACAAAATCAATCCCTGTGACAAGGGGTGGGCATGGGTGTGACATGGGGATGGGCCAGGATGTTGTGTAGGTTGAGTGGGCAATGGAATATGACTAGGAGGCTGAGAAGGATATTGTGTAGGATGTCTCTCATTTCAGGGCATGATGATCAAAGCCCTGGTAAAATTATGTGATTCAGTTGTTCCAGTCCAGGGTGGTTTGGTGTAGCTAATTCTTGAGGGTGATGGGAGGATTATGGCACAGGAAATCTGTCTGTGGACTAGAATCAGCTACAATGCAGTGGCTCCCTTGTCACCTGGTATCCCCCAGGACTGGAAAAAATGAACTATATCCTTTGCCAGTGCCTTGATTATCTATTATCGTGTCCTGAAATTAGAGATGTCCTATCCATGATATTTCTCACGAGTCTAAACTGGTACTCTGTCACCTGCCCACCTACACAACATCCTAGTCCATTCCTCTGTCACTCCCATGCCCAACCTCGTGCAACAGGGACCATATCCCCGTGGAAGATCCCAATTCACCTACCCAGCAATTTCTACTTCAGTCCTGTTACAGGTATACCCCCGACAGAGGCAGGGCCACCTATGAAAGTAGCCGTGTCATATACCAACTCTGCTAAAGTCACTGCACAGCTTTTTATGTCAGTACGACATAAACCTGCTCTTCCCCAGATTAGATGGCCCTTGCCAAACTGTGGCCAAGAACTTAGTTGACCACCCAGTGGAACAACATGCAGCTGAGCACAACGTGATCGACTGCAGTGGCTGCTTCACAGCGTGAGTCATAAGGATCCTTCCATCTACCACTAGCTTTCCTGAACTACACACATGAGAGTTATCCTTGCAACAAACACTTCTCAATGAGTAATGTTTTTAATTCTGTTCTAAAATCCAAATCTTTCTTTATGAATGTTGGCAGTACATTATAGAGAAAGGCAGGCAGCAAAGTGGCTCTCATGACTGTGAACATGAGATGTTCTTGTTCACTGTACAAGGAGGGACCCACAGGTACGAGTGTTTCAATTATGATAATCATTATTTAATTGCATAGATAAAAAAAAACTACTCACCAAGTGGTGACAGAAAACACACATAAAAGACTGTTTTGATTGGCAAGCTTTCGGAGCCAGTGGCTCCTCCTTCAGGCAGAAGGGTTAAAGGGGAAGGAAGAAGGGTGAAGGAAAAGGACTGGAGAGGTCTAGGAAAAGGGGTAGATTTTGGGAAAGTCACCCAAAACTGCAGGTCGCGGAGACTTACCTTATGGGGTGAGAAGGTACATACATTAAATCTCCCCTGATTCACAGTTCTGGGTGACTTTCCCAAAATATACCTGTTTTCGTAGAGCTCTCCAATCCTTCTCCTTCACCCTTATTTTTTCCCCTTCAACCCTTCTGCCTCGAGAAGGAGCCACTGCCTCCGAAAGCTTGCCAATTATAACAGTCTTTTATGTGTGCATTATGCTGCCTCTTGGTGAGTAGATCTTTTTATCTATCCTATTAAACAATTATATCAATAATTGACTGTAACTATGGTAATCAATATTAGTTTTTAGGTCTCCAAGCTTCTATCTTGCTATAACACACATTAAGGTATGTTTAGGGAGGGTAGTGTAAGTGCAAACAACTTTTTAAATGGGGGGGCTTGTGTAAGATCTAGTAGAGATTTGTGATAAGATTCAAATAGCCCTTTTCTGTAATGTACCTCAAAGAAACTATTCCATAAGCTATAAGGGACTAGAAGTAATCGATGTAAGCCATTCTAACATCTGAGGAACATAATTTTGAACTGACTCTCAGAGAATAACATGCCAACTGATTCTCTGGGAGAGTCTTGTTATATTGTCTTTCCAGTTTTTGTCTGGAGCAACATATATTCCCTAAAGTTTTGTGCATTGTCCCTTTCTAGTGCATTTCCACCCAGTACCAGTTGGAGATCTCGGTTTTGATCCATTTTTCCAAGTTAAATATAATTTATTTTCATCACATCAAGGGTCAACCTTTTGGCGTTGAACCATGATTGTGTGGACTTGCACTAGTGTCAGCCTGCAAACAACATGATTTTAGGTGCAGTTTCTGATGTACAGAAGGTGTTTTAATGCACTTCACTGTAGTACACCTATTTTGACAATCTTTGCATCAGATATTAATCTGAGTTTGCAATTAGAATGAGCTGATACGAGTTACACAACCTGTGATCTGTTTTGCAGATATGATTGAAACCACTTGTTTTCTGTCCCTTTTATGCCTATTGTTTCCCAGCTCATTTGAAAGAATTTCTTGGCCAACAGTATCAAAAGGTCTAAATTAACTCCTACAGCACTATTGTTGTTTTCTGTGTTTCTAATTATTTTCTCTGTGCAATCCATTGTTGTTATTTCTGTGCTTCTATCTGTTCAAAATCCATATTGATATCTATTCAGTAGGTTTTGGTCATTTAGGTACTTGGTTTGTTGTTTAATTAATCTCTCAAATACCTGAGCGAATGTTTAAAGGAATGATAGGGGTTGATAATTTTCAGCTTCGTACCTATTACTACTATTGAATAAAGGTCTTCTTAGTCTGTGGAGGAATAATAAAGTAACAGTGTGAGCCAAGGGTTTTGCAATTTGTGAAGCAGTATGGATTATGTGGCTCGGGTACTTCATCTACACTGCTGACAATTTGCATTTGAGGATTTTAGCCATATTTGCTATTTCATGTTCACTAACTGGAACTAATCTCATTGTGTTTGCAGGTGTGCATTATTTAAGTTTATCCTGATTCATGAAAAATCCAGCTTAGTGTTTGAGAAGTTTTTGTAAAGTAATCATTTATGTAATTGTGCAGTTCTTTTTGCCAACATTAATTTTGTCAGCACTTATAAGTGCAAATTGCTGGTGGTGTACAGCAACCAGCCACAAATTGGGTTTAGGTTACTTTAATCAAGAAGCACAGTTACCGGAGTCGAATTTGTCACAGTTCATCATTAGACAGTTTTTTTGTTACACGTTTGTAATTGTGTATTTTTGTTTATCCTAGGGCAACTCATTTGTTTTGATGAAAGCATGAAAAAACCACCTAATGATGGGTTGTGAAAAATTTGAAACCGATAACGGTACTTTTTTTTTAATAAAGTTAACCTAAAATCAGTTTGTGACTGGTAGCTGTACACCATCAACACTACATTTCATATAACAGCCACAGTCTTGAACTATGTCTTTGTTTCACAAAATTGTATTTCTAAGTGTGATTTCCTGCTCTTCATAGGTTTCCCATGTTTCACTTTTTTTTACAAATTCCCATACTATAGAGGTCGTGATTTATTGCCCGATAGTATTATTATGCTATCATTTCTAAGCAGTTTTGTCTTTGGGATTACTTGTCAATATATTTTCTTATAAGTATTTATATACTCTATAAACTGGGCATTTGTGAATATTTTCATTCATGAACTGAGCCTTTTTAGAGTTCTGCAGCAAATTGTAATTCCTGACAAAGTTCAGGTATTAGATTTGGTTATGCCACATGAATGAACTTTAGCCAATTTGTTTCGAAAGAACATTTCAAAACGCATCCTGCAATCTGAAGAAGAAGCATTGTAAGCATTAATAGTACCTGATTGTGAAAGCACTTCTAACTAGGATTCATTGTTTAACTACTTATAAAATTACCACAGTTTCCTGTAGAAAAGTCATCAGAACATCAAAACCAACTGCAAAATGACTTAAATGAGGTATCTCTATGCTGCAAAAAATGGTAATTGAATCTAAATAATGAAAAGTGTGAAGTCATCCACACCATTACTAATTGTTAAATTTCAGTTACGCAATAAATCACACAACTCTAATGGCTGTCAGTTCAACGAAATACTTGAGGATTACAATTACAAATAACTTAAACCGAAATGAAAACATAGATAATGTTGCTTGGAAAGTCAACAGAAGACTGTGCTTCATTGATAGAACAATTAGAAGCTGTAATAGGTCTACTAAAGAGATTGCTTGCATTACGCTTGTCTGATCTCTTTCTGGAATATTGCTCCGTTCTACGGAATCTATACCAGACAAGAAGACACTGAAAAAGTTCAAATAAGGTCAGCTTGTTTTGTATAATTGTAAAATAGGGGAGAGAGTGCCAGAAATGTTGTCGCAGAAGAAGCTGAGTAGCGCTGCCACTGTGGTGTAGTGGTTATGATACTAGGCTGATGCATGGAGAGTTGTGAGTTCAAAGCTGACCTGAAGCGTAAAATTTTAATTTCTATATTTGGTTCAAGGATATTCTAGAAGTATCCACAAATATCAAGAATCATCGTACTGGAATGTTCTGTAACTGTATATATATATATACTGCATGTGTTCTGGCCAGAGGCAGTTGTTTCTGTGCTCTTGTATGTGCAAGTGCTGAATAAACCTTTGTCAAGTGAAGTTAGTGTTCGTGATTCATCTAATTACACTGTCTTCTACGTGACATTATTCTGGTGGAGATGCTGGGTATTAGAACTTGTGATATCGCACATTATCGTTGACACAGTGGCACTCATCAGGCCATGACAGAGCCGATGTTTATTTGGCGAGAAACCCAAGTTTGAGCCATATTCAACAGATCAGAATTTACCAGAGACAGAAAAAGAAGAAGAAGAAGGCTTTACGATGACAGCAACAGTGTACCACCACATGAGACATCCTTCCGAGTTCTCTGGTGGTGACGACCAAGATCCAAAGAAGTGGTTGAAGGTATATGAGCATATAGCCAAATTTAACAAATGGGATGACACCGTGTGTTTGGCTAATGTGTTTTTCTACTTGGAGGGCACTGCCAAGCAATGGTATGAGAACAACAAGGAGAAGTTCACAAGCTGGGAAGTATTCCAGGTGGAACTGCGCAAGTATTTTGGCGATACACATCGACTGAAGTGCAAGGCTGAAGATAAATTAAAGTGCAGGGCACAGCGTCCTGAAGAAAGTACAGCATCCTACTTTCAGTACATCTTGTTGCTGTGTAAAATAGTGGATCCTAGAATGAAGGAGGAAGACAAGGTTCCACATCTCATGAAGGCTGTTGCTGAGGACATGTGTCAAGCTTTCCCTGAGGGAAGTTTTGACAGCAGACAACTTCATAAAATGGTGCCACAATATCGAGACAATGCATCAAAAATAAATTACACACAAAAAGTTTGAACAGCTTCGAAACGTCATATCGGTGTCTGTGATGGAGGAAGCAACTGATTTCACAAATGTTCTTCATCAGATAGTGAGAGAGGAAGTTCAGAAGGCACTTGGATTGCACAGCGAGCAAAAAACCGAGACGCTTCAAGAGGTCATAAGAGAGGAAGTGAAACAGACATTGAACCCAATCTCTTGTCCTTCATTTCCCTTTAAAACGGTGAAAAAGTCGAGACCCAGGTGAAGTTACGTTCCTACAATGCCACACGAGGCACCTGTGTGGGCACCAAGGAAGACTGACACCTGGAGGACCCATGATAACCAACCTGTATGTTTCCATTGCGGACAACCTGGACATGTGGTGCGCTATTGTCGAGCAAGGTGGCAGATATTTGATGATGACTGCGCCAGAAGACAGCAGACCGATCTTAGCTGATGCCAACTCCAGGACGACGAAGATGAACAAGATGATGTGGGTGCAGGACGATGTAGGTCACCATCGCCATTTAGGAGCTCCAGCCGATCACCTAGCCGCTGCAACCTGGAAAGCTAAAGAGTGCGATCTTCCTTGGAGGTGAGGCCGCCGAAGAGAAGAATCCTCCTCCGTCGATCACTACAAAAATGATAGAAAACTATGTTGATATCTTGATGGATAGTCAACCAGCCCAAGCTCTTGTGGACTCTGGAGCATCATATTCAGTCATTTCGGAATATTCCTCCATCACAGACATCGATACGACTTTTTGTGTGTAATTTATTTTTGATGCATTGTCTCGATATACTTGGCAGAAAACCGTATTCGCCGACAACAAAACATCTCTGCAGAAGGTGGCTAATGGGAAATGTAAAACCTACAGAAAGATGTGTCATTCATGTGGGTATAACTGGCCATATACAGCCCTTAGATTTCATCGTCTTACAAGAGTGTAGTCATGACGTCATTCTCGGATGGGACTTTTTGAAAACTTCTCAGGCAATTATAGATTGTGGTCGCTCAAAGGTTACGAGATGAGATACTGTGGACAAGAAGATACGCATCCGAGTGTGTGGAGACTATGTGTGCTGCATGAAGTGATCATTCCTGCAGTCAGTGCCAGAAAGGTAACTGTCATGTGTCCTGCCATGCATGAACTCATGGATCTTGTAGTGGAATGTAAGAGAAGCATACCACAGAAGAATAACTTGGTCATCCCAGTCTCTGTCGTCTCGTTTAAGAATGGATTCAGTGGATTGTGGATAGTTAACTGTCGCTGAGAGCCACAGATCTTTCCAAGACGCATGTGCATAGCAAACACTGAGCTGTTAATTGCAGAGCAGCTGAGTGTCATAGAAACCTCCCATGCCTAGTCTGTGGGCGAAATTAGTGCTACCACTACGAGATAAGTTCACTTAGCTCACTATCACCAGATCTCACTAAGGAACAACAGAAGAAGCTGCTTGCCATTCTTCAAGAGTTTTCTGAATGCTTCAATCCACAGGTGAAGAGCCAATTAGACAAATCGACGGCGAAGCACCTGATTAGCACTGAAGACCATCAACCAATAAGCCATAGTGCATACTATGTGTCATCAACGGAACGTCGAATAATTCATGACGAGGTAGAGAAAATGATGAATAATGACATCATACAGCCTTCGCAGAGCCCATGGTCGTCACCAGTGGTTCTCGTCAGGAAGAAGGATGGTAGTTGGCGCTTTTGTGTTGATTACAGGAAGCTTAATAAGGTAACTAAAAAGGACGTTTACCCTCTTCCACGAATTGACAATACACTAGAGTGTCTGAAGGGGGCTAAGTTTTTCTCAACCATGGACATGTACTCGGGATACTGGCAAATCGAAGTAGATGAGGCTGATCGTGAGAAAACTGCATTGGTCACCCCTGAGGGCCTGTATGAGATTAAGGTAATGCTGCTTGGTTTGTGTAATGCGCCAGCAGCGTTTGAATGGATGATGGGTAATCTTCTAAGTCACCTGAAGTAGATGCTGTGTCTTTGTTATTTAGATGACATAGTGTTGTCAGAGACATTTGATGAACCTGTAAAAAGACTGAGGGCCGTTCTTAAGTGTCTTCAACAAGGTGGATTGAAACTTAGTCCAAGAAAGTGTCTTTTTGGAGCAAAAGAAATCAAAATACGTGGACACCTTGTGTCAAAGAAGGTGTGTGCCCAGACCCAGATAAGGGGAGATCTGTAACGGAATTTCCTATTCGTAAAAGTATTAGAGATGTGAGACTTCCTCAGATGATGTTCTTATTACTGTTGTTTTATCAAAGACTTTTGTATCAGAGCCAGGCCACTCCAAGAGTTGTTAAAAACCGGTGCTAAATTTATCTGGGGTGGTGCTCAACAAGATTTTTCAATGTGCTGTGAAAAGCTCTGACGACTGATCCTGTACTTGGTCTGTACGATGAGAGAGCACCTACACAACTACACACAGATGCCAGTGGGTAAGGGATTGGTGCTGTTCTGGTGCAAATTTCGGATGGAAAAGAGAAGGTTATAGCCTATGCTTCTAAGACACTTACAAAAGTTGAGAGAAACTAATCAACTTCGGAAAGAGAATGTCAGAGAATGTCTTGCTGTGATCTGGGCCATGTGCAAATTTCGACAGTATCTTTATGGGAGGCCATTCACAGTTGTTACAGACCATCATTCACTTTGTTGGTTGACGGGTCTTAAGGATCCAAAAGGACGACTCGCCAGGTGGGCACTATGTCTTCAAGAGCATGACATCACCATTGTGTACAAAAGTGGAAGAAAACACCAAGATGCTGACTGTCTCTCGAGAAACCCTGTGCAAGACCATCAAGACTTTGATGAAGATCGTGACTCTCGCCACACTCCAGGGTCTCTCTGCTGAGCAGAAGAAGGACGCCAAGATTTCGCACATTATGCTTGCCTTAAATCGGCCAGAGGATGTGAAAGGACAATTTAAGGTAATTAATGGATTACTTTGTAAGAAAAACTTTGATCCATGTGGAAAGAGGTGGCTTCCAATGATTCCTAAGCACGTGCGCTTAGATGTTCTACGGAAATTCCATGACACACCTGAGGCTGGACATTTAGGATTTATTAAGATGTACGATAGGATCTACAAGAGATTTTTCTGGCCAAGTTTATTTAGGAGTGTCCGTCACCATGTGTTGCACTGTTGAGAGTGCCAGAGGAGAAAGGCAGTTCCTCAGAAACCACCTGGCCGACTCATACTAATTCCACCAGCCGAAATGCCTTTCCAGTGTGTTGAGATTGACCTCCTCGGATGATTTCCAACATCTGCTAGTGGCAATGGATGGATTATTGTTTGCACTGATTATTTGACACGCTATGCCATTACAAAAGCCGTGAAAACAGCAGAAGAATTCGAGGTAGCCAAATTCATCATGGAAGACATTGTATTAAAACACGGTGCCCCAAGGTCATTAATTGCGAATCGAGGGAAAGTTTTTCAATTGAATCTTGTGACAGAGATAAATCGTTGGTGCAACATTATTCATCACATGACGACTGCCTACCATCCGCAAACTAACGGGCTTACTGAACACCTTAGTAAGACCTTGGCCGACATGCTATCAATGTTCATCAGTGTTGAGCAGAGCTACCTTTCGTGGTGTTTGCCTACAACACTGCCAAACAAGACACCACAGGATTTACACATTTCTCCTGGTGCATGGGCGTGAGGCGACTACGACGATGGATACTGTGTTTCCATTACGGCCTGATGACGTGGACGATGACTACATCGGCCATGTGTTAACCACAGCTGAGGAAGCTCAGCAGTTAGCTCGACTCCGCATGCTGCAGGCTCAAGAAAACGATTGCTGAAGGTATGACGCGAGCCACCGCCCTTTTGTCTACCAGCCTGGTGACCTTGTCTGGATCTTCACTCCTGTTCGGAAGGTTGGTCTCTCTGAGAAACTCCTCAGGCGCTACTTTGGACCTTATAAGGTTGTAAGACAGTTGTCTGATGTTATTTATGAAGTTGAAGATTTCGACCTATACACTAGACGACGAAAGATCAGAGATACAGTCCACATTCTTCACATGAAGCCCTATAAGGATTCTGCAACCCAGGGTAAATTCTAAGCTCCAGCAACAGGCAACAAACGGAAAAGTGATGAAGAGTGTAGTGGCAAAGGAAGTTCTAAGAAGATCACCGCCACGATGAACGTCAGTCATCGGGAGTCAGAGTATGGATTGATGACTTGTTCCCGGACTAGGAGGACATAACACCGAGACACTGTTCTCTTAAGGAGAGAGCAATGTCGCAGAAGAAGCTGAGTAGCACTGTCATTATGGTGTAGCGGTTATGATACTAGACTGATGCATGGAGGGTTGCGAGTTCAAAACTCACCTGAATTGTAAAATTTTAATTTCTATATTCGATTCAATGACATTCTAGAAGTATCCCAAATATCGAGAATCATTGTACTGGAATGTTCTGTAACTGTATATATACAGCATGTTTTTTGGCCGGAGGCAGTTCACTCCGCGCTCTTGTATGTGCAAGTGCTGAATAAACCTTCGTTACGTGAAGTTAGTGGTCATGATTCATCTAATTACACCGTCTTCTACGTGACAATATGATACGCGAGTGGAGTGGCAGTCATTAAAACAAACACGTTTTTTCTTGGGGTGAAATCTTTTCACAGAATCACTTGGATGGGTCACCGTTCGGTCTGCCGTGTACTGTTGGCAAGTGGGGTGCACTCAGCTACTTGACTGAGAAGTAGCGACACTAATCATGAAAACTGCCAACAGCATATACTGACCACATTCCCCTCCATATCCGCAGCCAGTGATGCCTAAGGGCTGAGGATGACATCGTGGCCGTTCAGTGTCGTTGGGTCTTCAAAGCCTGTTCGGATGATATTTATTTATAAGTATATTGGTCAAGTACTTTTTGGCAACAATGTGAAACGACAACTTGCCAAAGTAGTACAGATTAGATTTAATAAAAATACGATATCCTCCGCTTTGGGCATCCTTTCTACAGAACTGACTTACCAAATTATAGTGTTAACAACCCCTAACTCAGAATCCCTGTACCAGTCCTCCATAATACACATAATATTATTATTGTCATTGTTAATTGAAACTTGAAGTTCAAAAGATTAATTTCTCAAGCCCTGCGAAATATAGCTTACAATATGAAAATATGTAAAGTAGAGAATGGTAATAGTTGTACTTACACTTTACTGCGTCATATCTGATCCTGTTTTGATGTGGGGTGCCAAAAATCCTTGAATACTACAGATTTTCTGCACCTTGTATGTTTTTCTTTGGCTGCATTATAATGCTCACTGCCGCTGCTACAAGTGAGGGAGGCTGTTCTGCTGCCAGCAAAGGGTCGTCTTCTACTGCTGCTGGGTTGAGCCTCTGACTATCGGTTAGATTTCTTTGCTGCTAATGTAGGGTCCTCTGCGGCCAGTGTTGATGTCGTGATTGAAGTTTGTGTGTATAACTTTATATCTGGTCACAGAATGGGAGAGAAAAATGTTAGAGATTTTTTCATTTGGTTGAATGAATCACACATCAGTTGTCCAAAACTCAAAATCAGTTATATGAGTCTATTGAGTGAACCAAATGATCATATGTTGGGAGTATAGGCATTTGCAAGGGGAGGCAGGGTGAGAGGAGAGGGGGACCTATGCTCCCTCCTGGAATATTGGGTACAGACTTTTATTCATTACAGAATTCTCACACAATATAAACTGTCCAGTCACATCAGTGTGATCTCTAGCCAAAAACCTGAATAATCACCTTTTGCAGTGTGAAATGCTGCGACTTGCAGGAAAAGAGTCAGTTAAGTTCTGAAAGGTGCCTTAGGCGTGTGGAGCCATGCCAACTTCAGTTCTGTGGCCAACTGCACTTGGTTTCTCTGTTGAAGATCTACTGCTTGAACAGCCTGTTGAGGTGGTTTAAAGCCAGCAAGTTTGGTGGACAAGGGAGGACAGGGGCTGAGAAAAAACAAACTGCATGAAGGGATGGACATTATCCCCAAGGATAACTGCATACTTGTGTTGATCCATTGTGTTTTCCAGACTGACAATAACACCCAATGAATGCCACGAAAACATTCCCCAGACCATAATGCTCCCTCCTCCAGACTGGACCTTCTGACAGTTGTTTCAGGATGTTTGCTGTCAGTCCCATGGAGCATAAACGAGATTCATCTGAAAAGACCACCTGTCGCTACTCAGTGAATGTCCATTTGCAGTATTGGCATGCAAATTCCAGCCTTTGTCACCCATGAACAGTGGCCAGAAAGGGTTTATGAACCAGGCATCTGCTGCAGAGACCCATACACAACAGGGCTTGCAGATCAGTCATTGGGGAGACACTGTTGATAGCTCCTTGGTTCATCTATGTGGTCACTTACTCAACAGTTGCATGTCTATTCTCCCATACACATATCTCTAGCCATCATTCACCTTTATCATCTGTGGCCCATGGTGGACCACAGTTGCCTCAGCACCTGTTTTGAATAACGCAATTTTGCCATTGGTATCCTTTAACCATGGCAGCATGCAAACAGTTTACAAACCTAGCTGTTTCGGAAATGCTTCCAGCCTTGGCCCGAAAGCCAATGATCATGCCCTTTTGGGAATCAGATAAAGTGCTCTGTTTCTGCATTATGACAATGACTGCACTGTTTTCCACATTTCCCTGACACATTGTATATCTCTTCCTGACACCTCCCATCTGTGAGTGGTTATTGCACTTAGGTGGTTAATGTGGCAGTACTGTGTATATATATGATCATATGTGACTGTGTTACACTGTAGCTCTAGAGTTGCTGAAAGCGATGGGAAATGCTTTGGATTTCACAGATGTGAGCTCAAAATTAATTTGCCAAAGAGTTACACAAATATCTTGTAATGGTAGATTCAGTTCATGATACGTTGCTATAAAGTTTGTTGAGATCACTAGACTGTTGACATTTTGAACAGGTACTGTAGAGTGAAAGTAATCATTCAGTTTAAATACATATATCTGTAATGTACAGGGCTAATTATTCATTTTTTACTAAGTTCTCAATTTTCCAAAATATTACATGTTCAAATGTGATTGATTCATGAGTAAAATGGGAAAATCACAGAGTTTACACTGTGTCCACTGTTGGTAATATGATGGTGTCTCGACAAAATGACAAAGCACAAAAACAGTTTTTTTTGTTGGAATATGTATAATGTTTACGTGTTACAACAATGCAGTTTTCATTCAGAAGGAATTATCGAAAAGAACTGCCATGCAACCAGAGCACTTTGCATTGGTATCAACAGTTTACGGACACTGGTTGTCTCTGTAAACAAAAAACTACTAGTTGACCAAGTGTCCCAGATGCAACCATGGAGAGAGTGAGGGAAAGTCTCTTATGCAGTCCTAAAAAAATCAGCGGCCCATGCAAGTCAGGAACTTAGAATACCACAGCAAATTCTGAGGAAGATTCTTCGATGGTGGTAACATTTCAAACTGCACTGTCTGCAGCTCATTCAACAGTTTTAAATGGCAGTTTCTGTTTTGCATCACAATGCAGGTAGCACTTGAGGCAGAACATTTTGTCTCCAAGCTGATATTCAATGATGAAATGCCTTCCATTTATCTGGAAAGGTTAATCATTGCAATGTGAGAGTGTGAGGCACTGAAAATCCTCATCAAATTTTGGTGCATGAACAGGATTATCCAGAGCTTATCTGCGCAGTGTCACCAACAAAGTTGTATGGAGCGTTCTTCTTGTGTAAGAATACATCGCCATCTGTGACGTACCTCTTACCTTGATATCACTGGATTGGGTGTAGTAGTGAAGATGACATGGCTCTGTTCCCTTGTTGATCTTGCCCCCTTTCTTGTGCCCTCCCAAAATCACATGACCTGATGCCTTGTGACCTTTTCCGTTCGGGGTACATTAAGCGCTGTGTTTACGTACCACCATAGCGAGCAACACTTCTGAGAATGCATCATTGTTGTTGTGCTGAGTGTTGATAGGATGTTGCTACATAAGGTATGGAACAAACCTGACTACTGCTTGGACATGGGCTATGAGACTAGAGGGGGCAAAAAGCATTGTGAGTTTACAGTTCTATTTAGGCTTCAGTCATATTTGTTTGTGTAACACTTTGGAAAATACAGAGCTATGAAAACAACTGAATCATTTATAGTAGCACTGTATCACAACCTATCTATAACTGACCAAGAGATATAATGAATTTTAACAAATTACTTGATAGTAAGATATCAAAACTACTGATGACTTACATCAAAACTCAGCTGCTGCTCTTGAGCAGCTGTACCAAGTTCATCAGAAAAAAAGTGTGTTCACCCTGACTAATGATTGTCAATACTTTTATCGTATATTTAATGTAATGTGTTAAATTCACTACTTTCAGATATATTTATGAATTGTCCTTTGAGTTTGTGTTTTTGGAAGATGGAAAAATAACTGTTACATTTTATTTCAGAAATGTATCATCCCTGGAACATATTCATGTGGCATTAAATGTACTTTATTGAATTCACAACATGTGAGGTGTTATAAACACTGGAATCCAAAGTTTAAGAGGCTTAGGGGCCTTAAGGTAAGTTCTTACAGTTACCTAAATTTAAATTTGGTTGGTAATTTAAATGTAAAAATGAAAAATAAATGAAGTAAGTGTCAGGTAGTTAAAAAGCCCTGCCTGTTAATAGCACACTGAGACTGGGACATATTAAACAACTGAGACCAAACCATACATACTTTGCTTTCCATTATAATTCGTCAGAACTAAAAGGAAAAAAAGGGGAAGACAAAAATAGTGTAGAGAAGTGATAGAGAAGCTTGAGGAAATGTGCATAACAACAGGTATTTGGGTCATAAAGTTGGAAGAAAATTCACGGCAAGAGGAAACAAAGTGGAATTTTGCTTGCCTGTATGTAATTTGTAATTATGAAAATTCTGTTCATCATGTTTCAATTACAGTTTACAATGTAAATTGAAGAATGTCACTAACAAACCCTGATGCTGCCATTTTTAGGTTTTCCCAGTTATCTAGTAATGCATCATTGTCTGGCTTTCAGGTTCAGAAAATTGAATTACCAAATTTTGAAGAAGACACTGATGAACTGTCTGAGGAAGAAGTACGGAGTAGACTTAAGGAAAGAGGTCTTCTCCCACCAAGGCCATGGGTAGAAAGACCATTTTTCATAAGTTGCACAGGTGGTGCATTTGAACCTTATGTGCCACCAGAAGGTGATGGGAAAATGTCCATAATTTCTGTTCCAGTAAGTAGATGTAAATAACTAGAACTTCATTTATCCATCATAATAAATGAAGAAATTTATGTCTGTTTACAAGGGATCTTAGTTACTATTTTTGTAACATATTCTTTTTGTGAATGACAGAAGGCAGGGGAACTCTTACAGCTGCTATTTTTTTGCCTGAGGACATGTGGCTCTAATCTTTGGCTTAATGACCATGGCATCGTAATGGGTAAAACATTCCAGCGACTGAGTAGTTCCTCATTCAGAACAACAGGCAGGGACTACTCAGGAAGATATCAGCATCAGAAAAAACAAAACTGCCATTCTGTAGGTTAGTGTGGAATTTTAGATACGTTGATCGGGATGTAGATTGGAGAATTTAAAATGGAAAGTGGAGAAGTTGAAGTTAGATATAGTGAGAATTAGTGAAGTCCGATGGCAGTATGAGCAGGACTTCTGGTCAGGTAATTACCATTGTACAAATACAAAATCAAATAGGGATACTGCAGGAGTAGGTCTAATAATGCATAAGAAAATAAGAATGCAGGTAAGCCACTATTACAGCATAGTGAATGCATTATTTTAGCCAAGATAGATACAAGCCAACACCCACCACAATAGTACAAGTTTATCTGCCAACTAAGATGACAGATGAGGAAGAAATTGAAAGAATATATGATGAGATAAGAGGAATTATTCAGATAGTTAAAGGGAGAGGAACATTTGATTGTGGTGGGGGACTGGAATTCAGTAATAGGAAAAGGAATAGAACGAGAAATAGCATATTGAGTGGAAAGGGGGGGGGGGGGGAGGGTGAGAGAGGAAGGAAAGAGGATGCCACCACATAGAATTTTGCTCAGAGCATAATTTAATCAGTGCTGTCACCTGGATCAAAAATGATGAAAGAAGGTTTTATACTTGGAAGAGATCTGGAGACACTGAATGGTTTTGGATTTATTATATAATGGTAAAACAGAGATTTCAGAACAAGATTTAAACTGTAAGACATTTCCAGGGTAAGGTGTGGACACTGACCATAATTTGTTGACTTCGAGATTAAAACTGAAGAAATTGCAATAAGGTAGAAAATCAAGAATATGGGATCAGGAAGAAAGAACGTGAGATTGTTGAGAATTTCAAAGGGGAGCATTGGGAAGTGGTTGACTGAAACAGGGGAAAAGAATACAGTAGAAGGCAAATTGGCAGCTTCAAGAGATGCAATAGTGAAGTCAGCAGAGGATCAAATAGATAAAAAGAGAAGGCCTAGGAGAAAAACTTGGTCATTACAGGAGATTTTTAATGTGATTGTTGAAAGGTGAAATTTAAAAATGCAACAAATGAAGCAGGTGAAAGGGAATACATGTGTCTAAAATATGAAGTCCAAATGACTAAGCAGGGATGGCTAAAGGACAAATACAAGTCTATAGAAGCATGTGTAATTCGTGGAAAGGTAGATACCACCCACAGGCAAATTAAAGATACTGGTAGAGAAAAGAGAAGCAGCTGTATGAATATCAAGAGCTCAGATGGAAAACCTATCTAAGCAAAGAAGGGAAAACTGAAAGGTGGAAGGGATGTGTAGAGAAGCTATACTAGGAAAATGAACTTAAAGACAATATTACAAGAGGGTAAGAGGAAATAGATGGTCAGACATATGACACTGCAAGAGGAAACTAACAGAGAGCTGAAAGACCTAAGTCGACACAAGGCCTCTGCAGTAGGTGAAATTCCCTCAGAACTGCTGATATCCTTGGGAAGGCAGCCACAGCTTAACTATCCCACTTTTTGTGCAAAATGTATGTGACTAGGGAAGCACCCTCAGATATCAAGGCTAATGTAATAATTCTAATTCCAAAGAAAGCAGGTTCTGACAAGGGTAAATATTACCAAACTATCAATTTGATAAGTCATTATTGCAAAATACTCACACAAATCATTTACAGAAGAAAGGAAAAACTGGTAGAAGCCAACTACAGGGATGATCAGTTTGGGTTTCAGAGAAATGTACGGAACATGCAAGGCAATACTGACCCTCCAACTTATTATAGAGAATAGGTTAATGAAAACTAACCTATGTTTATGGCATTTGTAGACTTTCAGAAAGCTTTTTGTAATGTTCACTGGAATACACTCTTTAAAATTCTGATGATAGTAGGGATAAAATACAGGGAGAAAAAATATTATGTACAACTTGCACTCAAACCAGACTGCAGTGGAAAGGCATGAAAGGGAAGCAGTGGTTGAAAAGGGAGTGAGATAGGCTTGTAGCTTATCTCCAATGTTATTCAACCTGTACATTGAGCAAGCATTAAAATAAGCCAAAGAAAAATTTCTAGAAGAAATTAAGTTTTAGTGTTAAGAAACACAATCTTTGCAGTTTGCACATGGCGTTGTATTTCTATCAAAAATGGCTAAGGACTCGGAAGAGCATTTGAAGGGAAGAAACAGTATCTTGAAAGGAGTTTGCAAAAAAAGCAAAAGAACAACAAAAGCAAACAAAACAGGGATAATGGAATGTTGTCAAATTAAATCAGCTGCTGCTGAGGGAATTCATCTAGGAAACAAGCCACTAAAAGTGGTAAATGAATGTTGTACCTCACAACAAAAAAGCCATGTGGTGGCACCTCCAGAAGAAGAATATTGGACAGTCTTACAGGACAATAGCTCATAATGGATACAATGTATGGCATAGCCTCATGGCAGGAGAGGTACAGTTCTAGCTAATGTGGTAAATAGCATGATGAGCAAGGATAGACTGAGGTCGATTGCCAGGCGGTGATCACATACAAGGATCGTACCTAGCAGGTGGTGCTGGGAGGCACCTACACAGCATTCATGTGTGTTTGCTTGGCCGTGGTGTCTCCCCCAAGGAGGCCTTGCTTTTCAGTAGTGGATGTGGAGTAACTGTTGCATTGCATGAGCCAGTTATGCATTGGAGATGCCAGCTAGTGCCCAGTAACTAGGTGGTAGCCCATTGGGGAAATGGCAAGTTGCGTATCAGCAAGTTGACCCTCACCTATCTGGGCACCCTGGGAATGCTCCTAACCAGACCTATGTCTTCTGGACTGCCAGATGGCCTCCAGTTTTACTAACTCCCAGTCAGCGCAGAGAGGAGCTTGCAGCCTGAAATACCCTCCTGGCAGCACAGTCATGGGCATAGTGACCCCAGTGCTGGTAGTGGAGACCCTTCCATCTCTAAGATGGGTCCTGGTACGGAAGGGAGCTGCAGCTGTGCAGGCATTCTTGGTTGGGCAGTACTGCTGCATGATCTTCTTCCAACCTCCAGTCAATCTCAGGTGACCTATAAACAGAGAGAGGTGAGGACGTAGCTGGAATTGGGGAAAAACACCACTGAACCAGAGGGCAGGAATGGATTGGGAGCAGAAGCGGAGATAGAAAAGGATGGTGGAAGAGAACTGAAAGGTGGCTTCTCTGCAACAGGCCTGGAGGTTGGTGGCAGCTGGGTCACCCACCACAGATGGAGCTGATTTTCATGGCATGTTACTGTTTGGACCCCTGTAGACAGAGTCAGCTTGCAGTTCCCTACTGCTGCCAGATGACCGCCAGAATTCACTTGTTCTGGCGTCCAAAGCCCCTTGCTTCAATGTGGGTGCCTGGCCAGAAGTATGCAGCAGATCACACTTCAGAAAGGCCTCCATGCATTGAGCATGAGATGGAGGAATGTACAGGGCTGATGGCCATGGAGGATTTCCTCTGGACTCATCTCCTGTAATGGTGTAAATCTGTAGGAACTTAAAAAAAATATGATTGCACATTATCCATAGGAGTGTCAGTCACAGATTTCTTCATCTGTATTTTAAAAGTTTTCATGAGTATTTTGGTCTCACCATTTGATTGATGGTGGAAAGGCAGAGACAGCAGGCGTTGAACACCATTTTTTGTGGCAGAACTCACCAGAAACCTGGGAGTGAAATTGTGGCCCATTGTCTGACACCAGCATGAGATGATGCCCTTCAATAGTGAAAATTCTGCTGATTACTGTGACCATAGCTTCTGCACGGCATGAGACCAGGGTGAGAATGTTTGTCAGGGAGTCACTTGCTGTTGTTTACACTGATGGTAGTTGTGGGCAAGATGTTTGATCTGCTGGTCATTCCCCTGCCAGTACACAGGGCGCTGGACATGTGAGTTCATGAGACACTCCACTGATCTTGGTACAATAGCTGTAACATTGCCAGGTGCAGATATAGTATCAGGATACCCTGAGAGACCCTTCACCCGTGGTTAATAGGATAACTTCATCCACCAGGATCAGCCAGTATCATAGGTGGAAGTAATGTCATGGTGAGTGGGAGTCCCAACCGGGAATCCGGTCCAGCCAGTGCTGTTGTATGTACTGCAATACCTGAGTACTTGTTGGAAGATGGTGCTCTTGGCCATGGCCACAGCTACAAAGACCGCCATAACAGGGAAAGGATCCACCACCTATAGAGCCTCTTCATTTGCCTGGAAGCACAAGATATCTCCTTGGTTGAACTCTGGGTTGGGCCCCAACAGGAGATGGGTCAAGCTGCCGACAGTGACATGGTGAGTGGTATTGTGGATGTGAATTTCATAGCTGTACCTGCTGAGAAAAAGTGCCCAGGGCTGGAGTTGGTCGGCAGTTCTCTCAGTTAACATTGCTGCACGACTGAAGAGGGAGAGCAACAGCTCATGGACTCTAATGAGGTGAAACATTGCTCTGTATAGGTATACATGGAATTTATTCAGTGCAAAGATGATTGCCAGAGCCTCTTTAACAATTTGTGAATATGTCTTCTACGTAGCATTGAGTGTCTTTGACAAAAATGTGATCAGATGTTCTGAGCTATCTACAACTCTACATGCTGGCAGGGCCCTCCAGTTCCTGTTCGGAGGCATCCTCTACCACTAACTGTTTGCCCAATTGAAGTGTGGCAAGACATGGTGCTGGTAGGAGGGCCTGGTTCAGGGTTTTGGAATGCTTGTTCAGATGCCTGTGACCCACAAGTTTCATAAGTGTTGCTATGTGGCCTCCTTCACCACAATGTTGTCTAGGTAATTTATGCAGTCCGGAATATCTTGCAGCAGTTGCTTGAGGAACCTTTGAAAGATTGCCAGGGTACTGGCTCCCTGAAAACCAGGTGTTTGAAACTGTATAATCCATGTGGCATGTTTACTATCAGGAATTTTTATGATTCCTCATCGAGGGTAGCTGTAAGCAAGCTTTGGAGAGATTAACCTTCGAGAATAGTGACCTCCATGAGTGCAAAGAAAAGCTCGTCTTGTTTCAGAATGGGACACATATTGATCTCTGACTGGGAAATGACCGTAACGTTAGAATCTCCACAAAGGTGCAGTTTCTGCAAAGTTTTTTCTGCAGTAGGTAAATGTGTTACTACTCACAGGCTTGGGTTCAGTGACATCCACGGCTTTCTATATATCTCTCTATCTATCAATCTATCTATCTCATTCTTGATAGCATTCTGCAGTGTGAGGGGCACAGGTCGTGCACAAAAGAAGTAAGGGCATAGCAATTTCTTTGACGCAATGTGCGCCATAAAGTTCTTCGCTTTTTCTAGACTACCAGAGAAAATGTAAGGTGACTTCATACTGAGGGTTTGCAATTCCCAAAGAGGAGAAAAGCATCAAGGCTGAATAGATTGTCTCTATCCATACTGTGCACCCCCCAAAATGTGAGGTTTCTTACAACATTTTTGCATCGCCACTTCCTTATCTTCTGGAGTCACAAACCGCATTTTCAACTGAGTCTCCCTGCAATTCAGCCACCAATGCAGAGTATGACTGATTGACTGTTTATAACACTGATAAATCGCACACTGGATCCAATGACAAAGCAGTGTTAATGCAAGTAGGTAGTTAATAGAGCACACATTTTGTCAAAGGTCAGGTATGTCAATTGCGTAGGCGTGCCAGTTTGCACAAAAGCTGATACGTACTGGATGATATCCACAACAGGAAAATAGAATTCACCATGACTGGGTTCATTACTTGGTATGCAGCAAAGTGCTGCTGGAGACACTTCTCATGTACCTCCCACCCTTCTACTTTCTCATTTTAGGGCGGGAACAGTGACAGATTTGTAGCTAGTGGCCGAGAGAGCATTGCCTACAACAAAGCTTCCTGACATTTCTGTCTCTCTACCTGCTGTTGTAGAAACTTCTGTAGCTCAATTTCCATTGAAGTACCTTGTAAGGTAGCCTGTTGCACAAGGTCCATGATTACTAACAAATAAAATTACACTGTAACTCGCAACATAAAAGAAGCAGGAGATAGCACCTCCAGAACAAGTATATTTAATAATCTCTCGGGAAAATAGTTCACAGCTGATGCAATGTGTGGTGTAGCCATGTGGCAAGACAGGTACAGTTCTAGTTAGTTTAGTAAATAGCATGATGAGCGAGAGTAGACCGTGGGTGATAGCCTGGCAGCAATCTCATAGTTAGGTGGTGCGTCGCAGGTGGCACCAGGAGACACTTCGGTAGATTCTGTTTTGCAGTAGTGGACACAGAGTGACAGTTGCATCATGTGTACCAGTTCAGTGATTACAGCTGACATTGGAGACATCATCTGGTGCCCAGTGTCTAGATGGTAGCCCAGTGGGATGTCACAGTTAAGTTTGCTGTTTGGGCAGTAAGGTAACTGACGATGGTGGAAGTAGAGAGGGTATAAAATGTAGACTGGCAATGGAAATAAATGTGTTTCTGAAGAAGAGAAATTTGTTAACACTGAAAATAAATGGTAGTATTATGAAGTCCTTTTTGTTGATATTTGTCTGGAGTGAGCCTTGGAATGAAGTGAAATATGGATGATCAACAGTTCAGACAAGAAGAATAGAAGCTTTTGAAATGAAATGTGGTGCTACAGAATAACACTGAGTATAAGATTAGTCAGGCGTGCACTACACGCCGGAAGCGGCTACAAGGGTAGCGGAGTACATGTGGAGTGCATGTGGTTTTTTTTTTTTTTAGGTTAGACAATTCCCTCCTTAGGCCCAACAAGACGCCTCCTGAGACGTGGCAAGGTAGGAGTAGGCAAAATGCAACAGGGAATAACAATATTAATGTGCTAATAGTAAACTGCAGGAGCGTCTATGGAAAAATCCCAGAACGGCACAACGCCCATATAGTACTAGGGACAGAAAGTTGGCTGAAACCAGACGTAAACAGTAATGAAATCCTAAACTCAGATTGGAATGTATACCGCAGAGACAGGCTGGACAGTGAAGGGGGAGGCGTGTTTATAGCGATAAGAAGTGCAATAACATCAAAGGAAATTGACAGAGATCCGAAATGTGAAATGATTTGGGTGAAGGTGACGGTTAAAGCAGGCTCAGACATGGTAACTGGATGTCTCTATAGGCCCTAGGGCTCAGCAGCCGTTGTGGCTGAGCACCTGAAGAATAATTTGGAAAATATTTCGAGTAGATTTCCCCACCATGTTATAGTTCTGGGTGGAGATTTTAATTTGCCGGATATAGACTGGGAGACTCAAACGTTCATAACGGGTGACAGGGACAAAGAATCCAGTGAAATTTTTTTAAGTACTTTATCTGAAAACTACCTTGAGCAGTTAAATAGAGAACTGACTCGTGGCAATAACATACTAGACCTTCTGGTGACAAATAGATATGAACTATTTGAAACAGTTAATGCAGAACAGGGAATCAGCGATCATAAAGTGGTCACTGCATCGATGATTTCAGCAGTAAATATAAATATTAAAAAAGGTAGGAAGATTTTTCTGTTTAGCAAAAGTGAAAATAAGCAGATTACAGAGTACCTGACGGCTCAACAAAAAAGTTTTGTCTCAAGGACAGATAGTGTTGAGGATCAGTGGACAAAGTTCAAAACCATCGTACAATGTGCGTTAGATGAATATGTGCCACGCAAGATCGTAAGAGATGGAAAAGAGCCACCATGGTACGACAACCGAGTTTAGAAAACTGCTGCGGAAGCAAAGCGAACTTCACAGCAACCATAAACATAGCCAAAGCCTTGCAGACAAACAAAAATTACATGAAGTGAAATGTAGTGTGAGGAGGGCTGTGCGAGAGGCGTTCAGTGAATTCGAAAGTAAAGTTCTATGTACTGACTTGGCAGAAAATCCTAAGAAATTTTGGTCTTATGTCAAATCGGTAGGTGGATCAAAACAAAATGTCCAGACACTCTGTGACCAAAATGGCAGAGGATGACAGACTAAAGGCCGAAATACTAAATGTCTTCTTCCAAAGCTGTTTCACAGAGGAAGACTCCACTGTAGTTCCTTCTCTAGATTGTCGCACAGATGACAAAATGGTAGATATCGAAATAGACGACAGAGGGATAGAGAAACAATTAAAACCGCTCAAAAGAGGAAAGGCCACTGGACCTGATGGGATACCAGTTCGATTTTACACAGAGTACACGAAGGAACTTGCCCCCCTTCTTGCAGCGGTGTACCGTAGGTCTCTAGAAGAGCGTAGCGTTCCAAAGGATTGGAAAAGGACACAGGTCATCCCCTTTTTCAAGAAGGAACATCGAACAGATGTGCAGAACTATAGATCTATATCTCTAACGTCGATCAGTTGTAGAATTTTGGAACACGTATTATGTTAGAGAATAATGACTTTTCTGGAGACTAGAAATCTAGTCTCTAGGAATCAGCATGGGTTTTGAAAAAGACGGTCGTGTGAAACCCAGCTCGCGCTATTCGTCCACGAGACTCATAGGGCCATAGACACGGGTTCACAGGTAGATGCCGTGTTTCTTGACTTCCGCAAGGCGTTCAATACAGTTCCCCACAGTCGTTTAATGAACAAAGTAAGAGCATATGGACTATCAGACCAATTGTGTGATTGGATTGAGGAGTTCCTAGATAACAGAATGCAGCATGTCATTCTCAAGGGAGAGAAGTCTTCCGAAGTAAGAGTGATTTCAGGTGTGCCGCAGGGGAGTGTCATAAGACGGTTGCTATTCACAATATACATAAATGACCTTGTGGATGACATCGGAAGTTCACTGAGGCTTTTTGCGGATGATGCTGTGGTGTATCGAGAGGTTGTAACAATGGAAAATTGTACTGAAATGCAGGAGGATCGGCAACGAATTGACGCATGGTGCAGGGAATGGCAATTGAATCTCAATGTAGACAAGTGTAATGTGCTGCGAATACATAGAAAGATAGATCCCTTATCATTTAGCTACAAAATAGCTGGTCAGCAACTGAAAGCAGTTAATTCCATAAATTATCTGGAAGTAGGTATTAGGAGTGATTTAAAATGGAATGATCATTTAAAGTTGATTGTCGGTAAAGCAGATGCTAGACTGAGATTCATTGGAAGAATCCTAAGGAAATACAATCCGATAACAAAGGAAGTAGGTTACAGTATGCTTGTTCGCCCACTGCTTGAATACTGCTCAGCAGTGTAGGATCCGTACCAGATAGGGTTGATAGAAGAGATAGAGAAGATCCAACTAAGAGCAGCGTGCTTCGTTACAGGATCATTTAGTTATCGTGAAAGCGTTACGGAGATGATAGATAAACTCCAGTGAAAGACTCTGCAGGAGATACGCTCAGTAGCTCGGTACAGGCTTTTGTTAAAATTTCGAGAACATACCTGCTCCGAAGAGTCAAGCAGTATATTGCTCCCTCCTATGTATATCTCGCGAGGAGACCATGAGGATAAAATCAGAGAGATTAGAGCCCACACAGAATCATACCGACAATCCTTCTCTCCACGAACAATACGAGACTGGAATAGAAGGGAGAACCGATAGAGGTACTCAGGGTACCCTCCGCCACACACCGCCAGGTGGCTTGTGGAGTGTGGATGTAGATGTAGATTGGTATTATGATTAATTAATGAGGTGGCTCTGAGTGAAATTGTTTAAAACAGAAATTTATGACACAACTTGACTAAAAGAAGGGACTGGTTGATAGGACACATTCTAGGACATCAAGGAATCATCAGTGAAGTATTGTAAGGAAATGTGGTGGTAAAAATTATAGAGATTTACCAAGAAGCAAATATAGTAAGTTGGTTCAAGTGAATGTATGTTGCAGCAGTTATTGAGAGATGAAGAGGTTTGCACAGGATAGAGCAATGTGGAGAGCTGCATAAAACCAGTCTTCAGGCTGAACTCAACAACAGCAAGATTTACAGTGCCCAGTTGAACTATTTTATTTCTACAGAAAACATTTCATATTGTGTAGAGTTAAAGCTTTTTCCAAATAGTTCGGGATGAGTGTTTCATGGAGATGGGGAGGGGCTGCTTAGGCTGCAATATAGAGCCCCTGCTAATATTTGTTGACAATACCTGCTGCACCCAATTATAATTTACCATCAGAAGTTGGTTGCAGTCATGCCCATTACCTGCAGTCTTGAACTATCCACAGTAACCTTTAATAAGTAGGTGTAATGTTGAATTATTGGTAATTATGATATTTCCTCAAGAGATGACACAGCGAAGACACTGTGGAGGTATGGTGTGATAAGAAGTGAGTTTTACATAACTGATATATTTAAACCACCTTTTTTTTAAAAAAGTAGATCATCATTTGGCACAGCAAATTTACGATATATGAAGGGGTGCTCAAAAAAGAAACAGAAATAACACTGCTGTGGGTGGAGCTTGTGTAGTATGCATTTCCGCCGCTAGGCGTGTATAGCTCAACTCATTGCCAGTTCAGTGCCGTCTGTGTTGTCGACATGGCTTGTCCTGTTCAGCTGTAGTGACTGTTTTAGCTAGTGCTGTTTTGTTCTTCTTTCATTTTTTATGACAAGTTTAAGTGAACAATGTGCAGATGTGAAATTTTGTTTTCTACGTGGTAAAAATGCCACTGAAACAGTTTTAATGTTGAGCACATTACCAAGATGACACTGTGCGAAAACTCAAGAGTACGAGTGGTTTGCTCAATTTAAAAATGGCAACATGTCGATAGATGACCAACCTCATTCTGGACATCAATCAACTGCCCAAATCGGATGAAAGTCTTCAAAAAATAGGTCAGACCATCAATCAAACCTTTTGTTTGGGAGTTTTAAGAAGAGTGTGCAACACTGTTCGTCAAAAAAGAACTGATTTGTGGCAGACAGGAGACTGGTTCTTCCACCACAACAGCGCACCTGCACACGCAGCCATCTCTATTAGACAGTTTTTGGCTAGAAATGGCATGGTTCAGCTGCCCTGTGCACCTTACTCACCTCATCTGACCTGGCTCCGTGCGACTTTTTCTTATTTCTTCACTTGGAAAGCGGCATGAAAGGACACTGATTTGACAAGATTGAAGAAGTCAAGAAAGAAACGAGGGATGAGCTGTCAGCCATTTCTGAAGACAACGACAAGAAATGTTATGAGCAGTGGAAGCACCGGTGGGACAAAAGTATTATTTGTAATGGAGAGTATTTTGAAGGGGATAAGGTTGATTTGAAAATATATAGCTTTTTAAAAAAAATCATCTCTCTCCCTCACCCTTTTTTTTTACGTGAACTAGAAGTAGAAGTTTATTGTCTCATAACATACAATTTCAAGCCATTGACTTTACAATTTTCCTTATAATACCAGTAATATAATATACAGTACTGAATAATTAATTAATCAAGCAATTAATAATTTTTCTTCAAAAGTAACAGACTTTTAAGGAGTCCTAAGTACCTGCTCTCTCCTGTTCAAATTTTCAGGTTGTCATTTATGAATTCTTCTCCTGAATAGTAACATTTCTGCACTAGTTTCTCATATAAGGATTTTTTCAGTGTTTTTAAATTTATGCTGAGTGATTCTCTTCTTTTCACTTTGTTATAAATTTTCATACCCATATAATGAGGAGTTTGAGCATAAAGTTTTAAATGGTGGATGGTCAGCATAAAATTATTTTGGCTTGCAAATAAATCTGGGTTACTGTGTAAAAAGATAATCAGCTCATATATATATAGTGAGGGAACACTTACTATACTCAGATTTTTATAGGAGTGGGCGACATGATTTTCTTCACCCTACATTGTGCATATTTTTAATGATGGTTTTCTGAAGTTTTAGTATTCTACACATAAGGTTTGAGTTACCCCAAAATACAATTCTATACCTTATTAGTGACTCAAAGTAGCTGTGGTATACTACTTTTCTTATGCCCATACTGGTAGCATTGTACAATATTCTCATTGCATGTGCTAGGCTGTTGTTGTTGTTGTTGTTGTTGTTGTGGTCTTCAGTCCTGAGACTGGTTTGATGCAGCTCTCCATGCTACTCTATCCTGTGCAAGCTTATTCATCTCCCAGTACCTACTGCAACCTACAGCCTTCTGAATCTGCTTAGTGTAGTCATCTCTTGGTCTCCCTCTACGATTTTTACCCTCCACACTGCCCTCCAATATGAAATTGGTGATCCCTTGATGCCTCAGAACATGTCCTACCAACCGATCCCTTCTTCTCGTCAAGTTGTGCCACAAACTTCTCTTCTCCCCAATTCGATTCAATACTTCCTCATTAGTTATGTGATCTACCCATCTACTCTTCAGCATTCTTCTGTAGCACCACATTTCGAAAGCTTCTATTCTCTTCTTGTCCAAACTATTTTTCGTCGATGATTTGCTTCCATACATGGCTACACTCCATACAAATACTTTCAGAAATGACTTCCTGACACTTAAATCTATACTCGATGTTAACAAATTTCTCTTCTTCAGAAACGCTTTCCTTGCCATTGCCAGCCTGCATTTTATATCCCCTCTACTTCGACCATCATCAGTTATTTTGCTCCCCAAATAGCAAATCTCCCTTACTACTTTAAGTGTCTCACTTCCTAATCTAATTCTCTCAGCATCACCCGACTTAATTCGACTACATTCCATTATCCTTGTTTTGCTTTTGTTGATGATCATCTTATATCCTCCTTTCAAGACACTATCCATTCCTTTCAACTGCTCTTCCAAGTCCTTTGCTGTTTCTGACAGAATTACGATGTCATCGGCGAACCTCAAAGTTTTTATTTCTTCTCCATGGACTTTAATACCTACTCCAAATTTTTCTTTTGTTTCCTTCACTGCTTGCTCAATTTACAGATTGAATAACATCGGGGAGAGACTACAGCCCTGTCTCACTCCCTTCCCAACCACTGCTTCCCTTTCATGTCCCTCGACTCTTATAACTGCCATCTGGTTACTGTACAAATTGTAAATAGCCTTTCGCTCCCTGTATTTTACCCCTGACACCTTCAGAATTTGAAAGAGAGTATTCCAGTCAACATTGTCAAAAGCTTTCTCTAAGTCTACAAATGCTAGGAACGTAGGTTTGCCTTTCCTTAATCTAGCTTCTAAGATAAGTCGTAGTGTCAGTATTGCCTCACGTGTTTCAACATTTCTTCGGAATCCAAACTGATCTTCCCCGAGGTTGGCTTCTACTAGTTTTTCCATTCGTCTGTAAAAAAATCGCGTTAGTATTTTGCAGCTGTGACTTATTAAACTGATAGTTGGTAATTTTCACATCTGTCAACACCTGTTTTCTTTGGGATTGGAATTATTATATTCTTCCTGAAGTCTGAGGGTATTTCGCCTGTCTCATACATCTTACTCACCAGATGGTAGAGTTTTGTCAGGACTGGCTCTCCCAAGGCTGTCAGTATTTCTCTAATGGAATGTTGTCTACTCCTCGGGCCTTGTTTCGACTCAGGTCTTTCAGTGCCCTGTCAAACTCTTCATGCAGTATCATATCTCCCATTTCATCTTCATCTACATCCTCTTCCATTTCCATAATATTGTCCTCAAGTACATCGCCCTCGTATAGACCCTCTATATACTCCTTCAACCTTTCAGCTTTCCCTTCTTTGCTTAGAACTGGGTTTCCAACTCAGCACTTTATATTCATACAAGTGGTCCTCTTTTCTTCAAAGGTCTCTTCAATTTTCCTGTAGGCAGTATCTATCTTACCCCTGGTGAGATAAGTCTCTACATCCTTACATTTGGCCTCTAGCCATCCCTGCTTAGCCATTTTGCACTTCCTGTCGATCTCATTTTTGAGACGTTTGTATTCCTTTTTGCCTGCTTCGTTTACTGCGTTTTTATATTTTCTCCTTTCATCAATTAAATTCAATATTTCTTCTGTTACCCATGGATTTCTACTAGCCCTCGTCTTTTTACATACTTGATCCTCTGCTGCTTTCACTACTTCATCCCTCAAAGCTACCCATTCTTCTTCTATTGTATTTCTTTCCCCCATTCCTGTCAATTGCTCCCTTATGCTCTCCTTGAAACTCCGTACAACCTCTGGTTCTTTTAGTTTATACAGGTCCCATCTCCTTAAATTCCCACCTTTTTGCCAGTTTCTTCAGTTTTAATCTACATGTCATAACCAATAGATTGTGGTCAGAGTCCACATCTGCCTCTGGAAATGTCTTACAATTTAAAACCTGGTTGCTAAATCTCTGTCGTATCATTATATAATCTATCTGAAACCTGTCAGTATCTCCAGGCTTCTTCCATGTATACAGCCTTCTTTTATGATTCTTGAACCAAGTGTTAGCTATGATTAAGTTTTGCTCTGTGCAAAATTCTACCAGGCGGCTTCCTCTTTCATTTCTTTGCCATAGTCCATATTCACCTACTACGTTTCCATCCCTCCCTTTTCCTACTACCGAATTCCAGTCGCCCATGACTATTAAATTTTCGTCACCCTTCACTATCTGAATAATTTCTTTTATTTGGTCATACATTTCTTCAATTTCTTCGTCATCTGCAGAGCTAGTTGACATATAATCTTGTACTACTGTAGTAGGTGTGGGCTTCATATCTATCTTGGCCACAATAATTCGTTCACTATGTTGTTTGTAGTAGCTTACCAGCATTACTATTTTCCTATTCATTATTAAACCTACTCCTGCATTACCCCTATTTGATTTTGTGTTTATAACCCTGTAGTTACCAGACCAAAAGTCTTGTTCCTCCTGCCACCGAACTTCACTAGTTCCCACTATATCTAACTTTAACCTATCCATTCCCTTTTCAAATTTTCTAACCTACCTGCCCGATTAAGGGATCTGACATTCCACGCTCCGATCCGTAGAATGCCAGTTTTCTTTCTCCTGATAACGACATCCTCCTGAGTAGTCCCCGCCCGGAGATCTGAATGGGGGACTATTTTACCTCCGGAATATTTTACCCAAGAGGACGCCATCATCATTTAATCATACATTAAAGCTGCATGCCCTCGGGAAAAATTACGGCTGTAGTTTCCCCTTGCTTTCAGCTGTTTGCAGTACCAGCACAGCAAGGCCGTTTTGGTTATTGTTACAAGGCCAGATCAGTCAATCATCCAGACTGTTGCCCCTGCAACTACTGAAAAGGCTGCTGCCCCTCTTCAGGAACCACACGTTCGTCTGGCCTCTCAACAGATACCCCTCCGTTGTGGTTGCATCTACGGTACGGCTATCTGTATCGCTGAGGCACGCAAGCTTCCCCACCAACGGCAAGGTCCGTGGTTAATTGGGGGGGGCTATTTAATTTATTTGCAAGGTACTGTATGTGTGACCCCCATGATAGATTTTTATCTAGTTGCATTCCTAGGAATTTCACACAGCTAGCTCCCTGCAAATCCTGGTTTCTGTGACTGACCTGAATATCATTTAATTTTGCTTGTTTTGTTTTAAACGGCATTAACTGAGTCTTTTCTATGTTTAATTTTAACCCATTTAAGTCAAACCAGGTGTCTAAGTTTTCTAAAGTATTTAATACAGTTTGTGGAATTTGATCTGTAATGTTACTTTCAATGATTAAAGATGCGTCATCTGCAAATAAAACTTAGTGACACTCAATATTAAGTGGCAGATCATTTATGTAAAACAAAAACAGAAAGGGACCTAAGACAGAACCTTTGGGGTACTCCATGTGAAATGGTTTTCCATTCTGATGTGTAAGTTCCTCTCCCTGATGTTATAACCACTCTTTTGTCTTTGGTGGTTTAGATAGGATTTAAACCATTCTAATACTGTGCCGCTAATTTTCACTCTTTTCCAGTTTATGGAGTAGCAAGGAGTGATTCACACTATGAAAGGCCTTTGATATGTCACAAAAAAAATTCTTGTGGCATGCAGGGAGTTGTCTAGAGATGAGCTAATTTTATCAACAACATTATTTGTAGCAGACATTGTGGTTTTGCCGTTTTGAAATCCGTACTGATATTTTGAGATTATTTCCAATTTTTCTATGAAATTTTGGAATTTGTTTGGTGACTACCTTCTCAAATATTTTTGACAGTGATGGAAGAAGAGAGACTGGACAATAATTCCCCATGGGTTCTTTTAAGCCTTTTTTGAATAGTGGCTTAAGTACTGCGTACTTCAGTGTTCCTGGAACTTTGTGTGGCTCCTGTTCTGAGGCCTGTCTGGCTTCAATGGCCCTCAGCTTCCTTGAAGCACACAAACTCTCCCACCCAAGATGGAAGGTGCCTTCAATACAGTGGTGCCCCTAGGAGGGATTACAGAACTGTGATTTCAGGAATTCAGGATGGTGCAAACCAACACATGTTGCAATCATGGGCTAAATGCTTTGTAAGATGGAATCAAAAAGAGAAGAGAATCAAGAATGTGTCTGGAGAATATCTCCCAATGTTGTTGGTAGCGGAGTCTACAAAGCACCAACAGTGGTAGTGGGGGGACTGTGAAGAATAAAATTTATGACCAACTTACCCCAGACAGGTTTAGTAGGCAACATGTCTGGGGAACATTTAAGCAAGATAAGCAGTGTCACCTATCATTATTCAAAGGCATCTTGCGCTTTCTTACTCTGTGTGACAGAGAGTTGTCCTGCTCAAATATAATGTGGTGTTGCTGGACGTAAGAGCAGTACCTACGGTCCTAAATCCTCTGCAATGCAGCAATTTCTCTTCAGTTATTCCTCAGTATATAGGAATCCAGATCACATTTATCCAGTGGTAAACCAAGCCATCAAACTTTGCTTTTATCTGCCAAGCTGCTTAGCAATGCAAGCCTCTAGGAAGCAGTTAGCATAGTAGTATTGATGGTGCATGCCCATCAAGCTTTAACCGTAGGACAGTTTGAAATGGAAATGTCCAAAACACTAAATTTTGTTGTTCAGCATGATTATGACAACATTCTATTGCTTATTACAATTAAAGATGTATATTATCTGTGATAGTTGAAGCCATCTAAAAAACCAATTTATTCCAAAGCAGGTGGCATCCAGCCACTGATGTAGATGCGTCCACACACATTGCAGTGCTTTGATGGTGATACGATCTATTATAGCTACAGAGGAAATGACAACCAAGCTGTGGTGTGTCATATTGAGTGATTTAATACACCTGTGTCGCACGTGACCTTATTTTATCCACTGGTTTCACATGAATCAGCTTTACAACAGTGTATCCTGTAATAAACCACATCAGAGTGTAAACAACTCATTTTCCACAGACTTGTCATTCTGCTGCATTCAGTCAAGACTCATATACCGATATTAAATCCTTTAATATCAATGAAACACATCAGCACGTACTTTTATTGTTTCACTTGTATGGTTCTTCATTGGCTGAGTGTAACACTAACCTTTGAGTCACTTGAAAGTGTGTGGCTATGTCAATGGGTAAGCCATCTCTTTGCAACTTTAGTGATTTAATGCTGGTACTCTGATCTGCTTGTCTTCATTGAGTGAAGTGGCACATTAATCATCACACTGGAGTTGCATTTGTTTAGAGAAGGGTCCAGATCCCCACCCAGTCATCCAGACTTACGTTTTCCATGTTTTCACACATCATTTAATTATATTTCTAGTGTGTGCTGTGCCTGTAATGAGTTCATCATGAGTGGGATGTTAAACCTTAAGCTTCATCTACATCTACATGTACATCCATACTCCGCAAGTCACCTGACGGTGTGTGGCGGAGGGTATCTTGAGTACCTCTATCAGTTCTCCCTTCTATTCCAGTCTCGTATTGTTTGTGGAAAGAAGGATTGTCTGTATGCTTCTGTGTGGGCTCTTAATCTATCTGATTTTATCCTCATGGTCTCTTCGCAGGATATACATAGGAGGGAGCAATATACTGCTTGACTCTTCGGTGAAGGTAAGTTCTTGAAACATTAACAAAAGCCCGTACCGAGCTACTGAATATCTCTCCTGCAGAGTTTTCCACTGGAGTTTATCTATCATCTCCATAATGCTTTCGCGATTGCTAAATGGTCCTGTAATGAAGTGCGCTGCTCTCCGTTAGATCTTCTCTATCTCTTCTATCAACCTTATCTGGTACGGATCCCACACTGCTGAGCAGTATTCAAGCAGTGGGCGAACAAGCGTACTGTAACCTACTTCCTTTCTTTTCGGATTGTATTTCTTTAGGATTCTTCCAATGAATCTCAGTCTGTCTGGCATCTGCTTTACCGACAATCAACTTTATATGATCATTCCATTTTAAATCACTCCTATTGCCTACTCCCAGATAATTTATGGAATTAACTGCTTCTAGTTGCTGACCTGCTATTTTGTAGCTAAATGATAAGGGATCTATCTCTCTATATATTCGCAGAACATTACACTCGTCTACATTGAGATTCAATTGCCATTCCCTGCACCATGCGTCAATTTGCTGCCGATCCTCCTGCATTTCAGTACAATTTGCAATTGTTACAACCTCTCGATACACCACAGCATTATTTGCAAAAAGCCTCAGTGAACTTCCGATGTCATCCACAAGGTCATTTATGTATATTGTGAATAGCAACGGTCCTATGACACTTCCCTGCGGCACACCTGAAATCACTCTTACTTCGGAAGACTTCTCTCCATTGAGAATGACATGGTGCGTTCTGTTATCTAGGAACTCTTCAATCCAATCACACAATTGGTCTGATAGTCCATATGCTCTTACTTTGTTCATTAAATGACTGTGGGGAACTGTATCGAACGCCTTGCGGAAGTCAAGAAACACGGCATCTACCTGTGAACCCGTGTCTATGGCCCTCTGCATCTCATGGACGAATAGCGCGAGCTGGGTTTCACGCGACCATTTTTTTCAAAACCCATGCTGATTCCTACAGAGTAGATTTCTAGTTTCCAGAAAAGTCATTATACTGGAACATAATACATGTTCCAAAATTCTACAACTGATCGACGTTAGAGATATAGATCTATAGTTCTGCACATCTGTTCGATGTCCCTTGTTGAAAACGGGATTGACCTGTGCCCTTTTCCAATCTTTTGGAATGCTACGCTCTTCTAGAGACCTACGATACACTGCTGCAAGAAGGGGGCAAGTTCCTTTGCATACTCCAATTTTATATTATTTCAGCTATTCTTCCTTAGTGCTGCTGTTTCCACAAACATTAGTGTACATACTGCACCAACATGTTATTTGCAAGAAAGTCACAATGAGAAACTTGTTATGGAATCTATCTAGCCTCTAATAAATAATTATTTCTCATGTAGATTCAAAACAATCGTGACTGGAAGTAATTACACTTGCTGTCCCACATACTAGCTCTTTATTGTTACATACATAATATCAGAGAATCATGAAGATGACATATATGTGCTAAATCATAGCTTCCAAAAGGAAGTTGTTTCCTTATGTTAGACGGAAATTCATTGAGAGATGTAAGAGAATATGAAAGTTGTGTCTTAGTATAAAGAACAGTCAGATACCGCTAATAGAATTTTAGTATAGACAATACCGCAAGTATTGAAGAATGTCCTCAGACACACTAAAGCAGTGAATTGTGCCAGGAGAATAGAAAGCTCTCAGAACAAAATTAAAACTAAATGATAAATTGTGAAAGAAGTACCAAGGTAGAATATGGATGCACAATTTATTGCTGCAAACTGTAGTGCATACTGCAGTAACCACCAGAAAGTTCGCGGGAGGCGCACATTGGCACGGCGCATCACTGACAGTAGTTGCCGCAAGTAAAGTCCTGCCCACCAGAAGGCACGCGAGAATTTTGCCGCACCCTCTGCCGGCGGAACAACAAGAACTCAGGCAGCACGGGCAGTGCCCAGCCAGTTCACATTGGGCATACCTAGCGGACAGTTCCCGGACTACACTAGGTGAATTGCGACGGAATCTTGAATCGTGTTACCACACAATTGGCGATGAGGATGGGATCGTTCTTCGTATTTTGCGTCATTGTTCTGGTTTCGCAGCTTATCCACGGCATGGAGGATTTAGTGCAGGTTTTAGTTGAGCAGCAGACGGAGCTCATGGACACCATGAAACAAGTGCTTCTGGCGTTGCTCTCCATGCAGTCTGCTCCAGCGCTGTTC